>NC_080407.1:12397500-13022500 GCF_030265065.1 Corythoichthys intestinalis
CAAAGGTTACTATCAGGGCTGTCAAACGATTAACATTTTTAATCGGGTTAATTACAGCTTAAAAATTAATCATAATTAATCGCAATTCAAACCATCTATAAAACATGCCATATTTTTTTGTAAATTATTGTTGGAATGGAAAGATAAGACACAAAATGGATATATACATTCAACATACGGTACATAAGTACAGTATTTCTTTATTATAACAATAAATCAACAAGATGGCGTTAACATTATTAATATTCAGTTAACGCGATTCATGGATAGAAAGACTTGTACCGTAATTTCCCGAATACAAGGCGCACCCGTGTATAATGCGCACCCCAAATTTACTTGTAAAATCTAGGGAAAATTATTGTACCCGTTTATAACGCGCACCCTAATTTTAGAAGAAAACAGAGCTTGTGTACAGATACAGAGATGTCATTTTACTGACTGGTGAAACACAGCACAAGCATAGCACATTGGTAGTTCAAAACATTACCGTAAACTGACAATATTTATGGTAATAATATGATTTGACAACTTCTCCAACTTACCAGAATCTAGGAGAAAACAAAACAGATGTGACTTTTCTTTTAAAAAATGTTTCTTCCATGGATTGATACGGTAAAATGAAAGTGAGAACGTAAGTCGGAAATCCGTGAGAGCTCATAGCTGTCAACACTTCAGTAACAAAAGGAACTATTGTTATTTGGGTTTGAGTTTCCCGAGGGACCGATATAGTTGACGGACACAGGAAGTGTGTGTCCTTACATTTGTTATGGTCCGAATTGCGGAGCTGCAATAAACGTCGACTCAAATGAGTTCAAGAAACTAAAGTCTGTGCTTTATGAAGAGTGAAAAAAGCAGAATTTAACACAGACGAAATCATTCGGCCGATTAGAGTGAAGTATTACCGAAACAAAACGGTGACGTCACGTACCGTAATGGTCGGCAACGGGTGGCCGCATACGTTTCTTCAACACAACGTGGCCGTGTCAATGAAAAAAAAAATCGGTTTTTATATATATATATATATATATATATATATATATATATATATATATATATATATGTAATACATATATATTTCTGTCTCCATCCATGTACCCGTTTATAATGCGCACCATGAGTTTACAAGTTGATTTTGGTGGAAAAAAGTGCGCGTTATATTCGGGAAATTACGGTAGTTCTTAAAAGATAAATGTTAGTACAAGTTATAGAAATGTTATATTAAAACCCCTCAATGTTTTCATTTTAATAAAATTTGTAAAATTTTCAATCAAAAAATAAACTAGTAGCTCACCATTGTTGAAGTCAATAATTACACAATGCTCATGGTCCATAAAATCAGTCGCAGCAAAGCGCCAGCAGAGGGCGACAAAACTCCCAAAAACACAAGTAACAAGTTGGCGTTGCACTGTGCTGTCATTTTAATCTGTTTGAGCGGGGCATGTGCCTTAATTGTGCCAAATATTTTAACGTGATTAATTGAAAAAATTAATTTTGACAGCCCTAGTTACTATGTTTTTTGTTGTTGTTGTTGTTGTTTTTTCAATGGGAAAAAAAAAAACATGAAAGGTAACACCAGTTACTTTGCCAAGTAGCTTATTACTCTTACCTTTACCTTTTTGGGAGAAGTAATTTGTAACTAATGAATTACTTTTTTAAAGTAAGATTAACAACACTGGTCATAAAAATGAAGTCTGCAAAATTTAAAGTGACGAAAGCGGAGATTTCATTCTGCCAGTTTGTTGCCAAAAACAGTTTGCCCGCAACTATTGCTGATCACTTGTCACAATTAGCACAAGTAATGTTCCCTGACTCAAAGATTGCATCGGTAAGTTCATTTTATCAATTGACCTTTTTAATTTATAATTGGACACACGAACGAACTACCTTAGAGTCAAACTGAATTGCAAGCTGAAGTGCAGCCATCAAGACATGATAGAAATTGCCAAAGTGTTACATACAATTAGAACAAAAGTCACTGTTACATTTTAGTAATCATGATGTAGCTGAAGATATTGATTGTTCTTTGAATGCACCAGGTTATATGTGACAATATCACCAATAAATTCATTATACTGGCCATTACACTACTGAGTAGTGTAATTAACTTTTTAATAATATCTGACATTGTTTTTGACACATTAAGTCGTATGGATCATTGCTACCACCTAGTGGCTTTGAGAAAGGCCTCCATTTTGCCACACTTGCACGTGTCCATCATCTCTGGACAGCAACATTTGTGAGTTGCACATCTGGAGCATTTGTACTATGTGAAGGTTGTGCCTATTCATAGACCAGACTGTCACTATAAGCTTAGCGTGGAGTCACACAAGGGCAAACAGGAGTTTGGCTGCAGATGGATGCGGGAGTTTTCATCCATCTTTTTATGAGTGGATGCTTCACTTGCGTAAGCGGATATCCAAAAACTATTGTTGGTGTCACCGCCATGTTTCAGATAACAAAGCATGTATAGACAAAAGCCAGACGGCCGTGAAGACAAGCAAACATGTGAGTAATGTATCTTCTAAAGATGGAGGCTAAAAATACACAGCCCAGGTGCTCGCCATCTGCGCATAATAGACGATAAACTCCATTCCAATGAGGAAAAAACAGTGATTTATTTCCCCTTTAAGTGCCGAAGGAGAGATACAAACAGTATACTGTAGAGTTGACTTGGAAAAAAAGTGTCCGTGAATGCCTATTCCTACATTTTTTTTGAGTCAGGACTGCGTTTTCCATCCTTACTGCGCGGCGCCACCCGTGTCGAACATCTTTTTGCGGCCTTCCATTCCAGACATGGCTTCGACGTTCTTACGCCAGTCGCCCACCTCGGTGGTGAGAACCTGCAAAGGGAAGAGCAATGTTAAAGCGGTGGACGGTGAAGGTAAACGTGCGACATACCTTGTCTTGTTTAACGTCCTCCTTCTTGACTGACTTGAGGTTGGCGCGGAGGTCCATGGAGCCTTTGTGTTTGGAGCCCAGAAGGGCTCTCATCATCTCGTCCGCAGAGACCCTCACCTTCCTCAAGGCAGGCTTTTTGAACTTGCCTCCAAGGTCTTGCACCTTCAGTTTCAGCTCGCGGATCTACAGTGGGGCAAATAAGTATTTAGTCAACCACTAATTATGCAAGTTCTCCCACTTGAAAATATTAGAGAGGCCTGTAATTGTCAACATGGGTAAACCTCAACCATGAGAGACAGAATGTGGAAAAAAAAAAAAAAAACAGAAAATCACATTGTTTGATTTTTATTGAATTTATTTGCAAATCATGGTGGAAAATAAGTATTTGGTCAACGCCAAAAGTAAAAAATCTCAATACTTCGTTATGTACCCTTTGTTGGCAATAACGGAGGCCAAACGTTTTCTGTAACTCTTCACAAGCTTTTCACACACTGTTGCTGGTATTTTGGCCCATTCCTCCATGCAGATCTCCTCTAGAGCAGTGATGTTTTGGGGCTGTCGTTGGGCAACACGGACTTTCAACTCCCTCCACAGATTTTCTATGGGGTTGAGATCTGAAGACTGGCTACGCCACTCCAGGACCTTGATATGCTTTGTACGAAGCCACTCCTTTGTTGCCCTGGCTGTGTGTTTGGGATCATTATCATGCTGAAAGACCCAGCCACGTCTCATCTTCAATGCCCTTGCTGATGGAAGGATATTTTCACTCAAAATCTCTCGATACATGGCCCCATTCATTCTTTCCTTTACACAGATCAGTCGTACTGGTCCTTTTGCAGGAAAACAGCCCCAAAGCATGATGTGTCCACCCCCATGCTTCACAGTGGGTATGGTGTTCTTCTGATGCAATTCAGTATTCTTTCTCCTACAAACACGAGAACCTGTTTTTCTACCAAAAAGTTCTATTTTGGTTTCATCTGACAATAATACATTCTCCCAGTCCTCTTCTGGATTATCCAAATGCTCTCTAGCAAACCGCAGACAGGTCTGGACGTATAATGGCTTCAGTAGGGGGACACGTCTGGCAGTGCGGGGTTTGAGTCCCTGGCGGCGCATTGTGTTACTGATAGTAGCCTTTGTTACTGTGGTCCCAGCTCTCTGTCAGTCATTCATCTGGTCCGCCCGTGTGGTTCTGGGATTTTTGCTCACTGTTCTTGTTATCATTTTGACGCCACGGGGTGAGATATTGCATGGAGCTCCAGATCGAGGGAGATTATCAGTGGTCTTGTATGTCTTCCATTTTCTAAGTTGATTTCTTTACACCAAGCGTTTTACCTATTGCAGATTCAGTCTTCCCAGCCTGGTGCAATTTTGTCTCTGGTATCCTTCGACAGCTCTTTGGTCTTGGCCATAGTGGAGTTTGGAGTGTGACTGACTGAGATTGTGGAGAGGCGTCTTTTATACCGATAAGGAGTTAAAACAGGTGCCATTAATACAGGTAACGAGTGGAGCCTGGTTGGACCTTGTTAGAAGAAGTTAGACCTCTTTGACAGCCAGAAATCTTGCTTGTTTGTAGGTGACCAAATACTTATTTTCCACTCTAATTTGGAAATAAATTCTTTAAAAATCAAACAATTTGATTTTCAGTTTTTTTCCCCCCACATTCTGTCTCTCATGGTTGAGGTTTACCTATGTTGACAATTACAGGCCCTCTAATCTTTTCAAGTAGTAGAACTTGCACAATTGGTGATTGACTAAATCAGGGGTCTCCAAACCGGTCCTCAAGGGCCGCTGTGGGTCCGGGTTTTTGTTCCAACCGATCCAGCACAGACAGTTTAACCAATGAGGTTTCTTCTAAAACAAGCAGCACCTGACTGCAATCAACTGATTCCACTTGTAAGACATCAGATTGGTGTAAAGGTGTCGTCTTGTTTTGTTGGAACGAAATTTTGTGCCCACTGCGGCCCTATGTGGAATAGTTTGGAGACCACTGGACTAACGTGTATGAGATTCAGAGAGCAGGGAGTATAGTTACTGCGTTCGGAATCATTCACTCATTCCCAACTCCCGAGTTTGCAAAAACCTTTAAAGAACCGTGTTGAACTCACGTCAATGTTGTGCTTGTTGACTTTGGATTCACAGTCGTATCGTTCCTCGTCCACTTCGTCAATCTTGGCATGAAGCTGCTTGCACAAGTTCTAAAGAAAAGCAAATTCTTAAGAAATGGCTCCTTCGGTGTTTAATTGCGTTCGGCGCACCTGCAGCTCGTCCAGCGACAACCCAGAAAGCTGCAGAGGAGGTAGTTTCTCCTCCAGGTAGCGCACTTTCTCCTGCTCACGCTCCTGCCTTTCATTCTCCAGATCCTCACAAGCTCTTGTAAGGAGGAGCATCTGATCGGACATAAAGGCGTCGACGTCAAAAGCGATATGAGTCGTCGCGAAGGTAACGAAAGGGACTCACCTTAAGGGAGAGCTTGCGGGAAGCCGTGATCTTTGACTTCGGCTGCCGAAAAAAGGTATAATAATTAATAATAATTTTGTTTTCTGCATAAAATCATCAAATGTGATCGTCAAAATCACACAGATGAAAAAACATTATCTGCTTTAACTAAAACAACCCTAACATTTATAGATTTTCATATTTTAATGACGACAGTATGCAAACAATGACAGAAGGAGGAAAATAAGTAAGTGAACCATCACATTTAATATTTTGTGGCCCCCTCTTTGGCAGTAATAACTTCAACCAGACACTTCCTGTAGCTGCAGATCAGTCTGGCACATCGATCAGGACTAGTTATGTCCGATTCTTCTCTGCAAAACTGCTGTAGTTCAGTCAGATTCCTGGGATGTCTGGCATGAATCGCCGTCTTTTGGTCATGCCACAGCATCTCAATAGGGTTCAAGTCTGGACTTTGACTTGGCCACTCCAGAACCTGTATTTCTTTCTTCTGAAACCATTCAGAAGTTGATTTACTTCTGTATTTGGGATCTATGTCTTGTTGCACCATCCATCCTCTTTTTAGCTTCAACTGTCTGACAGACGGCCTTAGGTTTTCCTGCAAAACACCCTGATAAACTTTCGAACCGATTCTTCCATTAATGATTGCAAGTTGTCCAGGCCACGAGGCATCAAAACAACCCCAAATCATGATGCTCCCTCCACCATGCTTCACGCTGGGGATTAGGTGTTGATGTTGGTGAGCTGTTCCATTTTTCTTCCACATGTGACGTTGTGCGTTACTCCCAAACAATTCAACTTTGGTTTCATCAGTCCACAAAATATTTTGCCAAAACTTCTGTGGAGTGTCCAAGTGCCTTTTTGCGAACATGAAACGAGCAACAATGTTTTTTTTAGACAGCAGTGGCTTCCTCCATGAACTCATCCCATGAGCACCACTCCATAGTTTACATATAGTTGATGTGTGCACATAGATGTTAGACTGTGCCAGTGATTTCTGTAAGTCTCTAACAGACACTCTAGGGTTCCTTTTTACCTCTCTGAGTATTCTGCGCTAAACTCTTCACGTCATCTTTGGTGGACGGCCACTCCTTGGGAGAGAAGCAACAGTGCCAAACTCTCCAGTTGTAGACAACCTCCCTGACTGTCGATTGATGAACATACCTACTTTTAGGGATCGTTTTGTATCCTTTCCCATCTTTATACAAATACACAATCCTTGATCGCAGGTCTTCAGACAGCTCTTTTGACCGAGCCATGATGCACATCATACAATGCTTCTCATCAAGACATTTCTGACCAGGTGTGTGTTTTCTAGTAGGCAGAGCAGCTTTAAACAAGTCATCAGTGATTAGACACACACCTGACTTAAAATGTTTGGTAAAAATTGATTTCAATTGCTGTTAAAGTCTCCTGAGGCAGAGGATTCTCTTACATATTCTCCCTTCTGTCATTGTTTCCATGCTGTCCTCATTAAAATATGAAAACTCGGGCTGTCAAAATTATCGCGTTAAAGGGCGGTAATTAATTTTTTTAATTAATCACATGCCCCGCTCAAACAGATTAAAATGACAGCACAGTGTCATGTCCACTTGTCACTTGTGGTTTTTGTCTTCCTCTGCTGGCGCTTTGGTGCGACTGATTTTATGGGTTTAAGCACCATGAGCATTGTGTAATTACTGACATCAACAATGGCAAGCTACTAGTTTATTTTTTGATTGAAAATTTTACACATTTTATTAAAACAAAAACATTAAGAGGGGTTTTAATATCAAATTTTTATAACTTCTGCTAACATTTATCTTTTAAGAACTACAAGTCTTTCTATCCATGGATCGCTTTAACAGAATCTTGTTGAGTTGTCGTTATAATAAACAAATACAGTACTTATCTACCGTATGTTGAATGTATATATCCATCTTGTGTCTTATCTTTCCATTCCAACAATAATTTACAGAAAAATATGGCATATTTTATAGCTTGTTTGAAGTGCGATTAATTATGATTAATTCATTTTCAAGCTGTGATTAACTCGATTAAAAATTTTAATCGTTTGACTGCCCTAATGAAAACCTATAAATGTTTGTGTGGTTTTAACTAAAGTAGATACTGTATTTTAATCTGTGTGATTTTGACAAAAATCTGATTGCATATGATGGTGGTTTCATGCAAAAATATGAGAAATTCCAAAAATTTCAGATATTTCGTCATACCAGTGTAAGTCAGTACTTCTCGAAGGGGGGCAGAGTGATGCCTTACTGGGTAGCATGTGACCTTGAAGAACATACTTTTTTGCCGTACTAGACTAAAATGCACATCCATCATACATGTCTGTAGCGAATGTAGCATTTGGCTTTTACTTGTAATACAGTGGAAGATGAGGAAAGACCAGTCTATTTACTGTCTCTAAAAATATTTGCAGCGGACAGCAGGAAGCCGAATAAGTTACGACATTACACCCCAATCACATTGACACTTGATTTTTTTTTTTCAGCGAAAACCACAGGCTGAGTTTGGGTTAGGGTTAGGGTGTTGTGGCAGGGGGGCAAAGCATGTTGATGACCCCGAAACGCAGTGTCGGCAATCAAATCTTAAGTGGGTCTCTAAGGTGCTAGTCACATGTTTTGTCCGAAAAATAATTTTGACCCATTATAAAAAATAGTTTTTTTGTTCATTTCATTCATTTTTGTTGTTTGTTTTATTGTTTTATCCCTTTTACAGAAAACAATTTGTCCCGGAAAAGTCTTAATTTTAAATTCTTATATTGGAAAGTCCAATACATGCAATGACATTTTCGGCCACCGAGGGGAGGCTATCCCCCAACCAGCCCCACCATCATCTCCGCATAAGGCAAAAACGGGCCGAACATTGCCAACAATCGTCCCGCTTTGTTAGTGTTAAAACAGTCAACCAGCAAGCACTATTAGCATCATATAAGGTGGCATACCAAGTTACTCATTGCAAAATAACCCCACACCATAGCAACGGAGCTGATACTGCCTGCAGCAAAAATAAACCTATCCCTCTGTCCAATGACACTGTCGTTTTTGTTTTTATTAAATTTTTTTTGGGGGGGGGGGTTCGGTCAAATGTTTGGCATATTGTACTCATGAGTTAATGTTGCTAATCAATTAGAATGTATTATTTTTAGGGCTGTCAAAATTTTTAATCGAGTTAATTACAGCTTAAAAATTAATTAATCGTAATTAATCGCACTTCAAACTATCTATAAAATATGCCATATTTTTCTGTAAATTATTGTTGGAATGGAAAGATAAGACAAGATGGATATATACATTCAACATACAGTACATAAGTACTGTATTTGTTTATTATAACAATAAATCAAGAAGATGGCATTATTATTAACATTCTCTTAAAGCGATCCATGGATAGAAAGACTTGTAGTTCTTAAAAGGTAAATGTTAGTACAAGTTATAGAAATTTTATATTAAAACCCTCTTAACGTTTTCGTTTTATTAAAATTTGTAAAGTTTTCAATCAAAAAATAAACTAGTAGCTCGTCATTGTTGACGTCAATAATTACACCATGTTCACTCATGGGAATAACCCATAAAATCAGTTGGACCCAAGCGCCAGCAGAGGGAGCCAAACACCAAAAAACAAGTAACAAGCGGAAATTACACTATACTGTCATTTTAGTCTGTTTGAGCGGGGCATGTGTGTTAATTGCGTCAAATATTTTAATGTGATTAGTTAAAAAAATTAATTACCGCCCGTTAACGTGATAATTTTGACAGCCCTAATTCCTATTTATTGATTTTATTTTATTTTTCAGTATCAAATAGTCAAAAAATGTAGCTTGAGTGTACTTCTGCAGTTGGATCTGATTTTTGTTTGTTTGTTTGTTTGTTTTAGATTCAGGCAATTTGACGCGCTTGAAGTCTTCTGTTACATACAAAAGAAGTTTAAATAAGTTATACTTAATTGTAAGTTGATCTTTATTTTTTTTCCTTCAATATAAAAAACAACACAATGTAATGCAGAGGTGTCCTTATAACAGTAATTTTATAAACAAATGACTTAAGTGAATATTTTAACAAAATGTATTTAATTTTTTTTACAATAATATTAAGCTGAATGATAAACTGTGACGAATAAATCATCAACATATGCACGATAAGAACAATTATTTAATTGAAAAGCAAAGAAGCTTCACAAATACAAAAATATCTTGAATTGAATAACTAGTATGACAAAGACATTTCTAAATTATGAATTCATTAAGATGATCGGAACAACATAAGCACAAAAGACAATGCAATCAAAATTGGAATTAAAGCGGTGTTTCTTTAACCCTTAAATACCTGCAACATGAAGCAATTATCAGAGAATCCCAAAATTTGAAAAATAAGGTCCTAATGAAACCTTTTTTTTTCAAATTTGTAAAAAGAAAAGTCAAAATGAATATGTGTAATAAGCTCTCTAATATCTATAATCCTTGCTAAATCCTGTTTTTTTTTTCTCATGGAACCTGCAGATGCATGTGTTGACTTGCATCCATCATTTTTTTTTTTTTTTTCCAAAAAGAAATGTCAAAATTCAGAATTAGTCTCAAAATCATGAAATTTTAGGTGTATCAGATGTGATGCATTTGGCAATATAGGGTTAAATTGAATTCACTTGTTGCTAACCAGCACTCCTATGCAGCAGTGCAAGACATATATGGCCAAAACACACATGAGCAACTGCGAGTTGACAGACACGTTTAAAGATAAAAGTTATATTAATAGGATGAACGCTCATGTGGATGCTGATAACAACAGGGGAGGGGGTTCAGGGGAGAAACCCCAGACGCTTGCAACAAGGACGGCGTGTCCTCATTCCCCAACATGGAGGATTAGTCGTGTGTTTGTGAATACTCACCTTATCCCACTTGGCGTTCATCGCTGTCGTTCTGCCCTGCATCTACAACATACAAGCAGAACCAAACCACAAATAGGGATGAGGTGAACTTTATCACAAGTTTAAATGAGGGCTTGAGTTATGAGAGTGTAGTTTCCATTCAATAGCATGTTTATATTTTTTTCAAACCTTTCATTTTTCTATGTGTCACACTTACTAATGCAGTATTAGTCACACCTCATTCCAAAAAGATCAAAATTGGAGTCCCTACCTTTCCTGGAGTTCCCGTGTAGTGCTCTCTCAGTCGAAGGGCCAGCAACAATGGACCCCTCGGACAATGGCCGCCTTTATATCAGCCCGGCGGACGGAGATAAAGCATCTGGTCCATCAAGAATGTGCTGGCACCAGCCCAGGCCTGACATAGGACCTGCCCTGACACTGCCGTCAGAGTGGAAGAAAGTGTCGAAGTCACTATGAGCCTCAACTAAGACATTACATGCAGTCGACACATTTTTGGCTCTTGTTAATGCAAATGAGGTTACGATAAAGAGTGGAAGATTGATGATTTATCTGTCTGTCCATCCATCCCGAATGTTCTGTCATTGCTCTTCAGTGATCCTCAGCAGGTGGACGCGCTATTCCTGATGCAACCCTACTCCGCGTCCACACATCCGTACACAGAAAGAGCAGATGATGTCACAACTTTCTTGTCATTGTGAGCCAGGGCCATGCAGACACACAAAATTTAATACACCCAACAACAACATAACTTCCAGTTTAGCCAGCTTTACAGTATGATTGGCTGTGACTCTGACAGACTTTAATTGGGAGTGGGGAAACAGTGAATAGAAATCAACACTGTCATCAACACTTTCTGGCTGTGACTCAGTCTTTGCCTCTTTTCTTCGTTCAACCCCGATATCAAACTTCGCAACTCAAAATGTTCATCTGAGAATAAACCAAATTAGATGTTCACTGAGCCACCATTAACAGTTTTTTTTCAAAACTATTGTTTTGTTATTAGAAAACTTAAAGTGCCTGTGACACGAAAAAGCATGTTTATTTCATAATACACGCGGTATTTTATGCTCCTGAATGAAATGGACCGCTTGGATGTGTGTGGAAGCGATTGCTATATTTATTTAGTTTTTTTAATAAAACGCGCCAATAAAATGAGTGACTTCCGGCAACAGTCTCGAGTTGAGAAAGATGGCGCTGTGACTTATACGACGAAGGAGTCCTCTTCAATATACAGCCGTACTGTTGTATGAGAAGGACTAAGTATTCAGCTGATTAATACTAGGGCTGTCAAAATTATCGCGTTAATGGACGGTAATTAATTTTTTAAAATTATCACGTTAAAATATGACGCAATTAACGCACATGCCCCGTTCAAACAGATTAAAATGACAGAACAGTGCAACGCCACTTGTTACTTGTGTTTTTTGGACCTTTATCGCTCTCTGCTGGTGCTTAGGTGCGAATGATTTTATGGGCTGCAGCACCAATGAGCATTGTGTAATTATTGACATCAACAATGGCGGGTTACTAGTTTATTTTTTTATTGAAAATTTTACAAATTTTATTAAAACGAAAACATTAAGAGGGGTTTTAATATAAAATTCCTATAACTTGTACTAACATTTATCTTTTAAGAACTACAAGTCTTTCTATCCATGGATCGCTTTAAAAGATATAATAATGTGAATGCCATCTTGTTGATTTAATGTTATTATAAACAAATACAGTACTTATGTACCGTATGTTGAATGTATATATCCATTTTGTGTCTTATCTTTTCATTCCAACAATAATTTACAGAAAAATATAGCATATTTAATAAATGGTTTGAATTGCGATTGATTACGATTAATTAATTTTTAAGCTGTAATTAACTCGATTAAAAATTTTAACCGTTTGACAGCCCTAATTAATACGTTTATTTTTCGCATCACGCCAGCCAAACGGCTGCAGAAAAATCTTGCTGTACGAGGGAGAGGCGTTTTGGGGGTTTCAAAAGGTTCCCATTCACCAGTGGATATTGGCCAAAACAAGCCCTACTACTGCGGGACAATGGGACTTACGAGGGAGTGAGTAAACGTCGTGTTTTTTTTTTATTATGTCAAATACTGGGATCATTTTAATATGTTGGTGGCTTGCATTTTGTGGCTGACATGCATGCAGGGCGGCTATTTTTTGGCACAACACCGGCGGCTTGTCGCACAATCCCCCGCCGAGAGAGCACTATATTCGGCTTATTGTTCTCATGTGCCCGGTGTTCTGTCAAAATAGCTGCGAATACAGCGATTACAAAGTAAACACTACAAACTTTCTTTAAATAAAGGACTTATGTTTGATCATGGATGGGGATGTAAAAAGCTCTCCTCATACACATTAGCTGCACATGTTAGCAGCACAACAACTGCAGCCGCCCTCCTCCACTGAGTGTCTCTGTTTACAAGTTCGCCGTGTAGTAAAGCATTATTTTGCCATATTCGTGTTGACCATTTGGTAGCTACAAGCTTCTCCGACGTCGGCCGGTTTGTTCAGCGGTTATTGTCCAGCTGCTTCCCCGGCGAGCTCTCCTGTCCGTAGTAGCAGGGGAAAGAGCTGTAAAATGCTCTCCGACGGGCGGTTTGCCCATCGGCGAAGACAATCGACAACCCAGTCGTCATGTGAAATGATCAGGGCTAGTTATGTGTGATTTTCATCTTCGAAGACTTTGAAACATACACTCGGTTCGGGTTAGCATGTTGGCTTGCTGTCACGCCTCTTGGTTTAGTTACATTCTCCAAAGTCGGGGAAGGGAAACGACATAAGCCCGATTTTGGTGCATAAAATATCGTTCGGGAGGTGCGACAGTCAAGGTGAAGTCGACAGTTTTGACCATTATGGAGTAATTTTGGCATGTCGCCTTGAATAAATTGATTTTAATTATTTCATATTCCATTTAGCAAAAGACTGTTATTTGTCATGACCATGCCATTTATTTAGCTATTGGAGGAAAATACTTGGATAAAAATAATATCCTGTAAAAATACTGGAGTAGAGAGACTGAAACAATGACATTTTGCGGCTCTCTTCGTCGCGTTTTACCTCGTTCTGAATAATTCCCCCTCAACGGGTTGACTGGTCCTTCTCAAGCCATTTATTTAGCTATTGGGGAAAAAATACATGGATAAAAAGAATATCCTGTAAAAATATTGGAGTAGAGAGACTGAAACAATGACATTTTGCGGCTCTCTCCGTGGCATTTTCCTCGTTCTGAATAATTCCCCCTCAATGGGCTGCATACTAAGTCAAATGAAATCGTGACTCCGCTGACGTCATCCACCTGTTGGGGACGCTCGAGCCCTATAATGGAAAGCGTGGCTAACCGGATGATTAAAAGACTAATTTCTCTTCATCTGCGCTTTGCTAAATTGTTGTATATAGTCTAATCATCTCAAAATATGATTTTAATTCACATAATAATCCTATTTCAAAGTATTTTTCTCCTGTCATACGCACTTTAAAGATGTGTACCTTTCTAGATAACATTGTGAAGACAACGGACAAATACGGTTGCCTGCAGCGAGTAGAGACACACAGATCGAAATAGCCTCGGGGCGGGGGGTAATTCATCATTAAAGTAGAAAACTCTAAGAGAAAATTACCGATTATTATTTTTCAAAAATCCCCACAATAAACCTGTTGTAAGAATTTTTACTACAGCATTTGCTCAAACTCAGTTTAATAGGATAACACCGTTTGTTTTTGACCACCAGATGTCCTCAGACTCCTCACCATACACGCAGGTCACAGAGGAACAGCGTGCAGGGGGAGGGGGGGTTAAGGTTGGAAAGGGGCACTTTGGGCATGTAGGGGCAAAGGGGCAGGCGCGCAAGCACTACCCCCACTCCCCCCTCTGCACATGCCTGTTGCGGGCCATTGTTTCTAGTTCTAAGTATGTTTTGATAGCTGACACTGGTTATTGGTATCTTTAAAACAACAGGGGGAGTCTTAACTGTCATATGAATGGAATGGAATGGTATTATACTTGTACAGCGCTTTTCCACCTTTCAAGGTGAATAAACTCTGATTGTTCTTGTTTCTTGTGTGTTTTGTTGTTTTTAAAGAGATAATTTGATTAAATTTAAAAAATGCACAACTTGAGAATGAATGAAATCAAAATTCTTAGCCAAGCGTCATAAACTGTGATGTGTCAGTCCTGAAATTGGCCAGCAGATGGCAGAAGAAGATAACGAAAAAGCCATTTTTTACACAACCAAGGAGTCTGTCAAGTTAACAATGAAAACACCGGAAAATGAATCGGATCGTTCCAAAAATTAAAAAAAATAAATAAATAAAGTCTCTACTGCGATTACATTCTTCTCAGGTCAAAACTAGTCATGCTGTTCGCACATATCTGCACACAAGTTGTTTCATGCAAAACTATGCAATAGCAATTACAGGGCTTGGACAAAATAATGGAAACACCTAACATTTTGGCATCATAATCATTGAACATACATTGCTGGCCAAAAGTAATGGCGCCCCTGCAATTCTGGCAGATAAAAGTACTGGCACCCTCAGCCTAATACTTAGTAGCACAACCTTTAGACAAAATAACAAACGCTTCCAGTATCTCACAATGAGATTCTTACAATGCTCTGCTGGAATTTTAGACCATTCTTCTTTGGCCAACTGCTCCAGGTCTCTGAGATTTGAAGAGTGGCTTCTCCAAACTGCCATTTTCAGATCTCTCCACAGGTGTTCCATGAGATTCAGGTCTGGACTCATTGCTGGCCACTTTAGAAGTCTCCAGTTCTTTCTCTCAAACCATTTTCTAGTGCTTTTTGAAGTGTGTTTTGCATCATTGTCCTGCTGGAAGACCCATGAACTCTGAGGGAGACCCAGCCTTTTCACACTGGGGCCTACATTATGCTGCAAAATGTGTCTGGCAGTCTTCAGACTTCATCATGCCATGCAAACAGTCAAGCAGCCCAGTGCCAGAGGAAGCAAAGCAACCCCAAAACATCAAGGAACCTCTGCCATGTTTGACTGTGGGGACCATGTTCTTTTCTTTGAATGCCTTGTTTTTATTCGTGTACACTATGTTGTGTCAGGACTGGACTCGAGGCAGGACTCAAATGCAATGTTTTCTTGTTTAACAAAAATATTTTACAATATGGCACAACAAAAAGTCACTCCACTGTGGGAGGCTAAAATCTTATCATAAACACAAAGTAAAAATTCAGAATTGCTTACAAAATATTCACAATCAAAAGGCAGGTTCTTCAACAAAAATTCACTTCACAAAGAAGGCAAAAAATACCATCAAAAACAAAGCAGCAAACAAACTCAAAAGCCTTACTAAATTCTTCAGGACTAGGTTCACGTGGTGACTTTGGCTGTGGACGATAGCAGGCTGGGGTAACACGTCAGCGGACGAAGACACTCTGGCACAAAACAAAGGGGAGACTGACTATTAATACACACAGAAGGTAATGGCGAACAGGTGGAACCAATTGGTGATTAGGGAGCACGTGAGGAAGGGCAAGTGCTCTGAAACAAGGAGGGAAAGACTTTCAAATTGAAGCAGGAAATAACCATGACACGACAAACCTCACCACGCTGTGACATGTTGATGCCTTTTCCCAAAAAAAGCTCTACTTTTGTCTCATCTGACCAGAGAACATTCTCCCAAAACGTTTTTGGCATTCTCAGGTAAGTTTTGGCAAACTCCAGCCTGGCTTTTTTATGTCTCTGGGTCAGAAGTGGGGTCTTCCTGGGTATCTTACCATAGAGTCCCTTGTCATTCAGACGCTGACGGATAGTACGGGTAAACACTGCTGTACCCTCGGACTGCAGGACAGCTTGAAGTTGTTTGGATGTTGTTCGAGGTTCTTCATCCACCATCCACGCACTCTTTCGTTGAAATCTCTCATCCATTTTTCTTTTCCGTCCACCTCTAGAGAGGTCAGCCACATTCCAATGGGCTTTACACTTATTGATGACACTGTACATGGTAGACACAGAAACATTCAGGTCTTTGGAGATGGATTTGTAGCCTTCAGATTGCCCATGCTTCCTCACAATTTTGCTTCTCAAGTCTTCAGACAGTTCCTTGGTCTTTTGATTGATTGACTTTCTTTCCTCCATGCTCAATGTGGTACACACAAGGACACAGATTGAGTCAACTTTAATCCATTTTAACTGGTTGCAAGTGTGATTTAGTTATTGCCACCACCTGTTATGTGCCACTGGTAAGTAGCAGGTGCTGTTAATCACACAAATTAGAGAAGCATCACATGATTTTTCAAAAGGTGACAATACTTTTGTCCGGCCCATTTTTGGAGTTTTGTGTAAAATGATTTAATTTTCTTTTACATTCTCTTTTGTGTTTTTTCATTGCAAGGAAAATAAATGAAGATATTACTACCAACTTTGTAATAGTAATCATTTTCTGGGGGGAAATTGAGCATTATCTGACAGAATTGCAAGAGTGCCAATACTTTTGGCCAGCACCTTAATTGTTAAAGAACGGCATGAGGAACATTCTAATGAAGTTTAGCATCTCGTATGACCAGCACATTCCCCAGACCTCAACATTATTGAGCATTTATAGTCCGTTTTCGAGATTCCATTCAGACATCGATTTCCACTGCAATCATCTCTAAAAGAGTTAGGGCATTCTAACTGAAGAATTGCTTAAAATTCCTTTGGAAACAATACCTCGGAGAATTGAGGCTGTAATTGCCCCAAAGGTGGACCTACACCATATTAAATTAGTTTTTATTGATTTTTTAAAAGTGTTTTAATGATTTAGTCCAACACCTGTATGACTAAACGTGAAAATTGTGGCATGGACTGTGATATATATGGTTTCTCAAGGACGTAGGTTTGCATAGGGACGGTAGGGACAAAACACTAACAACTTTCCAGGATGCTGAAATTGTTCCCACCAACTTTTAAGCTACCTTATTAGCGGTATATAATGACTTTAGTTATATAGGTCATTTAGATTGTCTTCCTATATGTTTTAATTGTTGTAATTGACCCAACCAATTATTAAGTGAATTATTTTCATTATTGTTCAGACTTACGTGTACCTCTTTTCACGAACTGAATGTGCCGGTCCATTTTTATTTTTTTTAACTCCTAAACAGCTGATGACTTGACCCCCTCCGGCACCCCCCACAACACACACACATTAGATATTAGAGATATTTGGGATTTAAGATAGGTTTTTTCATCCAGCAGAAGCCACTTAAGAAATGTAAAAAGACGTCAATGTGTTGGAAGTGGGGAACACACCAGTAATATTGCTACTGAAAGTCTGATCTGCATCACAGTTAGCATAACATCAAACTGTGTGAACTTGCTAACCTGCAAAACTCGACTATGAAGCTTCTTAGAGAGAAGTGTCCTCCTGTTGGGTCTAAACTATGTACTATTCTGCAAAGTAACCCAAGAGAGGACGTAAATAACTGAGACAGGAGACAGAGTGAGATTTTACCAGACGGCCGCTTGGGGAGAGGTCGGAGAGAGCGCAACGTGCCAAATCGGAGTCTCACCGAAGTCTCTCTCAGAGCTCCTCATTCTGCCGTCTTTTTTTTAGGGAGCCGTTGTTATGGTCATGCATTACATCAGTTGCAAGGCGTCATTGTGACGGCAGTTTGTGATTTGCAGCACACCTCTAAGTCAAGTTAGCAACTTTGTTTTGAACACACACACACTCGCACACAATGTGGTTGGGGGAGTACAAACATGTACATTAGTCACTCCGCGCGAGTATGCATTGTTACAGTATTTAACTGTCATTCGCGTCATAGCTTGGGAGTAATTATGGGAGAGCATACTTGTACAACATACAATAAGCTTATCTTACACCTCCTGTATGTGTTTTCTACTGTTAACGTTAAATTAACTGAGAGAAATGTAGTGAACCGAGGTTTAACCCTCCCTAATTTTACTTTTTATTTTATTTATGTGGTTTAATGCAGCCCACTGGAGCTTTCTTTTTTTGTTGTTTTTGTTGAGTTTGGCTGTGCTTGTTGAAAGCAGTTTTAGCTGAAGGACGGCTCCATCTTTAGTATATTTGTTATTCCCTGACAAAATAGTTTTTCAGTTATATTTACTTCTTTATTTAGACCAGTGGTTCTTAACCTGGGTTCGATGGAACCCCAGGGGTTCGGTGCGTAAGTGGAAGGGGTTCAGCGAAGGTTAAGACACGCCCTATTTTCATGTTATCTAAAGATAAAGTGACGTTTTAAACTAGTTTTAAACTCTTTCAACTGCTAGCCCTCTATCTAATGGGAGTTGAAACTGGTTTGCTCAGTGGAAAGTTGACTTGCAATTGGAATGAGATGAAGTAAACTTAGAAAAAGTTCAAATTATTTCATATATAGCTAAGCTAGCGAGCTAATATCTATCAGTTTTGAATTAAAAAAAAAAAAGAATAGTTTTTCATTAAATTCCGAAGGCATCGGTGAATGCAGATGTTAAACTCCTGGGGTTCGGCATCTCTAGCAAGGTTAAGAACCGCTGATTTAGCCAATGTGGAGTGGCCTTAAGACAAATGTTTTTTGTTTTGTTTTGTTTTTAATTAATTCCTGGATAGTTAAGAGATGATTAATAAGTTAGCATTTATTTTGTATGTTGATATAATGTAAGTTATGTTCAAATAATGCAATTTAAATTTGCTCATAAAATCCAGACTTTTTTTTCTGGATTTTATGAGCAAATTTAAATTGCATTATTAAGTTTTCAAAATGTTTCTTTTGACTAAGTTTGACTTAATTGGTGTAGGCTGAATCAATACACATAAAATTTAGTATAAGTCAATACAGATTTATTTTGCATTGATCAATATGAATATCCCGTCCCCAGCAAAAAGTGCGCATGCAGGTTATGCCATATCGTCCCTTTCTACAATCATGTCAAGAGCCTGTTTTTGTTTGGATATATAATCACTGTGTTTAGTTTATTGATTTATTTATTTATTTTAACCAAACTGAACGGGAAGTGACATTGCTTGGTCCCTCCCCTCTTGGCTCCTCATTGGCCGCTCGTCCTAGATTCAGAAATGAGTGCCCCTGAGTGACAGACGCTATTATAAAGCTGCAGCCGGCGAGGAGACTGGATCGAGACGGACGAGTGAGGGATGCGGTGCCACCCGTGCAAGCTGTCGGCGTGTGCTTTGTGCGTGCTGCTTCTCTGCTTGATTTACGTGTTCCCCGTGTATCGGGTACCCCGGGACGAGGAGATCCTGGAAGAGGTGCTACGGCATCATGGCCACGCTTGGAAGAAAAACCAGACTGGCATCGACCTTTATAGGTACGCGCGCGCGCGTGCGCTCACACACTCCATCTAGCTAGACTTGTGTCAATAAATCTCTTCAACTGAGGTGAAATCATTATCAGAGGCAAAGCCGATTTTGAGCTTATGATAAAACAGCTGAGTGTCAGCATTTACGCAATCGTAAATTGATGTTCTCATCGCAAATTGAATAAGCATACCGTACCCTAAAACAAGGCCAAGACCAAAGCTGGCCCAGCCTATACGCAGACTATGCAGCTGCTTAGGGCCCCTGAGCACTAAGGGCCCCCCAATCTGGCAACCTCCTTTTATACGTTTTTAATAGAGCATTGTGAATAATGTGGCGTGCATTGCGGTTTATCTATGCAAACATCCATTTTCTTGTCATTACAACCTGGGGAGTGACGTTGAACCTGCTTTGCGATGATTGGTGCTCAAACTTGCTTGGAAAATAGATGCACGGATATGTCGAAGAGAATTATCTTTCTGGTGCAGAGAAACGAAAGAAGAAGAAAATCGGAGAAGAAAAGAAACAGCAGTATCAAGGCAATAGAGCATGTTGTTGATGTTGAGGTTGTTGTGCAAGACACTCCAACTTGAATGTTGTTGTCAGCTGAGCTTGTCAGTATGTTGTACTGGTAATTGCCATTGGCCGCAGGGCGAATGCAAATAATCAAGCGAATCAAGTAAAGCCGAGCAAGTTGTCACCTGTCGGCAACGGCAAATGTACGGCTTCCTCTGATTGTAGTAAAACGAAATATTGGCATAATATGCATTTGAAATGGTGGGCCAAAAATATGGGCCGCTTGGCATTATTTTGCTCAGGGCCCCCAAATGGCCTGGGCCTGCCCTGGCCAAGACGTAAGCCCAAAATGCGGGATGTCGTTTTCTAATCAACACCCAAAAAATGAATCCTATTTTTGACTAATTATAGCGCTTGAAGTAGTTTTTGTACCAAAAAAAAAAAATCCTTCTCAAGTCTCATGATGAGTTGCTTAACTTGAGGGCAGACAATTTTAATTAATAAAAGAAAAACATGTCAACCCAAAACACTTTTAGTTTGTGGTACATAGCCTTTTCTACAAAATGGAATTTAATTCCTAAAACAACCACTATATGATTCCCCAAATCATGTGATTTTTTAATATTGTGTTTACAGCTGCAACTATCGATTATTTTAGTAGTCGATTAATCGATGAACTTGTCAGCTCGAGTAATCGAGTAATCGGATAAGGAATATAAAAAATACCTAACCTGAGCGTCAAACGGTATTAAAAAAAATAAGTAAATGAGGATATACTGTTTGTACAACAAAAGAACAATTGGCCAACTTACAAAGTAAAAGTCCGCTAGCTTAAATGCTATAAAATGCCAACGTTTTTTTTTTTTTAGAATGCTCGTATTAAATAGTTCAAACACATATTCCCACAAAAAACGGCTAAATATACATTTAAACTAAATTACAAATGCATAAAAAAAAAAAATAAAACATTAGCTCAAGCAAAAACTTAGCTTATGTTGGTCTTAACAGGGAGCAGCTGGATTCAGCTATGTGAAATGAGGCAGACTAGAGGGCGGTGTATCCACCCAAATCAATAAAACTAAATGCAATAACTTTCAAAACAAACAATTACAAAACCACTTTAATTAAACGACTACTCGAAGCAGCAAAATTTAATTCGAATATTTTTTTTCGAATCTAATACTCGAGTTAATAGAATAATCGTTTCAGCACTAATTGTGGTTTGTGTTGTTAAATTCTATAATAACATTGGCAGCAAAATGTAACGGATTAAAATAGCTACTATTTCAGTGGATATATTTTGGTGGAAAACAAAAACAAGAAAAAACATTTTTATGTGTGTCGTTATTTTTGAATTCTCGAATGGAGACAATTCATCCTCAACAATGAATTTTTTTTTGTACTCTATTGTCTATTATTTGTATTTTATTCTACCTCGCATATATTTTGGATGTAATCTCAGGGTTTCCCCTACATAAAAAAGATTGTTGCGCACCGCCACACCAAAATGAAAGCCGCCACGCCTTGAAAATAAGATTTTTTTTTTTTCCTTTTTAAGATTAAAAGATACAGGGATTGGACAAACTAATGGAAACACCTAACATTTTGGCATCATAATCATTAAACATAATTGTTCAAGAATAGCATGAGGAACATTCTAATGAAGTTGAGCATCTCGTATGGCCACCACAATCCCCAGACCTCAACAATATTGAGCATTTATGGTCATTTCTAGAGATTCATTAAAGACGTTGATTTCCACTACAATCGTCTCTAAAAGAGTTTGAGGGTATTCTAACTGAACAATAGCTTAGAATTAATTTGGAAACAATTCACAAGTTGTAGGAATCAATACCTCGTAGAATTGAGGATGTGATTGCCACAAAAAGCGGACCTACACCATATTAAATTGTTTTTTGTTGATTTTTTTAAAGGTGTTTCTATAATTTTGTCCAACCCCTGTACATTTTAACGTATAATTTAACAACAGGGGTGCTCATACATTTTTGCTCCAAGAGCTACTTGTCAAGGAGACAACCTCTCGTGATCTACCTTGACACCATGGGGTGCTGCATAATCCCGAAAAAGTTGCTCACACAACATAATTAACTACGTACAGTATGTATGTACTGTATATCTAAATCTTTTTGTTGTTTTGATGCCACGAGCTACCCACACTAGCGTTGCGATCGACGTAATGGTCACCCCTGGTCTAAATGAATAAATATCACTCATTATTTACTCGGGGTGTAACGGTACACAAAAATCTCGGTTCGGTACGTACCTCGGTTTTGAGGTCACGGTTCGGTTCATTTTTGGTACGGTAAGAAAACAAAATGCAAAATATAAATGTGCTAGTTGTTTATTATACACTTTTGTGCTTTCAACAATAGGGACATTAGCCTATACAAAGCTAGAATTCTGCTCAAAAAGTAGCGGGTGATGATAAAAGAGGATGAAAGATGATAATCCAACAAGAATTTGCCTTTCAGAGCCCGCATATTGGTTTGCTTTCTTTCTGAAAGAAAGAAAAAAGAAGTCATGTGCTAAAGAGAAAAGCAATCCCAATGACAAAGATTTTAACATGTATTTTACAAATGAAATGCCTCAATGAATCATTTTTTTTTTTCTTATGAACGGTTTTCAAAAGCTTTTTTGGTGGATATTCTCAAGTTAAAGCGCCACACAGAAATTAATACATTTAATTGTGTAAGCAGGATCTGTGTATTATTCTTATTATTTAATTACAGGTGTTTTAGCTCATTTCATTTTATTTAAAAGGGCTGTTATTTATTTTATTATGTGTTTATATTTTACAAATATGATGTAGTATTCATTTATATTGTATATTTTATGTTGTATAACTTTAGTTCCTATGTGAATATTAGTTCCTACTAGACCTGAACGATATTGGAAAAAACTATTGCTGCGATTTTTTGGGGGTTTGCGATATTATATTGCGATATTAAAAAACAATATATATATATATATATATTTTTTTTTTTTAAGAAATCTTCACTAGATGACTTGAATAGCTGTTTGGAAAGCCTTTGGATGACTCAGAATGACCAGTGTACAGTTTTTCGTGGTTAATGGGGACCAGAACCTGCCGCGATAAGTGAAAAACAGCGAAGTTGCGCACCGCGCCCCCCAAATTTTTATTTTTTGTGTGTGTGCTCAATGTATTTAGTCAGATTTAGCATTGGAAAGAGATACATATAAGGCATGTTTTTTTTCTCACTTTTTTCTTTTTTCTCCCCAAAGTATGATTTTATATATATATATATATATATATATATATATATATATATATATATATATATATAGATATAGATATATATGTGTATATATTTGTACATATCTCTCTCTCTCTCTCTCTCTCTCTCTCTCTACAAATATATATACTGTATATATATATATATATATATATATATATATATATATATATATATATATATATATATATATATTAATAAATGGTTTTAAGCACTTCAAATGTAATAATTATGATCCGTTTTCATCATTTCAATCATTCAATCATTTTTGAACAAGAATAAAGTACTGTAGTAGAAAAATGCTTGGCTTTATTAAATACTTCTGTTTATCTACCTTAGCTGTGACTCTTGATGGACATGTAGAAATTACAAACTCCTCATGATCACTTGTGGCATTTAATTTATATGTCTCAAATGTCTCCACACACACATTCATTCCAAAGCAGCTTCCTTGCAGAAACTGTTTAACAAGTTAAACGATGATTGACAGTTGCTGCGCTGTGATGTCCGCTTCTTTGGCAAGATCAAAGATACCAGCATTGTTAACTTTAATAACCAAGTGCTGCAGTGACTTTGAGGTTCAAAGAGCTGGGAGAGGGAGGGTGTGAGGCTCTGCGCAGAGCAGAAAGCAGGGTGTATATGGATTTTAAAAAAATAAAAACTATCGCACGTCCTTGCGATGGGACTATCGCGCACGCACACATCGCGATGGCGATGTTTAAACGATATATCGTTCAGGCTTGGTTCCTACTTGTTTTGTTGTGGTAGGAGGGTTTTGTATTGAACACGGGGCCGTGTTGGTTATTATTATAGCAGAGAAGACAGCAGTAAATCAACAAAGACAAGTCAACTGTGCACCGATCGACCACTCAAGAGATCTGATGGACTCAAAAAGTGGGTTACGATTGCATATTAGTACGAAAATCGACCGGATCCAACGTATTTTTACAGGAGTGACTTCCGGTCTGCCCGATCCTAGGTAGTAGTATTGACGCAGGAGGGCCGCGTCTCGCGTCAAATAATAAACTCTGCCATTCTTTTCGCGTGCGTCGCATTGAGACGCTTCTGGGACGCGCGGCCGCACTGCGACTGGTGTGCATTGGCTGATTGACTTTAACGCCCGCGTTTCACTGTGTTCTTGCGGAGGCCACGTTGTCGCACCGTTGACGTTTCTGGGTTATATACTGTCCTACCCTGTTGGTCCTCATTATAGTAGAGAATACGGAGTAAATATAATCTACAAAAAGAAACTGTAACCCGATCGACTCACAGCCTCGAAAAGTAAGGGTTACATTACGTCAGAAACTCGTTCGGTACGCCTCAGTTCCGAACCGAACACCCCGTACCGAAACGGTTCAATACAAATACATGTACCATTACACCCTTATTATTTACACACTATTTACTATAACTCCTCTGAAATAGCACGTCAAATACAAATTGTTCCTTTACCCGCTTTATTTTTCAAATCACATCAGTTCTCCTGTTTTTAGTAGCATGTCACTACTAAAAACGACCCCCCTGCAAGGCACTGTAAAATAGTCTAGATTCTTGGTTGAAAGCAAAAACAGGCAATCCGCATTTATTTTACATAAACATTGCGAACTATGATGCTAGACAGTAAGCAAATGTAGTGGCGGCCTTATGTAAACAAAGAACTTTTTCCGTTGAAAATTCTTGTGAATAAATGCTTAAATCCCTGAATTCTTGATAGGTATGGACGTAAAACAGTCTCGATTCTTGGTTAAAAGCACATAAAATGTGCATTTAGCATTTATTTTACGTAAATTTTGCAAACTATGATCCTAGTTAGTAAGCAAATGAAGCGGCGGCCTTACGTAAACATTAAGCTTTTTCTGGTGAAAATTCTTGTGAATAAATGCTTAAATCCCTGAATTCTTTATAGATATGGAGGTAAAACAGTCTCGATTCTTGGTTAAAAGCAATAAAATAAAAAATAAAAAACGTGCAGCTACCATTTGTTTGACATAAATAATACGAACTATGATGCTAGTCAGTAAGCAAATGTAGCAGCGGCCTTGTGTAAACAAAGAGCTTTTTCCGTTGAAAATTCTTGTGAATAAATGCTTAAAACCCTGAATTCTTGATAGATATGGACCTAAAACAGTCTCGATTCTTGGTTAAAAGCAAAAAGAAACGTGCAGTTAGCATTTGCAGTATTTTACATAATTATTGCGAACTATGATGCTAGTCATTAAGCAAATGTAGCAGCTGCCTTATGTAAACAAAGAATTTTTTTTTGTTGAAAATTCTTGTGAATAAACACTTAAATCCCTGAATTCTTGATAGATATGGACGTAAAACAGTCTCGATTCTTAGTTAAAAGCAAAAAAAAAAAACATGCAGTTAGCATTTATTTTGCGTATATATTGCAAACTATGACGCTAATACCGTAGCAGTTAATCTCTCCCATTGATTTTTTTTCACAACGTTTCAATATGCATGCATGGTATGAAAAATAAATTAATCACCTTGAATCCTCGAACAAATCACTCCTGAGACAATCCTTCCTGTTTGTATGCAGTACAGCTTTCGTACTTTTTCAACCTAAATCCGGCGTTGGATCGCTGCATGTGTCGCTCCGACCGACTGCGACTAACTGAAGCGGAGTGTGGGATGGCCCCCTACTTGAAGGCGTGGCGCAGTGCTTGTTGAATATGACCAGTCTATATAATTATGTAGTCTATGGACGGCGATACCTCGCCACCAGTCAAGTGGATTGGATGTTTATTACCGTCATTGTGTTTACCTGTCTTTTGATTGGTGCGAATACGACATTTAAAACCCTATATTTATTTTTTGTCAGCGTAACTCATTTTGCTTTGTTTTGCCCCGCCCCCAGGAAGCTGCTGAACGAGTGCTGCGCCCCCCAGCGTCTGTTCGCGTTGACCAAGGAGAACACGCCGGTGGGCAAATCCTTATGGTACGACCAAGAGTTCCACCGCTCTCACTTGGTCGATAATGAGTCCCACTCAATATTTGTGCAGGTGAGCATAGATGAGTTTTTTTCTTTTGCACTCAGCACAATATGATGCCGCTGTGGTTTTACCATTTGAATCAGGCACGGGGTGGGTTGGGCCGATATTATTACTCGGGCACATTAGAGATTGTTCACTCACATAGGCAATAGAAACAGTTCTTCCCTCCTGTTGTCTTTGCATACAATATGAGAAGGTCCCACTGGGTGTATTTTTAACCAAATAAGGCACTCTTTGTAGAGGTGTTTTGGGCCCGCTCGAATAATCGAGATGATCAGCGAGGCCTCAGACTAATATCCTGCTGAAAAGGAAAAAGGGGGGGTTGAGATGAATATCTGACCCTAATTTGCAGAAGCGAGCTGTGCATGCTCATTCATGAAGGGGGAGGTGAATAGAAATACACATAACAGAAGCTGAGTGCTCATGCGAAACCTTTCAGAGGTCGGACTGGGAAATTGTACAAAAATAGCAGGAATTTGATCTTCAAACTATCATTTTTACCCCTTAAATTAAACAGTGCTTCAACCTTTTTATAGGTTGTGACACCAAATTAGCAATTAGCGTTACATGGTTTGTGTGTGTGTGTGTGTGTGTGTGTGTGTGTGTTTGTGTAATTTATGCGGAAAGAAATGAATTTCATCTATTTTGGAATTACCCAGTAATGTGTGAGCAGTGAAGCACTTTAAAGCCCCTTTCACACACTCCGAAACACCAGGAATATCGTTGGATTTAACCATGTTGCAATTGTATGTGAAAACAATTTCCCGGGTAGACTGACACGGAGGTTACGCAGACATTTCACGGGTCGTGTCTTAGTATAATGTCCGGGCGTGAAAGCAGATGTTAAATTCCCGGGTCACAGCACAATGCCTAATGACAATATCATGGCGGGCCAATCGTCACTTCCTCCTTCTTCGCAGTGAGACAAAAAGCGGTAATCAAACATTGCAATTATTAACATAGCAAGCTAAAAAAGGCTAAATTGAACTGAAGACATAAAAAAATTAAATTGCTACGCGATCGAAGAGCCAAGTAAGAAAGTCCATCGTCCATCTTTGGAAATGTGTGGTTTATTTCGTTGCCGATGTTAGGGTCCGGTACTACGGAAACAAGGTTGTACTTCAAAGCACAAAACAACGGAGGGACGCGTTCAAGGGTTTATTAAATACAAAAATACAAGCGATCGCTGAAAAGGGGGAATTACACAATGCGTCCGTGACAGTAGAACTGAGGAAGAGAGTCCGTTGTCCATCTTTGGAAATGTGTGGTTTATTTTGTTGCTGATGTCAGGGTCCGCTACTGCGGAAACAAGGTTGTACTAGCTTAAATGCTATAAAATACTAAAGGTTTTTTTTTTTTTTTACAATGCTCTCAACAAATGGTTCAGACACATGTTCCCACAAAAAACGGTTAAATATACCTATAAACTAAATAATAAATGCATTAAAAACATTAGCTCAAACAAAAACTTGGCTAATGTTGGCCTAAACAGGGAGCAGCTGGTTTGAGCCATGAGAAATGAGTTATATTCATTGTTGCCACCCAAATCAATAAAACTACATGCAAACACTTTCAAAATAAACCACTACAACACCACTTTAATTAAACAAATACTCGAAGCAACAACATTTAATTTGAATATTTTTTTCTAATCAAATACTCGAGTTAATCGTTTAATCGTTGCAGCACTAAATGTTAGGGTCCGAGGGTCCGCTACTGCGGAAAGAAGGTTGCACTTCAGAGCACAAAACAACGGAGGGAGGTGTTCAAGGGTTTATTAAATACAAAAATACACGCTATCGCTGAAAAGGGGGAATTACACAATGTGTCCGTGACAGTGGAACTGAGGAAGATTCCATCCAATGTGTGCTTAATTTTGTTGCCAATGTTAGGGTCTGCTACTGCGGAAGCAAGGTTGTACTTCAAAGCAGAAAACAACGGAGGGAAGTGTTCAATGGTTTATTAAATACAAAAATACACGCGATCGTGAAAAAGGGGGAATTACACAATGTGTCCGGGACAGTAGAACACAGGAAGAGAGTTCGTTGTCCATCTTTGGAAATAATCGTGTGAAAGGGCTTAAATGTTACTGAAAAGTTGACATGCGATCAGTAAAAACAAAATAATAATATTTTCTACAAAACTGTAAGCCTTAAAACATACTTGATCCCTTTCATGATTGAACCAGTTTTCAGAAAGCAGAAATGATTCCTTTGATCAATTATCACCGGTTGTGAAATTGTTTTATCCGTAATCTGGACAATGTTTAACACTGCCCCCTGTTGTTTTGGAGTGTCACTTTCAGGGCAAATTGCATCGTTTTTCCCCATAAGAATCATAAATAAAGCGTGAGTTACTTGAGAAAATGCTTTGAAGGAAGTCACATTTCCCTGAACAGTGGAGGCCTCATTTGCATAACTGCCGCGTCTTCCTCGCGCCTTATTCTTCTTTACCACGTGACTCTCTGCGCGACGCCCGACTATTTTTAGCACCTCATGTACAGGAGTGTTTTTGCTAGGTCTGATGCACACTGTAGCTTTTTTTCCCCAAGTGCTGCGATTTAATGCTCACTGCACAGACGAGCTTTCATTCTCAGGGCTCTTATTGCATTTGGACATTAGCCAGGGAATGTACTAAACATGCCAACTGGGTGGGTCATGCATCATACAGTAGTCATGTAAAATATCTGGCTTCTAAAGGGAAACAATCTTCCTTTGAGTGTTAACAGTCTCATATTTGTAAGTGACAACTTTTATGCTCATGAAAAGATGAGCAATATACCACATATTTGAGACTCGAAGTCGTACTGCACCTAAAAATGCATTTTTTAAGATTTGTTTTGAAACCAACCGATAGACATTTAATGTTTAAATTAAAGTTAGAAAAATAACAACAAAATTGGCTTCATCTCATGGCTGGTAGCCCAACAACTGAACATCCAAAGATGACGCAATTATAATAACATCTTTGAGTGAAGACAGATGAGCCTCGTGGATTTCTGTGTTAGCCGAAGCCAAGCATGCTTCCAGAGGGCTGTATAGCAGAGGCGGTGGGATGGGTTTTATTATCTGTGTCACTCCTGGTTTCTTATAGCTCAGATTTAAATCATTGTATGCCATTGATGATAATAGACAACCAATCCATTTGAGTTTAGAGGGCTGACAGTGTGTAGATGTCCATCTCTGTCATTTTAAGTTACTCACTGTTTTCCCCAGGCCAGCCCTCTCCCGCTCCCCCTGAAGAAGTGTGCCGTGGTGGGCAACGGAGGCATCCTCCGGCACAGCCAGTGCGGCCGCGCCATCGACAAGGCCGACTTTGTCATGAGGTGACCTCCGCTGCCGCAACCTGTCGACCTTGACAGTAGAGAAACTCCGGTTTGACTGGCTGTTCCGCTTATGGAAGGCTTACGTCATTTTGGCTACTTTGCATTGCAGTCACTGAGAGCTCCAAATGCAAAAACTAAAAACTTCAGTGTTTACTGAATAGTTATGAGTATAGTGGTATGAGAAAGTAGCTGGATCTTTTGGAATTTCTCACAGTTCTGCATAAAATCACAATCAATTGTGATCTGATCTTTGTCAAAATCACACAGATGAAAAAACTGTCTGCTTGAACTCAAACCACCCGAACATTTATAGGTTTGCATATTTTAATGAGGATAGCATGCAAACAATGACAGAAGGGTGAATCATAAGTAAGTGAACCCTCTGCCTAAGGAGACTTAAAGAGCAGTTGAAACCAGTTTTCACGAGGGCTGTCAAACGATTAAAATTTTTAATCGAGTTAATTACGGCTTAAAAATCAATTAATCGTAATTAATCGCAATTCAGACCATCTATAAAATATGCCATATTTTTCTTTAAATTATTGTTGGAATGGAAAGATAAGACACAAGACTGATATATACATTCAACATACGGTACATAAGTACTGTATTTGTTTATTATAACAATAAATCAACAAGATGGCATTAACATTATTAACATTCTTTTAAAGCGATCCATGGATAGAAAGACTTGTAGTTCTTAAAAGATAAATGTTAGTACAAGTTATAGAAATTTTATATTAAAACCCCTCTAAATGTTTTCGTTTGAATAAAATTTGTAAAATTTTCAATCAAAAAATAAACTAGTAGCCCGCCATTGTTGATGTCAATAATTACACAATGCTCATGGGTGCTGCAGCCCATAAAATCAGTCGCACCCAAGTGCCAGCAGAGGGTGATTAAACGTCAAAAAACACAAGTAACAAGTGGACTTTGCACTGTTCTGTCATTTTAATCTGTTTGAGCGGGGCATGTGCGTTACTCCGTTTTTTCGTCCGTGTGATTTTGACAAAGATCAGATCACATTTGATGGCGATTTCATGCAGAAATGTGAGAAAATCAAAAAGGTTGAGATACTTTTTATACTACTGTAGATTATGTAGTGGCTACTATTTTCCTGATCTTTGTCCAAATTTACCTCCCAGCAAGTCTGAATGAATGACTTGCTGTTTATTTGCATGACTCCAGCTTGCTAACCTGTCAATAGTGATTACAGTGGTTCAGATGCCTTAACATGTTTTGTCTTTGTGTAGGTGTAACCTCCCACCGCTCTCTAAAGAATACGTGGATGACGTAGGCACCAAAACGCACCTGGTGACGGCCAACCCAAGCATCATTGAGAAGAAGTGAGCGCACGGTACATTTTATGGAATACACACTGTATATACACAAGTAAGTAATGAGGTGTCCCCTCAGATACCAGAGCCTGCTGTGGCGTCGCAAGTCCTTCGTGGACTACATTAAGGCGTACGGCTCCAGCTTCATCTACATGCCGGGCTTCTCCACGCTTGCCGGTACCGAATTGTCTAAACGCGTCGCCTACACGCTGGCGGACTCTTCGTCCAACCTCACCATGCTGTTCGCCAACCCTCACTTCCTGAACGTGGTGGGTCAGTTCTGGAAGGAGCGCGGCGTGCATGCCCGCCGCCTCTCCACAGGCCTCTTTATGGTCAGCCTGGCTTTGGGCCTGTGCGACGAGGTCAGCGTCTACGGCTTCTGGCCCTTGCCCACCGACCTGGAGAAGAAGCCTATCAGTCACCACTATTACGACAACATGCAGCCCGACCGCTGGATCCACGCTATGCCCGAGGAGTTCGTGCAGCTGTGGGAGCTGCACAAAAGCGGGACACTGCGCGTCAATCTGGGAAGCTGCGGTTAAGCGCTCAAACAATCCTGTGGTGTTGTTACTAGATCTTCCACACCCACGTGGCCGTTGGCCAAAAGGTGAGGGAGAGGAACTTCGGGAATTGAAAATTCCGTGGGTGAGGGAGGAAGGATTTATTCTGCCTGGCAGAAGTTTTGCCTATCGAGCATTTTCAATATCCTACAAGTGCGCTTCAAAAACTATCTACTAGTACTCTCAAATAAGATTATTTAGTGTATTAGTAGCGGGACACTTTTTCTACTGCTGAACGACATTTCTGCAACTCCATGTCACTAGGGAACCACCTAATAGCATCTAGTAGAATTTAATTACCGTATTGGCCCGAATATGAGAGTGTTTTTTTTGCATTGAAATAAGACTGAAAAAGTGGGGGTCGTCTTATATTCGCGGTCTAGACATTATACCCATTCACGACGCTAGATGGCGCCAGATATCATTGAAGCAATGTTCTGTCATGACAGATCTCGGCTACTCTCAAGTTTAACCAGTTTGCATTATTTTATTGCAATGTTTTCACTTATTCAGATTTGTTTCAAGACTACAGTTACAGTTAGATTTCACTTTGATGGTTGATGCAGTTATTGAAATTTTGTTGTTTTATCCCAATCTGGCACAACCAGAAGCTATTCATTTACAAATGTGATTGCACTTTCATTTACATATTTAAATGTTCAGATATTAAGATTTGAATGAGGCAAAAAAACATGCTTTTTCTCTCAAATGTATTGTTATAATCATTTGTTTAGGATGTACTGGAAATATTTTCTGTATAAAAATTAATTTGGTGTTCAAAAAGTCTTTTTTTTTCAGACTTGAGTCTTGAAAAAGAGGGGGTCGTGTTATAATCAGGGCCGTCTTATATTCGGGCCAATACAGTATGTCACTCGCAGAGGTGTGTAGTAACCAGTGTTGTCACAGATTACTTGAAAAAGTAATTTAATTACTGATTACTGATTACTCCTCAAAAAAGTAATCTAGTTACTGATTACTTTATTATCAAAGTAAATAAGTTACTTTAAAAGTAATTTGTCAGTTACTTTCCCCAATTTTTCTCCCTTTGCTGCCTGAACAGAAAAATTTCATTGCATGTAATTGAATTTTTCAGATAAGGCTTTTTCTTCGAGTTAGCAGGGGTTTAGTTAGTCGATGGAGTTGATTTCAACCACCTTTGACTTGCGCTAGCTCAGCCACTCTGGAGCCCTGAACCTAACAAATAACTGACAAACTGCAAGGAATTTGTTCAAAACAACTCCAACGACAAATTAAACAACCACTAACTCGAAGATTAAGCCTAATGTCAAAAATTCTGAACCCCACTTTAAAATAAAGACCTAGCCGTTAAAATGATGTCTATAAAAGTTGTAAAGCAATAAAACAACAAAAATGAAATGAGCAAGAATCCTATAAAGTATTTCATAATGCATGCAGTATAGGCCAAAGGTTTGGAGACACCTCAAGGGTGGATACTTTGAAGAATGTAGAAGATAAAACCTGTTTTCAAGTACAGTGGGGCAAATAAGTATTTTGTCAACCACTAATTGTGCAAGTTCTCCCACTTGAAAATATTAGAGAGGCCTGTAATTGTCAACATGGTTAAACCTCAACCCTCAGAGACAGAATATAGAAGAACAAAAACCAGACAATCACATTGTTTGATTTTTAAAATAATTTATTTGCAAATCATGGTGGAAAATAAGTATTTGGTCGATACCAAAAGTTCATCTCAATACTTTGTTGTGTACCCTTTGTTGGCAATAACAGAGGCCAAACATTTTCTGTAAATCTTCACAAGCTTTTCACACACTGTTTGTGGTGTTTTGGCCCATTCCTCCATGCAGATCTCCTCTAGAACAGTGATGTTTTGGGGCCGTCGTCGGGCAACACGGACTTTCAACTCCCTCCTCGCCCTGTGGCGTCAAAGTGATTACAAGAACGGGGAGCAAAAATCCCAGAACCACACATGGGGACCTAGTGAGTGACCTACAGAGAGCTGGGACCACAGTAACAAAGGCTACTATCAGTAACATAATGCGCCGCCAGGGACTCAAATCCTGCACTGCCAGACGTGTCCCCCTGCTGAAGAAAGTACACATCCAGGCCCGTCTGCGGTTCGCTAGAGAGCATTTGGATGATCCAGAAGAGGACTGGGAGAATGTGTTATGGTCAGATGAAATCAAAATAGAACTTTTTGGTAGAAACACAGGTTCTCTTGTTTGGAGGAAAAAGAATACTGAATTGCACCATACCCAATGTGAAGCATGGGGGTGGAAACATCCTTCCTTGGGGCTGTTTTTCTGCAAAGGGACCAGGACGACTGATCTGTGTAAAGGAAAGCATGAATGGGGCCATGTATCGACAGATTTTGAGTGAAAATCTCCTTCAATCAGCAAGGGCATTGAAGATGGCTGGGTCTTTCAGCATGACAATGATCCCAAACACACAGCCAGGGCAACAAAGGAGTGGCTTCGTAAGAAGCATTTCAAGGTCCTGGAGTGGCCTAGTCAGTCTCCAGGTCCCAACCCCATAGAAAATCTGCTGAGGGAGTTGAAAGTCCGTGTTGCCCAACGACAGCCCCAAAACATCACTGCTCTAGAGGAGAGCTGCATGGAGGAATGGGCTAAAATACCAGCAACAGTGTGTGAAAAGCTTGTGAATAGTTACAGAAAACGTTTGGCCTCCGTTATTGCCAACAAAGGGTACATAACAAAGTATTGAGATGAACTTTTGGTATTGACCAAATACTTATTTTCCACCGATTTGCAAATAAATTCTTTAAAAATCAAACAATGTGATTTTCTGTTTTTTTTTTTTCCACATTCCTGCTCTCATGGTTGAGGTGTAACCATGTTGACAATTACAGGCCTCTCTAATATTTTCAAGTGGGAGAACTTGCACAAATAGTGGTTGACTAGATACTTATTTGCCCCACTGTACATAATTCCTCATGTTCATTCATAGTTTTGATATTTTCAGTGAGAATATACAGTATAATAGTAGTGAAAATATATAAAAAGCACAAATGATGAGGCGCGTCCAAACTTTTGACTCGCTCTTTTGTCTTTGTAATTTAAGTAACACGTTACTTACACTGGTAGTAAGATGTTACATCTACTCTGTTACATTTACTTGAGTAACTTTTTGAGAAAAATGTACTTCTAAGTGTAGTTTTACTTTTACATGAGTAGACTTGTGAAGAAATGCTACTCATACTAGCTACTACTCGTTACATTTTTCCTCTGTGTTCTACAGATTAGATTTTACATTTTTTTCCCCAGCAATTCTAGCAGTAGCTCTACCAGTTTCACCAATAAGACGTCGCAACAATAATCACATGACTCCATTACACCAATCAGACTCAACCTTGTCGTTCTATGATCAAGCCAGCCTGTTCAATCATGCGGCATCTTTAAAACACTGTCAAAAATTAAGTATTTAACTTTTTTTTTGTTGGGTGGGGATATTTCTTCGGTTTAATGTGGTTATATACTAGGTAAACGTACAGTTTAATAATACCAGTTCATATTGGTAAGGTTGTGCTGAGAAAAAAAAATACCATTGTTTAAAAGCACATCAAACATCGGAAGCAGTTACTCATTATTCTTTTCATCAAATACTTTACTTGTACTTGAACATATTTTTGGGAGGACTACTTTTACTTGAGTAATCTTATTTTGAAGTAACGCTACTCATACTCGAGTAAAATTTTTGGGTACTCTACCCACCTCTTGTCACTCATGGTACTAGTACACCATTTTACCTCACTAGTCACATTTAGTCGTTTTACCACTGCGCTCCTATTGTTCATAATTGTCTTTTTAGTAAAAACCTAAAATATATTTGTACAATTCCAAGCACTAGTAGGATATTGAGTCAAATTTCAAATAGCTTCCAAGAGGTTCGCATGTCCGCCTCCCACTTTTGAGGTTTCGTGTCGGAATCCCTTCTTCTCCCTCATGCTTGTGTGGGCTTTTACGCAGGTATTCCAACTTCCCACCACATTCCAAAATAATGCATGAGAGCTTCATTCACTCTAAATTGTCCTTACCAGGCATTTTTGGGTTGACGATCAAAAGAAAAAGGGAAAAAAAGCGAGCTGTTGTTGTTGCTCAGGATCCACGAGGAAGCATCAGTTACACGTTTTGCCAGACGCACAACATTCAGTCTCATGTAGAGATTTTTTTTCTAAGCTGTGTTTTTCAGATACAATTGTTGATTTTGTGCACAAGGGCCAAACAAAGGTGTCCTTCAGAAGAGAAGAGACACAAGTGTGCCATACGCTTACTTATGATTTCTCAGTCCAGATGAAGGTTGAGTGCCTTTTGTATTAGGTATGAATAAATTATTCAAGCATCCTTAAGTTTTCTGGGCGCTGTTGATCAGCCTGATGACGTCTTTGGTGTTAATTTATTAAAGTGGACAAAATGTAATGGTGTAAACGTGGGCCTTAGTGAATGACACTTAGTGGCATTACGTAACTTGCTGTGTTGAAGGTGTATTGTTTTATATCATTTTTTACGATGTGTTCATTCCATCCAGTATGTCACTGAAGGGTTAGGGACTGTTTGAAGGAAATTGTGATGTGAATTACCGCTTTGGATTTAGATTAAAGCATCGTTTTGTATCTGATCCCAGCTGCCTTTCCTTGTCTCAAATGTTGTCATTATTTACAGCCAATTCTAGTGATGACAATGTACTTGGATTCCGTTGACGGCCATGGGCGTCCAAATTTCCCATTCATTTTCAATGGCAAAAAAAAACAATGTCCGAAAAACAACAGTAAATCAGACAGATATCAATACGACCTGTCCCCCAAATGTCCCCAATTCCATTGACGAATATGTAAGTCGATGCCATTGACGGCCATGGACGTCCAAATTTCACATTCATTTCCAATGGCATCAACATTGCATTGAGGCCAATTTAGACAGATGCCATTGACGGCCATGTATGTCAATTCTATTGATGCCAATGTACTTGGATTCCGTTGATGCATATGGATGTCGAAGCCATGGATGTCCAAATTTTAAATTAATTTTTAATGGCATTTACTTTGTCTCCTGCCATTGATGGCCATGGACGTCCAAATTTCCCATTCATTTTCAATGGCAAAAAAACCAATGTCCGCAAAACAACAGTAAATCAGACAGATATCAATACGACCTGTCCCCCAAATGTCCCCAATTCCATTTACGCATATGTAAGTCGATGCCATTGACGGCCATGGACGTCCAAATTTCCTATTCATTTCCAATTGCATCAACATTGCATTGAGGCCAATTTAGACAGATGCCATTGACTGCCATGTATGTAATTTCTATTGATGTGAATGTACTTGGATTCCGTTGACGCATATGGATGTCGAAGCCATGGACGTCCAAATTTTAAATTAATTTTCAATGGTATTTACTTTGTCTACTGCCATTGATGGCCATGGATGTCCAAATTTCCCATTCATTTTCAGTGGGAAAAAAAAAAAAAAAAAACAATGTCCGTGAAACAATAATGAATCAGACAGATATCAATACGACCTGTCCCCCAAATGTCTCTAATTCCATTGACGCATATGTAAGTTGATGCCATTGACAGCCACTGACGTCCAAATTTCCCATTCATTTCCAATGGCATTAACATTGCATTGAGGCCAATTTAGACAGATGCCATCGTCGGCCATGAATTTCAATTCTATTGATGCCAATGTACTTGGATTCCGTTGACGCATATGGCTGTCGATGCCATTGACGGCCATGGACGTGCAAATTTCCCATTCATTTTTAATGGCATTTACTTTGTTTACTGCCATTGACGACTATGTTTGTCGATTCTATTGATGCCAGTGTACTTGGATTCTATTGACGCATATGTAAGTCAATGCCATTGACGGCCGTGGACGTCCAAATTTCCCATTCATTTCCAATGGCATTTACTTATTCAATGCTATTGATGGGCATGTTTGTCCATTCTATTTATGCCAATGTAATTGGATTCCATTGATGCCTACGTAAGTCGATCCATTGACGGCTTTAAACGGTCAACTCTTTTCCCATTCATTTTCAATGGCAAAAAAAAAAAGTGTCCCAAAATCAACAGAAATGACCAGATATCAAAAGGACGTGTCCCCCGAAATGTCCCCAAATGACCTGATATGACCAGGACACGTCCCCCAAATGTCCCCAAGTGACCTGATATTTTACAGCCAATAGTTTTCTTTGAGGTAAAAACCCATTTTGCTGGTGGATGAAAGGGAAAAAAATCCGTTGAGGAGGTCATTTTGACACTAAATAATATGGAATTTAAATGTTACTGAATTGCACTCGCAGCTAGATGCAACACCGGCTGAAAAGCTAATTTTGTGGCAGAAGTGAGGCTAAAATAGACTGAACCTGGAAGGCTGGCAGCCAGTTTTCACATTACTGTGCCATTGACAGCAATAGACATGCAATACATTTTAACTGGGACATCTCCCAATTAAAATAGATTGAATGTTAGCAAAAGTAGCAACCCCATAAAGAGGCCCGAGAGACATTCAAATGCGCCGTTTTCCCCAATGTCAGCTCTCCTTACTTTCAACCCCGCCCCTTCGGGCCAATTACTGCACAGTATCATGGGGGATAGCGCATCCCATGATGGAATGTTTCAGTGACAAAGTCTGCTACCAGACCTTTTGTGTAGTCATCATTTAATAGGATCTTCTTATCCGATCTAAATTGAATCACTGTATTTTCTCCGCAGATTAAATTCATAAAACAACATTGTCTCTTGCAACTAGAGCAAACCCAACTAGATCACATGCTCTATTATGGTGAAAAAAGTATACTTTTTAATTTCTGTGAAAGACAGAGAAGGCTTGTATCCCATCCCTCCTCTGGGAAAATTCATAATTTACCACACAGCCAATGGTAGGAGAAACAGGGGGGCTGGAGGGGGCGCCGGAATGCCTTTTGGGTGCTTTCCAAAAAAAGGAGCTTAGCACAGAGAGACGACCCGTGCAGTTTCCTTTAACAAGCTCCAACCTTGATGGTAGTTTCCGACATCGTTTGTGAATAACATCAACATATTTATGCTAGTAGCAGCTGGTATAAAGGAGTCAAATGGGGACACGAGTCCTAAGGAGAAAGAGAAGCTGTCAACAGTTTCATCCGGAACAATAAGTCTCTCAGTTCTTTAGAAGGGAACGTTATATCCATGCTTCCTTTCTGACGGGCATCTTCACTCGCTCTAATCACGGGACGTCAGATGCAATGTCACCTGCTTCCAAAGGTGAACGGGCCTCTTCTTGTGTGCTCTGGGAAAGGACCTTCTCACCATGTAACAGGCATGTAAGGAAGGTTGGGATGCTACATTTGACCTGGCTGACTCGGTACTAATTGATGCATGAGCAGTCATGCGTTGCACTGACTGGGAATTGCATTATTAACCCCTCAGATTAGAGCCATGTGACCTTAAAATTTCAGCCCCTGAAGCCGGTTTTGCTAAGCAACACAATATTTAGTAGGCTTGTCTATCACGAGATAACAAAAAAAGTCTCATAAAACCAGTTTTGCTTAAAGCATGAAATTTTATGCCCATGTCAATCACGAGTAGACACACAAATACAGTGGGGCAAATAAGTATTTAGTCAACCACTAATTGTGCAAGTTCTCCCACTTGAAAATATTAGAGAGGCATATAATTGTCAACATGGGTAAACCTCAACCATGAGAGACAATGTGGGAAAAAAAAAAAAGAATCTTTGCAAATCATGGTGGAAAATAAGTATTTGGTCATTACCAAAAGTTCATGTCAATATTTTGTTATGTACCCATTGTTGGCAATAACGGAGGCCAAACATTTTCTGTAACTCTTCAAAAGCTTTTCACACACTGTTGCTGGTATTTTGGCCCATTCCTCCATGCAGATCTCCTCTAGAGCAGTGATGTTTTGGGGCTGTCGTTGGGCAACACAGACTTTCAACTCCCTCCACAGATATTCTGTAGGGTTGAGATCTGGAGACTGGCTAGGCAACTCCAGGACCTTGAAATGCTTCTTACGAAGCCACTCCTTTGTTGCCCTGGCTGTGTGTTTGGGATCATTGTCATACTGAATGACCCAGCCACGTCTCATCTTCAATGCCCTTCCTGATGAAAGGAGATTTTCACTCAAAATCTCTCGATACATGGCCCCATTCATTCTTTCCTTTACACAGATTAGTCGTCCTGGTCCCTTTGCAGGAAAACAGCCCCAAATCATGATGTTTCCAAACCCATGCTTCACAGTGGGTATGGTGTTCTTCGGCTGCAATTCAGTATTATTTCCCCTCCAAACACGAGAACCTGTGTTTCTACCAAAAAGTTCTATTTTGGTTTCAACTGACCATCGCACATTCTCCAAGTCCTTTTCTGGATCATCCAAATGCTCTCTAGCGAACCGCAGACGGGCCTGGACGTGTACTTTCTTCAGCAGGGGGACACGTCTGGCAGTGCAGGATTTGAGTCCCTGGCGGCACATTGTGTTACTGATAGTAGCCTTTGTTACTGTGGTCCCAGCTCTCTGTAGGTCATTCACTAGGTCCCCCTGGTTGGTTCTGGGATTTTTGCTCAACGTTCTTGTTATCATTTTGACGCCACGGGTTGAGATCTTGCAAGGAGCCCCAGATCGAGGGAGATTATCAGTGGTCTTGTATGTCTTCCATGTTCTAATAATTGCTCCTACAGTTGATTTCTTTACACCAAGCGTTTTACTTTTTACGATTTACTGCAGATTCAGTCTTCCCAGCCTAGTGTAGGTCTACAATTTTGTCTCTGGTGTCCTTCAACAGCTCTTTGGTCTTGGCCATAGTGGAGTTTGGAGTGTGACTGACTGAAGTTGTGGACAGGTGTCTTTTATACCGATAATGAGTTAAAACAGGTGCCATTAATACAGGTAACGAGTGGAGGCTCGTTAGACCTCATTAGAAGAAATTAGACCTCTTTGACAGCCAGAAATTTAGCTTTTTTGTAGGTGACCAAATCTTAATTTTCTACTTTAATTTGGAAATTCTTTAAAAATCAAACAATGTGATTTTCTGTATTTTTCCACATTCTGTCTCTCATGGTTGAGCTTTACCCATGTTGACAATTAGAGGCCTCGCTAATCTTTTCAAGTAGGAGAACTTGCACAATTAGTGGTTGACTAAATACTTATTTGCCCCACTGTAAGTCTCAGGAATCCAAGCATCAAAAGGAGCAGGTCAAAACCAGATGTTTTCCATCTGGACTGTGAGAATGATTTTTTTTTTTTTTTTGTAATCATACAGCAAAGTTTGATGTCACCACACAGCCTTTTTTTGAGAAACGTGCATGCAGGTTTGTGTTTGTGTGCAATTTGCAGTCATGCTTGCATCAAGCTGGAGCTCTTATGCAGTATAGTCATTAGGCGTATCCTGCTCAAGTCAGGGTCAAGGCACAATGAGGTTTGTGTCAACACCCCCACACAGATAGCGGATTTGTAGCCACTTGAGACTCTAAAAAATGGATGTAACACTCCGATCCAAGTCAGACTTGCAGATGTTTCAGACCTGATGAGTTGATGCACATTGTCTCATCAATAGTCAAATGACATTACAAAGCTCAGTTGAAGCCAAAGGTCATGTGACAAAGTCCAAAGCCTTTTATCTCTGTACACACAAAATCTTCGCCCGCATTCATCGGGCACTACTGCGAACTTTCCACCGGCTGACTGAGTGATGTCTTTTGGAAATGATGCCCTTGGGCCTCATGCCATTTCTCGCTCTCTCCTTCTCAGGCTCCCTCTCTCACCCTCAGCACCGCACTGCAGATGGAACTTGAACTGTGCCCGGTTTCCCTATCACACCATTCGCACTGAAACAGCACGTGAACTCATGCAATGTGTTTCAGACAAGCACTTTTGCTGCTGTCATGTGCCACATCAGCCACATCCAAACAGGGCACTTTGTTCCATTAACGAACATCATTAATAGTAGAGTGGGTTTTTAATTAAATCGAAGGCACTTAGCTGTTAACAACCTCTATTAATCACATGTATTTGCACCAAGGATTGCTAACATGTGGCTTTAAATATAATCTCCCTAGACGCACTATCATCAGTATTTTTTCACCTCGGGTTACACTTTCACTTCATAAAAAGCACAGACGGAAAACAAAGCGGGCCTCATGTGACCACAGATATACCAACTCATTAGAGGGAAGCACAGGGGACCTCCTTTGCAGACCATTTGCACGAACAGCACCGGCTTATTGCCTTCCAGTGACAATTTCCCCCTATAAGGGTACCTATTCTGTACCACAGACACAGCCATCAGCTGGTGGATAAAGAACATGGCAAGTCTTTCCATTTGAATCGGAATTTTGATCATTTAGACTAAAAATATAACATAAGTAATTGCTCTTTTGCTATTTGGAGAGGCTGCAAATATGATCGTTGTTAGCATAAAACCGCATTTGTCAACTAGAAAATGCATTTCTGGAGAAATTGCAATGGTCGCCTTGCTTTCACAGGTAAACCCCACAGGGGTGACGTCCTGCTGATTTCAGGTCACTTCCTATTTCGTTGGGGACATTTTAGGGTCACTTCCTGATGATGATATTTTGACGTTCATGGCCCTCAATGGTATCGACTGACATGAGCATCAATAGAATCGACATATATGGCCATCAATGGCATGGACGAACATGGCCCTCAAATGCAAGGACGTACATGGCTGTCAATGGCATGGACGTGCATAGCTGTCAATGGCATGGACGTGCATAGCTGTCAATGGCATTGACTTACTCGGGCACAAGTTTTTGGTCCCAAATCACAACCACCCATGTTTTTCGAGAGACAGCGAGAACCAAAAGTGGTATTTGTCATGTGGCAAAATGGATTCTGCCATGTGGCATTTTTTTTGCCATTTAGCAAAATGGATTTTGCGATGTGGCATTTTTTTGTGCCATCTGGCATTTTTTTGCCAGGTGGCAAAATTGAAATTTTGCCAGGTGGCAAAGTTGATTTTGCCAGGTGGCAAAATTGATTTTGCCAGATGGCAAAATTGATTATGCCATGTGGCATGTGTTTTTTGCAATGTGGTTGTGGCTTGCCACATGGCAAAAAAAAGCCCGATGGCAAAATCTATTTTGCCACATGGCAAAAAAAATGCCACTTAGCCAAAAAAAAAAAAAAAAAAAAAGCCACATGGCAAAATCCATTTTGACACATGGCAAAAAAAATGCCACATGGCAAAATCAATTTTGACACATGGCAAATACGACTTTTGGTTCTCGGCTCTGCTGGAAAGTTTTCTGCAATTAAAAATGAAGGGGAAATTTTGGCCATTAGAAATTACTGGAACGGCGTACATGACAATGGCATCCCATGATAAACGAATGGGTTCGTTTTTGTAGAATTTGGGGGGAAATTCTGTGTCGAACTTTTATGCACCTTACCTTTCCTATATTTTTAATGTATGATATATGTAAATCGGATCAAAATTGTAGGACTACATACAATAAAAGACATTTTTTCTTTTCAAAAACCCGCATTTTGGCGCGAACTGTAATTTTAGGTCGGTAATTCGAAAGATTTCCTGCGTTGTGCGAGAATTCCGATCATTTCAGTATTCGAACTGTGTAGATGGGCCAAACGCTTTGGACTGTGGAAACGCCATTAAAAAAAAAATACATAGATGGTTGCTTTTGCATTACATGTAAAGCTACCATCAATAAAGGACTTTACCATTTCAATGAAGTTATTGTGCCCAAATTCTCTTTTGTGTGAATTACTTTGAGCATTACAATTCACTATGGCAGTCCCAGACTCCAAATTAAACGCCAAAAACAAATTTACAATTTTCACACAATCGTTAAATATACATTGTGACATTCTGAATTTAGTTTTTATTTAGCTTTTATATATGTAGTTTATGTGGATGGATAAAAAATGAAGACATTCTGAAGAGGGGTCGGGACTAAAGACAAGTTAACGTTTCAAGGTTACCCTCTTGTGGGGATTTGGAGCAACTACATTCATTGGGCGCGAAAAAGTGGCGTCTTGGCATGAAACCGGCTAGCTATTTGATTTCAGATAAGCAAAACAGAGGTAAATTTAAATGATTCTAACTGAATATTAGTTCCGCTGACTCCCTGTGACTACTTAGTCTTGGGTTTGAATTATGACATATTTTTTGGGAAATGAATTCACATGTTTCTCTCCATAGTCGTATATTCAAGACTCGTATGCTGATGACTACGGTTGATCAGCTGAAAACACACCTGAAGGTGAGTGTCATTAAACAAACAAAAAAATAACATGATACTTTTACACCAAACCAAATCATGCCACCACTTTTTGCGATATTTTGGAGTAATAGTAAAGTCAAGGGCGTAGGTTTGGTCTCAACATTACTGGGATGATATGGCATAACCTTCATGTACACTTTTTGCTGGGGACGGGACATTCATCATGATCAATGCAAAATAAATATTTTCTGTGTATTGGTTCAATCTACATCGTTCAATTCAAACCTTTGTTTTCAAAAACCACTAAAGACACATTTTTGAAAACTTTTATGAGCCAATTTAAATTGCATTATTTGAACATCACTTACAAGCTTATTAATCATCTCTTAACTCTCCAGGAATTAAAAAAAATAAAATAAAATAAACATTTGTCTTAAGACCATTCAACATAGTCTGAATAAAGAAAGAAATATAACTGAAAAAAACTCATTTTTCAGGGAATAACAAAATATTTTTAATAAATGGAGCCATCCTTCAGGTAAAACACTACAGCTTTGGTCAACAAGCAAAGCTAAACTCAACAAAAAAATGAAAGCTCCAGTGGGCTGCATTAAGACCACATAAATAAAATAAAAAGTAAAATTGGGGCAAACTACATTTCTCACAGTTAATTTAACGTTAACAGTAGGGCTGCAGCTATCGAATATTATATTAATCAAGTATTCGACTGAAAATTCTACTGATTAATCAAGTAATCGGATAAAACTTTTTTTTTTTTTTTTAGGTGAAGGGCAATTATCAATATACATGAGAAAACAAGACATTTTTAGGTGAAGGGCAATTATCAATATACATGACAAAACAAGACATTTTATCTAATACTGAACCGTTTTCAGTCAAACAATGTCTTTACTTTCGATGTACATTGTTGAAATAAGCCAACAATTGCATCTCAGATGTGACTACAAAAAAAAAAAAAAAAAAAATCACAGCTTTCACGAAAAAAAAAAAACTGAAGTTGTTATTTATAAAAAAAAAAATCTTATTTTTTACCTAAAAATGTCATTACGCTTGATAGCACACATCTCTTAAGTTTTTCCCAACGTGTTTAAATTGAATTTCCATTTTTGTCAAGCTACTTTTAGTTCTAGTTAAATTCTAAGTTACTCTAAACTGTAAGTCCTGATAGGATTTTGAGTTTTTGCAGTGTTCAAAATAAATGTATGATACCTTCTGTATTGGAGCACATTAGAGACCAGTGCTTCTGGGTGTATATGTACCCTCATCACTCTACAGTGCTTTGTTTTTACAGATTAAATAAAGCCTGTATGTATGTAAGATACGTTAGCTACGCATCGACAGTAGTCATAATTAATAGAACCTAGCCCTCCGCAGGGCTAACGTTACGTGAGCAAGGGACAGAAACGTTAATCTTATTTATTAGCGCTGAGAAGTCTAGTGGTTTAATATGGCGACAGTTTACTAACGCCACTGAGTCTCTTTTTACATCTAGTTCTATAGACATGTGATATCTATGAGACGCATCATACGCTACCTGCTACAACCGTAGCATCATGCGGGTAGTTTGTAATAACGTCGGCATAGGTTCTAGCGGCTGTCTGCTACAGTCAGGTATGTTTTTTTGTTTTTATTCAGCGCGTTGTCCCGCATTAAAAGTAGCCCGGGCAAAATGTGATGCTTATAGCTGGCAAAATTAAAAGATTCCTCGAGAATAAAATTACTCGGATCAGCTTTTTAACTCGAGTTGCTCGAGTATTTGTTTCAGCTCTAGTTAACAGTAGAAAACACATAGAGGACACTACTCTCTAAGCAGCTCCCTACTCGAGTTGTGCAGGTTAGCAAGTTCAGTTTAATGTTATGCTAACTCTGATGCAGGTCGGACTTTCAGTAGCAAAATGAGTGGTGTGTTCCCCACTTCCACAACATTGACGACTTTTTACATTTCTTACAGTGGCTTCTGCTGGAAGAAAAAAAAACATCTTAAATCCGTAATACCTCTAAAATCTAATGTGTGTGTGTTGGAGGGGAGTGGTGGAGGGGTCAAGTCATCAGCCAATCAAATGTGCGTTCAGGAGTTTAAAAAAAAAAAAATGGACAGACACATTCAGCTAGTGAAAAGAGGTAAGTCTGAACAATAATGAAAATAATTCACTGAATAAATTAATCAATTACAACTAAAACATATAGAAAGACAATCTAAATGACCTAGAAGTATATAACTGAAGTCATTATTTAACGCAAATAAGGTTGCCTAAAAGTTTGTGGGGACAATTTGAGCATCCCGGAAAGTTGGTTGTGTTTTGTCCCAACCGTCCCCATGCAAAGCTACGGCCTTGAGTAAATTGCTTAGTGCTATACTCAGGGGTTAATTTGATTTTAGCTTCCCTGTGTTCCGGGACCTATTGAGCAGATCTTGCACCTCTCGTGTATCAAAAAAAAAATATATATATATATATCTTTAGAAATGTACTGTAATAGCCCCGAATGGTGGGAAAGGAGAGGAATCATTGATGCTTTCTCCACTTTACTGTCGCAACAATAAAACAATGGACAAAATAACCGCAGACTGCTGCCACTTTCGACCACAACAAATAAAATAGTATATGCATAAAATCATTTACAGAACAAATCCCAAGAATTGCATGTTGTTTGTAAAAATCATTTGAAAGACTCAGAGATTTGTTGATGCACTGAAAAGCTGGACCGACAAATCACACCCCGAACATAAAAAAAAAAAAAAAAAAAAACTTGAAATTTGCGGCATCTGGGGAGCATGCAGCCAGGATCAAACCTAATGAGGGTGCGTAAACACGAGCACATCAACCCCATCCCTCACACCCTACACTGGCTCCCTGTTCACCTCCGTATTGAATTCAAAATCTTCCTTCATACCCATCACTGTCTACACGGTGTAGCCCCCACTTACCTCACCGAACTCCTCACACCAAATACTTCAGCCAGAACCCGGTCAGGCCAACTGCACCATCTATTCCCGCCCAGGACTCGGCTCGACTATGGGCGACAGGGCCTTTGCAGCTGCCGCTCCCCGTCTGTGGAACGCCCTCCCAGACCACCTCAGAGCCCCGCAGACAGTGGATGCCTTTAAAAAAGGACTAAAAACTTACCTTTTTAAAAAAGCTTACCCTGGCTAATTTTATCTGATTTCTATCTGATTGTATCTCTGTTTCTGTCTATTTTTGCTTTTACTCTTTTATTCTTAGTCTTTTTATTTTTTACATGGTAATGTGCACTTTGGGATTTGTTTTTCAAATGTAAACTGCATTATAGATAAAATGTATTATTATTAGTAGGGTTGTTCCGATCATGTTTTTTTGCTCCCGATCGTTTTAGTTTGAGTATCTGCCGATCCCGATATTTCCTGATCGATTGCTTTTTTTTGCTTCCAATTCAATTCCAATCATTCCCGATAATTTTTCCCGAACATATACATTTTGGCAATGCATTAAGAAAAAAATGAATAAACTCGGACGAATATATACATTCAACATACAATACATAAGTACTGTATTTGTTTATTATGACAATAAATCCTCAAGATGGCATTTACATTATTAACATTCTTTCTGTGAGCGGGATCCACGGATAGAAAGACTTGTGACTTTGTATATTGTGACTAAATATTGCCATCTAGTGTATTTGTTGAGCTTTCAGTGAATGATACTGTAGTCATGCCCAAATGCATGATGGGAAGTGGAACCATGACTGTGTGTAGTGCTACCAATTGCTATATCTTCTCTGCGTTGGCAAATAACATAAGGTGTTAAGATAAAGCTCAGTTGCTACCTTGCTTCCCCGCATTGCTTCCCATGATATTTCTAATCGTAGGGAGAGGGATTGTAAGGTTTTAGCCAATCAAAAAAAAGGCTGCCTAAATTCACTCTACTCATTTTACGCTGCCTTTTATCTCTCTATATAGGTAAAACGGCGCCATTACAGATTGAGCGCGACAATGCGTGTGCGGGTCGTGCACCGCATGCATTAATTGTGTTAAATATTTCAACGTGATACATTTTTTAAAAAATTAATTACCGCCGTTATTAGGATAAATTTGATAACCCTACCTCAAGCCTAAACTAAAGACTCTGGAAGTGAAACATATTATGTCTGTAACGTTAAATACAATTAGGAAACGATTTAATTTAAAAAAAATATATATATATATATATATATATATATATATATATATATATATATATATATATATATATATATATATATTTAAAAAAGGCATGGCCGATATTTTTTTGCCAATTCTGATACTTTGAAAATGACGTGATCGGACCCGATCAATCGGGATGCCGATCGATCGGGACATCTCTAATTATTATTATGATCAAACGGTAGTTCAACATGCCAAAAAGACAGCTGCATTTACTCTTTTTTTTTTTGGTCAAAAAGAAGGAAGATGGCTCAAAATGAATCAGAAAAGCACAAAGAAAAGAAAGAAAAGTCCCACAGCATAACAAGTGGGCATTTGCGTTTTGTTTTCAGCACCATTTTCTGCGTATGTTCTGGGACCTGTGCCCGTCTCATCCCTGTGCTGTCATGTGTACTTTGCGTTCCGGCACCTTATGATTTACAAATTAAGCACTAGCTATACTCATGACATTGTACTTCTTTTCCTTTCGGCTTTTCCCTTCAGTGGTCGCCACAACGACTCAGTTGACTCCATGTAACCCTGTCCTGTTTTGATATAAATGGGGCATTACACTGAAAAAATATTCTAAAAATTTACATTATCCACTCACAAACGTTGCACCTACGATTCTTGAATGATTTTGAATCAAAAGGTGACGCGCCTCCGCTCCACAACGTGGCAGCAACGACACCAGCGCCACTAAAGCAGTGCATCATGGGTATGCTCTTTGAATAAAACGACGTGTTTGTATTTCGCAGTAGTTTTTGAAGTTACGTCAGGCATCTCCTCAGGCTTAAAATCGCGAGTTCTTTTAGATCGAAGCTATATGTTCTTTTTCTTCAGTCCAGGACTTGAAATGTATATAATTTCGATGGATATGACCAGCTCGAAACACACGGACGCTCTACGCATAACTTTGAAACCCGCATCCAAGCTACGGTGGACACAGCTTCGCGTGGCCCCAGAGGAGGACGAGGCCTTCGGAGAGTGTCGACACAGCACCCCCGAGTTCAAGTCACCGAGAAACGTGAAACGCCAGAGACGGAACCGTCGACGGATCACCGATTTTAGCACCGGAGTTCGGCCCAGAGTGGAGCGACGAACCGCGGCCTGCTCGAAGCAGCTTCATCCCGGAGCGATGGCGCCTGAGAACACGACGCAGTACTTGATAAAAGACCACAAAGACAACATGGAGTCGAGTAGTACTAACTACGCGAAAGAAGCCCCTTCCTCGATCGGTACTTCGTCTCTTTACGGCGAATGCCTTTCACCCGACAGCGTGTACACAGCGTTGGATTCTGATGATTTTGAGAATTGTCTTGCCTTCCAACAGAGGGACTTTGAGCAAATGTTTTGCCCGAGTTGGTAGTACCCAGGACGCGATGATGAAGCAACATTTTCCCTCTCCGTGTTGGAAAAGGTGTGAATAGTGCATTTACACCTTTTGAGTCGAACAAAAGCGCTGCTGGTTGTTTCATTGTCGCAAGATTCATGGGCTGTATTTGTCTCACAGTGGCGCTCGCCGCTCCGTGCGGGTCTCCTCCCTCGACGAGCGGAGCAAAGCGCACCCGAGCCGGCGGTGTGGCCGCTGCTTGAAATGCCAGGTAACCCAGCCATCTTGGGCAGGTATTGTCGCAATGCTTTGGTGCCATGCAACCTCTATCACTGTGTGAGCGTTTTCCAGGTCAGCCCGCCTGCCTGCCCAGTCCAGCGGGGACTACAGGCTCAGCTGCGGGGAGACCCATGGAGCACCTGGCAGGTGACTTTATTGCATACCGAGACTTTTTCCTAGTCGGGATTGCGAGATACTAAGATCATGTTTGGGTCGCTTGAAACTATAAATAATGCGATGTGTTAAATATTGGGAGATTTATCATGCAGTGTGCTATTTTGTATCAATAAAAAAAAAGCTTGATGTAAATTAACTGATGTCTTGGATGTGTTATTTCAAGTTGAAATGGAAAAGCTGAAATGTTCATCACTTTGCTGCTGGTCACATAGGCGGAGTTTGACTTTTGGGGTGGGGGGGGGGGGGGCACAACATAGAGATGACCCCGAAACGCAGTTTAAGCAATAAAATTAAACTTAATAGAATATAATAAGTTAACGATGAGTGTTTTTGTTTCCCATCATTCTAAATCAGACTGCTTAGGCAATAATTTTTGCCAAGATTGTCATCCATTAAATATAGTACGCCGGCTGGTGTCGTGCCAATGTAGTTACCCCAGTCAAAAATTGTATCGCCTGGGCGGAGCCATTTGGAGGTAGAATTGTCTTTATTATTCAATAAAAAAAAAGTTGCTTCAATCAAAATACATATTTTCAACCCAAAAAAAGTCACTTCAATAAAAACTGTTCGAATGCAAAAATGAATACATTTCAAACTAAAATACATGTAAAAGCTATTTTTCTTGGGGGGGGGGGGGGGGGGGGGGGCGGGGATTGAAGTCTTTTTTTTTGATTGAAGTAATGTTGATTTGTTTTTGGGCCACATTTTGGCTCGGTCATGTTTGTGTTATTCAATTAAAAAAATAAATTGCTTAAAAATTTTTTTTTTTTTTTTTTCCAAAAAGAAACCAAGAAAAAAATTAAATCATGGAAAAAGTTTTTGAATGTGAAAAAATATTCGAGATTGAACATTTTGCATTTGAACCTTTAATTATTCCATTGAAAAAGTTTTGTTAGATTGAAGCAATCCTTTTTTTTTTTTTTTTTGTTTGGGCCATATGGGTAGGACATTTGTGTCCCAATCATTTAATCCCCAAAAAAGTTGCTTCAATCAAATAAAAATAAATATATTTACATATAGAAAAAAGTCATTTGGAAAATAAAATTGCCCTCCCCTAATTTTTTTTTTATTAATTACATGCATTAAATTACATGCAAAGCAAATGACCGTCTACGTTGCTAGTCACATGATCTGTTTGAAAAAATTTTTTTGACTCATTAAAAATTTATTTTTCATTTTTGTTGCAGTTTTATTGCTTTACAACTATTTAAAGGAAAGTAAATTACATGTAATGACACTTTTCGCCCACCGGCGGGGGCAGCCCCCCCCCTAAAATCCGCGTATGTGGTCTAGGTAAGGAACCAGGGTATTCAAACCATACACAACATATATGGCGGAGAAAACAGACAAGACTGAAAAAGCAGTTTTTGCTCTTGCACTCTTTAAAAGAAACTGCTGTATTTTCAGCCAAAAGGACTGTTGTTTGATTGAACAATATGTCTATTCGTGCTGCAACGATTAATCGATTAACTCGAGTATTCGATTAGAAAAAAAATATTCGAATTAATTTTTATTGCTTTGAGTATTCGTTTAATTAAAGTGGCGTTGTAAAGGTTTATTTTGAAAGTGTTTGCATTTAGTTTTATTGATTAGGGAGGATACACTGCCCTCTGGTCTGGCTCTTTTCTCATAGCCGAATCCAACTGCTCCCTGTTAAGACCAACGTAAGCTAAGTTTTTGTTTGAGCTAATGTTTTTTAATGCATTTATAATTTAGTTTACAGGTATATTTAGCCGTTTTATAGCATTTAAGCTAGCGGACTTTTTTTATGCAAGTTAGCCAATTGTTCTTTTGCTGTACATAGATCCTCATCAAAAAAAAAAAAACTATATATATATATATATATATAATCGTTTAAGGCTCAGCTCAAGTATTTTCATTTTTCATGTTCCTTATCCGATTCGATAGCTGCAGCCTTAATGTCTATATGCTGCCATAGCAGATTCATGGCGCATTAAGCCCCCAAACTAATTTGTCTGTCTTACCCTGGAAAACCCCGTTTACAGACATCGCGCAACCGCTTTTGTTCCAACCTAGCCATAAAAAGGAAAATAATTATATTATTCAAAATGTCATTTTAACTTAAAATCATTAATTGATGTCTAATATTTCTTTTAAAAAAAAACGACTTTTTCACTTTCATATTTTAAACTTTTAAACAAATTACGTCACAATGAATAAAATGGTGCCTGTAAAATCACGGATATCTACCTCGTAACTATCGCTTAATTGTATTTTTTTTTTTTTTGTTACTGTCGCATTTTCTCCGATATGTTAGATGATAAATAATCGGTCCAAACAAAGAATAGTTTAAAAGGGTTAATATATGAAAAAGAACATCTCAACCACCCCTTGATGTCTGCGATTTCTGCATCGCGACCCTTGTTATATTACCATGTTTCACCCATAAAATCCCCCCAAAAATCCGGCTGTTGCCATTCACATCTGTGACACTCGATAATAAATGCTACATGGAGTTTTTGGATCGAAACGATGCAAGTACGCAATAATATCTTGTTAAAATAATGGCGTCTTTAATTCTGTTCTTGCGTCCTCTCGCCTCTAGTTCGGGTTTTGCTGTTTAAATTTTGCATTTTTTTTTAAAATTCTAAAAATCTTAATTTTCTGGGGGAAGAAACATTTTTAACAGTTTTTTTTTATTTTTAAAGTTTATTTAAACAGAAAAACTCGATCTGGAGGTGAGAACACGCGAGAGTAGGATTACTTTTAACAAGATATTATTCTGTACTTACCTTTTTTCGATCCAAAAACTCCATGTAGCATCTATCACAAAGTGTCAAGGCGTAGCTGTGAATGGCCACAGCTGGATTTTCTGGGAATTTTTTGGGCGAAACATGGTAATATAATTAGGGTCGCGATGCAGAAATCGCAGACATCAAGGAGTGGTCGAGATTTTATCATATATTTACCCTTGTAAACGTTTTTTTTTTTTTCCCAGTTTTTCTTTGAATCGATTATTCATCTAACAATGGAGAAAATGCGACAGTAACCAAAAAATACAATTAAGCTATAGTTTTGAGGTAGATATCTGAGACTTTTTTTACAGACATAATTGTTTTTCATTGTGATGTAATTTGTTTAAAAGTTGAAAATATGCGAGTGAATAATTTTTTAAAGTCGTTTTTTTTTTTTTTTTTAAACAAAATATTAGACATCAATGATTCTAAGATAAAAATGACAGACATTTTGAATAATAAATATAATTACCTTTGTTTTTTGGCTGGGTTGAAACAAAAGCGGTTGCGCGACGTCTGTAAACGGGGGTCTCCAGGGTAAAACGGACAAATTAAAAATAGTTCAGAGGCTTAATGCACATAAGTGGATTTTAAGGAGGGGACAGGGGGGCCAGCCCCCCCCCCCGGTGGCCAAAAGTGTAATTGCATGAAATTGACTTTCCTATATAGATAAAAGTTGTAAAGCAAAAAAACTGCAACCAAAATGAATGAGATGAACACAAAAATGTATTTTTATAATGGGTGAAAATTATTTTTCGAACAGATCATGTGACGAGCACCTTAGACGGTCCTTTGCTTTGCATATAATTTTCGACGGAAAAAATTTAGCGGAGGGCAATTTTATTTTTCCAATAATTTTTTTCTTTGAACTTTTTTTTTTTTTTTTTTAATTGAAGCAACTTTTTTTGGGATTGAATGATTTAGACACAAATGTCGTACCCATGTTATGGCCCAAACACAAAAAGGATTGCTTCAATCAAAGAAAATTTTCTCAATGAAAAATTAAGTGTTCAAATGCAAATTTTTCAATCTCAAATATTTTTTCGCATTCGAAAATGTTTTCTATGATTGAAAATTTTGGTTTTTTGATTGAAGTGATTTTTCTTTTTGAAAATCTTTTTTTTAAGCAACTTATTTTTTTGATTGAATAAAAAAGGCAAAAATATCTTAGCCAAAATGTGGCCCAAACACAAATCAACATTACTTCAATCCAAAAAAAAAAACAAAAAAAAACTTGACTCCAAGAAAAAAAATAGTAAAATAGCTTTCACATGCTTTTTTTTTTTGAGTTCCAAATTTGTTTTTGCATTCTTTTTTTTTAATTTTTTTATTTTTTTATTGAAGCAACTTTTTTTTGATTGAATAATAAAGACACAAATCTACCTTCATATGGCTATGCCCAGGGGATACAATTTTTGACTGGGGTAACTACATTGGCACGACACCGGCAAGCGTACCATAATCAATGGATGATGATCTTGGCGAAAAGTATTGCCTAAGCAGCCTGATTTAGAATCCCCCTTAAGAATGATGGGAAACAAAAATACGCTCATTGTCAACTTATTATTATAAATATTCTTGTAAGTATTTTTATTGCTGACACTACGTTTTGGGGTCATCAGCATGTTGTGCCCCCCTGACCCCAAAAGTCAAACTCCGCCGGCAGCATATAGACATATTGTTCTATGAAACACAACAGTTGTTTTGGCTTAAAATACAGCAGTTTCTTTAAAGAGTGCAAGAGCAGAAACTGCTTTTTCAGTTTTGTCTGTTTTCCGCCATATCTAAAGGGCTGCAGCCCACACCATGCAACTTCTAATAAACAAGAGAACATGAATGGACAAAAAACTTGAATATCATGAAAAAGTAGCGTCATTTATTATACGACACAAACCTGGGAATTTTTGGGTCTGGAAACCCTTTACGTTAAATGCTGTGGTGCAGATCATTCCCCTTCATTTTAAACGGCACGATATGGTTTTACTTGACAATCAATGAAAAGCCATCTTAATTTTCAAATGCAATACTGCAATTAGTATTACTCATTTGCCCACAGTCATTAACAGTTTCAATGTAACACATGTGATGAGAAGAAAAAATAAAGCTTTAGATTTGTATTGTTGCGACTCGAGTTGTATTGGTATGTTAGTTTAGCAGGCATCTGTAGTACTCCAAATCGCCACAGGAGAGCAGTAGCGTCACACAAAACCTCGCATTTTTATTGTAGAATTATTTCATGGCTGGAATTCGACAGCGTTCCCATAATTGCTATTTAGCGGATTTGTGAACATTTTAATGCCTCCTTTGAAGCTTCACGTGTGTCTAATTGTCAATTTGGTGACCTGTAAATGGGTTGACGTCACTACCGCATGCTGGCCTTCACTGGCGTGCATGCAGCTGTGACGAATGATGGCCAGCAATTACACCTGAAGCTTCACACACACGCACCCTCAATGTGTGTGTTTAGACACTTGGACAGGACCACCATTTGAGGATTAATGAACGCTCCAGAGAAGCTGCCACACCATCCATCAATTTGCGGTCTGTGCAGGCCCAGGTGTCACGTTTGCTGTGTTTCCAACTATAGTTTACTCTCTCGCCTTCCAGCATACATTAACTAGTTGAATGGTTACCATGGCAGCCATGCCTCTTCTAATTCCAGCTCAACTCTCGTCCTTGACATAGTTAAAGAAGACACACTGCTTATGTGTGTGTCACACATACACCTACACACTGGTCTACCTGCCCATGCATTCACCATGATGATGTCCTATGCTTGTCCCTGCAGAAATGGGGGAGGAGGACTGAAATAGATGAGCATCCCTCAGACCCTTATAACTAATGAGCCGCAACTACCTAATGGGTCAACAACCAAAAGGTAACAACACTTTCTTTTGTCCCACTTTTCATTTATTTCAGTTTTGTAATAATAGAACAAAAATTATTGATAAGATAATTATTAAATATTTGCTTTTACCAATGAAAGCTCACATTAAAGTATTGATTGCTATGATAGTATGTTCAATGATTGATTGCAGTAAAGAGAAATTTTTGTGATTGATAACTATAGACATGTTTAGCTCTTGATAGAACTGCCTTGTCATTCTGTCCGGTTTAAACCGGCCCAGGTTCCACAGGTTAACTTCAAGGACAAGCCATAGACATTGAGAAACTAAACTGTCTGGCACATTCAAGAAATCATATTGTTGCATTTTATTACTTGCCAAATGATATTGCTTCATGAAATGATGAGATAATTATGAAGATGGTTATTATATACAGTGGGGCAAATAAGTATTTAGTCAACCAGTAACTGTGCAAGTTCTCCCACTTGATAATATTAGAGAGGCCTGTAATTGTCAACATGGGTAAACCTCAACCATGAGAGACAGAATGTGGGGGGAAAAACAGAAAACCACATTGTTTGATTTTTAAAGAATTTATTTATTTGCAAATCATGGTGGAAAATAAGTATTTGGTCAATACCAAAAGTTCATCTCAATACTTTATGTACCCTTTGTTGGCAATAACGGAGGCCAAACGTTTCCTGTAACTCTTCACAAGCTTTTCACACACTGTTGCTGGTATTTTGGCCCATTCCTCCATGCAGATCTCCTCTAGAGCATTGATGTTTTGGGGCTGTCGTTGGGCAACACGGGCTTTCAACTCCCTCCACAGATTTTCTATGGGGTTGAGATCTGGAGACTGGCTTGACCACTCCAGGACCTTGAAATGCTTCTTACGAAGCCACTCCTTTATTGCCCTGGCTGTGTGTTTGGGATCATTGTCATGTTGAAAGACCCAGCCACGTCTCATCTTCAATGCCCTTGCTGATGGAAGGATATTTTCACTCGAAATCTCCTGATACATGGTCCCATTCATTCTTTTCTTTACACAGATCAGTCGTCCTGGTCCCTTTGCAGAAAAACAGCCCCAAAGCATGATCTTTCCACCCCCATGCTTCACATTTGGTATTGTGTTCTTCGGATGCAATTCAGTATTCTTTCTCCTCCAAACACGAGAACCTGTGTTTCTACCAAAAACTTCTATTTTGGTTTCTTCTGACCATAATACATTCTCTCCATCTTCTTCTGGATCATCTAAATGCTCTCTAGCGAACCGCAGACATGCCTCGACGTGTACTTTCTTCAGCAGGGGGGCACGTCTGGCAGTGCAGGATTTGAGTCCCTGGCGGCGCATTGTGTTACTGATAGTAGCCTTTATTACTGTGGTCCCAGCTCTCTGTAGGTCATTCACTAGGTCCCCCCGTGTGTGAGAACTTGCACAATTAGTGGTTGATTAAATACTTATTGGCCCCACGGTGTATATATACAGTGGGGAGAACAAGTATTTGATACACAGTCAATGGGAAAACCCATTGGCAGTGTATCAAATACTTGTTCTCCCCACTGTATATATACATATATATATATATATATATATATATATATATATATATATATCCCCAGTCAAGGGAAGGTTAGTAAAAGCCTACAAAACCTGACCACAACTACGTCAACATTGTTTTTAAGTGCTATATAATTTATAGCTGTGATATTTTATATCCTAATTGGCTTTCAAATATGTCAAGCAGACACAAATGGCACACTTTCACCTTCAGGCTAGACACTCAATTTTTCTTCCATGTTATGAAAATGAACAAATGTTTTTAACTTTTTAATTAAAAAGAAAAACTAAAGCTTCAGGCCCTTCTGCGGTGCTGTCACACATAATGTGTCTTGTCAGTTTTGATTTTTTTTTTTAGTAGACATTTGGCCTGAACTGCTTTGGAACCTCTCAAAGAAAAAAAAAAATGTCCCTAATGACAAGTGACCAAGTTGTGAGAAGACACCGCCTGGCAGCCGTGGCGGGAACGGAATATAACAATTTTGAGTCGATGAGAGGCTGCGAGTTTTGTTGTCGGCTAAATAAGATTGAAGCAGATCAATAACACAGAGAAAGCTGAGGACGGTATGAGTCAGATCCTCGCTAGTGCCGACCTTTTCCACCACACATGCGGCCTGTCAGCTATCTGTCACGCGTGCAGTATAAGTCACGCTGTCCTGCCGCCTGGAACGAGCAGCACGTAGTATGCTGAAGGGTTAGTCCGGCTCTCGAGTCGCGTGTGGCGCATTTCATCCTTCTGCTGTTAAGTTAGCCGTCATCGAAATCTAAACTTACAGTGCTGGCCAAAAGTATTGACACCCCTGCAAATCTGTCAGATAATGCTCAATTTCTCCTAGAAAATGATTGCAATTACAAATGCTTTGGTCGTAATATCTTCATTTATTTTGCTTGCAATGAAAAACCACAAAAGAAAATGGGGGGAGAACATTAAATCATTGTCATTTTACACAAAACTCCAAAAATGGGCCGGACAAAAGTATTGGCACCCTTTGAAAAATCGTGATGCTTTTCTAACAGTACCCGTTACATACCTGTGCCACATAACAGGATGTGGCAATAACTAAATCAGCAGCCAGTTAAAATGGATTAAAGTTGACTCAACCTCTGTTCTGTGTCCTTGTTTGTACCACATTAAGCATGGAGAAAAGTAAGAACACCAATCTCAATGCTACTAGTTCATCTGCAAAGACCTGAATGTTCCTGTGTCTACCGTTTGTAGTGTCATCAATAAGTGTAGCCCATGGCACTGTGGTTAACCTCCCTAGATGTGGACGGAAAAGAAAAATTAACGAGAGATTTCAACGAAAGATTATGCGGATGATGGTTAAAGAAGCTCAACTAACATCCAAACAAGTTTAAGCTGTTCTGCAGTCCGGGGGTACAACAGTGTCAACCCGTACTATCCGTCGGCGTCTGAATGAATAGGGACTCTATGGTAGGATACCCAGGAAGACCCCACTTCTGACCCAGAGACATAAAAAAGCCAGGCTGGAGTTTGCCAAAACTTATCTGAGAAAGCCAAAAAATTTTTTGAAAGAATGTTCTCTGGTCAGATGAGACAAAAGTAGAGCTTTTTGGGAAAATGAATCAACATAGAGTTTACAGGAAAAAAACGAGGCCTTCAAAGAAAAGAACACTGTCTCCACAGTCAAACATGGTGGAGGTTCCCTGATTTATGGGGTTGCTTTGCTGCTTCTGGCACTGGACTACTTGACCGTGTGCATGGCGTTATGAAGTCCAAAGACGACCAAAAAATTTTGCAGCATAATGTAGGGCCCAGTGTGAGAAAGCTGGGTGTCCCTCAAAGGTCATGGGTCTTCCAGCAGGACAATGACTTCAAAAAGCACTAGAAAATGGTTTGAGAGAAAGCACTGGAGACTTCTAAAGTGGCCAGCAATGAGTCCAGACCTGAATCCCATATAACACCCGTGGAGAGATCTGAAAATAGCAGTTTGGAGAAGGCACCCTTCAAATTTCAGGGACCTGGAGCAGTTGGCCAAAAAAGAAGGGTCTAAAATTTCAGCAGAGCATTGTAAGAAACTCATTGATGGATACCTGAAGTGGTTGTTTGAAGTTATTTTGTCTAAAGGTTGTGCTACCAAGTATTAGGCACTGTAGGTCGTGGCCAATCTTGAAACAGTTTTCTACTTAAAGAGGGGTGATCGTAAGCCTTCAAGAAACTGAAATATAAATTTAAAACATTTTTAAAAACAGGAATTTGTTAATCAATACATACAATTTCACAGCGCGATCACATATTCTAAACTCGGGATGACACTCGCCTGGAGGACAGAGGCGGTGGCAATCGATGGTCCTGACGCTGCGGCTGAGAGGTAAAAAGGGAGAAAATTGATTTTTGCTAAATTCTCAACGGTGAAGCATGACTCACTGTCTCGCCGCCTGGAGAAGGGAAAAAAGCAATGTGACGGCTCTTTTAAAAAAAAAAAAAAAAAACGTAAACAATCATCACAGTGCACTTTGTTTAGGGTGGGAAGATGGGCATCAGGCAACATGCTGAGGTGGTCCATTTTACCGCTTAGCCACCCAGTTTGCAGTAAGGTTTTATTTTATGGAGCCACGGGTGGAGAGGCTGGATGAAGGAGGCTGGCTAAGGCAGAGGGAATGAGCTGTCCAAGAGAGGCAGTTTGACATGGCGTGGGCGGCCAATGACACAGATGGGAGAGGAGGGCGTCAGAGAGATGGCAAAACAACCAGAGGGCCAATATACTGTATATTCACTTAGTGAGTTTCATTTATTGTATTCGTTTTAAAAAATGTGAACAACATCCATTTTTGTGAGAACCTAAAATCAAACTATTTCCCTTTAACTACTTTAATGTTTCTTTCAACAAAATAAGGTTATGCTAACACATATTTTGTTTAGATATTATTATTGTTACAGTCGCTCAGGCATTTGTAAGATCAGAATAATCAATTTTCCTCAAGTATTGAAGTTGTACCTCCAAACATATTGTAACTCCCGCTCATTGGAAAAACTGGTTCTCCCACTTGTGTTGCGGAATGCGTCGCATCTCTGCTCATCACTGCAGCATTCGCTTCTCTTTCCATCGTCCGTTTCCCCTGACAACCGTATCTGCTATTCATGATTATGCAAATGATATGGCTCCCCGTGCCAAAGACACACTCATAAACAAGCAAGTCCTACTCCGGCGTTCCTTGTGTTTGTCTCGGCAAAGTGTTGCCGTGATTGGAGGCGCTGGTGTATAATTGAATGTCACGGCTCATTAATTTGCCCATATTGCCACAAAAGGTCATTAAACAAGTGATCATTTGTGTACTGTAAACTTCCACAGGACTTCATCTGAAATCACAAAACCGATGATTACGTTTCGGTGCCATAAGCGGCGACTGACATTCAGTCCATTTGAACTGGGAGGGTTGGCAGCGATCATTTCATTGCGGGAGTTAAAATACAGTGCTGGCCAAAAGTATTGGCACCCCTGTAATTCTGTCAGATAATGCTCAACTTTGGGTCATTGTCCTGCTGGAAGACCCATGACCTCTGAGGGAGGGAGACCCAGCTTCCTCACTACATTATGCTGCAAAATTTGTTGGTAGTCTTCAGACTTCATAATGCCATGCACACGGTCAAGCAGTCCAGTGCCAGAAGCAGCAAAGCAACCCCAAAACATCAGGGAACCTCTGTCATTTTTGACTGTGTGGACCGTGTTCATTTATTTGAAGGCATTGTTTTTTTCCCCCTGTAAATTCTATGGTGATGTTGACTTTTGTCTTATCTGACCAGAGAACATTCCTCCAAAATGGTTTTGGCTTTCTCAGGGAAGTTTTGGCAAACTCCAGGCTGGCTTTTTTTATGTCTCTGGGTCAGAAGTGGGGTCCTCCTGGGTATCTTACCATAGAGTCTCTTTTAATTCAGACTCCGACGGATAGTACGGGTTGACACTGTTTTCCCTCGGACTGCAGGACAGTTTGAACTTGTTTGTATGTTAGTCCAGGTTCTTTATCCACCATCCGCACAATCTCCCGTTGAAATCTCTCGTCAATTTTTCTTTTCCGTTTACATTTAGGCAGTGGCGCCTCCAGAAATTTTTCATAGGGGTGGCCAGATGGGGCCACTTAAAATCTTGGGGTGGCCAAAACTAAAAGCCATAATTTCAGGTTTTCATTATATTATTGCAGTAAAAAGGTCAGGGGAAAACTATCAGAAAGACTTAAGGACACGGCTACTGATATACTTTGGTGTATTGTGTAATATTTGATGTTACTAATGATTTAATATGCATAGTCCATAACTGTCCAGTCAACATTTTGAGTTCCACAACAATTCTGTTTTGATTGTGTTATGTATATACTAGGCATAAGGTGTACATTTAACTAGGGCTGTGAAACGATTAAAATTTTTAATCGAGTTAATCACAGCTTAAAAATTAATTAATCGTAATTGATCGAAACGATTAAACGATCTCTAAAATATGCCATATTTTTCTGTAAATTATTGTTTGAATGGAAAGATAAGACAAGACGGTAATATACATTCAACATACTGTACATAAGTAATGTATTTGTTTCTTATGACAATAAATCCACAAGATGGCATTAACTTTATTAACATTATTTCAGTGAAAGGGATCCACGGATAGAAAGACTTGTAATTCTTAAAGGATAAATGTGAGTTTGTATATTGTGACTAAATATTGCCATCTAGTGTATTTGTTGAGCTTTCAGTAAATGATACTGTAGCGACTTAACTGTTCTGCCCAAATGCATGATGGGAAGTGTTGCAACCATGACTGTGTGTGGTGGCTGCAAATGCTATATCTTCTCTGCGTTGGGTACACTACAGGGTGTTAAGAAAAAGATCAACTCCTGTCATTCTTCCCCACGTCGCTTCCCACAATATTTATGGTTGCTGTGGGAGAGATGACAAAGCTTTTGCCAATGAAAAGCACAACCCCAATGAATGCTTGTATCTACTCCACTCTGCCTCTTATCTCTGTATATAAGTTAAACGGCGCCATTGTAGGCTGTTTGCGGCAATGTGTGAATGAGTCGTACAGCGAATGCATTAATTGCGATAAAAATTTTCACGTGATTTAAAAAATTTAATTACGGTCCGTGAACGTGATAAATTTGACAGTCCTACATTAACAAAACAAAATAAATGCATTAATTTCAGATGAAATGCAAAACTGATGCTATAACAATCTAACGATATACTGGCTAGCGGGGTGGCCAGTGGGGTGGCTGACCAAATTATAGCGGTGGCCACGGCCACCCCTGGCCACCCCCTGGTGGCGCCACTGCACACAAGGGCACAGGACAGAGGTTGAGTCAACTTTAATCCATTTTAACTGGCTGCACGTGTGATTTAGTTCTTGCCACCACCTGTTATGTTCCACACATAAGTAACAGGAGCTGTTAATTACATAATTTAGAGAAGCATCACTTGATTTTTCAAAGGGTGCCAATACTTTTGGGAATTTGTGAAAAATATTTTTTTTAAATCATTTTTCAAATCAATGAAGATATTATTACCAAAGCATTTATAATTGCAATCATTTTCCGGGAGAAATTGAGCATTATCCGACAGAATTGCAGGGTGCCAATACTTCTGGCCAGCACTATATATGTATTTTTTTGTTTGTTTGTTTGTTTGTTTGTTTAATGGCACTGGCTCCTTCTAGTTATATGTAAAAGAAGACTGCATTAGTGCAACTCTGTTGTATTTCACTTTCATGTTAGCATAACACAGCAGTGCATATTGTTTTGCATTCCTCAATTTCCAGAAGCAGAAACATGGCTCATTGACAACACGTGAATTATGTGCATGTTGTGTTTGTGTGGCGTTGCCAGGGAGCGCTCTCTCCGCGGGGATATGCGTGTGTATGTTTGGGATAAATGAGTATAGGAGGCTGTGTATTTACCCTTCATGACAAAATCATTTTGTTGACTGTGTGGAAAATCAATGGCTCTGTTTTTCTCCCTCAGTGGCAGCAACACCACCACAGGGCGGCGCTCTGGATCAACACCCCCACAGAAAAGGTGTGTATTATATATTACAGTAAAAAGTAAATCATTGCAGTCTCTTCCTGTTTGGGGGTGTGCAGTGAAATGCCCTGCAGAGAAGTGTGTGAGATGAGTACGGTGTGTGTGTGTTGAGGCGGGGGGATTTTAATAAGGGTGCTCAAATGTTGTGATTCCGAGTCAGAGGAGAGATTGACTGCAATTACATTCAACATGGCAAACACACTCTATACACACTGGGGTTATATTTAGCCCCCCTTCGTCAAAATCCACCCCCACCATCCAGGAAAAGGAGACAACACAGGAGCTCAGAGGGGGAAAAAATGCTTCCTTCATCCTCACATTTGCACCTGCCGTCACTCCCGATGAGAATCCACTAAAATCACTTACACTTGAATGGAAATTCAACCTAAATATTGCTTCCTGCCCACACGCTAAATGAGGTAATCGCTATTTTAGTTACACGGCCCACAAGTTTCATGTAACGGGGTATGGATTTGGTGGGGGAAACTGTAGCTGAGTGATGAATTTATAGACTATCTGCATTGATTTATGCACTAGTACTGCTAAAATTAACTACTAAGACATTTGTATCTCAGTATGTCCTTGTGCATTTGTGCTATTTGGACCAGTTGGCAGTGAGAGAAAGGAAATGTGAACAATAATATCCATCCAGCAGGACCAAAATCTCATCATTTTTCACCAATGACTCCATCCCTGTTTGGTGTGAGTCAAGTATGAGTAAGAGATTGTATAAACGCAACGCATCCCAATGTCGAACGTGTCACTTTGACTTGAGCATGGTTCGCGTGAGCAGTGCCAGAAGAAAGAAAATACAAAGAACAAAACAAAATCATTAAAAAACAGACAAAACTAATGACACACCAAACATAACAAGAATAGTCAAGGCTACTGTATTTTCATTATGTCCCGCACTTGAGTGGCTAACTACAACAACACATACTCTCCGAAATCATTACATTTTATCTTGGGAGCTGGAATTCACTCACAGCAGGGGATGCTGAGGATCCTGTTGTGTTTTTCTTTTCCATAAACCGCCATTTCGGTCCAAATTTGTCATGCTTGCGCTTTCTCTGGCAGGGACGAGAACCAAAAGTGGTATTTGCCATGTGGCAAAATGGATTCTGCTATGTGGCCATTTTTTTTTTTGCCATGTGGCAAAATGGATTTTGCCATGTGGCTTTTTTTTTTTTGCCATGTGACAAAATGGATTTTTCCATGTGGCATTTATTTTGCTATGTAGCATTTTTTCTTTGCCATCTGGCATTTTTTTTGCCATGAAGCAAAATTAATTTTGCTATGTGGCATTTTTTTGCCATGTGGCAAAATGGATTTTGACGTGGCATTTTTTTTAGTATATGTGTCAAAATGGATTTTGGTTTGTCGCATTTTTTTTTATGGTATATGGCATTTTGCGGGGTTATATGGCAGATTTTTCAGGCCATGTACTGTACATCCATGCCATTGACGGCTATGAAAGTCCAAATTTTCCATTCATTTCAAATGGCAGAAGAATATGTGTGGCTGTGATTTTTTTACCATACACTTACCATTTCAGCGCATTAACATTCAACTGACACCCAAGTCAGGCTATGCCATTGACGGCTATGCACATCCCAATTTTCCATTGATATTAAATGGCAGAAAAACATGTGGATGTGATTTTTGACCATGCACTTTACATTACAGCGAGTTGAATGTCAATGCGCTGTAATGGTAAAAAATCACAGCCACACATGTTTTTCTGCCATTTAAAATGAATGGAAAATTTGGACGTACATAGCTGTCAATGGCATGGCCGTGCACGGTCTGCAAAACTGCCATGTACCCCAAAATCCATTTTGCCACATACCAAAAAAAAAAATACTACATGCCAAAATCCATTTTGCCACATGGCAAAAAAAATGCCACGTGGCAAAATACAATTTGCCACATGGCAAATACCACTTTTGGTTCTCGCTGTCTCTCCTTTTTTCTCCATACAAGGCATGCACAATGGCAGTACACATGCATACTGGATAGTTTACGTACTCCTACTAGGCTACTACAAAGACAGCGTTCTAGTTCACCTACAGTGTGTGTTGGAGGTTTTGTCCAGTATATAAAAACGCCCGTGAATTATAATGCAAATACCCGCAGCTAACATATTTGAAGTCCAATAAGCCTTGGGTTAACACCCACTTTTCTCAACACTCAAATAAATTGCACACGAATATCCAAAAGCGCTGTGCAGCAACAACAAACAATAATATGGATACAATGCAAGCTATTTAAAGTTTTCCATGGTCTAAATCTGTAGCTTGCTGGGCACTATTATAAACTATCATAATCATCTACATTTCTGACCATGAATTGAATCTGAGAAAATGTTGCTGTTTTTGCAAAAAATTGCTTCTTCGTTTTTTTTTTTTCTCTGTCAAGAGTTAACGTTTCCGTTCCAATGGCGCCTTATCCAACGTGACATGGTAACAAGCAAGGGGTCAGTTGGTGACCAAGTTATTAACAAAAAAAAAAGTTTTACAACACATATATTTTATCCACAAAGTTAAGTATGCTATTGTTTCAATATGTTTTATTTATTGATTTATTTTTAACACACTCACACAAAAAATCGCACACCGCGCCACAGCATTTTATAGACAAGTTTCCGAGGTACTTCCGCATTTCTACTCGCGACTTCCGTTTTCGTACGTTCTCTAACTAAATCAACCATGGAGCTGGAGTGGCATCACTCATCAAATTCCTTCAAAATTTGGAACTACTGCATCCATCTGCCATCATTACGACATTTGAGGATAACATGTTCATGAAGGTGGATGTGGAACCAAGCACGTGCCACCACGTGTTTATGTATCCATGTTGCCGCTGTGTTATGGAAGGTACAGTATGTTCTTCTTATCCCTGCATTTTCATGTGTCCGGTGCTCCAAAAAAACTAAAGCTTAAATATTCCGCATGAAACGACTTGTTGTCGTTGAAATTGTTATTTCGATGATGATTGTAGTACTACAACTACTATACTGCTGTGGCTGCAACACATGCTATTGCTGCTAGCCTGTTGCTAATCAGTAAATGTACAATACTCTGATGGTTACATTAAGTACAATTTGACTACTATGAAGAAATGGAAAAGAAACGCTCATCTTCTCCAGGTCATACATGGGCTTCTTACCCTTGAATGCATAATGCAAGTGTTACAAGTTTTTGTTCGTTTGTATAAAGGTGAAACACGCTGGGAAGACGACTTGATGTGCCTCACAACAACACTTAATGTACGTTGATGGACATATATCGAGACTACGTGCGTTCTACTTTGATGATGGAAGGCTCGACTTATGCTCCACTTTCATTAATATTTTTGTAATTTATAAATTGTGATTTTTTTTTTACCTCTTTTGCACATGCATCAATTGTTTTGAATAAAACATGGAAGACATGGAATCATGGTGTCCAAAAAGTTTGATTGCGATTAATATCTGCAATAGAAAAGAATGACATACAATTTTTGTTTATATGTACACACCTTGTAGTATTTCCTTTTAACAACAAAATCTTTGTCAGCCCTTCTGCATTCGGCAAATGTAATATAATCTGTAATTTCATCTCCTTTTGGTTACTCAAGTGGCTGGCGTATCAATCTCTATACCTCACTTCAACACAGGCTGACAGGTTGTTATAATTTTGTTCACAATTGATCAACAAAGTGACAAGAACAATCATACAATCTCATCTACGTCTCATCTACGTTGTGCTGAATCCATTTATGGGGATTACGTCAGTTCCTCTGCTTTAATTTTGCAGTTTTAACTTTGTCAAAACACTGCTTACTTCAACCGTAATTTGGACCTGAGCACCAAGCGTGTGAAGGTATGTAAAGTATCTCAGCCTGAACACGACAACATTGAATATTCCCTATTAGGTCTGGCACCCCTGCTGGGAGCAGGGAACGCCCTTTTTTACTAGACAGGCTCCTCCTCCTCAGGAAAAAAAATCAATTGACCTCAAACCTGCATCAGGGGAGCCTTAAGACATGTGTTCAGGTGCCTGATGGAAAATATTCAGGTTTTGTTGAAGAGGAGGGGTCCAAACAGGAACATGAAAAGACCATTGCGATTTGGTCTCACCACAAATTTTAACTTGCCAGATATACAAAGTATCTGCGCTAAACTTCCCGTGCTTGTTGATAGTCGAACTCTGAAGGGTCCTGTAGGGGTCATTTGCATCAACCCTACAGCGCCAACTAGTCGCAACAGAAAAGATTTTTCAAAAAGGCCTTTCCTATTAGGTTTTTACAACATAGAGCAATGAAATTTGGGGAGTCGATACCTTGTGCAAAACTGCTCCAAAAAGTCTCTTGCACCCATATTCCAGACCCAAAAGGAAATCGGGTATTTTGGGTGGAATATGAAATGTTTATCGATTTACAGGGTGCACATGTGAGACCTTGGCGCCTCGGGAGTTAGTTGGATCCTCCTAAAAATTGTTGAGACTGTTCATGAGACAAATGAGATCTTAAGTTATCAAAATGGTGAATTTTAATTCACGGGCCTTTTGAGGTATCGTTGAAGCAGAGAGGTCCAATAGGAAAGTCAAAATCACCGTCGCCATTTGGTCTCGCCACAAATTCTGAGCATTCAGACATACAATATACGTATATGCGCCAACCTTCCCGTGCTTGGTAACAGTCGTACCTTGAAGGATCCTGTAGGGTTAATTTGTATCAACCCTACAGCACCAACTACTGGCAACAGAAAGTCACTCATTTTTCTTCCACAACATTGTAGTTTGAAGACCTTTTGTAATACTACATTTTAAGGACTATGTCCAAATTTCTCCGTCTGTTCTCGTGACCACCATTTGTTCGCCATGAAGAGGAAGTACATTTTTTCTGGGACTTAGGGAGCTTACAGCGCCACAGAGTTTGGCGCACTCTGTCGAATTGGCCCAATTACAAGATTCATTCTTGTTTTCAATCAGGGCGTTGCTGCACAGTTTATTAGCATCTCCTTTTTTGAAGTACTCCACAACAGGGTTTTTTTCTCCTAGGTGTGTGAATTTCTTTCTCATCCCTAAAAAAGATGCGCCTTTCCAGCATGTTAGGTTCTCATTATAGGATGAGAAGGGAACGATCTGCCACCACCCCAACCTGCGTGCCGTCTCAGTTTGCGTGACGTCCGAGTTGCGCCATACTGCGATGGCCCGTTCAGTCCTGCTTACAGGGCTAGTTCGTGTTTTTTTTCTCTGAACCGGAAGTTCGTGGCAGACATTTTCCAAAATGGCGCCGTCCATATTTCTCTCAGGAAACTTCTATAAAATAGAATTTTGTGCATTGTTAAAACGGAATACCTCTACCATCCTCTAGAGGCGCTATTAACACATTATCCTTTTTTGTTTTTGTGTTTCTCTGCCCCCTACCTGCTTGGAGAAAGGACCAAATAGATTGTTTAGAAGTCATTGTTAAAAGGTGCCACTTATACTGTGTAATAACGCTGACCAACGACTTCCATAAATTGCACAACATCCTGTTGTCAAGGAGCTAATTTTACCGTGTTTATCCGCACTCACACATACCAGCATCCTTAGGGAGTCAGTGCTAAGTTTGGGTGCTGCTAAGTCTCCTCGCGAAACCCAATCCGGCTCATTGTCCTCGGGACGCAAACACCAAACACCTCGCTTGTGACATTTGGAGAAAGACTGTGCGACCGTTGCCGATTTAGCTGTCGGGGATGTCCGCGCGCTAATTGAAAGTTCAACACGAGTTGCCGAAGCAAACCGGCGGCTGGGTGTGAGGTGTTCATCACCGGAGGGACAGCAAAGGCGACAACTTCGCACTTCTTGTCTCAGGGCAGTTCGTTTTTTGGATGTTGGTCGAAAATGACTAATGATTAGCGAGGGTTTTAAGAGTCAGTCTGCTTGAGGTCATCTGGAAGTTACGCGAAGCTCTAAATTGGTTCATCCATATTGGCTGCCAGCCATGAATTTAAATTAGTTTATGACTAGTAGACGTCTTCCCAGTTAAAACTGATTGGACGTCAGTCACTGTCAATGGTAGCTTATGACTTAAAGTGCGTACGACAGGAGAAAAAAAGTCTAAATAGCATTATTATGTGAATTAGAATCATATTTTGAGACGATTCGACTATATACAACAATTTGGCAAAGCGCAGATGACGAAAAATTAGTCTTTTAATCTGCCGGTTAGCCACGCCTACCATTATAGGGCTCTAGCGTCCCCAACAGGTTGATGACGTCGGCAGGAGAATGGTTTCATCTGTTTTACTATTCAGCCCATTTAGGGGGAATTATTCAGAACGAGGAAAATTCAACGCCGCAAAATGTCATTGTTTCAGTCTCTCTACTCCAATATTTTTACAGGATATTCTTTTTATCCAAGTATTTTTCCCCAACAGCTAAATAAATGGTATGGTGATGACAAATAGCAGTCTTGTGCTAAATGGAATATGAAATAATAAGAATGCATTTATTCAGTATGACATGTCAAAATTACTCCATAATGGTCAAAACTGTCGACTTCACCTTTACTGTCGCACCTCCCGAACGATATTTTATGCCACCGTAGTTAGTCCGGCTTTTGTCATTTCCCTGCCGGCTTCAGAGAATCTAAACAAACCAAGAGGCGTGACAGCTAGCTGACATGCTAACCCGAACAGAGTGATGTTTCAAAGTCTTCCAAGTGGAAAATCACACGTAACTAGCCCGGATCATTTCACTCGGCGGCGGGGTTGCTGATTTTCCTCGCCGATTGGCAACCTGCCCGGCGGCGAGCAAATTAGAACTCGTCGTTCCCCTGCTGAGGGCAGAGGGCTTGTTTTGCGGGGAAGCAGTTGGACAATGACCACCAGACAAACCGGCCGACATCGGAAGACAGCGTAGCTGCCAAATGGTCAACATGAATATGGGAAAATAATGCTTTACTACACGGCGAAGACATAAACAGCGAGAGAGTGATAGGAGAGCGGCTGCAGTTGTTGTGCAGCTAACATGACAGAATGTGTCTGAGGAGAGCTACATGCCCATCCATGTTCAATTGGAGGTAAATAGTCCTTTATTTAAAGAAAGTTTGGAGTGTTTACTTTAGGGCTGTCCCAAACGACTAATTTCCTCCCGATTAGTCAGCTGACTATTTTTAAGATTAGTCGACTAATCTAATCAATTTTTTTTTTTTTTTTTTTTTACTACTTTATTTCACCTCTTTAACAGGAGTCAAAACAAATCTTACTCTTTTTGTGGTATGTCATTGTCTATATTGTTCTAAATGTTAAAATGATTTCCAATATCCCGGACAACCATTTTCAGAATACTTTGTGTGAGTTCAGACGCTTTTTCTGGTGTGCATTCCGCATTTTTAAGGGAGGGGAAAAACTGTTCAACCTTTGTTTGTTTTAACCTGAAAATAGATAAAGTAGAGGGCACACTGAAATATTACCACAATTATTTTGAATGAAAGGCACACATACTCATAGTAACAAAAATTAAATATATAGTATTAAATTTATAGTATACTACAATATGTATATACACAATAATACTTTATAATATAAAGTAACTAACATTAGCATTATTTTTATATTATGTATATACAGGATATATGTATATATTTTCCCCTATTGGGAGCTTCCATGATCCGAATAAATTTAATAATAATTTAAAAAAATATTATACAATTTTATATATATGTTAATTATTTTATTAAATAAAAATGCACGTTGATACGTCGCAAAGGCAACTTCCATTAAAAAAATCGTTAGAAAGTTGTATGGATTTACAATCCGCTAGCTTGTTGTTTCTTGAAATTACACTTGGGTGACGACGCTTCAAGTGTTCGTTCATAGCCGACGTGCTACCGTGGTATGGGAGCTCAGCTTAGCAAAGAGTACACACGGTGGCACCCTCCATATTTTCCTTGAAATAATTCCAGACTCTGGTTATTCTGGTCCGCTTTATTGGCTTTATGCCGCTTTCACGTGTTACCAATTCTGCCCTTTTTGGTAATTGGCGGTGTTTTCAACTCCTCGTCGTAGTGAGGAGTGAACTAGCTTGTTGTCGTCGGTTCGTCCGATTTCCTCCTCAGGAAGGCGGCGGCGAGCATAAAAACACCGAGAGACGTCGGGTGGCTCTTTATAGATACAATGGGGAGAACAAGTATTTGTTACACTGCCAATGGGAAAATCCATTGGCAGCGTATCAAATACTTGTTCTCCCCGCTGTACTTTTATTGACCAAAACAAAAACGTGGGGGATGCAGCCACTCAACTCCGCGCTACCCGCGAACTTTTCCAGCTCACCTCTCTCGCTCGCCCACTTTCTTCCTATTTTCTCAATCTGACAATGGCGGTCACATTGAAATAACAGCGGCCCCCTTGGGGGTGCCAGTAACAACCGCTTGCATCGCGAGCGCCCGCCATTCTAAATTTTATCCGCATGTAATTTTTTTTAAACCCGTCATTACCCGTCGACGGTATGTTTTGCCTTTCGATGCATTTACGTCATTGATGACGTCGACAACGTCGACTGGTCAGGACAACTCTAGTTTACTTTGTAATCGCTGTATTCCCGGCCATTTTTAAAACAAAGTTGCAATTTCTGATCGGGTGGAAAATTTGACAGAACACTGGGCACATGAAGAGGACGATAATCAGAGTATAGTGCTCTCCCGGCGGGGGGATGTGCGACAAGCCCATTTGACATAATACAAAACACGATGTTTACTCGCTTCCTCGAAAGTCCAATAGTCCCACAGTAGTAGGGCCTGTTTTTGCCAATATCCACTGGTGAATGGGAACCTTTTGAAACCCCAAAAAGGCTCACACGCCTCTCCCTGGTGCAGCAACATTTTTCTGCAGCCGTTTGGCTGGTATGATGCGAAAAATAAACAAATTAATCCGCAAAACCAGCTGAATCTGCAGTAGTTCTGCATACTGTAGTATTAGCTGTATACTGAAGATGACTATCCCGCTGACGTAACATTAGAAATCTTTGTCAAAACAGGAAGTCGCTCATTGTCATGGAGCGGGATTCAAAAAAACTAAATAAATACACGATCGCTTCCACACACATCCAAGCGGTCCATTTCATTCAGGAGCATAAAATACCGCGGAATATATTAAATAAACACATGCTTTTTGCTGTCATAGGCACTTTTAAGAGGAATAAATAGTATTCCTTGTTTGCGATGAAACATGCTGTGCCCAACAAGCCATCCTTTTATTCATCTAATGAATTACTCGGCTGATGACAGAAAACAATTCCAGCGTATAATCACCAATCAATTAGTGTTTACTACAAAGTTGCAAGGAGGAGCACAAATATCGCTCGTTGAATTACACCTTGCAACATTTGGGGCGTGCGCGACCGTCGATCAATCCCTCGCCGGCCGCCCCGGTCCTGCGGCGGTTGCCATGGAAACAGTCCACTTATTCCCATGATCAATCCTGGCAATTACTTGTGTCGCACCGCAACCGGTTTTTGTTTTTTTTTCCACCAACTTCGGCCTGCCCGCGTCAGAGATTATGTCATCAAAGTGACACCTACTCATTTATTTTCCATTTTAGAGGAAGAGAGTAAAAAAAAAAAAAAAAACCACAGGAAATTAAGAGTTTATAAAAGATTTGCTGTTTTTTGAGAGCTCTTAATGGGTATGTTTGTGGGCAGATCATTAAAGATCAACAGCAGAGTTCGTCTGTGGGTAAACATTGGTGAGTGTCGACAAGACGCGTCAATAAAAATGGATCACGCCACACGCCGCCGACTGTTTGTTTAGAGTCATGTTTGCCCGGTGCGTCACGTCCTTCACCGGCCACATTTATGAATTCCCCACGTGCCCTTGGGGGAGGTCACTACTGTTCGCCCAATAGATGAAGGATCATCACTCGGTGTTAGTGTTAAAAATAATAATAATACAAAAAATATCTTATTCCCAGGTAACGTATGCTGAATTAGAGCGCAGCCTTCACAAAGGCTTTTGAAAAGGCGGCACATAATCGAGTGACGTTAGTAGCGAAAAAGACAGGGGGGGAGCTGACTTTATTTGCCAAGGTAGGGCGTTCTATTCATCTAGCGAGAGACTCTGCGTTCCCTCCAGAGAGCGAGGAAGAATGCACTGCTGTCTTTATTAGGAAGATGGCTTTCATTCACTCGCTGAATACCTGTCGTGATTGCTCCTTGAATAAGTGCAACAGGCTTGATTTACTAGCCCTTACAAAACGGCCGTGCGCAAATCTAGCCGAGGAACAAGCAGTCGCTCTTTGGGACCGCTTTGAAGCATCTCTTGATGTTGATTGACAGTGGCCCTCAATGTGTAAAATCAATTGAAAATGCATGCAACTATGTTCAGGGTAAAGAAATGGCATAAAATGGTCTCTTCGCAATAATGGACTTGCTGTGTCTTCGTCAGCTTCGCTTCTCGAGACTTTTCCATAGGTCCAAATGGCCTTTTCTAACCAAAATGGAAGATTTCCTCAATCCTTTTTGGCATTGCTTCTTGAAATCTTTGAGTGGGTCGACTTTTGATTGATTTTAAATGAATGTTGACACGAAAGCGATATCAGCACAGAGCAGTCAATGTACAGTCCCTGACAAGTCTTGTCTCTTATCCATTTTGTAGAAACAATTGCTAATAACCTGACTTTTAATTATTCAATTGGTTTCAGAAATGGCTCATATGAAAGCTAAGACCTTCCCAAATGATGTTGAATGTACAAAAACTGAAAAAAGATTTATCATTTAATGAAGACAAAGTTTTGATGCCGATCGGCAGATACTCAAACTAAAACGATCGGGATCGGATCGGGAGCAAAAAAACATGATCGGAACAACCCTACTTCAAATACAAAAATATGTTACATAACATAAGCGAATTAACTAGTGGTGCTGTGAGATCCAAATTTAATATTTTGTATGCTTCCATGGGCTTCGGCAAGGATTCATACAATTTATTGATGAAGTCATCAGGAACATCAAAGAAAGCAGTCTTGCATGCCTCCCAGAGTTCATCACCATTCTTGGGTTTCGTCTTCCATGCTTCCTCATTTATCCTACCCCAGACATGCTCAATGATGTTCATGTCTGGTGACTGGGCTGGCCAGTCCTGGAGGATCTTGATTTTCTTTGCTATGAGGAACTTTGAGGTAGAGATTGAAGTATGCGATGAAGCAGAATTTGTCCCTTTCTATGTTTAGGAATGAAAGAGGCAGCTAAGATTTGTTGACATTTCAGACTATTTATATTGCCTTCCACCCTGGAGAGATCTCACACACCCCAGACCCCCAGACCAGGATTTTGCCACCACCAAACTTCAATGTTTTCTGAGTGAATCTCAGATCCATGCGGGCTCCAGTAGGTCTCCTGCAATATTTGCGGTGACTGTGGTGTAATTCAATGGAAGATTCATCTGAAAAATCCCCCTTTTGCCACTTTTCCAGCATCCATTCTTTTGACAGGCTGTGGGCCTTGGCAAATGCCACACGGTTTTTTAATTGTCTGCACCCTGAGAGATCAGCAGGCTGCCTCTTACATTCCTAACCATAAAAAGGGACAAATTCTGCAGTAGGATGGTGCTCCATCGCATACTTCAATCTCTACCTCAAAGTTCCTCAAGGCAAAGAGGATCAAGATCCTCCAGGACTCACCAGCCCAGTCACCAGACATGAACATCATTGAGCATTTCTGGTGTAAGATGAAAGAGGAAGCACTGAAGACGAAACCCAAGAATGTTGATGAACTCTAGGAGGCATGCAAGACTGCTTTTTTTGATGTTCCTGATGACTTCATTAATAAATTGTATGAATCCTTGCCGAAGCCCATGGAAGTCATACAAAATATTCAATTTGGATCTCACAGCACCACTACTTAATTTGCTGATGTTAAGTAACATATTTTTGTATTTGAAGTACATTTTTTGTTCAATTTTCAAACTTTCTGTAGGCGACAAAACCTTTGTCTTGCCAAAATGTGACCTTTATGTCTTCATTCAATGATCAATCTTTTTTCAGTGAAACAAATATATTTTTGTACATTCAACATCATTTGGGAGGGTCTTAGCTTTCATATGAGCCATTTCTAAAACCAATTGAATACTTAAGTCAGGTTATTAGCAATTGTTTCTACAAGATGGATGGGCGACACGACTTTTGTCAGGGACTGTATTTGTGCCATATGTCACGTTCTCTTTCTGCAACAGACTAACCTGATTAGACAGTGTAGTGTACATCAGTTGAAATTCTCTTGAGGACTTGGAAGCGGTGGCCATGGCGACGCCAGCATTTGTGGTCATTGCTCTATTTTACGCCTACCTTGGGGATTGCTCCACTTCTTATTCTTAGCCTTCACTCTTGATGTCTAAACATCATCCGTCATTTCGACCTCAACGCTCCGCGCAGTCCTTCAACCCCGACTCGCAGACACGAATGTGGGACTCGAATGCGCATGCGTAGTATGGTTACGCCGTCCATTTGATTTCCAAACGCGCCCGGATGAGGTCCCCGCATGAGGTACACACAGGCGCCCTTGTGAAGTGACATCATGCTAGGAAAGGCCCCGTCGTCTATTGATTTCTGCCATCCATTTCCCTTTGTAGCGCAGCAGCGCCATGGTGACATGTGAAGACACCCCCGCCGCGTGCAGATTAGCAACCTTGAAATAGATCAACCTCGATCACCTACTGTATTTTCATTTTGTCCTTTCCATCTCCTGGTAGAGATTGTGAGGAATTATGGATTACTATTGACTGAAACTGTTTTATGTTCTCTAAGGATTAAATGTCGTAGAACATGTCTGTAGGGACAGCACTAGAAGGGATAACACTGTAAATTCGTCCTGGATCGGTTGCTGAAAAGAAAATCATTCAGACAGTATCTTAAGAAATCATCTTAAACAATATACAGTGGGGCAAATAAGTATTTAGTCAACCGCCAATTGTGCAAGTTCTCCTACTTGAAAAGATTAGAGAGGCCTGTAATTGTCAACATGGGTAAACCTCAACCATGTGAGACAGAATGTGGGGGAAAAAGCAGGAAATCACATTGTTTGGTTTTTAAAGAATTTATTTCCAAATTAGAGTGGAAAATAAATATTTGGTCACCTACAAACAAGCAAGATTTCAGGCTGTCAAAGAGGTCTAACTTCTATTAACGAGGTCTAATGAGGCTCCACTCGTTTTCTGTATGAATGGCACCTGTTCTGACTTATTACAAAATTTTAGACCTGCACCAGGCTGGGAAGACTGAATCTGCAATAGGTAAAATGCTTGGTGTAAAGAAATGAACTGTGGGAGCAATTATTAGAAAATGGAAGACATACAAGACCACTGATACTCTCCCTCAATCTGGGGCTGCATGCAAAACCTCACCCGGTGGCGACAAAATGATAACAAGAACAGTGAGCAAAAATCCCAGAACCACACGGGGGGACCTAGTGAATGACCTAGAGAGAGCTGGGACCACAGTAACAAAGGCTACTATCAGTAACGCAATGCCCTGCCAGGGACTAAAATCCTGCACTGCCAGACGTGTCCCCCTGCTGAAGCCAGTACACGTCCTGGCCAGACTGCGGTTCGCTAGAGAGCATTTGGATGATCCAGAAAAGGACTAGGAGAATGGGTTATGGTCAGATGAAACCAAAATAGAACTTTTTGGGAGAAACACAGGTTCTCGTGTTTGGAGGAGAAAGAATACTGAATTGCATCCGAAAAACACCATACCCACTGTGAAGCATGGGGGTGGAAACATGCTATGGGGCTGTTTTTCTGCAAAGGGACCAGGACGACTGATCTGTGTAAAGGAAAGAATGAATGGGGCCATGTATCGAGAGATTTTGAGTGAAAATCTCCTTTCATCAGCAAGGGCATTGAAGAGGAGACGTGGCTGGGTTTTTCAGCATGACAATGATCCCAAACACACAGCTAGGGCAACAAAGGCGTGGCTTCGTAAGAAGCATTTCAAGGTCCTGGAGTGGCCTAGCCAGTCTCCAGATCGCAACCCCATAGAAAATCTGTGGAGGGAGTTGAGAGTCCGTGTTGCCCAACGACAGCCCCAAAACATCACTGCTCTAGAGGAGATCTGCATGGAGGAATCGGCCATAATACCAGCAGCAGTGTATGAAAAGCTTGTGAAGAGTTACAGAAAACGTTTGGCCTCCATTATTGCCAACAAAGGGTACATAACAAAGTATTGAGATGAACTTTTGGTATTGACCAAATACTTATTTTCCACCATGATTCGCAAATATATTCTGTAAAAATCAAACAATGTGATTTATTGTTTTTTTTTTTTTTCCACATTCTGTCTCTCATGGTTGAGGTTTACCCATGTTGACAATTACAGTCCTCTCTAATATTTTCAAGTGGGAGAACTTGCACAATTGGTGGTTGACTAAATACTTATTTGCCCCAAAAATAACCCCATGTTGGGTGTTGTGAAGCTACATAGCGCAATTGTCATTTTGAACACATTTCTAAAACAAGACGAATCTAATTTAACGGGGGAAAATGTGGATTTAATGATTAAAACCCATTTTCATTTTATTTTGACATGTGGATTGTTGTAATTGACAAAGGTCCGTGGCCTTGTGATGAAACCTGCTGTCAAAGGCGGTGTGTGTGGGCGGTGTCGGCTTTAAGCATATCATCTGTCAACAGACGCACATACACACTATCCTGTACTCAATTTGGCATTGAGGGGACGAGGGGGGAAATGTCAGGTTGGCTGGCGTGTGCGTGGCTCTTGTGTACTGTTAATTGACTGTGGGTGACTTCCACTTATTTTGACATCAGTTGTAAAAAACACCTGAGACCCAGTGTGAGCAGGCAACAAATGAACTCATTCGCTGCCATTGACGGCGATGGACGTGGTATGGATATCCATGGACTGGCAAATCATTCGCTGCCGGCCCTTAGAGTCCATTATTCATTTCTTGGTCATCATAGATTTTGCGCGTGTCCATCCGCTTTGATGCAGAGGACAGCGCGCTAAGAATAGAGGCTGAAATCCCTCCTCTGCTCAACCGGAAGCGGCTATATTTAACTCCTCCAAGTCGGGTTACTATGACAAACGAGGGGCCGCACGTCCCATATTGCATTAGCAGGGCACCGTTATAGACTCCTCCCTGGCCTCAAATGAGTTTGGAAGATCGGATCGATAACGAGGCCCGTCCGCCCGGTGTAATCAAAGGCTATAAAAACACGATCTGGATCTTGGCTCGGCTTCGTCTGTCTTCTGATTTGATCTTCCTACTCTTGTCTGAATATGATAAAATCCTCCAGTGATGTCATTTTTAGGTCGGATGATTCCAGCGTTGCGAGAAGATAAGCTTCCGTCAGGGGAGGGGTTGACTTAGTGATGTAATGTGTGCGTAAAAATATTTGTAGCAGTGCTGACCCGTCAATCAAAAATAATGAGACCTAGATAAATTATTTGATTATTTTTACTGCTGTTGATTTGTTCAATTAACTAATCGTAATCAAAGGCGAGCACATTGTTTTTTTTTTTTTTTGTTTGTTTGTTTGTTTTTTTTTGCCTTCTGTCTGCCTCAACATTATTACTCTTGCAAAGCCAGAATTTTTTTTTTTTCTTTCTTTTTTTGATATAACGCTCATATTTGATTTTATTAGATTTTAAACAATGAAGCCGGGGCCGTATTGGATTTGATTGGTATTGTTGAAGCTCATCTTGCGTTAAATTTGAATAATACGATACCCACGATTCTAGCGGCATGCCAACAGGCTCTATTGTTCACTTTACCGTCTGCCTCCGTGTATTTTGGAGACAAAGTAATTGAGAGAAATCAGATTACGTTAGATCAACACAAAGGATTATAATGCTAGGTCAAATCTCGAGCTCGGGCGCCCGCTAATCCGTGCCAGATTACGTTTTTTAAAAAAGGAGCCTCCGCCATGATGTATGTTGATTCTGAAGACGATCCACATGGACAAAAACAGAGTTATCGTATACAATACCAAGCTACGAATAGTTAAAATTGTGAATGCATTAATGCAGGTGACCAAACTAAATAGCTGTTTCACGATGGATGCTAACATATTTAAGGAGAAAATAATTGCTAAGCAACAATCATGTAAAAAAATTGGACAACCTATGGAAGCCTGTGTGTTTTCTAACATATTTGGTATCGAGATATCGTTTTAAATCAGGTGTCAATGTTTGAGGGAAAAAAAAATAAGGAACCAATAAGATGCGACCAAAAACTTCCACCATAATAGTGTCTCAGTTAACTCTATGGCTGCAATTGATTGGTCGAAACCAAAGCATTCACAGTCACTTAGTGCTGCAACGATTAATCGATTAACTCGAGTAATTCGATTAGGAAAAAAGCTTTAAATCAAATTTTGCTGCTTCGACGATTCGTTTAAGTGTTGCGTTGTAATGGTTTGTTTTTAAAGTGTTTGCATTTAGTTTTATTGATTTGGGTGGATACACTATCCTCTAGTGGCAACTGTGAATATGACATGAATCATTTAATATAGCTGAATCCAGCTGGTCCCTGTTAAGGCCAACATAAGCTAGGTTTTTGTTTGAGCAAATATGTTTTTAATAAATTCATAATTTAGTTTATAGGTATGTTTAGCCGTTTTTGTGGGAATATGTGTTTGAATGATTTGTTAAGGTAATTTTTAAAAATCGTTAGCATTTTATTTTATTATATTAGTTAGCGGACTTTTTTTTTTTTTTTTTAAATCAAAATCAACAGGAAGTGACCTATAAAATGCCCCGAAATCAACACGAAGTGACTGAATATCAACAGGTAATACCCTGAAATGGCCGAAAAGTACCTTGTTACCTGGCATTGGCTGCCACTGACGGCCATAGAATTGGGAGGGGCCTGTTTGAAATAACTAGGAGGGGTTCATTTGCTGCCAACCTCTCCGTTCAAATGGATTGGACATCTACTAAAGATAAACTTACAGCAAAAGGATGAAGATAGCTTGTTTTTCTGTTTATTAGTTTTGTAGAAAATCCTGAAATGATTTCCAGACCAATGTATGGATAACCGTTGTATCGCCATATTGTGAGATCATCATGAGCTTTGTATTGCAAATCGTATCGTGAGGTATCAAGAGGTTCCCACCTTTAATTTAATATCAATTTTAACAATCTTGAGAGATTCAAGTAATAGAAGTAAAGAATTACAACTGAAAACAAGATTTTATATAACTTTCTGTAAAATGTAATTTAAATAAATGCAATTTCTGTTAAGGAATCATGTAGGACACCCCCACATTCAAACCCACATAAAATGGCTAAAATCACACACTGGGGTATCACATCGGATGCACATGACTAGAACATCATTACCAAGTGTTTTGAAGGAGACTTGCCTTATTTAAAGCTCACATTTAGTTTGGTGTGCCCCTGACTGTTGAAGTAAGAGAAACCACCATGGTGAGATCAAAGGAGCTGTCTGAGGCCTTCAGAAGGAAGAGTGCAGGCGCTTATGAGCAGTGTTGTTAATAACGGTGTTAGAGTATAACAGCGTTACTAACGACGTTTTTTCAGTAGTGAGTAATCTAATTAAGTACTTTTATCATCTTTGCAACGCCGGTACCGTTACTGAGGTTGTAAAGACATGCGTTACTTTGCGTTACTACGTTGGTTGAGTGATGCGATAAAAGTCTGCGGGACACGAAGAGAGAAAAGCGGGATTGGGAAAGAGGGAGTTGTGACGCCATTGCAACGTGATGCTTGGCTGGGTGACTCCAATGATACCTGACTGTAGCCGACGGCCTACAAACTACGCCCACATGATGCTACGCTAGATATCACATGTATATGAACTAGATGTGAACTGACAGACTCGGCTGCGTTCGCAAATGTATAGAGAAGCAGATGCGAAATGATACACTTGCCGGCGTTGGTAAACAGCCGCCATCTTAAAGCAGTAGACTTCTCAGAAAGGCTCTGTTGTAGAGAACCTTCCTAGCGAACCTAAGTAACTTTTTATCTAAAATACTCTGATTTTGGCAAAATCTGGAATCTATCATTAGATGATGAAACCGTTTTAAAACTTTAACGTGTAGGAAGTAGAGAGAAGGGAACTAATGCAATAACGGGAGCAATTTTAACGGGTGATTCACAACATTAAATGACTTCCAAACAAAGCAAAGGTTACTATCTAGTTATCGCAATATCGACAATACCCCTGTGTCTAGTTAAGTTTAGGGCAAAGAATGGGCGAGGGCGAATGTCCCCAAAACCCTTTGAACTTCACATAGTGTGACCTATGTTTTTTGTTTTTTTTTAATGGAAAAAAAAAAACATGAAAAGTAAAAACCAATTACTTTGCCGAGTAACTAATCACTCTTACATTCAGGTAACTGAGTTACTAACTCAATTACTTTTTGGGAGAAGTAATTTGTAACTGTAATTAATTACTTTTTTAACGTAATATTAACAACGTTGCTTATGAGTCTGGTTAGAGATTTCAAAAGATCTCAAAAGAATGTAAAATCAGCCATATCACTGTCCAGAAAATAGTCTACAAGTGGAGGACATTCAAAACAACTGCCAACATGCCCAGGTCTGGCCGTCCAAGGAAGTCATTATTTCATATTCCATTAAGCACAAGACTGTTATTTGTTATGACCATACCATTTATTTAGCTATTGGGGAAAATACTTGAAATAATAAAAAATGCATTTATTCAGTAAGACATGGCAAAATACTCCATAATGGTCAAAACTGTCGACTTCACCTTTACTGTCGCACCTCTTGAATGATATTTTATGCCACCGTAGTTAGTCGGGCTTTTTTCATTTCCCTGACCCGGCTTCGGAGAATGTAAACAAACAAGCGTGACAGCTAGCTGACATGCTAACCCGAATCAAGTGACGTCTCAAAGTCTTATTTTTGCTTTTCGAAGCGAAAAATCCCACAAAACTAGATCATATCATGTCACACGGCGGAGGGGTTGTTGAATGTTTTCGCCGACTGGCAACCCACCCGGTGGCGAGCAAGTTACAGCTCGTTCCCCTGCTGCGGACAGGAGAGCTCGCCGGAAGCAGAAAATCAAACAATGTGATTTTCTGTTTTTTTTTTTCCACATCCTGTCTCTCATGGTTGAGGTTTACCCATGTTGACAACTACAGGCCTCTCTAATATTTTCAAGTGGGAGAACTTGCACAATTAGTGGTTGACTAAATACTTATTTGCCCCACTGTATAAAACGATCGCTTCCACACACATCCAAGCGGTCCATTTCATTCATGAGCATAAAACAGGGCGTGAAAAATGAAATAAACATGTTTTTTTTGTGTCATGCGCACTTTAAGAGGGAGCATATGATTTTTTCTTCGTGCGGGGAGGTCTATCGTTGTCCATAGCAGCAGATTTAACATCTTGGTGACTTATTCCGACCATATTTTCACGATAGTGTATCAAATGGAGAAGGCAGAGCAAGCTTCACATCCCAACACATTAGTGGGCCGGCCCGTGAAGGCGAGCGCGTGTGCGCCTCGTGCACGACGTGCCAGTTCACGCGCGTGGGATACGGCTCCTTAATGCGGCTTGTCGCGTTTCATCACACTCATGTCGCGCCCCCTAATATCAGAATCATAAAGCGGAAAGTTAAAGTCAGGACATGTGATGCAAACATATGTTAATTAATTAATCGGAGGCTATTAGGGCATTAAGTTGCTGCGGTTGAGGTTTGTGTGTGCGCATTTGTGGTTTGCCCGGAGCTGTGTGCTGAGTTCACACCTCACTGAACATCAAATGGATAAATCATTTTGAAGGCTCATTGAGGGAAAAAAGTACACTTATGTTTGTGTTCGCATGTGTGTTGACGGCTATGGAAAAAAAGAACACGCACATAATTGATTGCCGACATGCATGCATTCGGCTCCATTAACATATTGCGGGATTAGGCCGCATCTGTAGGGTAGCATGCCTCGCTACAGCCATACTAAATGATAACATTAGCAACATTAGCGTTATGGGACGATTACAATGTTTAGCTTGGCTTTATCCAGCTTTATTGTATTTTTTAATTTAAATAAAAACCGGAGCTTAGACATGTTTGCGTTATTTCCAGCAAACTGGAAAAAAGGCCTTTATGGTGAGTACCATAATTTTCGCACTATAAGGCGCACCTGACTGTAAGCCACTACCCACCAAATTTGACACGAAAACGATATTTGTTCATAGATAGGCCGTACTGGACTATAAGCCGCAGCTGTCCCCACTGTATTATGAGATATTTACACCAAAAGATATTAACCGGTAACACTTTATTTGACAGCGGCATCATACTACTGTCATAAGACCAAATGAACCACCATGAAGCTTTGAACCTATTGGCTGCAAAGCTTCATTGCTTCAAGAAGCTTCATTTGGCCATCACTGCTCCCTTGGGGGAGAGAGTCAACCTCTGCTGCCACCTGCTGTGAACACTGTTGTTGTCCAATATGCCTCCTAGCATGCATAGCAGTGGCGCAGAGGTAAATTACCTTATTGGACCGAATATAAGAGTGTTTTTTGCATTGAAATTAAACTGAAAAAGAGTGGGTCGTCTTATATTCGCGGTGTAGACATTATACCCATTCACGACGCTAGATGGCGCCAGATATCATTGAAGCGATGTTCTGTCATGACAGATCTCAGCTACTCTGCCCATTCACGACGCTAGATGGCGCCAGATATCATTAAAGCGATGTTCTGTCATGACAGATCTCAGCTACTCTGCCCATTCACGACGCTAGATGGCGCCAGATATCATTGAAGCGATGTTCTGTCATGACAGATCTCAGCTACTCTCAAGTTTAACCAGTTTGCATTATTTTATTGTAATGTTTTCACTTATTCAGATTTGTTTCAAGACTACAGTTACAGTTAGACTTCACTTTGATGGTTAATGCAGTTATTGCAATTTTGTTGTTTTATCACAACAGATTGGTTTATTTACATTTTAAAAACCAGAAGGCATTTACGAATGTTCAGATATTAAGATTTGAATGAGGCAAAATAACATGCTTTTTCTCTCAAATATATTGTTGTAAACATTTGTTTCGGATGTGCTGTAATTATTTTCGGTATAAAAATTAATTTGGTGGTTAAAAAGTCTTTTTCAAACTTGACTCTTGAAAAAGAGGGGGTCGTCTTATAATCAGGGCCGTCTTATATTCGGGCCATTACGGTACAATCAAAATTCATGTTCTGTGCTAATTATTTCTTCGGTTACTGTTCCAGTTGTTTCATTCATTGCTACTTATGGTATTTGGTAACACTTTATTTGACAGTGGTCCCATAATGCTGTCATTAGGCAATCAAAATTATGACATGACACTGTCATGAGCATTAATGAATGCTTATAACAGATGTCATTTAGTGTTATCTGGCAAATGATCTCACTTTTGAATGGATGTAAAAGATCCGAGCTGGACTTAAATGGATTTAGTGACATAATTTACTGGATAAGACTTAATGACATCTGTCATAAGCATTTAGTAAAGCCCCTGATAGTGTCATGTCATAATTATGACGGTCTTAGGGGCCGTTTACGAGGTGACTCTCCGAGAATACGAAATATTTAAAATTGGTATTTGCATTTACGTCTCCATTCGAACAACGTCGTAATTTCCGCATGAAAACGATGTAGTATTCATGCCAGGGCCTAGGGGGCAGTGCAGATTTACAGGGCGACAGAGAATGATGCACTTTGACTCCACCAAGCTCCCTCAGCCCAGAAGAAAATATGCCCGCCCACTCAAAGCAATGGCATTTTTCTTTTGTTCAAAAAGGCACAAAATGGAAACATTCAAAATTTAAAATTATTATTAAAACAGTAAATTAAAGCCGACATTCCGCCATATTTGCTGTTTTTAATGTTTAGTAGCACAATGTGACGTGTACGAGTGCTGACGTTATCGGCACGGTCTCGCGCCGCGGGAGGCTTTGATTTGCATGCCGAGGAAGCCCCCCCCTCAATCCCCCGCAATCGGATTCTTCCACTTTGGAGGCAGGATTCAAAATTTTTCGTCTTCGCCTTCCGTCTTTGCCGACACCATATGCACGCGAGGCGAGTCCACTACTCAGTCATTGCGTCTTTGTGTCGCAGAGTCGCAATGTAAACTACCCCTTATAACGCCGCTGTCAAATAAAATGTTACCTATTAACCCAAATAAATCAACAAATAAGCCGCACTGGACTATAAACCGCAGGATTCAAAATGAAGAAAAACAGTAGCGGCTTATAGTCCGAGAATTACGGTAAGTATAAGTCTGAACACCCCTGTCCGAATACAATATAATATTTTAACACATTTCTAATTGGGTTGCTGAATATTCCAATGGATGAATGATATTGTTATGCTCCCTCATCCTGAACTCAACTGAATGCTTCCCATGAATCCAAGCCAGTCCTGGAATAGAACTTCCAAGGGGCGGGGGCCTGTCACTCAAATCAGCCCACCTCATTCATTGCGTCTCCGTTGTATTTCTGGATCAGCATTTACAGAGAATAGATTCACTTTGATGAGTCAAAAGGCCCGCCGGAGGATACTTGTGATCTATTTCGGTGCAAACGTCACACGGGACTCACGTGCACACTAATAACGCGCCCTTGATGCGCGCTCTTTGTCTCGCAGGGGGAGAAAATAATAAGCTGCACGTGCATGCGTAATAAGGATGGGTGGGCGGTATTTTAGAGATGACTTTATTTCTAGTTTTCATATTTGTAGCCTCTTATGACGTCAGGAAATATGTCTGAATCACTATTTGACCTTTTCTCTAGTTAGAAACAAATTGTTACTCATATTTTATGCAGTCCAGTTTGTGCTTCATATAGATGCACTTTTGGGAGCTGCATGTTGCATAAGGGGCAGTTATCCTACGCTCAGTTATCGATTTTGTAATGTCTGCCATCTGTGAATGAAAAGTATGGAATCACAGGAGTGCTCAAATTAAAAGATAAATAAATGAAAATATAATAGTACATTTTGTCATTGAAAATCCCAAACGGAAAAAAGAATGACAATTTTTGTTACTTTTACTTTTTTCCTCGGAAAAACGCAAACAGAAAAAACAATTGTAATTTTTTTTCTTTTCTTTGCTTTCTCTATTTCTCCATTCATTGTTTTCGCCTATCTCTTTTGCAAGGGCGTACCGCAAGCAACACGTCACTTTTGCTCATTAATATTCATGACGTTAGCAATTGTTGCTAGGCGGGTCAACCTCCCGTTTGTCCCTAATAGTAAATGCATGGAAATAGTGTACGAACGAGACGTTTACTGAGCTAAACCTACCAATTCTGTCCGAAAATGATGTCAAGATGTGGAATCAATCCATCAATTAATCAAATTTATTCATATAGCCCTTTACAAAACCCGAAAGGCCTTCAAAGTGCTTTACAACAAAACATGGCTCAAGATAAATAAAAGGCAGGAAAATATTTTACAATGACATTTAAAAAAATAAAACAATAAATAAAACGAAGACTGCGCATCGCGATAAAAGTTGCAAATAAAACAGAACATACAAATGTTCGCTTAAAGAGATGGCTTGATTTTCAAGGGCTGAAAAAGACGGGAAAAAGTCTATCCTTTACCACCATATGCCCTGTCTTTCTTATATATTGTATCGTCTGGTTGTCTTACGTTTCTGACCGTTCTTGGGGGTAATATACCTTGCTATATTTGTGTAACGATCGCAAATGCTACTCATTGCCAGCCAACGAACACTTTTATTTTTTTTAATTAATAACAAATCTTAATTATATAATTTATTTACACTTCCCCCTTACTAAAGTTGTTGTTTTTTTACAACAGAAAACGTAACCGCAGTGCCAGTCAGATACCATTTTAATTTTTTTTCAGGTCATTCATTGTCAGACAGAAGCAGCACAGCAAAACGCCACGTTAAAAAGATAAGTAAAAATGTTAAAATGGCTTAAATCTTCGTCCTCAGTAGGACCATGGCCCCCAACAAAATGTTTACTGTATATGAAGGTGAATGGCTTCACCTTGCTGGCATTAAACTGGTCTTTCGGCGTCTGCACAATCCATTCTTCACATCTTTTGATTGAAGAGGTGGGGGGTCAGCCTGCTAGTGCTCAGACCATACGCCACACTCTACACCAGGGGTGTCCAAACTTTTTGCAAAGGGGGCCAGATTTGCCGTGGTAAAAATGTGGGGGGCCTGACCTCTTTTACGTAGAACAATATATTTAAGCAAAATTTAGCAAGCCATTCAGTGTGTCACATTTGCTTTATTATTTTTTTAATGAATAATTTCAACAATCTTGCAGCTAGCCTTTGCGGCGTTCTCTTTCGACTCTCGGGCTCTTGCAAAATTCTACAGCTGTGAAATTAAACTAGCTTCATGTTGCTTCAATTTCTCGCTGCTTATCTTCCCTGTAATCTTGTTGTACGTGTCAGCTTCTCTTGTTTGGTATTATCGCCTCACATTGAAATCTTTAAAAACAGCGACTGTCTCTTTGCAAATGAGGCAAGACACAGTTGTTGCGTATTTTAGTGAAGAAATAGTCCAATTTCCACCTATCCTTGAAGTGTCGGCCGTCACAGTCAACTTTTTTTTTGTTGATTGTCGCCATTTTAGAAAATTGGAAGTAGAGGGTCACACGGAGTAATGTTGCTTAGCCCTTAAATAACTGCAACATGAAGCAATTATCAGAGAATCCCAAAATTTGAAAAATAAGGTCCTAATGAAATTGAATTTTCAAATTTGTAAAAAGGAAAGTCCAAATGAATATGTGTAATAAGCACTCTGATATCTATAACCCTTGCTAAATCCTGTTTGTTTTTCTCATGGAACCTGCAGATGCATGTGTCGACTTGCATCCATCATTTTTTTCCCCAAAAAGAAATGTCAAAATTCTAAATTAGTCTGAAAATCATGAAATTTTAGGTGCATCAAATGTGATACATTTGGCAATAAAGGGTTAAAGTGCTGCTGCCTTTTAATGGGTAAATGAGGAGCAGCATTTCGTGTGTAAGCAACTTCATATGCTGGTTGCAGTACTGCTGACCAATTTATTAAGTCTGTGTGCGGGCCAGATGTTGTTGATTTTATGACAGAGGCTGGGGGCCGGATGAAATTTGACCACGGGCCACATTTGGCCCCCGGGCCGGACTTTGGACATGTCTGCTCTACACTCTAGGAAGCCTCTTCTGAATACGGTACACAAGAAAGCCCGCCCGTCTCATCAGACCATAGGACATGGTTCCAGTAATCCATGTGCTTTGTTGACATGTCTTCAGCAAACTGTTTGCGGGATTTCTTGAGGCTTCCTCCTGGGGTGACAGCCATGCACACCAATTTGATGTAGAGTGCGGCGTATGGTCTGAGTACTAAGAGGCTGACACCCCGCCTCTTCAATCTCTGCAGCAATGCTGACAGCACTCCTGTACTGAGTCACATGACATTTTGGGGGGAGCACACAGACTACTTTTCATTGTGTCAAAGTGTCATTTTGTCAGTGTTGTCCCATGAAAAATCTCTCGATACATGGCCCCATTCAGTCTTACCTTTACACAGATCAGTCGTCCTGGTCCCTTTGCAGAAAAACATCCCCAAAGCATGATGTTTCCACCCCCATGCTTCACAGTATGCTGTTCTTCGGATACAATTCAGTATTCTTTCTCCTCCAAACACGAGAACCTGTGTTTTTACCAAAAAGTTCTATTGTGGTTTCATCTGACCATAACACATTCTCCCAGTACTCTTCTGGATCATCCAAATGCTCTCTAGCGAATCGCAGACGGGCCTGGAGGTGTACTTTCTTCAGCAGGGGGACATGTCTGGTAGAGTAGGATTTGAGTCCCTGGCTGCGCATTGTGTTACTGATAGTAGCCTTTGTTACTGTGGTCCCAGCTCTCTGTAGGTCATTCACTAGGTCCCCCCGTGTGGTTCTGGGATTTTTGCTCACAATTTTTGTTATCATTTTGATGCCACGGGGTGAGATCTTGCATGGAGCCCCAAATCGAGGGAGATTATCAGTGGTCCCACAGTTGATTTCTTTACACCAAGCGTTTTATCTATTGCAGATTCAGTCTTCCCAGCCTGGTGCAGGTCTCCAATTTTGTCTCTGGTGTCCTTCGACAGCTCTTTGGTCTTGGCCATAGTGGAGTTCGGAGTGTGACTGACTGAGATTGTGGACAGGTGTATTTTATACCGATAATTAGTTAAAACAGGTGCCATTAATACAGGTAACGAGTGGAGCCTCATTAGACCTCGTGAGAAGAAGTTAGACCTCTTTGACAGCCAGAAATCTTGCTTGTTTGGAGGTGACCAAATACTTATTTCCACTCTAATTTGGAAATAAATTCTTTAAAAATCAAACAATGTAATTTTCTATTTTTTTTTTTTTTTTCACATTGTGTCTCTCATGGTTGAGGTTTACACATGTTGACAATTGCAGGCCTCTCTAATCTTTTCAAGTAGGAGAACTTGCACAATTGGTGGTTGAATAAATACTTATTTGCCCCACTGTATATATTTATGTATATAATTCACCTACAAAGACTCTACAGTATATGAGTGAAGTCAAAGCTCTATTTGATGTATAACAGTGGAGTTAGGAGTACTGTGCACTGCCCACTTGACATGTCGCTCCCCCGTCAAGTGTTGCCGCATCAGTGTCACCTCTCATCCTCTAGAGTGTCCTGTTAATCAAAGCAGTTGGCGTAAGAAGCTTTGGCTAATCGACGCAATTTGAGGAGCGGTTGCAAGTAACCCCCACACCCCTCCCACATCCCTCCACTTCTGCTTTCTTGCCCGTTTAGACTCAATCCGGCTGGACCGGAAGATAACGCGGCGAGTGTTGGCGAATGTGTGACGGCGGCGTTCGTGTCGCATGCCTGACAGGGAGCCTTGACACCTTCCGGGGTGGGCATTAAAATGTGAGTGTGAGCGACATGGTGGTATGGAGGGTTGGGGGGGGGGGCGGGGGGGGGTTATTAAACTGTTCACGCCACCAATTCAGCCTGAGGTGGCTTCTACTGAATTGTGCCGTTTTACTGTGGACACACATAATTGTTATTTTAGTCACTATCCTTTAATGTCGGAATAATAATAACTAAGCTGACAGTTGAGTAAAACCATCCATCACATCACAACCAACAAAAAATATTACTGCAGCTTACTGAGGAGTTGTGCCCATCTGCTGTTTTCATGCCTGTATTTTGATCTGTAGATAGAATAAATTAAACTTGTATCTCAAGTTGTTAATGCATTTCATAGTTATAGGTACCTACGATGGGATTTATTTTTGGCATTTTACATTCACTCACGCTAGTTGTATTCTTCCTCCTTGGCGTCTTATTCCTGCCGCCATCCAAACAAGACTGCCAGGGTTGCAATTATGGGAAGGAAAAGCGTTTATTTATAGCAGCGAGGATCAATGGCAGGACAACTAGTCGTGTGGCATTGAAGGGGGACGAGTGATGGAGGGGGGTCAGGATGTGGAGTAGCGAAGGGTGGGTGCAGTTATATTTAACCGCACTGGGATGTCTACACGTGGCATGCAACGTTGCCATGGTTTCCAGCCCTTATCAGCGCAAACGGGGAAGGACAGTTAAACTGAAGGAAATACAAAGATGACCTTCGTGGTTTCAAATATCCTACCCTCAACTTCACCTCTTATCATTCTGGGGCAGAATTGGATGTCCTGATTGGTGATGCTGATATTAGCTTTATCTGATTGAGTTAATGAGGCCTTTGTCATGTAAAGCTGGGGTAAACACTGGGTGTCATTTGTTTAATTAAATTAGGGTCAACCCCTATATGCGAGCTTGGTCCTTTTTGCTGAAACTGAGTATGCTCTATTATCAAAACCATCGGAGGTTGCGTTTTGACATGTTTGTACTCAACATGCCCGCCCGTCATGTTGTCGTGAGCAACATGGTGTGTTGTGATTCGGTCTCTTAGCAGCTGCCATGCTGTTCCCCGGAGTTGCCCTCGGAGTACCCACGGGCTACAGCGTCCCGCAAGGACTCACTTAGGTGTAACCTCCTCGCGGGCGAAGGAGGGCTGATGGCTGCACGTTAACCCCCTCAGCTCGCACACCATTAGCCCCGCTAGACCACACAATCCAATCGCTTTGGTGATCACGACTCATTAGACAAACGCACACACACTTAATTTGGCCAAAAGGATCATGGGACTTCCTGTTCTGCATGCTTTAGCAGTCCACCCGTACAGGAGGTGAGAAGCACCTTCAAGGACCCATTGAAGGCCGTAAATTAGAGCGCCAAATTGCCTTTCGGTGACTCTGCTAAGGCTTCATTCATCCCTTTCCAATTAGAATGTAAAGTGCTCCTCACACACACACACAAAAGCTTCTTCTGCATTTCTGCTTATTAATTTCCTGACCCATTTGAGTCTGTTCCAGCGTGCAAGCATTTATGCCGTCTCATATTTATTGAAATATGCACACAGGGCCCATTTGTCCAAGCGTGCTTTCACAGTGAGCTGGTTATCTTTTGCATACCAGTTGGGGGAAAATTAATGAAATTAAAAACGTGCCAGGCATTGACGCTCATAAGGGAAAGACTTAAGGGGAAAAATTGATCAGTACAAAATGGAATTCAATAAACACATAATACCCTAGTCACACAGAAATTAAATATACTAAATATGATTTAAACGCAGTATATACAAATTCATCAAAAATGATATATAGATTAGGGCTGTCGAACGATTAAAATTTTTAATCGAGTTAATAAAAGCTTAAAAATTAATTAATCGTAATTAATTGCAATTCAAACCTTCTCTATAATATGCCATATTTTTCTGTAAATTATTGTTGGAATGGAAAGATAACACACAAGACTGATATATACATTCAACATACTGTACAGACAGTGGAGCTAATAAGTATTTAGTCAACCACCAATTGTGCAAGTTCTCCTACTCCTCCTAAGATTAGAGAGGCCTGTAATGTCAACATGGGTAAACCTCAACCATGAGAGACAGAATGTGGAAAAAAAAAACGACAGAAAATCACATTCTTTGATTTTTAAAGAATTTATTTCCAAATTAGAGTGGAAAATAAGTATTTGGTTACCTACAAACAAGCAAGATTTCTGGCTGTCAAAGAGGTCGAACTTCTTCTAACGAGGTATAACGAGGCTCCACTCGTTACCTGTATTAATGGCACCTGTTTTAACTCAGTATCGGTATAAAAGACACCTGTCCACAACCTCAGTCAGTCACACTCCAAACTCCACTCTGGCCAAGACCAAAGAGCTGTCGAAGGACAACAGAGACAAAATTGTAGACCTGCATCAGGCTGGGAAGACTGAATCTGCAATAGGTAAAACGCTTGGTGTAAAGAATCAACTGTGGGAGCAATTATTAGAAAATGGAAGACATACAAGACCACTGATAATCTCCCTCGATCTGGGGCTCCTTGCAAGATCTCACCCCGTGGCGTCAAAATGATAACAAGAACGGTGAGCAAAAATCCCAGAACCACACGGGGACCTAATGAATGACCTACAGAGAGCTGGGACCACAGTAACAAAGCAATGCGCCGCCAGGGACTCAATTCCTGCACTGCCAGACATGTCCCCCTGCTGAAGAAAGTACACGTCCAGGCCCGTCTGCGGTTCGCTAGAGAGCATTTGGATGATCCAGAAGAGGACTGGGAGAATGTGTTATGGTCAGATGAAACCAAAATAGACCCTTTTGGTAGAAACACAGGTTCCCGTGTTTGGAGGAAAAATAATACTGAATTGCATCCGAAGAACACCATACCCACTGTGAAGCATGGGGGTGGAAACATCATGCTTTGGGGCTGTTTTTCTGCAAAGGGACCAGGACAACTAATCTGTGTAAAGGAAAGAATGAATGGGGCCATGTATCGAGACATTTTGAGTGAAAATCTCCTTGCATCAGCAAGGGCATTGAAGATGAGACGTGACTGGGTCATTCAGCATGACAATGATCCCAAACACACTGCCAGGGCAACAAAGGAGTGGCTTCATAAGAAGCATTTCAAGGTCCTGGAGTGGCCTACCCAGTCACTAGATCTCAACCCCATAGATAATCTGTGGTAGGAGATGAAAGTCTGTGTTGCCCAACGACACCCCCAAAACATCACTGCTCTAGAGGAGATATCTGCATGGAGGAATGGGCCAAAATACCAGCAACAGTGTGTGAAAAGCTTATGAAGAACAGAAAACGTTTGGCCACTGTTATTGCCAACAAAGGGTACATAACAAAGTATTGAGATGAACTTTTGGTATTGACCAAATACTTATTTTCAACCATGATTTCCAAATAAATTCTTTAAAAATCAAACAATGTGATTTTCAGTTTTTTTTTTTTTTTTTTTCCACATTCTGTCTGTCATGGTTGAGGTTTACCCATGTTGACAATTACAGGCCTCTCTAATATTTTCAAGTGGGAGAACTTGCACAATTAGTGGTGGACTAAATACTTATTTGCCCCACTGTAAGTACTGTATTTGTTTATTATAACAATAGTGGCAAGCTGGCATTAACATTATTATTCTTTCTCCTAATGGGATCCACGGATAGAAGGACTTTTAGTTCTTAAAAGATACATGTTCGCACAAGTTATTGTAATTTTATATTAAAACCCCTCTTAATGTTTTCATTTTAATAAAATTTGTAAAATTTTCAATCAGAAAATAAACTAGTAGCTCGCCATTGTTGACGTCGCCGAGCGGTGACGTCACACGGGCTCCCTGCCGTTCTTCTACAGTGTCTTTAACTACATAAGGTAGTGATTCAAATACGCCACAAGGTGTCAATGGCGAGTTTTAAATGACTTAGAAATCAAGCCAATGAGCGTGTTTTGTCCCTTGACTGACCCCGTAATTCCCTGTTTACTGGTCCATCCACGTCATTTGAGTACTGGCTTCAAAACGTACGAGACCATTGATAGTTTGTATATTGTGACTAAATATTGCCACCCAGCTTAATTGTTGTAAACGAAATGTTTGAATAGAGTTTGACCAAAGTCTGAGTAAGTTTTATGTGTATTTTGCATAGCTATTTTGATTGGAAATTGCAATTCTCTTTGCATTGAAAGCTTTTCTTTTTGTGAACATAATTTCTTTGAGAGATAGGAATATTATTTTTATTGTGCTTTCACTAAATGATAGTTATTTTTGTTGTGAAGGAGTTGCCGAAACTTATGCCAATAAACAGCGCGGTCCAATGAACGCCTGTGTCCACTCGCCTTTCTCAGCCTCTTAGCTCTCAATGTGCAAAAAACGGCATCATTGTAATCTGCTTGAGGCAATGCATGAGCAGGTCATTCCGCGCATGCGTTAAATGTGTCAAATATTTTAACGTTATTGATTTGAGAAATTAATTACCGCCCGTTATCGCGATAAATTTGACAGCACAAATATAAATAGGTTGATAACTTTTGTGAATGTCATTCAAACCTCTGATCTATCTTTCCTATTAAAATATATTTTTTCTTTTTTTCAACATTTAAACAGATATGCTCACCTGCCAACTCAACTATCACTTTTGTGGCTTTACATACACAAATGAGTCCCACGGTCACATCCAGTTCACCAGTTTGCAAGTCCTAAAAAGACTGACACCCTCAGGATTTCCCCTCTGATCAACCTCTCACGTCCATCCCCACATTTTCTCACTTCCTCCTTTTAGACCTTTCCATTTCACCTTCACACTCCTCACAAAATATGAGGTCATAAAATTTGAGATTCAAATGAAAATAAACATCCAGTTAATTTTAGTGTCACTGAAAGTAAGGGGGATTTCCCTGACGATGCAGCTGCCTTTCTCCCTTTCCCAGGGAACACCCCCAGCTCATGGTAAAACCACCCAAATGCAACCATCAGTGTCCCCACGCAAGGGCACATGACTCCCAGCCCGACCCCGCTGACAACCTGTTATCCCTTATCTCCATGGTGACGCTTGTCATCAGGACCAGTGTGGTAACTTTGGGTATTTTTAACAAACGGTGGGCTAAAGTTGAGCAGCTGGGGAGGGAGTTTTGTTGGGGGACTTCCAGAAAGGTGGGGGTACTTCCCAGCTCTTGCGCCCGTGGCGTCCTCATAGGAATGCTGGCCATGTTCAGCACTCGATCTCTTAATGTAACATTATGTCATCAAGCTGGAAAGTCCTTCAAGGTGTTCCGTAGGGGGGGGGCATACAGATCAGTCTTCTTGCAGGAGTGGGAGCTTTTAGCTGCACTTCTTGTAGGTGTCCCAATACTTTTCTCCATGTAATGTATGCGAAATCATTGTTTTGTTATGGCAGAAGGCAAGAAAACATTCCTGTAGGCGTGCGAGTGTTTGTGTGAAACTCGCACCTCGTTTTGCATCGGGGCTTCGTCCTTGGACCGGATGGTCAAGTAGCCGCTGCGCACAAATGTTTATGAAGTACTTTCAAGTAGTTAGCTTCAAGAGCGGGCCCACATGATGACGCACGCTTCTGCGGCACAGCTCGTGGAAGTTTATTCCTGGTGGTTAACTCACGGCAGCCAATGAGTTAAAGTGTAATATTGCAAGGAAATGTATTTCAGTTCAAATTCGTTGGCACGTCTATACAATCTACTGTCATGTGAAAAAATTAGGACATCCTATTAAATATTCAGTTCTTTACTAAGAATTGTCTGATCTTGTTTTTCTTTATCTCTGGAAAAGTGATTTAATTGCAGGTAAACAACAAAAATGAACATTGTTTTGCTCATTAAAACAAATATATCAACAAAAATGCATATTTTTAGGAAAAAGTTAGGACACCTTACCACCTAATAGCTAATTGATATCTGTCTGAAGAAAGTTTGCCCCACTCCTCAGCGCAGAATACTTTCAGCTGTGAGATGTTTGAGGGGTTTCTTGCATGTACAGCCTATTTCAAGTCATCCCACAAGCATCTCAATGGGATTAAGATCTGGGCTTTGACTCAGCCATTCCAGGACTCTCCATGTCTTCCTTTTCAGCCAGTCCTTGGATTTACTGGTATGTTTTGGGTCATTGTCATGTTGCAGGTCTAGTTTTGCTTCAGCTTTAATTTTTTTCACAGATGATCTCACATGTTCCTCAAGCACCCTCTGATACACGATAGAATTCAGGGTGGATTCTATGATGGTGAGCTGGCCAGGTCCTGCTGAAGCAAAGCATCCCCAAACCATGCCATTTCCACCTCCATGCTTCACAGTTGGTATGAGGTTCTTTTCCTGGAATGCTGTATTAGGTTTACGCCTCAATAATTCAATTTTAGATTCATCTGTCCAAAGAACATAATTCGAGAAGTCCTGGTCATTGTATACATTGACTCTGGTAAACTTCAGTCTGGCCTTCATGTTCTTCTTGGAGAGCAAAGGTTTCCTCCTCGCACACATCCAATGAAGGTTAAACTTGTGAGGTCTCTTTCTGATTGTAGAGGCATGCACTTTCACATCAACAGTAGCAAAGCCTGCTGTAGGTCCCATGGTGACATTTTGGGGGTTTTGGAGACTTCTTTTAGCATCTTGCCATCTGCTCTCGAGGTGAACTTGCTTGGATGGCCAGAACTGGGCATGTTGGCAGGTGTTTTGAATGTTCTCCACTTGTTGACTATTTACTTGACAGTGGAATGGCTGATTTTATATTCTTTTGAAATCCCTTACTAGACTACAATCTTCTCTCAGACAGCTCCTTTGATCTCACCATGGTGTTTTCTCTCACTTCAACAGTCAGTCACTGTCGAAAGTATTCTGCATAGAGGAGTGGAGCAAACTTGTTATTTCAGCCAATGAGGGTAACACTAGCTATTCGGTGGTAGGGTATCCTTACACCAGAATATACACCAGATCAATGGGCAGCGTGGTCTCAAATTTTGAGCCGTTGAAAAACATGCTGTCAAAACAAGAAGAATTTTGAACGGGAATTTGCTCAATTATTAGCTTGATAGCTTAGATATCAGTTTTGAATTTGAAAAGAAAAGTGCTTTATCATGTAATTCCAAAAGGTTAAGTGAATCCACATGTGAAACTTGTGGGGTTCTGTACCTTTAGCAAGATTAAGAACCACTACGCTACGTGATACGGGTGATGGTGTTCCCACATTCATACTGAAATACGGATGTTCAAGTATTGCGATTTTCATGTACGGTGGGGCAAATAAATATTTAGTCAACCACTAATTGTTCTAAAAGTTCTCCCACTTGAAAGTATTAGTGAGGCCTGGAATTGTCAACATGGGTAAACCTCAACCGTGAGAGACAGAATGTGGGAAAAAAAAGAAAGAACATCACATTGTTTGATTTTTAAAGAATTTATTTGCAAATCATGGTGGAAAATAAGTATTTGGTCAATACCAAAAGTTCATCTCAATACTTTGTTATGTACTCTTTGTTGGCAATAACGGAGGCCAAACGTTTTCTGTAAGTCTTTACAAGCTTTTCACACACTGTTGCTGGTATTTTGGCCCATTCTTCCATGCAGATCTCCTCTAGAGCAGTGATGTTTTTGGGCTGTCGTTGGGCAACACGGACTTTCAACTCCCTCCACAGATTTTCTATGGGGTTGAGATCTAGCGACTGGCTAGGCCACTCCAGGACCTTGAAATGCTTCTTACGAAGCCACTTTGTTGCCCTGGCTGTGTGTTTGGGATCATTGTCATGCTGAAAGACCCAGCCAGGTCTCATCTTCAATGCCCTTGCTGATGGAAGGAGATTTTCACTCAAAATCTCTCGATACATGGCCCCATGCATTCTTTCCTTTACAAAGATCAGTCGTCCTGGTCCCTTTGCAGAAAAACAGCCCCAAAGCATGATGTTTCCACCCCTATGCTTCACAGTGGGTATGGTGTTCTTCGGATGCAATTCAGTATTCTTTCTCCTCCAAACACGAGAACCTGTGTTTCTACCAAAAAGTTCTATTTCGGTTTCATCTGACCATAACATATTCTTCCAGTCCTCTTCTGGATCATCCAAATGCTCTCTAGCGAACCGCAGATGGGCCTGGATGTGTACTTTCTTCAGAAAGGGGACACGTCTGGCAGTGCAGGATTTGAGTCCCTGGCGGTGCATTGTGTTACTGATAGTAGCCTTTGTTACTGTGGTCCCAGTTCTCTGTAGGTCATTCACTATGTCCCCCCGTGTGGTTCTGGGATTTTTGCTCACCGTTAATGTTATCATTTTGACGCCACGAGGTGAGATCTTGCATGGAGCCCCAGATCAAGGGGGAGATTATCAGTGGTCTTTTATGTCTTTCATTTTCTAATAATTGCTCCCACAGTTGATTTCTTTACACCAAGCGTTTTACCTATTGCAGATTCAGTCTTCCCAGCCTGGTGCAGGTCCACAATTTTGTCTCTGGTGTCCTTCGACAGCTCTTTTGGTCTTGACCATAGTGGAGTTTGGAGTGTGACTGACAGATTGTGGACAAGTTTCTTTTATACTTTTATACTCTTTATATTCTAATGAGTTAAAACAGGTGCCATTAATACAGATAATGAGTGGAGCCTCGTTAGACCTCGTTAGAAGAAGTTGACCTCTGTGACAGCCAGAAATCTTGCTTGTTTGTAGGTGACCAAATACTTATTTTCCACTCTAATTTGGAAATACATTCTTTAAAAATTAAACAATGTGATTTTCTGTTTTTTTTTTTTTTCACATTCTGTCTCTCATGGTTGAGGTTTACCCATGTTGACAATTACAGGCCTCTCTAATCTAAGTAGGAGAACTTGCACAATTGGTGGTTGACTAAATACTTATTTACCCCACTGTAAATCCCCCAACCCCTCGCCACTCACCTAATGGTCTGCTCTGTGCCCACTGACCCCAACCAGGGTAATGTCAGTGCAAAGCAGCTTTGGCACACGGATTGTACATGTAAAAATGTCAAAATTTGAACTATTCAATTTGACATTGTGGGGTAGTCACGGGATGCCAGGGGAGGTTGGTAGTCATCACAGAATCAGATCAGAGGTGCGTCTGAGCTCGAAGATCACGTGACTGGCTGTGTGTGTGTTGCAGGGGTATTCGCCTCCTTGCCACTCACCATGATGTAATGGGCACAGGCACGCCATGGCGCTGCCGCATCACCGCAGACGCTCACATTGCCTGAATAAACGCTCACAGAGGGATTTCAGAGATTTGAGTAAACAACTAAGAGGCTCTACTATTGGACGGAGGGGAATTTGTTTCCCCCCTTCACGAATATTAACTATTTTCCTATTGGTCCAAAATGGGTAAAAAAAAAAAAAAACATGTTTGGTCGGATTTAAAGCTTTAGCTACTGGATTTGAGCGCTCGCTGCACTCACCCCTGCAGTATTAGCACAAGTCTTCTGCCTGCATGAAAGCAGACAATAAAAGCAAATTCTTGAGCAATTTAAGCAAGCCCGACACAAAGAAATCAAATGGTCCAGTTGGTGTGTGTGCCCGCATTGTGAACCTCTCCCTATGAGGTGCGCTGGCATTGTCCTTGTCTACATTTGGCCGTGTTGTGTTCATTAGGGTAAACAAGCTGCGCGCCACTGATAGCGCATAGGCCGGTCACCCCGCCTGATTGTAACACAAACACATTTGGCCGTTTTGCTCCTGCCAAAATGTATCCCCAAAAATGTATTGTTATCTCCGTCAAGGCTTCGTTTCCTGCTTATGAAACGGATGTTTGACTATCCCCAAATTCAGGGGTTGTTGTGCAACCGGAGCGTGATTATGCAACAGGGGTTCACATGATATCAGCCTGCGACATGCAGGAGAATTATGAACTGTGCTGCAGAAGCATGCAGCCTTTTACACACACACACACACACACGTACACTTGAAGGTCTTGGCACTTGTGAATAATAGATAGAAAAAGTGATGCGTCAAAGTCCTTGGAGTGGTTCGGAAAACTGCGCAGATTAAAAGCGCAGTGACCTCGACCTCGGTCGGGCCGCACAAAGAAACACACAAACATGCGGCAACATTCTGGCGCCGACCAATAAGATGACAGGCAGTTGCCAAAGCTCATTGCGTATGTGTCTGTGAGCCTACTGTGCTCAAATTACCGTCATTGTTGGGAGTGGAGGAATTAGCACTGGCCAAACTAATTAGAGCTTACATGGATTCCTTCATTAGTTCTTTCAATACAGTGAATGGAATCTGTAGGACAAATATCAGATTGTTCATATAGAAAATGTGGACTGTTCGATGCGATGTCAAGTTGACTGCCATCATTCCGGGAATGACTGCCCCTTTCCCTGGCAAGGAGGCATTCATGTTCACGTTCATGTCTGACCTACTTGTTGCAAATAAACGGACGGCGGAACATTCGCCTGCTCTGCTTTTCCTTCAAAGAAGCCGCACATGAATAAATAAAGGCGGCTTTGCATCACGGTTTGTTCAGGTAACAATGTTTGCATGTCAGGCCGAGGCATCCGATCCACTATGCCGATGACACGATGGAATATATTGGCCACTCGGTGTTGCCTTTCACCAGCTTTACAGCTGCAATATTGATGAAAGCGTGTTTTGTTTTGTTTTTTTCCACTGCGCGCCCACTACTACTACTTCACCGACCTCGCCCTGATCGGTTGATACTGGTGGTGACGCTTAAAATGGCCGCACTTGGACCGCGGTGTAGTACCTTTTTCCATTTATCATGAAAGTAGAGCAGCTCATTAAGGTAGAGTGCTCTCTTTTGATCTGACCTAAAAAGGCGAAAAGTGGGTGACTAATCCTAAAAATTCGCAGCACATATTTGACACTAATAGTCGTCAATGGCAGTGGATAACTGGATCCGTTTCCTACAAATAATGAATATTTGTTCTGCAATCTCAAAATATGTCAGAATTCAGTATCTGTGGGAATTGCATTCAAGACCCTTTAGTAAAACTGTCCAGTGTTCCAGATGCATTCAGTTAGCAATTTGCTGCCTGAAGCCTTTTTTCGGGTGTGCCTTTCCCTCAATTCACTTCCCTTCCTCAATCACGCGTGAAAATCCATTTCGAGGCCTTAACTTCGTTTGGCGAAATTCCCTCGTTCCTCCCGGGATGGACGGGAGACGAGAATTGCTCACCTGCTGCGTCCTCGTTATCGCCTCATCCACACAGCCACGGGGGGCGTTGTCACGCTTCCAATCGCCAGCGGCTGCCGTGTTTTTAATCCCCAAAACCCATTTTACTGTACGCCTCAGGCTTATTTGAGGCAGTTGCTCACTCAAACAGGAAGTGAGTTAAAACCCGGCGAGAGCCGCGCCCCCTTACGGTTCCCTCATTAAGGCTCCATAAAGACTGCAAGAGAATTTCCCGGCTTCGTCTGTCCAATCGATATGCGGCCTTTTCATTGTTTTACTTCCAGCATGTAAATAATTCCTGGAATGGGGCCAGGCAAGCGAGATATAGTAGAGTCGCTCTTCTCTATCTTACTTCTGCTCCACTCATCATATGTTCCACTTAGCAAATGGTTTCCTTCCTTGCAATAAACAGACATTAGTAGGCCAAATGACACCTTTAATCAGGACAATGGGGGACTGATGTTTCCAAACTTGCTTTGTGTTGGAGATTAGTACGGTTAAAGGTGGCGAATGAGCGTTGTTAAAAAATTTGTCAATTTGATGAAGATAACATTTGCATGGATAAGGTTAATTCATTCAGGCCTGACTTTGAAATCAAAGCAGTGCAAGACCTGTTTAGACTAATGAAGAAAAAATAAGTGATACAGTAATCCTCCCCGCCTAAAAAGCTTCATTTCAGACCCTTAGGCAACAACTACATTAGGACGGATAATGGCTTTAAACGTTCAAATTATTATACCGTGGTATGAAAAAGTATCTGAACCTTTTGGAATTTCTCACATTTCTGCATAAAATCACCATCAAATGTGACCTGATCTTTGTCAAAATCACACAGTTGTAAAAACAGTGTCTGCTTTAACTAAAACCACCCAAACATTATTAAGTTTTCATATTTTAATGAGGATAGCATGCAAACAATGACAGAAGGGTGAAAAATAAGACAGTGAACCATCTGCATAAAGAGAGAAACCAATTTTTACCAAACAATTTAAGTCAGATGTGTGCCCAATCACTGATGAGTTGTTTAAAGCTGCCCTGCCCACTATAAAACACACACCTGGTAAGAATTTCTTGATGAGAAGCATTGTCTGATGTGCACCATGGCTCAGTCAAAAGAGCTGTCTGAAGACCTGCTATCAAGGATTGTTGATTTGTATAAAGCTGGGAAAGGATACAAAACCATCTCTAAACGTCTGGATGTTCATCAATCGAAAATCAGAGAAATTGTCTACAAATGGAGGGAGTTTGGCACTGTTGCTTCTCTCCCAAGGAGTGGACCTCCACACATTATGACGCAAAGAGTTCAGCGCAGAGTACTCAGAAAGGTAAAAGAATTCTAGAGTGTCTGCTAAAGACAGAAATCACTGGCACAGTCCAATATCTCTGTGGACAAATCCACTATACTAGTATGTAAAACTATGGCCAAGTATGGTGTTCATGGGAGGACTCCACGGAGGAAGCCACTGCTGTCTAAAAAAAACATTGTTGCTCGTTTAATAATCGGAAAAAGGCACTTGGACACTCGACAGAAGTTTTGGGAAAATATTTTTTGGACTGATGAAACCAAAGTTGAATTGTTTGGGAGTTACACACAACGTCATGTGTGAAGGAAAAATGGAACAGCTCACTAACATCAACACCTCATCCCCAGCGTGAAGCACAGTGGAGGGAGCATCATGATTTGGGGCTGTTTTGGTGCCTCAGGGCCTGGACAACTTGCAACCATTAATGGAAGAATGAATTCATATGTTTTGCAGGAAAACCTGAGGCTATCTGTCAGACAGTTGAAGCTAAAAAGAGAATGGATGCTGCAGCAACACAATGATCCAAAACACAGAAGTAAATCAACTTCAGAATGGTTTCAGAAGAATGTGGCCAAGTCAAAGTCCAGACTTGCACCCCATTGAGATGCTGTTCCATGACCTAAAGACAGCAATTAATGGCAGACATCTCCTAAATATGACTGTACTACAGCAGTTTTGTCAAAAAGAATTGGCCAAGATTAGTCCTGATCAATGTGTCAGACTAATCTGCAGCTCCAAAAAACGTCTGGTTGAAGTTTTTGATGCCGGGGGGGGTACAAAATATTAAATGTGACGGTTCACTTACTTTTTTTTTTTCTTCTTTCTGTAATTGTTTGCATACTATCCTCATTAAAATATGAAAACCTATAAATATTTGGGTGGTTTTAGTTAAAGCAGACAGTTTTTTCATCTGTGTGATCTTGACAAAGATCAGATCACATTTGATGGGGATTTTATGCAGAAATGTGAAAAATTCCAAAAGGTTCAGATACTTTTTCATACCAATCGTCTAGAGTAATGTACCTCTTGTCCAGATATTTAGCCTTAGGCTTCTTGTTGAGCCATTTCAAGTCAAATGTAACAATACATTTCTAGTGGACTAACCAAGTGAGCACTCCAACTCCTTGACTGCCTGATGACGCAATTCGAGCCGGTCAAATTTTATTTGAATCCTCCGACCTCTGAGTTTGCAGCGGCCGTAAGTTAACCACGATCAGTGTGGACACCCACAATATGTCCCCGGCTGACCCACTTAATCAGCAGTGTCGTATCTCCTCTTGTGCTCCTGTTGCCTGTTGACTCATGACACCACGAAGAGGAGGAGGAGGCGTAGGGAGCTTCAAACACTGAGCTCATTCTCATCTCTCCTTTCCTCAGAGGAGCTTTGATCCAGGTAATTACTCTTATGTATTGACGTCGATGTTCAGATAGCAACACGAGCAACCAGCTACCTCAGCTTAATATTTGCCTGAACCGCTGTGAAATGAGCTATACTTTTCACAACCATGGAACAAAAAGCTGATTCATGAACACATAAGTACTATATATTTGCTGAGTGTGCTTGTGTTCAATTGGGGAAGTATGGTATAAATGTACAACATGTACAGATCATATTGTTCAAACAGATAGCCAACATGTTTTTCGCTGTCATCTCAAATAGTTGCAATTTCTTTCATAAGAGTGAATTCCAGTCTAAATAAAGGCATGACATCTGCCCAGTGGTGTGCTATATTTTCCCGGCCTTCAAGTTGGTACTCTGTGAGTCAGCGAGAATAAGGGAAGCAGAATGTTGAAAAATTAATCAAAGAAAAAGAGGGGTAAATATGCAGAGTGGAAGCGACTTGCGGCAGGGCAAACACGATAACGGCATGCGCCTAGCAGATGGAGAGTGAGCGCGAGTTCGGTGACATCATAGGACTTTGTGTGTGGGGGGGGGGGGTGCATGTGTTGCGAGTAGATGCGAGTTCAGTGGAGCGTGCGCTGCAAGCAGAGGGATGAGTTGGGGGCGGGAGCCAAATGGTGACGTTATTGTAATCTGGAATACTGAGAAGCCCAGCTGTGCAGAATCAGGGCAAAGCTTATGTTACGTCACACACAAACGCTTGCGCACACTGGCACTTAATGTCATGAGTCCTGAAGGAATATAATTGCCACAAGGGGCAAAGTTCAGAAGGGTGAGTGCTACCTTTGGTTTGCGGTGTGTTTTATGAAGCAAACCTGAGGCTAGCTACCAATGGTAATGTACTACACAGATTAGTTGTTCACTCATTAGTATACAGTGGGGCAAATAAGTATTTAGTCAACCACCAATTGTGCAAGTTCTCCTACTTGAAAAGATTAGAGAGGCCTGTAATTGTCAACATGGGTAAACCTCAACCATGAGAGACATAATGTGGAAAAAAAAAAAACAATCACATTGTTTGATTTTTCAAGAATGTATTTGCAAATCATGGTGGAAAATAAGTATTTGGTCAATACCAAAAGTTTATCTCAATACTGTTATGTACCCTTTGTTGGCAATAACGGAGGCCAAACGTTTCCTGTAACTCTTCACAAGCTTTTCACACACTGTTGCTGGTATTTTGGCCCATTCCTTCATGCAGATCTCCTCTAGAGCAGTGATGTTTTGGGGCTGTCGTTGGGCAACACAGACTTTCAACTCCCTCCACAGATTTTCTATGGGGTTGAGATCTGGAGACTGGCTAGGCCACTCCAGGACCTTGAAATGCTTCTTACGAAGCCACTCCTTTGTTGACCTGGCTGTGTGTTTGGGATCATTTTCATGCTGAAAGACCCAGCCACATCTCATCTTCAATTTGCCTGGCACGGCCAGACTGATCTCCCTGTGTTTCTCAAACACTGAGAGAATAGTCTGGGACCCAGCCCATTAACGGCCTCTCGAGCAAGTACAAAATCAATCGACAAATCAGATTCGTTTATTTGCGTGACGTGTTCTTAACGAGCAACGTCACTCTTCCGCGTTGGAAGTAGTCTCCACAACAACACAGATGGCGAACAGGTGAGCCGAGAATATGTTTCAATCCACGATAAAATCAGTTTTAAATTACCAAAAACACATCGACACAAGTCATTGACAACAGTCTGTCTCGTGCTAGCCATGTTGAATAAACTCCGCTCTCCTCATATGTTTACTTCCGCGCGCAAGTCCCTCTTCCCGCCCGTCGCTGATTGGTCCACTCCACTGTCTGTTTGCTGTGGCTTGCTCCGCCCTGGAAATTTTATCCGCTTAATGGTGGCCAGACTCAATAGCTGGAACAGCCGTGAGTCTGGAGTACCAGGCTAATCTTCAATGCCCTTGCTGATGGATGGAGATTTTCACCCAAAATCTCTCAATACATGGCCCCATTCATTCTTTCTTCTACACAGATCAGTCGTCCTGGTCCTTTTGCAGAAAAACAGCCCCAAAGCATGATGTTTCCACCCCCATGCTTCACAGTGGGTATGGTGTTCTTCTGATACAATTCAGTATTCTTTCTCCTCCAAACACGAGAACCTGTGTTTCTACCAAAAAGTTCTATTTTGGTTTCATCTAACCATAACACATTCTCCCAGTCCTCTTCTGGGTCATCCAAATGCAGTGCAGGATTTGAGTCCATGGCGGCGCATTGTTTTACTGATAGTAGCCTTTGTTCCTGTGGTTCCAGCTCTCTTTAGGTCATTCACTAGATCCCCCCGTGTGGTTCTGGGATTTTTGCTCACCGTTCTTGTTATCATTTTGATGCCACGGGGTGAGATCTTGCATGGAGCCCCAGATCGAGGGAGATTATCAGTGGTCTTGTATGTCTTCCATTTTCTAATAATTGCTCCCGCAGTTTATTTCTTTACACCAAGCGTTTGACTAATAGCAGATTCAGTCTTCCCAGCCTGGTGCAGGTCTAATTTTGTCTCTGGTGTCCTTCGACAGCTCTTTGGTCTTGCCCATAGTGGAGTTTGGAGTGTGACTGACTGACTGAGTTTGTGGACAGGTGTTTTTTATCCCGATAATGAGTTAAAACAGGTACCATTAATACAGGTAACGAGTGGAGCCTCGTTAGACCTCCTTAGAAGAAGTTAGACCTCTTTGACAGCCAGAAATCTTGCTTGTTTGTAGGTGACCAAATACTTATTTTCCACTCAAATTTGGAAATAAATTCTTTAAAAATCAAACAATGTGATTTTCTGGGTTTTTTTCCACATTCTGTCTGTCATGGTTGAGGTTTACCCATGTTGACACATACAGGCCTCTCTAATCTTTTCAAGTAGGAGAACTTGCACAATTGGTGGTTGACTAAATACTTATTTACCCCACTGTATGTTGTAGTAGTTAATAAATGGATCTTAAAAACATACATAGACAACTACCATTAAAGCAGCCTGGGTACTCTGAACCTGCCGTGCATCCTGGGAAAAAAAGCTCAAAAGGAGCATTTGGAAACCCTTAAAAAAAAATTACAGCTGTTTTTGAATGCACCTCGACCCAAGCGACCAATGGCACCGGCGCCGCGGGAGAGCCAGCGTTGTGACCGTATTTGGCAATGACCTCGAGAAAAGTGACTTGCTCTACCCTGCGTCTGTCTCCCATCTTTGCTGGTTATTTTTGACCTTCTCCCTTTTGTACTGGGCTTGATAAACATCAAAAACCTTTATAAACATGACTTTTATGGGCCCAATGAGCAGACGCTGCTGTTTTTGGGACTCAAACATATCCCGTGTGGTAAAGCGAGGGCGTAGGTTTGGTCTCAACATTGGTAGGGACGATATTACCGTAATGCACACAATGCAAACAATGATTCAAATCAGGGATGACTAGCTTGACATTGTTGTTCCTTGGGGGGCTGGCCTGACCGCAGTAGTTTGACGGCTAGCAAGTTTAATGTTATGCTAACTGTTGCAGGTCAGACTTTAAGTAGCAAAATTAGTGGTGTTTCCCCCACCTCCACAACATTGACGTCTTTTTACATGACCTACTGTGGCTGCTGCTGGCCCAAAAAAAAAACACCTTCTAATATCCCTCCTCTCCGAAGGCGATAACATGTTGTCGACATGAATCTGTCGGGGTTGTGTGAGTATGTCTGTGTTCGTGTGTGTGTGTCTTTATGGTGGGGTGGGGGGCTTTAAGTCATCAGCAAACCAAATGTTCATTTGAGGGGAAAAAAAATGGACCGGCACATTCAGCAAGTGAAAAGGGATAAATGTAGGTCTGAAAATAATGAAAATAATTCACTTAACAATGGTAGGGTCTATTCTATCCTTACAACATATGGTAAGACAATCTAAATTCCCTATATATATGAACTCTTTATACAATGAAATAAGGTTGCATAAAAGTTGGTGGGGACAATTTGAGCATCCCTAAAAGTTGCTCGTGTTATGTCCCTACCGTCCCTATGCAAACCTACGCCCTTGTGGTAAAGCCATTGGGCAAAGTTGCGTCACACATTCACATGTTGTGGAAAAAATGACTCATTCTTATCGTGAATACCTGAAATAAACTGTGCAACTCATTTAATTCATTTATCATTCCGAAGAGGACCACGAGTGCACTGAAATAGGATATGCTTTCCATTAAATTGGAAAGGAATCAATCACGATCTTGGAAAACTACTCGGGGAAATGCCGGCATCTAGTTCTTTACATTTTGTTATGGTTTGCAATCAAGTCGCTACAGTATATTATATAGGATCCTGTCTGAAGGCTGGAGTCTGCCTCGTGTACGTGTGTGGGCTAAGTGCTGACTTCACAATCTCAACCCACTCCGGTGGACCTAAGTGGACACTAAGTGCTTGGCAGGGTGCCCTTCTCCTGTCCGGTCTACTTTGCCTGGCATCGCATCCCGCCGCTGCCCCCGTCTATGAGGGGGAACACCGGTGCTGGCTTTAAATACGAAGAACATTACCTCAATGTATAACTCAGTTAGTGGCTTCAGATGCGAGTGCTCTGGATCCTCTGTGAATCCATAACTTGCGCCTGGATTTAATGCCCTTGGTGTTCCTGGCTGGGTATTTCTTGGAAAGGTTCATTCAGGAGAGCTGTTTTGTGGTCTTTGGAATTCTTTGTGGTTTGGTCCGTTAGCATTTTACAGCACATGCTGTACAGAAAGCCAAGCAGAATTTTAAGCAAGAACATTATAATAGAGGGTAAACCACTTTGGCCCTGCTAACCTTGACCTGCGAGTCATCTCCACTTTAAAGGACAGAGACAATTTTGATGTTTCCTGTGCATTATCGGCACTTCCTGTCATTTGAAAGAACCAGTTACAGACAGGGAGATTGTTACTGCTTTGACTCTTAAGTGCCGCTCCCTTGACATCTTGACAACTTTGTTCTTCCTGTCACCGACTGCCTCCTGTCTCTTATACACCACACTCGAAAACTTGACAAAAAGGGCCACAGATCATGAATTTGGATGCATATAAAGTCCTGCCGGACCCAGTTTGTGTCGTCGTAAAACGTAATTAGCATCTTGAGTTATTTATAGCCAGCCGTGGAATTGCCAGGCGGGCCTCGGGCCTGATTAAGCCACACGCCAATCAATTATTTATGGCTTCCTGCAGGACAGTAGCTTGTCCTCTTTTGTATGCAGCGCCATGGAAACACAACAGGAAGCGCAAAAGCCCATGGAGAGGAAGTAGTGCCCGCCATGGAATCGACTGCTCCTCGTCGCTAATCACTTACTTTTATTACAAGATGTTTATTCTTTGTGTTGGAAACAACACCCAAGGATAAAATTAGATTATTCCCATTTGGGGAAATCAAGCACTATTAATGTATTCACTCCTTTGTGATGCTAATAAACACATTTGATGAGGTTGCAGAGGTCTTGAAGATGTCGATTTCGCACCTTTTAATCCTTTGGGGGTCGTTGAGAGACCAAGCAGGATGAATTGGAGTTGTCGCGTCATTATGAAACAATAGCCTGTCAATCAGGCAGCTAATGTGTAGAATCAATGGCATACCGCACGCAACCAGTGCTGTCAACAGAATTGTGGGGGCACGGGGACAAGAGACCATTGTAGGGCCTGCCCACGACACGACAACATACGCAGTACTTTTAACGCTTTGCAAGCAATGACAGTGTAGATTTTCAACTTATTTAATTTGAGATGGACAGTTAAAGAACAAATTTGAAGTAAGGTTGGCCAACCATGTTTTTGAATAATATCAATGGCAAAACAATTATAAACATATTTTCGTTATTTTTTTTTGACGCAACCCTTCCAGATTCTTTGTTTAACCCATAGCAACGCCCTTGACAACGAAAATGCTTTTCTTCGACAATCTTCGGAAATTACGTCACACAGAGAACTGCGAGGGAAGTCCGCCATAGAACAGTATTGTTGCGTTGCTTCTCGGTAAGATGCCACGGCGGTGTGTGGCGATGTATTGTTCTCAATCTAAAGAAAAGTTGTATGAGAGGCCAAAGGATAGCAGGGCACGTAAATGGACATCTTTCGTTCGCACGAAGCGAATGAATTTGACCCCGCGTATTGGTCAGCTTTGTTTCTGAAACAAAGAGGAAAAAAGAAGTCCTGTGCTAAACAGAAAAACAATCCCAATGACAAAGATTTTAAAATGTATTTTACAGATGAAATGCCTCGATGAATCATTTTATTTTCTTAGGAACGATTTTCAAAAGCTTTATTGGTGGATTTTCTCAAAGCGCCACATAGAAATTAATAAATTTAATTGTGTAAGCAGGATCTTATTATTTAATCACAGGTGTTTTCGCTCATTTCAATTTATTTTATTTAAATGGGCTATTATTTATTTTATTATGTGTTTATATTTTACAAATGTGATATAGTATTCATTGATATATTATATTTTATGTTGTATAACTTTAGTTCCTCTGTGAATATTAGTTCCTACTTGTTTTGTATTGGTCGGAGGGTTTTGTATGGAACACGGAGCCGTGTTAGTTATTATTATAGCAGAGAAGACAGCAGTAAATCAACAAAGACAAGTCAACTGTGCCCCGATCTACCACTCAAGAGATCTGATGGACTCAAAAAAGTGAGTTACGATTGCATATTAGTTTGAAAATGGACCGGATCCACCGTGTTTTTACACGAGTGACTTCCGGTCTGCCCTATGCTAGCTAGTAGTATGGATTGACGCAGGAGGGCCGCGTCTCGCGTCAAATAATAAACTCTGCCGTTATTTTCTTGTGCGCCGCATTGAGCCGCTTCTGACAAGCGGCCGCTCTGCGACTGGTGTGTATTGGCTGATTGACTTTAACGGCCGCCTTTCGCTGCGTTCTCGCGGCGGCCACGTTGTCGCGCCGTTGACATTTCTTATACTGTCCTACCGTGTTGGTCCTCATTATAGTAGAGAAGACTGAGTAAATATAATCTACACAAAGAAACTGTAACCCGATCGACTCACAGCCTCGAAAAGTAAGGGTTACATTACAGTAGAAACTCGTTCGGTACGCCTCCGTTCAGAACCGACGACCCCAAACCGAAACGGTTCAATACAAATACATGTACCGTTACACCCTTAATAATTACACAATGCTCATGGGTGCCGAAGCCCATAAAATCAGTCGCACCCAAACGCCAGCAGAGGGCGACAAAACTCCAAAAAACACAAGTAACAAGTGGACATTGCACTTTGCTGTCATTTTAATCTGTTTCAGCGGGGCATATGCGTTAATTGCGTCAAATATTTTAACGTGATTAATTTAAAAAATTCATTACCGCCCGTTAACGCGATCATTTTGACAGCCCTAATTTATATTTTTGTCGCCATCCCTGTACCCGTTGATAATGCGCACCATGATTTTACAAGTTGATTTTGGGGGAAAAAAGTGCGCGTTATATTCGGGAAATTACAGGAAGTAAAAATATCAAAATGGCTTACCTCTTCATCCCCTGTAGGACCACGGCCCCCAACAAAATGTTTACTGCATTTGAAGGTGAGTGGCTTCACCTTTTTTTAATGGAATTTTATTGTCATCATAATCGGTATCATTAACAATCATTGCAATTAGAAAATGTGATTATGATTTGCCCAAAGGAACTGAAGAAGACGACAAAGGCGGACGAGATAAAGCATATACTTTTCTGTTTGCCGTCCCCCATACAACTAAAGACTCACATTCAGGCATGGAACATACATCAAGACTGTAAAATAACACAGTCAACAACTCCTGCCGTTGATAAGTTTCAGCTTACCGTCCACATCCACGAGTTGTTATACTGGCCGGCTGTGTAGTATTTGCAGTTATCCAGCTATTGTAGTCAATTGGTCAAAACTCGTAATAGCTTTAATTTTCATATCTTGCGTCTGACAAGGATCCTGCAATCCGAGACCCAGGTGTTGGCTATTTTCCCAGCTTTCTTGAGTTGACGTGTTTCTCTTGCAATTTCGGCATTTCGGCGTCATTCAAGAAAATCTTAGAGCCTTTCAAGTGGCGGCGCTGGTTAAGCAGGGCAGTCTTGGTCTTGTGGTCTGCCAGCTTCATGAGCACCGTCGCCGGTCCTCTCCCCCCAGATGGGAGCAGAAGGCAGCAACGGATGTCCAGCGGTTCCATGTTTATTCCATACTATTTCAGCTTAGCAATTGCCAGTTGCGCCACTGTGTCCCCTGGGCCAGGCGTCAGTTGTAATCCAGAAATGATGAGCTCATTTGCGCGTCGGCACTGGTCGAGGTCGTCAGCCTAAAATTTCCAGCTTCTTGATGCGAACATCTCTCTCCTCGATCGCCTGCTTGCTTCAGAGTGCGTCTGTATGCGTTGGAGGCTGAGCAGCGAACGTTAAACTGACGTTAAACTGGTCTTTTGGACGTCCGCAAAAGTTGATGCATTGTTGACATTTTCCCCTCTTTTTTGGCATCGGGAAATGTATGAAGAAAACATCTTTCATATGTCGTAATGTCTAGTCGTTTCCATAAGTTCCATAGCAGCAGTGTTTACTCGGCATGTTCTTTTTTGAAAGATTAGCGGCAGAAAACAAGCAGTAATAACATGAGTTGTATGCGAGGGCGTGTCTATATTGACTATGTTGTTGGTCTAAAAATAGTATTCGTGTGGGACGCTATTGTAAACTTATAACTGAGGTTTCATTTTATTCCACATTAAAAAGTCTCCTGTTAGGAAATAATTTTGTATTGTTGAATCTAGCAGCATTGTTTTATTTTTTTTCCCCACAGCCGTTTTCGTTGCCGAATAAGTATGACTACTAAGCTTACAAAGTCCATCTGCCAGAACCTCAAAAGGATTAAAATCTCCCTCGTTAGCGATATATGCTTAAAGAAGTGTGACTCACACTGTGTAATTTCCATTTATTATTCAGTAGCATTTCGGCTCCAATGTAATCAACATCTAGCATGGCATAAACAAAGCTGCCCCAAAGGTTTCCATCTCCGAAGTTGCGCCATTGACATCACATGAGTCCCACGTGTGTTTTGTATAAGCGCGCGTGGCTCTTTTATCACATCCTCTCTCTCCTTTTCTCACTTTCCCTTCGCACATTTTGACTCTGCCAGCAAAGCGTTCAGTCGCCACAGTTTCGCTGAGAGCACATCTGTTTACTTAGAGACTGGTCGGTCCCAGCAGGGCCTCGTGGCGCTCGCTCAACACGCTGTTTGCGCGTGCGTAGGAGGCTGAGTTTGCAGTCCACTCGTCACTTTCTCGTTTTGAGAAGGAGATGACACGCGGTTGAACGTGCTCTTTCTGCGATGGGTACACAAATTATTCAGGGCCGCACCTGAAAAAATACAACCAGAGTAGGCCACAGGAAGTCATCAAAACTACAACACTTTATTATGGTTTTTGTGTCTTCAGGGCGAGTAAGAGTTTTTTTTTTTTCTCTTCAAGGACAAATGTAATCTCTGCCGCAGCGAAAGTGTCAAAAGGTTTGAAATTGCAATTGTACATGAAATAGGAGCATGAGTAAGAAATCTCCTTCCATCACTTATAGCTACTTCACTTCATCACTTTGTTTTTTTTTAGAGGACAAAGTATTTCTCTGGCTTTCAACGTAATGTAGTTCCGACATGTGAAAATGCTATTTTCGTGTCCTTCGTTCACCATAAAAGAATAACTTGCACTGAATCTTTTTCAAATTCTATGGGACATATACATGTACATTGTATTAACAGTCTGAGATCTTAGAATGTAATTACGTCTTCTATATACAGATATATTTTTCATTTTGTCTTTGCAAGCTGTGTGAATGTGTGTGTGAATGTGTATTATTTTTCTCTTTATTTTATTTTTATTTATTTAATTGGGTTGTAATATATGACCTCCTCGTGGTCATCTTGTTTTGAATTCTCAGTTCTTGTCCTTTTTTTGAAAAATAATAAAAATATGGGAGAGAAAAAAAAAAGTTGTTTTCGTCAAATATGACTATAACAAAAATATTTCGTCAACAATTTTTTCATGAAGATGACAAAACAATAACAAGGTAAAAACGTGTTTTGGGAGACTAAAACATAACGAGACTAATGCCAGTTTTCATCTAACGAGACGGAAACGCGCCATAGTTTCCGTCGCATGTTCACAATGTGTGACATTCTATGTGTAGTTGGCCTGCATCGTAGCAGTGTCTGATTGTGTCACTTATGTGACCTGCTGCTGCTCTCCAGTCTGCAGGCTTGCACACACGGTAAGATTGGTTTTCTTATCTTTGCCAGAGAGAATATGCAATGTTGCTTGAGCCTTTAAAGGTCTATGCTGAGTCAGAGACTTCATGTACTGACGGGACAAAGGGCCGATAAATAGGGGGCCTGAATTCTTGGCGAGGCCGTCAAAGCTGACCGAGTGAAATCACAAAGAGCTTTTTTCGTTGAAAATTCTTGTGAATAAATGCTTAAATCCCTGAATCCTTTATAGATATGGACATAAAACAGTCTTGATTCTTGGTTAAAAACAAAAAAAAAAACATGCAGTTAGCATTTATTTTACGTAAATATGTCGAAGTACAATGCTAGTCTGTTTGTGAATTTAGCTAGCGGCCGCCTTATGTAAGCAAAGCTTTACCGGTGAAAATTCTTGTGAATAAATGCCTAAATCCATGAATTCTTATGAGATATGGACGTAAAACAGTCTCGATTCTTGGTTAAAAGCAAAAACAGCCGCCTTATGTAAACAGAGCTTTTCTGGTGAAAATTCATGTGAATAAATGCTTAAATCCTCTAATTCTTTATAGATATGGACGTAAAACAGTCTCGATGCTTGGTTAAAAGCAAAAAAAAAAAAAAAGAAAAAGCGTGCACTCAGCATTTATTTTACATAAATATTGCGAACTATGATGCCAATGCAGTAGCAGCTGATTTCTCCCATTGATTTTTTTCACGTTTCAAAATGTATGCATGGTACGAAAAATGTAATAATTACACTGAATCCTCGAACAAATCACTCCTGAGACAATCTTTCCTCTTTGTATGCGGTACAGCTTTCGTACTTTTTCAACAGAAATCCGGCATTGGACCACTGCGTGCGTGTGTTTGTGAATAGCTCCTCTTGATGTGGACGGCCCCCTAATTAAATGTGAGGCGCAGTGCATGACCGATCTGACCCATCAATACCATTATGAAGTCTATGGCTGCGTGATCATTACACGCTAAATGTAACTCGTAGTGTTAGCATAACATTCGCATTCAACGCTATGCCATACCCACGTTAGCATTAGGCTAGTGTTAACGGCAAGCGTCATGTTAAACTGTGGGACAACTTTTTTCGAACACAGTACTTGGCGTCCAGGTGGGTATAGTTAATTAAAAATAATATGCTGTTTTCCTGCCGAGTGTGGATTGGCGTTGTCCTTGGACAATATGTGCTCGTATGCCAGTGTTTATTCGAAATAGTTGGAAACCTTTATTTTTGTAAAGAGCTTTTTTTTTTTTCATTTTACAGACGAAAACCATAGACTTTATAATAATATTGATGGGACACGGTGTGCGCGACCGATTAATAAGGGGCCTATCTCCGTCAAAGCTGACCGAGTGGAAACACAGACAAAGAGCGTTATACGTTGAAAGTTCTTGTGAAGAAATGCTTAAATCCCTGAATTCTTTATTGATATGGACGTAAAATAGTCTTGATTCTTGGTTAAAAGCAACAACAACAACAAAAAACGGGTAGTTAGCACTTATTTTACGTAAATATATCGAATGTGCTGCTAGTCTTTTAGCCACAGTGGCGCCATCATATCACCACAAAGAGCTTTTTATGATGAAATTTTGGGAAATAAATGCTTAAATCCCTGAATTCTTTATAGATATGGATGTAAAACAGTCACAATTCTGAGTTAAAAGCAAAAAAAAAAAAACAATAATAAAAATACGAGCAGTTAGCATTTTTTTTTTTTAACGTAAATATGTCGAACGTGCTGCAAGTCTTTAAGCTACTGTGGCGCTGCCTTATCGCCACAAAGATTTTTTTACGTAGAAATTTTTGGAAATAAATGCTTAAATCCCTGAAATATTTGTAGATATGGACGTAAAACAGTCTGGATTCTTGTTTAAAAGCAAAAAAAAACCAGGCACTTAGCATTTATTTTACGTAAATATGTCGAATGTAGTGCGAGTCTTTAAGCCACAGTGGCGCTGCCTTCTCACCACAAAGAGCTTTTTATGTTGAAATTGTTGGGAATAAATGCTGAAATGCCTGACTCCTTTATAGATATGGGCGTAAAACAGGCTCGGTTCTTGGTTAAGAGCAAAAAAACGGACAGTTAGCATTTATTTTACGTAAATATGTCAAATGTACTGCGAATATGTAAGCCACTTTGGCGCCGTCTTATCGCCACAAAGAGCTTTATACGTTGAAATTTTTGGGAATAAATGCTTAAATACCTGACTTCTTCATAGATATGGGTGTAAAACAGGCTCGGTTCTTGGTTAAAAGCAAAAAAACGGGCGGTTGGCCTTTATTTTACATAAATATTGCGAATTATGACGCCAATGCCTTAGCAGTTAATTTCTCCAATTGATTTTTTTCCACATCGTTTCAAAATGCATGCATGGTACGAAAAATATAATAATTACCTCGAATCCTCGAACAAATCACTGAGACAATCCTTCCTGCTTGTATGCGGTACAGCTTTACTTTACTTTTTACTTAGCAGTACTTTTTCAACAGAAATCCGGCATTAGATCTCTGCATGCGTGTGTTTGTGAATACCTCCTCTTGATGTGGGTGGCCCCCGACTTGAATGTGAGGTGCGGTGCATGACCGATCTGACCCGTCAATATCATTTTGAAGTCAATGGCTGAGTGATCACTACACGCTAAATGTAACTCGTAGCATTAGCATAGCATTCGTATTCAACGTTATGCCATTAGGCTAGAGCTAATGGCAAGCGTCGTCTTAAACTCTCGGACAACTTTTTTTACATGCAGTACTTGGCGTCCAGGTGGGTATAATTAATTGAAATTAGTATACTCTTTTCCCGCCAAGTGTGTATTATCAACAAGTTGGCATTGTCCTTGTAGACGCTACAATATGTGCTGGTATGCCAATGTTCATTCGAAATAGTTGGAAACCTTTATTTTTGGAAGGATTACATTATTTTATTTTACAGATGAAAAGATTTTTAGTTAACGTTGACTTAAACTCGACGAAATTAGTCTTGCCAAAAGCAGCACTGACTGAATCGTACACGATGTAGTTTGGAGTGCTTGGTATTGACATCCCACACAAATATCAAAAAATGAAATAACTTTTCATTGACTTAAAGTATCAACATTAGTGTAGAATCAAACCGAAAATAGCTTAGTTTTGGGTTTCCCAATAATTTGTTGCCCTTTAGCTTTGAAATTGTCGCAAGCTATTTATGTTTGCGCGTTTTTCTTTCACCAAACAATTGAGTCGTTGCATTCTAATGAAGCATAATTTGCACATTGTGAAGACACTAAAGATAAATAGCAGCCTTACTGCGCGCTGATCTTGAGTCATGCCCTTATTTGCATAATCTGATTCCCACAGTTCAACCGTCAGAAAATAAAATCAGCGGCTATATAACGTCATTAGGCCACTTATTTCTTTCCCATTTTATTTATTTGTAATTCATCTGCATGACCTCGCTCCGTTTTTAGACATCCGGCGCTCGTTAATTGTCGATAAATAACCACCCGATGAGCTGTAAACGAAGTCTGCGAGCTCCTCCGGCTTTGTTCTGTCCAATTAAATGCATCATAAAGAGGCAAATGCACCATAAGAGCGCGAGTTGGCCGACAGGATACTTCAAATGCAAACACACACATGCAGGAATTTGCATTCTTTCAAAGTGGAAATTGGTGGGGGGAAAAAATCTCCAATGGGGGCTGGGTGCACATTACCCACTCAGTGTGTTACTGTGCTGTGTGTTCTTATTCTGTCCAGCCCCGGGCGCCATGAATGTCCTGGCTTCTGTTGCTTCAGATTGCCTCACAGCCCTATTAGATGCTCACTCGGAGACACGCACAAATGTACAGAGCGTTCAGCATTCTCGCTGGCCATTCATCGTTCTACATGAATAAACCAGCCGTTACAGACGCATCTTCCGAGAGGCAGAGCGAACTGCTCATCGCCTTGGAAACGACAGGCTGGTCAGTCGAGGGAGCGCGGCTTCGCTCTCCGGAGGAATGATTTTATCACTGTGCCCGGGTCAGCTTAGGACAGACCCCGCAGGCCTCCTGTGTGCGCGCTCCTCATAGGACAGGGATGCGCACTTCTGCGGTGATGCGAGATGGAATTCATGGGACGGGTTTGCGTAATCTCACTATAATCTCGTGCGCTACCTATGAAGAAACATGATTGCGGTGCTTGTACTAGGAATATTGCCCTGTCACGATTTCATTCTATTTACATTTGACATAATTGAAACTGTATTATACAGGGAGGGCAGATATGAACTCTTTTGCTAACCCAAACATCAGAACCAACACAGTCTCCCAGATTAACTCATTGCCTGCAATTGACGATGATATATGCCTAATCCATTTGAACTGGGAGAGACTGACACCTTAGTCTACTTATAGACTTCATTCTTTATAGACAGGGGTGCACATAAGTGGTCCGCATGCGCGCATGCGTACTGGACGTAGACAAATGCGCTGGCCCTCAACGGCTTCCATACGCTTTTGCGTACCGATGGCTGACCACTGTATTTGCGGCGGACACGAGAAAATAACTTCTCAAAATTTTGAAGAGGCAGGCCACACTGAGTAATTACTTAAGTGATGGGACGAAATGAGCCGAGGTTCCGAAGCTTGTGTCGAGTAATGGGAGGGGGGTTTCCACGAAGCTTGTAGCGAGGCGCGCTTCATTTCGGCAAAACCCGGAAATGATGACGTGGGAAGCCTTGCCGGCGGCCGGTGGCCGGCTGAATCTCGTGAGTGCTTCGGAAGTGATCCAAAGTTTGGCGCACATTGCAAAAACAGGACAGACTACGTTATAAATTGGTTGTAAAACGCAATGGCGATCGCCTGTTATCTCACATTTTGTGGATTTCGGGCTCCTGTACTTGTTACATCTGTGCGCAACAGTGCAACCAGTGCAATCTTTTTTCGAACCTTGTCCTTTGCTTGCGATGGAACCTGCGCGAAAAGAGCGATCCTCCCCCGTATGGAAACATTTTGATTTGATTGCTTTCAATAAGGTAAGGGAGAAAAACTACTTTAATATAAATGTGAGTGTGTGTGTGTACCTATCTGAACCAAACATCAACAGAATGAACAATCCATTAGTGTACTGGGAGGCACAAAAGAATACCCACCCAAATTTATATAAACTGGTACTCACATTTCTCTGCACCCCAGCTTCATCTGTGCCTTGTGAAAGAATATTTTCTAAAGCTGGTGAAATATTTTCCTCCCAAAAAAAGAAACTGTTTAAAGCCAGCCACTGTGGGAAAGCTATTATTTCTAAATAAAAATGAATAACAAATTACCCTTAGCACTTGTTGTATTTTGTTCACATACTAAATTACTAACACAAGCACATTCATATCTTTGTCTTAAGCAAATAGCCATTGAATTCTTAACAATGTTGACCTCTTGGGCTTCTAGACCACTTGATGGCGCCATAGGGTAAATGAAGCACCATGAAGCTTTGCTACATGTGCAAACCAATTGGCTGCAAAGCTTCATTGCTTCATGAGGCTTCATTTGGCCATCACTAAATTACTTCCGTGTTCCCCCACCCCCGTCAAAAGACAGACAGATGACAGAGACGTCACCGGAGCTACCGAAAAAAAGGACTTTTGCTGAAAAGTGGCTACAGGAGGTACCATGGCTAGAAGCAAATGATGCTCGCACGGAAATGCGGTACAAAATGTGCCGTGAGAATCCCAATGTCGCCGATAAGAGCAGCGCATTTTATGTAGGGTCAAAGAATTTCAGCCATCCAAACTTTGAAAAGCACGAAAAAAAACAGAGCATGTGGCAATTAAGCAAACTATCGATGTCAAACAGGACCCCACTCGCCCTATGGACAAGTGGCGGAATAAAGGTAATGAACAGCGACATGCACTGACAAATGTGTTTTTGCTCGCATTTTACAAAGCTAAACATGCACGTTCAATGAGGTCTTATGAGGAGGATATCCCACTTTTAAAAAGGCTTGGAGTTAATGTGGGAGCCGCATAATGCCCTTTATTTTGAATTGGTGCTTCTTATTTCTTTACATTTCACTTCAAAGTAATGGCAATTTTGTTGTGACAGTTGATGTCAATCAAGCATTAATTGTTAATATAATTAATTAAAGTTAATTGGCTCTAAGTAAAGCTTGTCATAAATTTATCGCATCAGGCGGGTCGGCTCTCAAGCTCAATGAGGACCAAGTCACATCTCCAGTTCCTATTCTGAGAACCTGGGCAAAAAAATTATGTGCACCCCTGTTTATAGATATGATCATAAAACAGTCTCGATTCTTGGTTAAAAGCAAAAAAAAAAAAAAAAAAAAAACTTGCAGGTAGCATTTATTTTACGGACTGTAAATATTGCGAACTATGAGGCTAGTCGGTAAGGAAATTAGCGGCCGGCAAATGTAAACAAAGAGCTTTTTCTGTGAAAATTCTTGTGAATAAATGCTTAAATCCTTGGATTCTTTAAAGATATGGACGTAAAACAGTCTCAGTTCTTGGTTAAGAGCAAAAAAACCTGTGCAGGTTGCATTTATTTTACGTTGATATTGCGAACTATGAGGCTACTCAGTAAGGAAATTAGCGGCCGCCATTGTAAACAAAGAGCTTTTTCTGTTGAAAATTCTTGTGAAAAAATGCTTAAATCCTTGAATTCTTTAAAGATATGGATGTAAAACAGTCTTGGGTCTTGGTTAAAAGCAAAAAAAAAAAAACTTGCAGGTAGCATTTATTTTACGTACTGTAAATATTGCGAACTATGAGGCTAGTCAGTAAGGAAATTAGCGGCCGCCATATGTAAACAAAGAGCTTTTTCTCTTGAAAATTCTTGTGAAAAAATGCTTAAATCCTTGAATTCTTTAAAGATATGGACGTATTCGGGCTGCGCAGCGCGCCGAAGGATTCCCATTCAAAAAAAAAAAACAGAATAACATATAGGGGGAGGCCGTAGAATCTCACTACCTGATCTTTCCAAAGGAAAGACCAGGTAATAAATGCTTAAATCCCTATATCTTTCGTAGATATGGACGTTAAACAGTCTGGATTCTTGGTTAAAAGCAACAACAAAAAAAAGTGCAGGTAGGATTTATTTTACTTACTGTAAATATTGCGAACTATGAGGCTAGTCATTAAGGAAATTTGCGTCCGCCATATGTAAACATAGAGCTTTTTCCATTGAAAATTATTGTGAATAAATGCTTAAATCCCTATATCCTTCATAGATAGGGACATTAAACAGTCTGGATTCTTGGTTAAAAGCAAAAAAAAAAAAACGTGCAGGTAGGATTTATTTTACGTCCTGTAAATATTGCGAACTATGAGGCTAGTCATTAAGGAAATTTGCGTCCGCCATATGTAAACATAGAGCTTTTTCTGTTGAAATTTTTTGTGAATCAATGCTTAAATCCCTGAATTCTTTACAGATATGCCTGTAAAACAGTCTTGATTCTTGGTTAAAAGCAAAAAAAAAAGCGCAGGTAGCATTTATTTTACATAAATATTGCAAAGTATAATGCCAATGCTGTAACGGCTAATTTCCCCCCCATAGATTTTTTTCACAACGTTTCAAAATGCATGCATGGTACGAAAAACTATAATAATGACCTTGAATCCTTGAACAATTAACTCCTGAAGACAAGCCTTCCTGTTTATATGCTGAACAGTTTTCATACTTTTTCAACCTAAAACCGGCGTTAGATCGCTGCATGTGACCGGAGAAATGAAGCAACGTGTTAGACGGCCCCCTGGGGAATGTGTCAAGTCAATACATTATGAAGTCTATAGTCTACTATTTGCACAAACTGTTTTTTACCTCTTCCAATCTTCTTGGCTTTTGCCCCAATTGATTTGAATAGCTTGACGCACCAATGAACTCTGGCCACAGACATCTCGTTTCCAAATCAATGAGGTTCTCACCTTAATAATTCCTATCTCCAATAATGTCCAACATGTGTCAGAATTCTAATGAACCATAGGCATGCGTCCCTGTTATTTATAAAGTGTTTTTGTGCTCAAGGGTACACGCAAGTCTCTAGTATCTCCTTTCCACCATGTGACGCTCTTGACGACACACAGAGTATGACCAGGTGTGTGTGTGTGAGTGGACTCGAAATAGTGAATGGTGCTGCTTTTGATTCACGTCCCCGTAGATTTGCTGTTTTGTTGCCATGGCGGATAATAAATGGACAGTCTCCTTGAAAGTGACTGGTGTGCCTGCGTGGTTATAAATACCAAGACAGACAAATGTCGTTATTGAGGCACAAGAGAGCATCCCATTCTAGGTTTGATACAATCAGCTAAGCCACACGCTGGCACGTCAGCCGTGTTAACCTCCTGGAAATAAAATAGGTCACTGTATTGAGATATTCGCCAATCACATCAGGCTGGATTACCACATGTCGCAAAGGCCAGCGGGGATATGTGGACGATTAGGTATTGAAAATTAACTGGCGGATATGGTTAAAAACTACTTTTGCGTCTGGTGCAAACTGATCGTGTTTCAATGTGCAAATAATCGCTGCCAGTCTTTCCGTTCAGAATATACAATGAACGTCGATCACCTTGATGGTGCGTGATGGAATGTTTGCATTTATTGTATCAGCTTTTATGAAGAAAACATAAAAAGTACATAGAAATGTTTACCATTTTGTTACAGGTTAACTAGTTTTATCGTACGAATTATATTGTAACTAGTGTTGCACCAATACCATTTTTTGGGCCCAGACACCTGGCTATGCAGTATCGGCCGATACCACTTTGTTTGAAATTTATATACAGAGGGGCAAATAAGTATTTAGTCAACCACTAATTGTGCAAATTATCCCACTTGAATATACAGTGCCTTGCAAAAGTATTCGGCCCCCTTGAACCTTGCAACCTTTCGCCACATTTCAGGCTTCGAACATAAAGATATAAAATTTTAATTTTTTGTCAAGAATCAACAACAAGTGGGACACAATCGTGAAGTGGAACAAAATTTATTGAATAATTTAAACTTTTTCAACAAATAAAAAACTGAAAAGTGGGGCGTGCAATATTATTCGGCCCCCTTGCGTTAATACTTTGTAGCGCCACCTTTTGCTCCAATTACAGCTGCAAGTCGCTTGGGGTATGTTTCTATCAGTTTTGCACATCGAGAGACTTACATTCTTGCCCATTCTTCCTTGCAAAACAGCTCGAGCTCAGTGAGGTTGGATGGAGAGTGTTTGTGAACAGCAGTCTTCAGCTCTTTCCACAGATTCTCGATTGGATTCAGGTCTGGACTTTGACTTGGCCATTCTAACACCTGGATGCGTTTATTTTTGAACCATTCCATTGTAGATTTGGCTTTATGTTTTGGATCATTGTCCTGTTGGAAGATAAATCTCCGTCCCAGTCTCAGGTCTTGTGCAGATACCAACAGGTTTTCTTCCAGAATGTTCCTGTATTTGGCTGCATCCATCTTCCCGTCAATTTTAACCATCTTCCCTGTCCCTGCTGAAGAAAAGCAGGCCCAAACCATGATGCTGCCACCACCATGTTTGACAGTGGGAATGGTGTGTTCAGGGTGATGAGCTGTGTTGCTTTTACGCCAAACATATCGTTTTGCATTGTGGCCAAAAAGTTCAATTTTGGTTTCATCTGACCAGAGCACCTTCTTCCACATGTTTGGCGTGTCTCCCAGGTGGCTTGTGGCAAACTTTAAACGAGACTTTTTATGGATATCTTTGAGAAATGGCTTTCTTCTTGCCACTCTTCCATAAAGGCCAGATTTGTGCAGTGTACGACTGATTGTTGTCCTATGGACAGACTCTCCCACCTCAGCTGTAGATCTCTGCAGTTCATCCAGAGTGATCATGGGCCTCTTGGCTGCATCTCTGATCAGTTTTCTCCTTGTTTGAGAAGAAAGTTTGGAAGGACGGCCGGGTCTTGGTAGATTTGCAGTGGTCTGATGCTCCTTCCATTTCAATATGATGGCTTGCACAGTGCTCCTTGAGATGTTTAAAGCTTGGGAAATCTTTTTGTATCCAAATCCGGCTTTAAACTTCTCCACAACAGTATCTCGGACCTGCCTGGTGTGTTCCTTGGTTTTCATAATGGTCTCTGCACTTTAAACAGAACCCTGAGACTATCACAGAGCAGGTGCATTTATACAGAGACTTGATTACACACAGGAGGATTCTATTTATCATCATCGGTCATTTAGGACAACATTGGATCATTCAGAGATCCTCACTGAACTTCTGGAGTGAGTTTGCTGCACTGAAAGTAAAGGGGCCGAATAATATCGCACGCCTCACTTTTCAGTTTTTTATTTGTTAAAAAAGTTTAAATTAGCCAATAAATATTGTTCCACTTCACGATTGTGTCCCACTTGTTGTTGATTCTTGACAAAAAAATTAAATTTCATATCTTTATGTTTGAAGCCTGAAATGTGGCGAAAGGTTGAAAGATTCAAGGGGGCCGAATACTTTTGCAAGGCACTGTATTAGAGAGGTCTTTAATTGTCAACATGGGTAAACCTTAACCATGAGAGACAGAATGTGGATAAAAAACCCAGAAAATCCCATTGTTTGATTTTTAAAGAATTTATTTGCAAATCATGTTGAAAAATAAGTATTTGGTCAATACCAAAAGTTCATCTCAATACTTTGTTATGTACCCTTTGTTGGCAATAAGGGAGGCCAAACGTTTTCTGCAACTCTTCACAAGCTTTTTACACACTGTTTCTGGTATTTTGACCCATTCCTCCATGCAGATCTCTTCAGAGCAGTGATGTTTTGGGGCTGTCGTTGGGCGACACGGACTTTCAACTCCCTCCACAGATTTTCTGACTGAGACTGGCTAGGCCACTCCAGGACCTTGAAATGCTTCTTACGAAGCCACTCCTATGTTGCCCTGGCTGTGTGTTTGGGATCATTGTCATGCTGAAAGACCCAGCCACGTCTCATCTTCAATGCCCTTGCTGATGGAAGGAGATTTTCACTCAAAATCTCTCGATATATGGCCCCATTCATTCTTTCCTTTACACAGATCAGTCGTCCTGGTCCCTTTGCAGAAAAAGCATGATGTTTCCACCCCCATGCTTCACAGTAGGTATACTGTTCTCGGGGATGCAATTCAGTATTCTTTCTCCTCCAAACACGAGAACCTGTGTTTCTACCAAAAAGTTCTATTATGGTTTCATCTCACCATAACACATTCTCCCAGTCCTCTTCTGGATCATCCAAATGCTCTCTAGCGAACCGCAGACGGGCCTGGACGTGTACTGGCTTCAGCAGGGGGACACGTCTGGCAGTGCAGGATTTGAGTCCCTGGCGGCGCATTGTGTTACTGATAGTAGGCTTTGTTACTGTGGTGCTAGCTCTCTGTAGGTCATTCACTACGTCCCCCCGTTTGGTTCTGGGATCTTTGCTTACCGTTCTTGTTATCATTTTGACGCCACGGGGTGAGATCTTGCATGGAGCCCCAGATCGAGGGAGATTATCAGTGGTCTTGTATGTCTTCCATTTTCTAATAATTGCTCCCACTGTTGATTTCTTTACACCAAGCGTTTTATCTATTGCAGATTCAGTCTTCCCAGCCTGGTGCAGGTCTACAATTTTCTCTCTGTTGTCCTTCGACAGCTCTTTGGTCTCGGCCCGAGTGGAGTTTGGAGTGTGACTGACTGAGGTTGTGGACAGGTGTCTTTTATACCGATGAGTTAAAACAGGTGCCATCAATACAGGCAACGAGTGGAGCCTCGTTAGACCTCGTTAGAAGTTAGACCTCTTTGACAGCCAGAAATCTTCTTGTTTATAGGTGACCAAATACGTATTTTCCACCCTAATTTGGAAATAAATTATTTGAAAATCAAACAATGTGATTTTCTGTTTTTTTTCCCACATTCTGTCTCTCATGGTTGAGGTTTACCCATGTTGACAATTACAGGCCTCTCTAATCTTTTCAAGTAGGAGAACTTGTACAATTGGTGGTTGACTAAATACTTATTTGACTGTGTCATTTGTACTGATTTTTCTGAATGCATGTTACTCATATCTTTATTATTAAAAACACAACAAAAAGTAAATGTTTACATTCTCCAATTTTAATATACATCCTTTGTTCTTCAGTAGTTAAAATTGAGATTTGGCATTTAGTATGTGAGGAAATTAGGGAAAATAAAAATTAGGAGATGGAGGTTGGGGTTAGAGCTGTTTTTGTTAACTTTTATTTTGCAAATTATTGAAAAACTACTGAATTAAATGAATGATAAATAAATAATAATAATAAATAAATGAATAAACTGAATGAAAATCAGTTTTTGTATGTGTTATAGAAATAACCGACCAAAACAGTTTTCTTTGCATTTCAGTAGTTTAAAATATTCTTCGTTTGAAATTTATTTATATATTTATATAGACACACACACACAAAGTCCAGTAGAACTTTTTATTGCATACCTGGTATGAGTGACAATAGTTAAATCAACCTTTGACTCTCAAAGGCCAAATTCGTGAAATTAAAACATGTATAAACTTTTTTAAACCCTGAGTTTTGGCTCGGCAAGACCAAAGAGTGCAACTTTCATGAAATTTAGTAGTAATAATTGACCACAGCATCCTGTCTCTCTGTTAGCCTCCCTCTCTGTGCACCACCAGCAACACACACCTAGCTGCTTAGCTTAGTTTAGCTTACTTTGCTTACTTCTACAGCACTTTTGAATAGGCTTGCCACCCGTCCTTTGAAATAAGGAATCATTCCGAATTGGGAATTAAAAGTGTCGTTCCGTATTGAACCAATATGGAATACATTTACAGTGCTGGCAAAAGTATTGGCTCCCCTGCAATTCTGTCAGTTAATGCTCAGTTTGACCCAGATAATGATTGCAATTGCAAATTCTTTGGTAGTAATAGCTTCATTTATTTTGCCTGCAATGAAAAAAACACAAATATCTTTCTATTTCTGAAAGATTAAAACCCTACTTTTGAAACGGGTCTCAAATTACGGCGGCATTTCTTTCAGTAAAAGACATAAAAAGTAAAGTAGACGAAGTTAGCTGACCTTTGTCTTGGTAGCAGTTGCTGTTGTAGCCTCAAACTCTTGTGTTCGTTCACGTTTCGTCTTCAAATGTTTTATCAAGTTCGAGGTATATAAACTGGCCGATTTAACTCTACCTCTCAAAACTTTCAGGCCGCAAATCTTGCATGCAGTTATTGTACTCGACGTAGATTATAAACTGAAATATGTCCGGACCGCTGGCATTTTAATTTCATAGTTAGTTTTTCCTACATATGAAAAAGCTGCCCCGGCACTGGTTAAGAGCGGCTATTGGTCCTTTGTTTTTCCTACATATGAAAAAGCTGCCCCGGCATCGGTTAAGAGCGGCTATTGGCCTGCTCTCATTGGTCTGAAGCTGACCAATAGCGATAGCTGCTTGGCATGCAAAGTGATCACGTGTCATCACACAACTGAGAGTGAGAGACCGGTAAATGGTATCGGCGCCCTCTTTGTTGGTACTCGCCAATACCACAATTTTGGGCCGGATAGGCCCCCCTGCCAATACTGGTATCGGTGCATATGTAATTGGAACTTCAATATTTCCTATTATATCTGCAATTCTTCACCTCCACCACCTCATCTACTCCCGTCGTGTTGTCCCACCCATGCCAACGGACGATTCATGTCGCAAATGATGAGTCATCAATCACTGCCAGCAATCAAAGATCCAATCAGAGGAACTTCGCCAGGGTCCCGTCTGCAACGATTGATGGAAACATTTATCATTTTACAGTACCCTCCCAAAGACGTCACATTTTCAATCTGCTGGGATTGAATGGACGAGTTAAGTGACGTGACCTTGGAATACGTTCACAAAAATTGAGGGGTGCTTGGATCCCGTCATTAGTATGCGCAGCATTATTCTGCTCTAATGTCATCACGCGAGCGAGCGCTTCCAGGCTCTCGGCACTATTCTCCTGAAGCAACACAGAATGTGCAAAAAGATAGGTGCCAAATGGGAGTGAGATTTTGCAGCATTATCAGTGTCACAGTCAGTCTTGGACAAAAGACCTCTTATTTTGTTGTTGTTGAGAGAAAAATGTTTTTTTTTTCGCATTTCTTGAGAGCAAATTTCACCCGAAGGGACTAGTGGGGGGGATTCCCAGTCTATCTTGCTTCTATGCTAATAAACACACACATTCTCACAGTCCATCAGGTGTGTGACTAAGCGTGCCGTTGTCAGCGTGACAGAGAATGAGACTCGATAGTGCCGCCGCCCACACAAACACACACACACAGGCCTCCCTGTTCCCCATCTGTCACCCGCTATTCGGCGGACCACAGTGTCACCTGTCAAAAGTGCTGGTCATCGATTGCTACTGGAAGTTGGGCCGTGTCGCTATTAGATTTCCGACAACTGTTGGGGGCGTTTTGACCATGGCAGCTGTTTGGACACAGAGCTCCCATTGTGGCCGGCCAGCTGACTTTAAAGATCGCATCACAGATAGTTAATGGTCGCCTGTGGGATAAACGACATTTTAGCTCATTCACGACAATAGTCGTCAAATCCTAGGAGGGCTTTTTTGCTGCCACTCGAAATGGATTGGACGTTTATTAGCGTCAAAGGCAGCCAAAGAGTTGAAGTTCAAATGAATTGATTCAAGCTAATTAGATCACAGCAAAACAGCGTTGCGACTTGACACGAGCTTGTAAAACCCGAGCCTGCCCTTCCTTTACCGCTTGTTGACACTCCTGTATTGCTTTATTAGAACACCTCCATGTTTGTTTGTGTCCGTGCGGGCGTCATGTTCTCCAAGAAAAGGAGGAAAAGGAGACCGCGAGGCTGTGAGCAGTCTCCATGTCCCTCCGCATCCTCAGGTTACTCACCGGTCTCATCCATTATTACTGGGTCACATCCATAATGGATGTTGCCGGTACAATGCCACCGAGCGACGCTCCAGGCTGAGGCTGGACGCTGGCTTTGGCAGCCCGGAGCGTCGCGTGGTTGTGACCTACATAAACCAGAAAAATTGTTGATGACTCAACAGGAGGGTGAAAATATGATCACATGTATACTTTTATATTACAAGTTCTTACAGTATTGTATTTTTCAGACCCCTTTTTTGAGATGTGTATTTTTGTCATTTAGCTGAATAACCATCAGCCTGTTATGTTAACATTAAATATACAGTGGGATGAAAAAGTATCTGTACCTTTTGGAATTTGTCACATTTCTGCATAAAATCACCATCAAATGTGATCTGATCTTTGTCAAAATCACACAGATGGAAAAGGTGTCTGCTCTGCTCAACTAAAACCACCTAAACATTTATAGGTTTTCATATTTTAATGAGGATAGTATGCAAACAATGACTGAAGGGGGAAAATAAGTAAGTGAACCATCACTTTTAATATTTTGTGCTCCCCCCCTTTGGCAGCAATAACTTCAACCAGACGCTTCCTGTAGCTGCAGATCAGTCAGGCACATTGATCAGGACTAACCTTGGCCCATTCTTATCTACAAAACTGCTGTAGATCAGATTCCTGGGATGTCTGGCATGAATCGCGATCTTTAGGTCATGCTAAAGCACAGGTGTCAAACCGATTCCAGAAAGGGCCTAGTGGGTGCAGGTTTGCTTTCCAACCATGAAGAGGACACCTTTTCACCAATTAGATCTTTTACATGTGTAATCAGTTAAACTTTGTCAGGTGCTGCTTGTTTCAGCAGGAAGTTCATTGGTTAAACTCTCTGCGCGTTATCGGTTGGAACCAAATCCAGCACCCACTAGGCCCTTTCTGGAATCGGTTTGACACCTGTGTGCTAAAGCATCTCAATGGGGTTCAAGTCTGGACTTGGCCACTCCAGAACGTGCATTTTGTTCTGGAATCGGTTTGACACCTGTGTGCTAAAGCATCTCAATGGGGTTCAAGTCTGGACTTGGCCACTCCAGAACGTGCATTTTGTTCCTCTGAAACCATCCTGAAGTTGATTTATTTCTGTTTTGGATCATCATCCTCTTTTTAGCTTCAACTGTCTGACAGACGGCCTCAGGTTTTCCTGAAAAACACACTGATAAACTTTTAAATTCATTTTTCCATTAATAATTGCAAGTTGTCCAGGCCCTGAGGTAGCAAAACAGCCCCAAATCATGATGCTCCCTCCACCATGCTTCATGGTCGGGATGAGGTGTTGATGTTGGTGAGCTGTTCCATTTTTTCCCCCACAGATGACGTTGTGTTACTCCCAAACAATTTAACTTTGATTTCATCAGTCCACAAAATAATTTGCCAAAACTTCTGTGGTGTCCAGGTGCCTTTTTGCAAACATTAAACGAGCAATAATGGTTTTTTTTAGACAGTAGTGGCTTCCTCTGTGGAGTCCTCCCATGAACCACTCCTGGCCAAAGTTTTACATAAAGTTGATGTGTGCACATAGATATATATTGGACTGTGCCAGTGATTTCTGTAGCAGACAGTCTAGGGGTATTTTTTTTTACCTCTCTTAGTATTCTGCGCTGAACTCTTGGCATCATCTTTGGTGGACGGCCACTCCTTGGGAGAGAAGCAACAGTGCCAAACTCTCTCCATTTGTAGATAACTTCTCTGACTGTCGATTGACGAACATCCAGACTTTTAAAGATGGTTTTGTATCCTTTCCCAGCTTATCCTTAATTGCCGGTCTTCAGCCAGCTTTTTTGACCAAGTCATGATACACATCAGACAATGCTTCTCATCTAGACAATTCTGACCAGGTGTGTGCTTTATAGTGAGTAGGTCAGCTTTAGACCACTCATCAGTGATTGGGCACAAAATTAAGGCAAAAATTAAGTCATTTAATGTTGTGAATCACCCGTTAAAGTTGTTAAAATTGCTCCCGTTATTGCATTAGTTCCCTTCTGTCTATTTTCGACATGTGTAAGTTTTAAAAATGTTTCATCATTTAAAGATAGATTTAAGTTAAGTTTTGCCGATTTAGGAGCATTTTAGATAAAAAGTGATTTAGGTTCGCCAGGAAGGTTCTCTACAACAGAGCCTTCATGAGAAGTCTACTGCTTTAAGATGGCAGGTGTTTACTAACGCATCTAGTTCTTTATTACATATGTTGCTAATTGTTAGGGAGCGCAAGGAGGAGAGGATCACGGTGCAGACAAACAGGGCTTGTGATGAGCAATGCTTTATTAGCGACACCAAGGACGAAGTGTTGTAGTAGCGTGCTCTGTTCAGGGTGGCTGAGCCGGCGTGAGGCGAGGGAGCTCGGAAGGAGGCAGGCGTGGAATCCGACAAGGGGCAAGCAGAGAACAGGTCCTGGGGCAAGAGAAAAAACAAGTCGTGAGCCGGTGATCAGAGAACGTATCCAAGCAATGCAAGAAACAACTGACGGTGGAACCAGACGAGTTGATCGGGCGACGTGGTGGTGCGTCTGCTGGGCTTTTAAAGCTGGCTGATGTAAACCGCTCTCAGCTGTGGCCGCTCCACCCGTCTGACCTGTAATCAGCCAAACTCCCCTCACCTGAGGAAGGCTTCAGGAAGAAGGGGCGGAGGCCCTAACACTAATTCCGCTGTGTCTGTCATTTGCATCTAGTTCTGTATATATGTGATATCTACCGAAGCATCATGTGGACGTAGTTTGTAGGCTATCGACTACAGTCAGGTATTATTGGAGCCACCTAGCATAGTAGCATCGTGTTTGCAACGGCGTCACACTCTTTTTCCAGACTTTTCTCGCGGCAGTCAACCAACATCGTAACGCATGCCTTTCCCGCCCCAGTCACGGTAACGGCATTGCCAAGATGAGAAAAGTAATTAATTAGATTACTCACTACTGAAGAAAATAACACCGTTAGTGACGCCGTTATATTCTCATGTCGTTATTAACAACACTGCTTATTTTTCCCTCTTCTGGCATTGTTTGCATGCTATCCTCATTAAAATATGAAAACCTATAAATGTTTGGGTGCTTTTAGTTCAAGCAGGCACAGTTTTTTCATCTGTGTGATTTTGAAAAAGATCAAATCACATTTGATGGTGATTTTATGCAAAAATTTGAATAATTCCAAAAGGTTTAGGTACTTTTTCATACCACTGTACCTATTCAGCATGTTCTTTATTTTTTCAAGAAATTTCTGTTCTTGGGGTGGGTTTAAAAATAAATAAATAAATAAACTATGACAGTTATAGCCCAGTGTAGTTTTCTTATGTTAAATATGGTTATTAACTACCGTCCAAAACAAGGCCTTGAACTGACTTTTTGCCTTAGTTCAACAAATCCAAACATGAAAATCCAGATAACAACCTTCAAGATGATTTGCAGACTTTAGTGCCGTACTCCCATCTGTTCTTTTTGCCTTTTTTAGCCAGTAGCTACTGCTCTGGAGAATGTTTTCAGTCACTTGCATCCTCCCTTTTGTTTGAAACTTTCAAGTAAACCTGAAAATTCAGCCAGGGGCATATCGCCAACCTCGACCAACTAGACCTTGAAGACCAAGCGAGGTTGGATGTAAACCCCCCCACTCCTGTGCTCAGTTTTAGGGCGAGGTCTCTGGCGTGAGCTCACACTTGCCATGACTTATTTGGACTCCTCTGGGTGGTTCTGGAACGGGGCTAGCCAAAAGTAGGCTAGTCGTTAAACTGGGTTACGGGTGGTAATCACGCGGTCTGCTCTCTGTGGACTCTGTGTCACATGACCCATAAACCTCGGAAAACTCCTTGGGTGCACGTCACGTGACACACCAGGGCGGAAAGTTTCCATAAACCATTAGTAGAAAATAGATGACGGTGGAGGAAAATTGTATGTTTTTTTGTATGCTAAAAGTCAAGAGTTCACATATTTATGAGTGTGTTTAAAAGGAACTTCCCACTGTCTTTTTAGACAGTACAAAACCTTGTTTTTTTGCATTGGGAGCTGAAGATTGGCCAAACGGTCATGTAAATGATGCTGTCAGTCTCTTAATTGTTCGTGTATGGCTGTCAATGGCAGCCAAAGTGTGAATTGATTAATCACAAGGTCATATTTACGAGTCATTCATTTAAGACATTCATTGCTGCCATTTTTACTGCAGCTAAGAGAATTCCACCTCACCAAATGGGTATATGACACACACACATGCACGCAGAGGTCATTACATTACCACTAAGCGTCTCCATAAGCATCTCCATAAAGCCGTGCAGGCATATCTGACATATCCATCTGCTACACTAGGATCATGCCCAATCCCCCCTCCTCTTATTGCCCCCCACCTCTCTCTAAATCGGGGGTTGGGGGTGTGCCGGTCAGCGGTCGTGGTGACGGAACATTGTGTAATGACAGGGTTGTTCCTGGTGTTTTTAGGCCACATCTACATGTCTTTTATTGGACCTGAATGGAATACCGTAATTTTTTATTTTTTACGATAAACCGCGCCTGACTGGCCACCACCCACAGAATTTGACACCATAACGGCATTTGTTCATCGATAAGCCGCCCTGGACTATAAGCCGCAGTGGTTCTCACTGTATTATGAGATATGTACACCAAAATATATTAACCGGTAACACTCTGACACTGGCATCATAATATTGTCTTAAGGCCAAAAACAACACAATAAAGCTTTGAACCAATTGGCTGCAAAGCTTCATTGCTTCAACAAGCTTCATTTGGCCATCACTGCTCCCTTGGAGGAGACAGTCAACCTCTGCTGCCACCTGCTGTCAACACTGTTGTCGTCCAGCATGCCTCCAAGCATGCATTGCAGCGCTACAGATATAAATAACAATAAAAATGCATGTTCTGTGCTAATTATGTCTTCAGTTACTGTTCCAGTTGTTTCATTAATTGCTAGTTATAGTATTTGCAAGCTTTCCCCTACATATTAACAATTGTGGCGCTGCGCCACACACAAATAAAAGCTGCCACACCTCGCAGATGAGTTTTTTTTTTTTTTTTTTGTAAAATTCATTCTAATTATTAATTTGTATTATTCATCATGACGTCTAAATGAATATAAGAAGCTCATTTTTAAGCACTATTTACCATAAGTCGTCTGAAATAGCACGACAAATACAAATTGTTCCTTTACACGCTTTATTTTGAAAAGCACATCAGTTCTCCTACTGAAGGTTTGCGCCTGGAGTACGTCGGCACGGAGATCAAAATGGGGAGAAAAAAACACAGGAAGGCATTTGAAGTTAAGGAATTTCTCTGGCTTATACTGTAAAAACGACATTAATAGTAACATTGACGTAAGTTCTTTATGGCGTGTCTTGGACCCGAATCGTCGCCTCCTAGCATAGCATTTGTTCGGCGCTGACATCACTCGTTGTAAATTCAGATGAGGATTTCGAAGTACGGTATTTTGGACGAGGGTCCGCTAACAAAATGACCATTATTGTTGTGGTGATCTAGACCGTCACGTTTCTAAATATTGAATTGGCGTCTGAAGCTAATTAAATATTTCAGAACGTGGGGCACACGCTCCCCGTATTCGAAGGTATTAGCTCTCACGTTCTGAGGAGTAGAAATAACCAAATGGTTATGGCAAGCGGGGTATTTTAATCAAGTGCGTAGGTTTGCATAGGGACGGTAGGGACATATCACTCGCAACTTTTCAGGATGCTCAAATTGTCTCCACCAACTTTTAAGCAACCTTATTTGCATTCTATCAAGGGCGTAGGTTTGCATAGGGACGGTAGGGACATAACACTGCCAACTTTTCAGGATGCTGAAATTGTCCCTACCAACTTTTAAGCAACCCTATTTGCTTTATATAATGGCTTCAGTTATATTGGTCATTTAGACGGTCTTCCCATATGTTGTAAGAAGAATTGACCCGACCATTTTTAAGTGAATTACAGTACTTTCATCATGTTTAGACTTACAGTGGGGAGAACAAGTATTTGATACACAGTCAATGGGAAAACCCATTGGCAGTGTATCAAATACTTGTTCTCCCCACTGTACATTGACCCCTTTTCACTCGCTGAATGTACCAGTCCATTTTTCCCCCCTCAAACGCACGTTTGATTGGCTGATTACTTGACCCCCCCCCACACACACACACACACACACACTGACACACGCGCATTCACAGCCCAACAGAAATACAACATGCTGCCTCCTCCGCCCCCTTTGAAGACAAGGGATACTAGAAGTTGTTTCCTGCCAGCAGAAGCCACTGCAAGTAATGTAAAAAGATGTCAATGTTGTGGAGGTGGGGAACACACCACTAATTTTGCTACTGAAAGTCCACCCTGCATCAGAGTTAGCATAACATTAATCTGTGTGAATTTCTCGAACTCAAGGAGGTAGCTGCGTTGAGAGAAATATCCTCCTGTTAGGGCTGTCAAACGATTAAAATTTTTTGTGTATAAACTAGGGCTGTCAAAATTATCGCGTTAACGGGAGGTAATTCATTTTTTAAAAAATTAATCACGTGAAAATATTTGACGCAATTAACGCACATGCCCCGCTCAAACAGATTAAAATGACAGTACAATGTAATGTCCGCTTCTTACTTGTTTTTTGGCCCTCTGCTGGCGCTTGGGTCCAACTGATTTTACGGGTTAGTACCATGAGTGAGCATGGTGTACTTATTGACATCAACAATGGCGAGCTACTTGTTTATTTTTTGATTGAAAATTTTACAAATTTTAATAAAACGAAAACATTAAGAGGGGTTTTCATATATAATTTCTATAACTTGTACTAACATTTATCTTTTAAGAACTACAAGTCTTTCTATCCATGGATCGCTTTAATAGAATGTTAATAATGTTAATGCAATCTTGTTGATTTATTGTTATAATAAACAAATACAGTACTTATGTACAGTATGTTGAATGTATATATCCATCTTGTGTCTTATCTTTCCATTCCAACAATAATTTACAGAAAATACGGCATATTTTATAGATGGTTTGAATAGCGGTTAATTACGATTAATTAATTTTTAAGCTGTGATTAACTAGATTAAAAATTTTAATCGTTTGACAGCCCTAGTATAAACCAAAATCAATCAACAAATAAGCTGCAGGATTCAAAATGAGTGGGGAAAAAGTAGCAGCTTATAGTCCGAAAATTACAGTAAGTACTCCTTACCCTTATGTTATTATTAATATTAAATGTGTTTTTCAGTCCAGGTTTCTGTCAACCAAAAGTTGAATTTAGATTTATCAGCCTGCTCCCGAGGGTTTACATCATGGTGGAGGTGTAGTGTATGTTTGTGTGGAGTGTGAGCGGTCTTGTACCACCCCAAGCACGATATGCCCTTCCTGGCTCTTCCTCTCTCCCGGGGGAAAGCCCCCCCATGCGAAAGGAAAGAAATGGGGTGTAAAGGGCGCCGAGTTCCCATTGGATCTGCCCCCGTCTTTGCCATCTGAACCCATTTCAAGGCTAGTCGGCATAGAAATTCGCAAGGTTCTAATTAAATTGACAAGAATTGATCCTGGATCAGCAAACACAATGTTTCTTAATTGTCCAAGTCCCCTTGTGTTCCTCTCTGGTCTCATTTATTCCAGCTCCAAACCCTTTCCGCTGTTTTTACGCACCACTTGTTATTTTGGTCCTGTGTGTTTTTATGTTTTCCATTTTGGCTTCTCCTCGGATCTAAATGCAGGATCTCAGGTGGTTTCTCATCCGTGTTTTGCGGTATCAATTGTATTTATGTGCCCCAGATTCTGTAGCCAGCCGTGCAGTAAATACAGAGGCAATTGACGAAAAACAGAAGGTGGAAAACATGCCCGCAACTGAAACGCGCCAACACCCTTCTATGGTACTTTTGTACTGAGGACCCACACACACAGAGACATTTATACACCCTATATAGTCTTTCACTAACACATGCACTTATTAGGCTGGGTGGGACGCTTTGTCCTGACAGTTTGCACTTGCGGTGACTTATTGTCGGCAAGCTGAACCCTGGCTAGGTTGTTTCATGGTCACGGCGCGGGACAAAATGCAGTCACTGAGCTCAAGAACGACAACTAAATTATAAAGGGGTTGAGATATTGAGACATAGTTTCTACCATTGATGGCACATAGACTTCACTATCAGTTAATGGGGCTCGGGGCCGATCCGTAGAGGGCCTATTATCAAAAACTTCAAATAAATACAGTGCCCTCCATAATTATTGGCACCCCTGAAAAAGATGTGATTATCTTAGCTTTTAATATATATCTTTTTAATTCAAATAATATGGGACCTTAATGGAAAAAAAGAGTAAAAATCCAACCTTCAATACAAGTGCATTCATTCAGTGGGGGAAAAATCCCACATAAAGAAATATTTGACATCAAATAATGTGTGTCACAATTATTAGCACCCCTGGTGTTAATACTTTGTACAACCCCCTTTTGCCAACAAAACAATGTCTGGGGACTGAGATGCCAATAGGAGGAGCTTGATTTTGTGTCTGGTGAACCATTTCTGTGTGAATTTGGCCATATGTTTAGGGTCATTGTCTTGCTGAAAGACCCAGTGACGACACATCTTCAGCTTTCGGGCAGAGGGCAACAGATTTTAATTTAAAATGTCCCGATATTTCAAAGCATTCATGATGCCATGCACCTAACAAGGTTCCCAGGGCCTTTGGAAGCGAAACAGCCCCACAGCATCATTGACCCACCCCCATACTTCACAGTGGGTATGAGGTGCTCACACAAAAATACACACGGTCCCAGGCTTCAACTGGGACCGTGTGCTTTGGTCAAATGAGACCAAGATTGAGCTTTTTGCCAACAAACACTCTAAGTGGGTCTGGCGTGCCACGAAAGATGCGCATGCTGAAAAGCACCTCATACCCACTGTGAAGTATGGGGGTGGGTCAGCGATGCTGTGGGTCTGTTTCGCTTCCAAAGGCCCTGGGAACCTTGTTAGGGTGCAAAAACACATCTTTTTCAGGGGTGCCAATAATTATGGAGGGCACTGTATTTTCAAAACAAAAGCCGCTAGCGACCTAAAACCAAAACAGACACCTCTCTTGGGCATATATGAGTCTCCATCTGCAGCGACATCAAAAAATTCAAAGTCGTTCCCTCATAAAATCCCGATTAATACATTTTTATACAAATAAAATAAAACTTAAAATTACAATAAAATTTAGCCAGACTGCCAGAATCGCACCAGCCGGACCACCGGACCTGCGCCGGAGCAGCTCCAATGCCCCGGGCTGGCAGACTTCGAAATCCCGGCCAAAAGGCCAAACTCGGCGCAATTTATTCAGGTCGACCGCAATCAAACAGCAAGGCGAAACAGACTCAGGCAGGGAGGCAAGGTCACCAGTGTTTGGCATGTTACTCGAAAAAAGTAATTAGTTATAGTTACTCACTACTTCTTCCAAAAAGTAACTGAGTTAGTAACTGAATTACTCTATAGTAAATGTAACAAGTTACCATGGAAAGTAATTATTTCCGTTGCTTTAAAAAGAAGTTGTTTTATGTCAAAGAATTTGAAATTTTCTGAGGAGTATTCAATTCAGTTGAAAAGAGAAGAACAGACAGGTAGTTGTGCCTGTAATTGTCAACATGGGTAAACCTCAACCATGAGAGACAGAATGTGGAAAAAAAAAATTGAAAATCACATTGTTTGATTTTTAAAGAATGTATTTGCAAATCATGGTTGAAAAAAAGTATTTGGTCAATCCCAAAAGTTCATCTCAATACATTGTTATGTACCCTTTGTTGGCAATAACGGAGGCCAAAAGTTTTCTGTAACTCTTCACAAGCTTCAGAAGCTTTTCACACACTGTTGCTGGTATTTTGGCCCATTCCTCCATGCAGATCTCCTCTAGAGCAGTGCTGTTTTGGGGCTGTCGTTGGACAACACAGACTTTTCACTCCCTCCACAGATTTTCTATGGGGTTGAGATCTGGAGACTGGCTTGGCCACTCCAGGATCTTCTTATGAAGCCACTCCTTTGTTGCCCTGGCTGTGTGTTTGGGATCATTGTCTTGCTGAAAGACCCAACCATCTTCAATGCCCTTGCAGATGGAAGGAGATTTTCACTCAAAATCTCTCGATACATGGCCCCATTCATTCTTTCCTTTACACAGATCAGTCGTCCTGGTCCCTTTGCAGAAAAACAGCCCCAAAGCATGATGTTTCCACCCCCGTGCTTCACAGTGGGTATGGTGTTCTTCGGATGCAATTCAGTATTCTTTCTCCTCTAAACACGAGAACCTGTGTTTCTACCAAAAAGTTCTATTTAGGTTTCATCTGACCATAACACATTCTCCCAGTCCTCTCCTGGATCATCCAGATGCTCTCTAGCGAACTGCAGACCGGCCTGGACGTGTACTGGCTTCAGCAGTGGGACACGTCTGGCAGTGCAGGATTTGAGTCCCTGGCGGCGCATTTTGTTACTGATAGTAGCCTTTGTTACTGTGGTCCCAGCTCTCTGTAGGTCATTCATTAGGTCCGCCCGTGTGGTTCTGTGATTTTTTCTCACTGTTCTTGTTGTCATTTTGACACCACGGGGTGAGATCTTGCATGGAGCCCCAGATCGAGGGAGATTATCAGTGGTCTTGTATGTCTTCCGTTGTCTAATAATTGCTCCCACAGTTGATTTCTTTACACCAAGCGTTTTACCTGTTGCAGATTCAGTTTTCCCAGCCTGGTGCATGTGTACAATTTTGTCTCTGGTGTCCTTCGAGAGCTCTTTGGTCTTGGCCATAGTGGAGTTTGGAGTGTGACTGACTGAAGTTGTGGACCGGTGTCTTTTATAACAATAATGAGTTAAAACAGGTGCCATTAATACAGGTAACGAGTGGAGCCTCGTTAGACCTCATTAGAAGAAGTTAGACCTCTTTGACTGCCAGAAATCTTGCTTGTTTGTAGGTGACAAAATACTTATTTTCCACTCTAATTTGGAAATAAATTCTTTAAAAATCAAACAATGTGATTTTCAGTTTTTTTTTTTTTTTTCAATTTCTGTCTCTCATGATTGAGGTTTACCCATGTTGACAATTACAGGCCTCTCTAATCTTTTCAAGTTGGAGAACTTGCACAATTGGTGGTTGACTAAATACTTATTTAGAACGCAGAGTGTGTTTAAATTTATCACAGTGAAAGGTGAAAGCCACCTCAACGCTCTATGGGTTGGCCCCCTACAGGAAGGCATGGTGCAAAGTCTGTGGGAGTTGTCTTGTCAACTGATGGTGGAGTCTATGGATGGCGATAGTTGCGCTCATTCACAATCATAATGTATGGGATTGAAAGATGATTTTTCATTCAGATTAAAAAAATGCCAACACATCACCATTCGTTAGTATAGCGCCACCTACAGTAGCGAGGAAAAAAAAACATGTTTTTGTTCATTAATCGTTTTTTTGTGCGACGTCATGCCTATTTCCAGTCTACACGCCTTTCACAATGACTCCTTGTCCCATTTTTCATTTTTTCTCCCTCTCGCCCGACAACTCTGGCCTTTGTCCCGTCGGACGCTCGACCCCCAGCGGCTGCCCTAGCGACTGCCTGCAGTAAATTCCTGTGGCGGTTGGAAACACAAACATGGGCCGTCCACCATCGAAGCGATGATACAAGTGGAGCTTTGTGCGGCGGCGCTCACAAGCGCTGCTTTCAGACACCTGTATCATTTATTCTTATCAGTCTTTTTTCTGCCACTTTGCGCATTAATTGGAGCTGCCATGAGCAGGGGAAAATGTGATTACAGTCATTTCAGCAAGCTTAATGACCTGTTGGCCTAAACACGATCAATGAACAAGACCTTTGATGATGTGTTTTCCGAGCCTTGCCCACACATCATCGAGCGTGTCTCAAAACATGCGACACTTCTCTTTTTCTCCTCCCTCTTGAAAAGGAGGAAGCCCACAAAAGCCTTCCCCTCTGTGCTAAAGTGCTGAGCCAGTGGAAAAAGCGACGTCCGTTGGAGAAACGGTGTCATGTAGAAAGATCAGATGACCTCGAGGAAGCCATATTCATACAGTGCTTGAGTAAGAAAAGCAACATTGTTATTTTCCGCTTGCTTGACCTAAAGGGGAACAACATCTCTTTCCAGTCAGCATGTAAAAATGTATTTTTTTTCCCTCTCTGATGAGCTGTGCTGTGTCATGCACTTTTTTTTCCATCCTCACTGAATAAGACATTGTTCCCAGTGTGAATAGATGAAGCACTTGAAAGCGGCCAGCTTTTCAAACATGTGATAAGATCACCGGGATGGATGGAAGTGATCACGTCATCGAGTGTTCGTACCAGAATGTACCGTGCTCCTCTGTCAAAAGTCTGAATGGGGCGTTACTGACTCAAAATAATCTCAAATAACAGTCATTAGTGGAAGTGATAACAGGCAGTCATTGGAAAATGGTGTACCTCTAGCAACTAGTTTAAGCCCCAATATTTTTTATACCCGTTTGTCTGACGATTATGGATTTTCAAAGATGATTTTTCATTCATTCTTTCATTCAATTCAAATTGAAATAAAATTAATTATAGTCCAACACGTGGTACTTATTAACAGTGTTGGGCACGTTACTTTAAAAAAGTAAGTAGTTGTAGTTACTAACTACTTATTCCAAAAAGTAACTTAGTTAGTAACTGAATTACTCTATAGTAAAAGTAACTAGTTACCAGGGAAAGTAATTATTTCCGTGACTTTAAAAATAAGTTGTTGTATGTCAAAGAATTCGATATTTTCTGAGCAATATTCGAGTCAGTTGAATAGAGAAGAACAGACAGGTAATTGTGTTATCGAACCTTGTAATATTTATTGCACCTCACCAGCAACAGATTTATCCTACACTTGAAGTGGAACAAAAATAAACAGTAAACAATATAAGTAAATAACAATCAGCAGTGAACAATATAAAGTGAGTTCAATCAATTAAATCTACCGTAATTTTCCGACTATAAGTCGCAGTTTTTTTCATAGTTTCATAGTTACACGACTTATGCGTGAAATTATTAACGCATTATTATGTCATTGTGTTTTTTGGGTGTTTTGGAGTGACACTGATGGTTTGTTAAACTTGTTAGCATGTTCTTTATGCTATAGTTTTCTGAATAATTGACGTTTGCATTTCGTTGTTCATGCATCATGTAACATTATAACACTGTACACTTATTCAGCATGTTGGTCTCTATTGTATTTTTACTTTAAATTGCCTTTCAAGATGACATATCTGTTTTATGTGTTGGATTTTATCAAGTAAATTTCCCTCCAAAATGCGACTTATACTCCGGTGTGACTTATATGTTTTTTTTCCTCTTTGTTGGGCATTTTATAGCTGGTGCGACTTATACTCAGGTGTGACTTATAGTCCGAAATATACGGTAACTCTCAGATCTTGAAACAACTGGTCAAGCAGACATACCCTACTGCAAGTATTTTGACTTGAAATAGTGTTTATATCTCCACCTCGTAAAGGACAAATTTTCCTCTGAATGCTCTGCCATCATATCCCTCTGCATCTGTTTTGCATGTGTGTGTTTGCCGCACGCGCTGTTCCGGTTTGTGTGTGAAAACACTGGCTCTGATTGGCTTACCATGACACATGACTCTAACCCTCAGCCAATCACAATCACTTCCATCGCATCTATCCAGGTGGTGCATTCAGGTAGCCTCGACCCCCTACTCCTCTCGTCACCTTCAAAGCGTCTGCCGTCCTCGAGATGGAAGTGGCATTCTTGCTGGCTGACAGTACGTCATAAGACGTACGTGCTGTAATATTCTGATACAGAATTATCTGAGGCACCCTAAAGTGCACACGGCGCCAATATTGTTTTGCTCGCATGATGCGGGAGTGAGTTAGCGACACGGCCTGCCGGGAGTCGTACGTTTGTGTTAATCTTGAAGTTATATGTGCTATTAAAGCAGTGCTTCTCAATTATTTTCTGTAACGCCCCACCAAGGAAGACGTAAATATTTCGCGCCCCCCCCAACTCTCTGCCGCCACTGTAAATAGTATCATTTGTCTATAATATTACTATTATAAGTACGCCTCAGCCTAACATTGTGTCCTTTTTTTCTATTAAAGAAAAAAAGTAACATAGATCAACTTATAATAAAGTATAACTTTATTAACATTGTTTTGCTTGTAACAGAAAAGACAACGCGCATCAATTTGCCTGAAGTAAAAAAAAAAAAGTCACATCCAAACTGTAAAAATACACTCAAGGTACATTTTTGACCATTTGATACTGAAAAATAAAATGTAATAAAATCAGTAAATAATAACAAATTCAAAATGATTAGAAACATTTACTCTTCAGGACAACATGCCAAAAAATTTGACCGAAAAAAACAAAACTGAATAGAAGGGGGGGGGGGGGTGTCTTTGGACAGAAGGAAAGTTTTTATTTTCGCTGATTCACCACAGTGCTCACTGTTTTACTGATATAACACTGACAAAGCGGGACGATTGTGACAATTGGCAATATTTGGCACGTTTTCGCTGAAAAACAATCAAGTGGCTTATCAATGAGATTGAGGTCTAATGTCTTTAAGTGGCGTCTTAACTGATTTTGCTTCAGAATCTCCGCTATAAGCATTTTTAGACTCAGTAAACAGTGGTCTTTCCTCATTTCCCACTATATTAAAAGTCAAAGCCAAAAGGCAAACGGCCCGAAAAAAGCGCATTCTCGGCGGTCGAGGGAGAACCCTAGGTGAGGGCGGTGGTCGTGACGATCCCAAGCCGAAAACGGCACTTCTCGGCCGGACACGTGAGAACCGGAGAAGTCAGTGGGTCGCTGCGTGTGCATGAGTCCAGCTCTGCATGAGTCTCTTCCGTGTGCTCTTGCTTACTTCAAAAATACTGCACGCACTTTGAAAATGAGGGCGCCACTGCCACCCACGGAGTGGATGTGCAAGTGCACTTTATTCTAGTACGGCAAAAAAAAAAAAAAAAAAGCATGTTCCCCGAGGTCCCTCGCGCCACCCCTGGCATCGCTCTGCGCCCCCACCATTTGAGAAGTACTGTATTAAAGAAACAGAGTGCCAGCACGTCCTGTGTGGTATATCTTTGCTAAGAAAAAGCACAAAACAAAATACGTGCGCTATTCTCGAACCTGAACGCACACCAAGTCTTAGATGACAAACAGAGCAGAGTAGACTCACTACGGCTGGTAGTTTCTTCAATTTATTCAGAGTAAGTAATGCACGCTTTTGACTGTCAGTAACGGTAACAGCAGAAAAAATTAGTTAAGATTACCCCGTTACTGAAAAAATAACAGCGTTATTCCCAACACTGCTTATTAAAATACATGAAATACAAATTGACACTTTACAAGTAGCATATAAAATTAAATTACTTATAAACCAGTGCAACAGAAGTGGCATTTTAAAACAAACCCCCAAAAAAGAGCGACAGTAGACATGTTCTCATTTTGGAATTTGCTGTTTAACCTTTAATTATTAGTCAAGCTGGCTCATCCCGTGCATGGCACTTCTGCCCCTGGCAGTTAACTTTCTATGTCGGGTTCAGCCCGCAACCACGACTAATTTGGTTCATTCTGAAAACCACTTCTTTCCATCACACTTGTATTTTTTAATCTGTGAAAGCATTCATGTCAAGTAGTTCTTTTCTGGGGGATTTTTTTGGGTGCGCCATGACACTGCCACGTGAGTCATGCAGTTAACGGTGATGACGACACATTAGCGTGCACAGGGACAAACGGCACTTGACATTTACTGTAGTTCACGAGATGCTTCGGAGCATGTGGCACGTTTCTCCTAAGGGCCAGAGTCTACAAACAAGACCACATCGGCGTGAAAAAAAGACCTCTAAATCAAGATTTCATTCACATCAGCAACGGGTAATAAATAAAAACAGCAGACATTTGTGTGGCCAGCCTGCAGCGGGTCTTAAGCATGAAATAGATTGGAGGTGGAGATTTGGTGCTTTTCATGGTAAATTCTGCTGCCTCGCACTTGGTTTCACATGCAGTTCAGTCGAATCCGCATCATTTAGACACGGCCATTTTTGGTTTCATGAAAGCCAAGCGCCTGCTGTCACTCTCTTGCTTCTTGTAATGACGTGAGCACACTCAAGGCCAACAACGAGGCGCTCTAACGCGACAATGATATGGCGCCGGTTGTACACAGTTACATTCTGGCCAAAAGTATTGTCACCCCTGCAATTCTGTCAGATAATGCAGATAATTTCTCCCAGAAAATGATTGCAATTACAAATGCTTGGGTAGTAATATCTTCATTTATTTAAAAACAAAATGGGGAAAATAATTGAATTCTTATAATTTTACACAAAACTCCAAAAATGAGCTGGACAAAAGTATTGGCACCCTTTGAAAAATCATGTGATGTTTCTCTAATTTTTGTAATTCACAGCACCGAACAGAACTGTTACTTACCTGTGGCACATAACAGGTGGTGGCAATAACTAAATCACACGTGCAGCAAATTAAAATGGATTAAAGTTGACTCAACCTCTGTCTTGTGTCCTTGTGTGTACCACATTGAACATGGAGAAAAGAAAGAAGACCAAAGAACTGTCTGAGGACTTAGAAGCAAAATTGTGAGGAAGCATGGGTGATCTCAGGGCTACAAGTCCATCTCCAAAGACCCAATTGTTCCTGTCTCTACAGTGCGCAGTGTCATCAATAAGTGTAAAGCCCATGGCATTGTGGCTAACCTCCCTAGATGTGGACGGAAAAGAAAAATTGACGAGAGATTCTAACGAAAGACTGTGCAGATGATGGATAAAGAACCGTGACTAACACCCAAACAAGTTCAAGCTGTCCTGCAATTCGAGGGTACAACAGTGTTAACCCGTACTATCCGTTGGCGTCCGAATGAAAAGGGACTCTATAGTAGGATACCCAGGAAGGCCCCACTTCTGACCCTGAGACATAAAAAAGCCAGGCTGGAGTTTGCCAAAACTTCCCTGAGAAAGCCAAAAACGTTTTTGGAAAAATGTTCTCGGTCAGATGAGACAAAAGTAGAGCTTCTTGGGAAAAGGCATCAACATAACAGTTTACAAAAAATGAGGCATTCAAAGAAAACACTGTCCCCACAGTCAAACATGGTGGAGGTTCCCTGATGTTTTGGGGTTGCTTTTCTGCCTCTAGCACTGGACTGCTTGCCCGTGTACGTGGCATTATGAAGTTAGAAGACTACCAACAAATTTTGCAGCATAATGTAGGGGCCAGTGTGAGAAAGCTGGGTCTCCCTCAGAGGTCATGGGTCTTCCAGCAGGACAATGACCCATAAAGCTCTGGAAAATGGTTTGAGAGAAAGCATTGAAGACTTCTAAAGTGGCCAGCAATGAGTCCAGACTTGAATCCTATCGAACACACTTGTGGAGAGATCTGAAAATGGCAGTTTGGAGAAGGCACCATTCAAAATCTCAAGACACTTGGAGCAGTTGACTCAAGAAGAATGGTCTAAAATTCCAGCAGAGCATTGTAAGAAACTCATTGATGGATACCTGAAGCGGTTGTTCGCAATTATTTTGTTTAAAGGTTGTAGTACCAAGTATTAGTTTTACTTTTATCCGGCCATTTTGGCAGTTTTGTGTAAAATGATAATGATTTCATTTTATTTTTTTTCATTCTCTTTAGTGTTTTTTCATTGCAAGCAAAATCACGATACTACAACCAAAACATTTGTAATTGCAATCATTTTCTGGGAGAAATTGAGCAATATCTGACTGAATTGCAGGGGTGCCAATACTTTTGACCCAGCATTGTAATGTAATCTAGAAACCTCTAAATCAGTACTTCTCAAATAGTGGGGCGAAAAGCGATGCTGGGGGTGGCGCATGTGACTTTGAGGAACATACTTTTTTGTCGAACTAGAATAAAGTGTAATTGCACATCCACTTAGTGGGTGGCAGTGCCACTCTCATTTTCAGCGTGTGCACAGTATTTTTGAACCAAACAAGAGCGCACAGCAAAGAGCACTGGAGATATGAAAAGCTAAGACAAGGAAATATGACAAAGCATATGTAGCACTTAGCTTTTGGCTTTGACTTTTAGTACAGTGGGAGACGAGGAAAGACCAGTCCGTCTACTTTGTCTAAAAATGTTCGCAGCGGACACCAGGAAATATTTTTTTCAGCGAGTGCCAAATTTTGCCTACAATCCTCCCGCTTTGTCAGTGTTACATCAGTAAACCAGCTAGCACTGGCAGCATCATATAAGGTGGCATACCAAGTTGCTCAGTGCAAAATAACCACACACCATAGCAAAAGAGCTGATACTGCCTGCAGCAAAAATAAAAACTGTTCCTCTGTCTAATGCCACGTCATTTTTGTTCTATTAATTTTTTTTTTTTTTTCGGTCTAATTGTTTGACATATTGTCCAAATGAGCTAATGTTGCTAATCACCTTGAATTTATTATTTTTTTTTTTTACTGATTTTATTAAATTTTATTTTTCAGGATCAAACGGTCCAAAAATTTATCTGTAGTTTATTTTTACAGAATGGATATGTGTGTGTGTTTTTTAACACTTTATTGTAAGTTGATCTAGATTACTTTTTTCTTTAATATTAATAAGAACACAATGTTATACAGAGTTGTACTTATAATAATAAGAATTTTATATACAAATGATACTACAGTATATTTACAGTCGTGGCAGAGAGTTGGGGGGGGGGGGGGGGGGGCGTTTACATCTTCCTGTGGGGGGACGTAATAGAAAACAATGGAGAAGCACTGCTCTAAATCCAGGGGCAGTTAATTGTCCTGGCTAAAAATTTGCTTCTGTTTTCACATTTCGACTAAAATGCCTCAATTACGCAACCTAACTTACATCAATCTCCACTCCTTTCACCCTGCTTGTGAGCTTCCTCTTCTTCTCTCTCCAAATCCTCCTCCACTTGACCTACACGTGACTCACAAGTTCCTAACCTAAACAAGTTCTAAACTCACACATCCACGTTTGTGCATGGTTGAACTTTCCCTGTGTTTGCAGAGCGGCCCTGTGTGCCGAATGCACGCGTTAATGATAAGTCCAATTATGTCGAGACACCAAGTGTATTACACACTGAGGTTTGACCCCTCTCTGTTTATCATCTACCACCACTAATGACTGTTTTTATGCTTTCATTTGCTCCCTTTTAAGCGTGCACCTCACTCACCTTTAAACTTTCCCATTGCTTCACTATACCAACAATTGTGGGGTTCATCTCCATGCAAATGCACTTGATGGGATTTCACACAACTCTCCTCATCACAAAGACCACAGGCATTAAAGGCGAAGAAGAGGAGAAAAAAAAATCTTACGTCATGGAAAGAATGACGTCAGGTTAGATTAGCAGGGAGGGGGACGAACTAACAGGGGTCTAGGAGGAGTCAGTGTTGCCTATCGGGAAACTGAGAATAAAAAAGTCAGCGATGCAGCACTGAGGTGCTGGTGTGTGCTTTGCTTTTCCTGCATCATAGGCTGCTGTGAACTCTTAAATAATCCAGTTATTACACAGACATGAGAGAGAGGGAGTACATGGGGGTGTCATGACGTAACCGTTTCCATAGGCGACTGATATGCGGGTTGAGCCAATGGGTATCCACACCAGCGGACAGGGACCCGCCCCCTTTTGACGCGCATCACAAGTCCCTGGTGGAGTTGTGGGGGGAAAAAAGGCAAAACGAGAAGCGAGATAGATGCTTGAAAATACATCCGATTTTGTACTAAAACTTTGGCAATTCAAAAATAGTCCACCCAGTTTCAATTAATTGGACGTTTATTAAAGTCAATGGCAATGCGTTGATTGTTAATAAAAAATACATTGCCTAATAGTTTATTAAGCAGCAAAAATGTCTCCTAACATGTTTAATATTTATTTTCCCGGGGAAAACCCATTTATGTGCGAATTGTCATAATGAAATTTGCATCAATGCCTGTAATATACGATTGTCAATTCGGCGTTTACTGGCAATGAACCATCTTGACAGCACTCTGTTCTCCACGCAGTCTTTGCTTGGTGATGTGACGTCAAGAAAGGCGGTGCTTGTACCTCAGTCCAGGGGAGCGAGCCTCGGAGTCGCTGAGACTGAGGGGGAGTGAGAGAGGGACGCAGGGTGCTCTTCGGAGAACGGAGTAAGTCTTTTTCGGGTGTCCGTATTCCGTCCGATCGCCGTTAAATGCCACACGCTGACGAGGGGCGCCTCGGGTCGGCTCCGATCGCCCTTCTGCTGGAAGCCCGCTGCGGCGATGTGCCTCGGTTTTGCGGTTCGCGTCCAAGCGCCAGCCGCTGCCGCTCGCTGGTTAGCCTCCACGGCGAGCTAACGCGGCTAACCTTACACCCGGGACAGAGGCACCGAGCGACAGTGTGGGCGGCAGCTCCCGGGGTGCTTCACAGCCGGGGTGCTGCAGCGATCGCCGCCGCAGATCGCCTTTGCGTGCGCCCCACCTGCGGTTAAGTTGCGGGTAGCTGTCAAATGTTTGGTAAAGTAGCGTTTTCTCTGCAATCAGCACACAGTCTTCTAGCCTAGGAGCTAAGAGGCTAACCGTGTGCGCTTGCGTGGGACGCGGCAGGCTACAAAATATTAATTGTTTGCTTTGAAATCGATTCTTATTGTGGCGGGGCTGGATCACACTTAGTATGATGAAAGTTGCATGTGATGATGCGTCAACGTGCACGTCCATGACGCTCCAGGGGAAAGTTGACTGTATTTAAATTAAAACAACCCTGACAAGACCGGGTTTACTACCGCTACTTCTTGAAACCGTATTGGCAGATCACCTGCAGTGTGAAACCGGTGCGACGCTTAATTTCCCTTTCTTAACGTAGACTTTCAAAGCCCCCTTTCTCACCACTTAGTGAGAACTTTGATGGATGCCTTTTGAATTCCTCCACTTTACCTGCGATGTTCATGTGTACTGCAGTCGCTGAGCCCCTTTTTGGTGTAGGGATGAAAGGATCACTGATCATCCAATTAAACGGCGCAAGACTGCAACTGATGCCGCTGCAGCCGGGTGGGATTTTAATTGGACCTGGGATAGAGGGATGCACTCTTCCAGTTTTTCGTTGGGCATGACAGCTAAGCATTCAACACGCGTTATATTGTTCACAATGACTGTTGTCGACAGACTGCAAATTTATCACGGTTTTACGCAATACGAACACTGTGCAAAGAATTGTCATACAAGCGAAACAACTTACTTTTGATGTGAATTATTCTCGAGTAGATAATTGCAAAAGCAACAGTTTCAAAAGAAAATTCATTATTGAACTTGCAATATGTCATCATTTCATTATATGAAAAACATTAAATATGGTAATCAAATTTGTCAATCAAAAATATCAAACACCTAATATGCATTATGCAAGAAATACCTTTGGTGAGAAGTCATAACAAAATGCAAGAAAGATTTTTTATATCAATATTAGGTTAAGTCATGATATGGGAATGAATTTTCTTGGGCTGTAGCTATCGAATATTTTAGTAGTCGATTAATCATTGGACTAGTTAGTTCGAATAATAGAGTAATCGGATAAGGAACATGAAAAATCAAAATACCTGAGCTGAGCCTCAAACGGTATACGAGGATCTATTTTTAACAAAAGAACAATTGGCTACTTACATAGAAAAAGTCTGCTAGTTTAAATGCTAAAGTTTAAAAAAAATTTTTTTACAATGCTCCCAACAAACAGTTCAGACACATATTCCCACAAAAAACTGCTAAATATACCTATACACCAAATTATGAATGCATTAAAAAACATTAGCTCAAACAAAAACTTAGGTGACGTTGGCCTTAACAGGGAGCGGTTGGATTCAGCCATGTGAAAAGAGGCAGACCAGAGGGCAGTGTATCCACCCTAATTAATAAAACTAAATGCAAACACTTTCAAAATAAACTATTACAATGCCACTTTAATTGAACGAATACTCGGAGCAACAAAATTTAATTCGAATATTTTTTTGTAATCAAATTCTTGAGTTAATCGATTAATCGTTGCAGCACTAGAATTTTCTGAAATGATTCGTAATCATGCGAGCAAGCCCGTCGACGGGGGGGCAACCGGGTATGTTGTCCTGGGCCTCATATAGGGGCCCCTGAATGACCCTTAATTTATTTTACTTTAAATTAACATATTTCTTTATTTCAATAATTGTCTGATTAAATATTATGTTCTACTCGATATATACTTAAAAACTTCTTAAATATTTCATATATATATCCCCTCTGTCTTAGCAGAGAATGGTTTGACCCCGCTCTAGTGCACTCAAGGCTACTCGACGTACATGCCCTGAAGCGGGAAATTAAAATCTGTCATTATTATAAACTCTAAACATGGCGAGTCATCATAAATCGGGTGCAAAGAAAAGAAAAAGAGATAAAGATCATAGAGAAAAAGAAATAAAGATCATAGAGGTGAACGAGAAAAAATGATGAAGGTTTTAAAAGGGGGACAGGAAGCCAGAGAATTAGGGCTAGAGTTGGCTGTGGATGGTGATGTCGGTAAGTGAACAACAGCCGCTAACACTGAACGGTTTACATTCGCGATCACCGTGACCAAAGCCCGATTCGAGTCTGTCACCGGCCGATTGTAGCCCATTGAGCTGCGGTATGACAAGACATGCTGCTCGCGTTTAGCCGAGGAGAGAGAAGGTGATGGGATATATGTTAGTCTGATGGGAGCAGGTGCGCGAGGCTGAACAGACTCTGGTCCGGCGGCTGGATTTATCTTGGGTTTACAACCCACTGTGAATTATAGCAAATGCTAATATGAATCAATCACAAAAACAGCACAAACGAACCTGTTAACAACCTAGCCATGCTCTCCATTGAGCGCGAGCTTGCTCAAAAACTGGATTTCACTCATGTTATAAATGACTTTGCTGTCAAAAATTCTAGGTGCATCACTGTTCGTGGGCTTGATAACCCCAGGGATGTGAAGGGGGTAGGCTCAGGATGTTTAGTTATACTGTTTTGTTGCGTAGCAGGCAGGCATAGCACTCTCTGTTGTATTGTATTGTAGCCTACATTGGAATAATAGATGGAAATTGTTTCTTTACATTGTGTCACATCACATTACGGTCTGTTAAATTAATTGTCCATCTCAAATAATTTGAAAATTTACACTGTCATTGTTTGCAAAGCATTAAAATTACTGCGTATGTTGTTGTGACAAGCTGGTGGCAGGGGTGAGTTGGGGTGGGGTGCCCTGCAAGTCTGTTGACAGCCCTGCATGTGAGAAATAGGTTGCAGTATATGAACAGTCTTATACAGTGTTATTCCACCTCAGCCTTCATCAATATGAGTAGTAACCCATTTAGTAATCTTATCGTTCCCTCTTTATTCTCTCCATTTGACCATTACTGTTATTTTTTTCCTTTGATTGTCATCCTTAGTGCGTTGCACAGCCTATGGAGCCTCACAGCGTGTTTAATGATTTATGTAAACCAACAGTAACCACATTGTATCGCTCTGCCTGAGGCCTTTGGACCGCAACAGTCATTCAAGATTGAGTAAAAACGAATGAAAAATCCTTCCCTATTCCATCGCTGCGGCTTCTTCCTATCAGCTGACTGTCGACAGTGCGGCCTGTTGAGCGTCAATCGTGGTTACCCTTGTTGTGGCAAGCGCTCCTTGTGTCATTTGACGCTCCTGTGCCGCGTCGGGATCACCTTCCCTGCTTACATTTGTAATCCAGACTTGTCACATTTTGGTTGGGGTAGGGGGGCGGCGTGGCACACTTGTGCTAATTTCACCGCCAATGTCAAAAGACGCTCTTTGTACGATCAGTGCGAGCCTGTGGTGATGCCCTGTTTAAAAGCCACCTCATATAACACTGATGAGTAGCTCCACTTTCCAAAAATAACATTTCACGCTGTCACTGAGCACCTTTTCTTATATGTTAGCTGTGTCTAATAGTCGTTTTGGAATCCATTTGGAAAAACAGCAGATTAAACAAACATGAAGAGGTCATTTGCCTCAGTTCAACCTTTATTCGGATCGATATACAATGTCCAGTTTGGTACTTTTGAGTTACAAGCTTAAGTTATTGTACCACTGTATTTTTAGACAAAACGTCTTTTTAATGTGCATTTGACTTTTTTCTGATGTTTGATTTCTTCAGTGTCACAATGTCGACCACCTTGTAGTGGAATGGCCGTGAGGTCAGACCGCTACAGCAAATGGAAAAGCGGGCAGGGCCTCGGAGGGGCAACGGCCCCGCTCTGTAGAACGACATGTTACAAAGAACATAGTGCGCGTTTCATCTTCAAAAGCCGTGCTGATGAAAGACGCGCCGTGTCTGCAGCTGCTGTAGCAGCATAACATTATAGCAGTGTAACATTTTCACACTTACTACTACAGAGTACGCATGCCTTCGAGACATTCAGGCAGGGACACAGAGTGTAGAAAGGTTCTGACAACAGTCTTTTATCAGTACATCTAAATCGTCTTATTGGGCGTTTTATTGCATTCAAACAGTTGAGCCATATGTGACATTTATCGCTGAACAGCGAGTGTCAATGCTCATGTTTGATGGCCTTTAGAAAGGCGATAGCTTGTCTATATTTGTGTCAAAGCCTCCGAAGTCTTGAGGGGGGGAAGACTTAGAAGTGCGCCTTGACTCGCCGACACCTCCGACGACGGCCAAAGCCAACGTTGGGCATCGCGATGGCGTTGGAGGGCCACTCAAGTAGCTCTCAGCAGCAACTGCTTTGTACCCTCCACATTTACATGGCCTGACCCACTTCGGTGGCAGGCTAGCGGCGGGGGGAGGGGCGGCCGGGGGAAAAGCTAAAAATACCACCCCTCATGCTAGGCGGCTTCGTTGCGGAGGGATCCCTAGAATCGCTCTCCTCCACTTGCGCGGTGGGCTTGGCTCACGGAAGCGCTGGTACTGCCAAGGGGGATCCTCGTCAGGAGACGCCGGACCCCATTTCCGCTATTCCAGATGTGCGTGACCACGGTGTTTCATGGGTTAACCCCAGCCTGATGTCACTCAACCATCCCACGGTAGCTGCCGGGCCGGGAGGTCTAGTCGCATTGGTTTTGTGCTATTGTGACACGTGACCTGCTCCACGACCCAAAACTGTCCCCGCGCGCTAAATGTTGGCGCGGCCCGTCGCCCACGGTGCCGCTAGCAGCAACGGAGGTGGCGCGAAATGACAGTTGCGTGCTCTTGGTTCCACTGCTCTGCTTGGGTTTGAAAACTGTGGCCTGTTTTGTCCTTCAGAGTGTGAACAGGGACTGGTCCGGTAGTTTTTTCAGATCAAATACAAGTACTTACATTTGAATACTTACAAATACCAATTACTAGAGATGTCCCGATCGATCAGGATCACGTCATTTTCAAAGTATCGGAATCGGCAAAAAAATATCGGTCATGCCTTTTTTTTTTATACATACTGTATATATATATATTTTTTTATTAAATCGTTTTCTAATTGTATTTAACGTTACAGACATAATGTGTTACACTCTTCTAGAGTCTTTAGTTTAAGCTTAAGGTAGGGTTATCAAATTTATTGCGTTAACGACGAGAATTAATATTTTTTGCATTTATCACGTTACAATATTTAACGCAATTAACGCATGCGCTGCACGACCCACTCACGCATTGTCGCGTTCAATCTGTAATGGCGCCGTTTTACCCATACAGTATATAGAGCTAAAAGGCAGCGTAAAATGAGTAGAGTGAATTTTGGCAGCCTTTGGAGCCTTTTTTTTAACAGGCTAAAGCCTTACAATCCCTCTCCCAATGATTAGAATAATCGTGGGAATCAATGTGGGGAAGAAAGGTAGTAGTTGATCTTTTACTTAACACCCTATTTTATTCCCAACGCAGAGAAGATATATCAGTTGGAACCACGACGCACAGTCATGGTTTCACTTCCCATCATGCATTTGGGCAGAAGTTAAATGGCTACAGTATCATTTACTGAAAGCTCAACAAATACACTAGATGGCAATATTTAGTCACACTATACAAAGTCAAATTTATCCTTTAAGAATTACAAGTCTTTCTATCCGTGGATCCCTCTCACAGAAAGAATGTTAATCATGTAAATGCCATCTTGAGGATTTATTGTCATAATAAACAAATACAGTACTTATGTAATGTATGTTGAATGTATATATTCGTCCGAGTTTTATTCATTTTTTTCTTAATGCATTGCCAAAATGTATGTGATCGGGAAAATTTATCGGGAATGATTGAAATTGAATCGGGAGCAAAAAAAAAAAAAGCAATCGGATCGGGAAATATCGGGATCGGCAGATACTCAAACTAAAACGATCGGGATCGGATCGGGAGCAAAAAAACATCAAATACTGATACTTTCATTTGATCTGGGACTGTTGGCAGAGATCATTCGCGATATCAATTTAATTGCAATGTCCTGCAGCATCAGTTTAGTTCTCAGCTGCCTTGGGCTGCTATGCATATGTATCCTTCAAGCCATTCTGTGTTGCATAACCTCACTGCCATGGACCATTAATAGTGCACTGCATTTTTCTTGATACTGACAAACCTGTGGTAGTCATCCTTTGAGTTGGGCCTTGAGGCACTGGTGGCAATTACCAGTCGGCTCGATGTTATGGCGTTTAGTGAACTAAGGAAGAAGCAATCAAAAGAATGTCATTTAAATCGAACATGCTTTGGCTAGTGGTCTCATCAGTTCTTACAATTTTCGCAGTGACACGATTCCAAGTGTAACCTGTTCCACCTCAGTGATACAAGCAACCTCGCAATAGTGCCGCATGATCAAAAACAAATTCCTCTCCTGTTTTTTTTCCCGCAGCAGATGGCCCCGAGTAGAATCTCGACGTGTGACAGAATAGTTTCCAAGACAGAACAAGCCGCGAGCGCTAATGTTAATGCAGCCGGACGTTATCTATTGTGCTGCTACGCGGTCCCATGTGACATATTTGGAGTCTGAGATAAACCGCGACCTGTTGCTTTGTTATCTCGCCAACTAGTTCAGCGATTAGAGGAGCCCGGACCACATGCGTTTTTTTCAGATGAGCAAAGTATAGCATGCTGCTAAGGAATCCATGCATTATTTTGTGGTAAAGCAGGCTCATTGTGGAGCACGGATTGCACTAACAACGGTCTGCCCCTGCTTCGGAGCACCACCACGGAGCTCCCCGATGCCGCTGATATTCTTAATTAGATTTAACGCCAGGCTTTCCTGGAGTAATCATTCAGTGGGTCCCAGCTCGCCGCCAGCGCCAGAGCTGAGGAAGGAATCGTGATCCTAGAAAGCAGCCTGTGCGGTGGGCTGCCGATGTACAGTACATGACCCGACATGTCTGAAAGAAGGACTGGGAATGCTCAGTCGCAGTAATGAGGAATGCACCATCACTGTATTCCCAGTGAAAATTTCTGAAGTTTGAGAAAATGTCCCTTTAATGGTGTGTTTGCTTTGGTCTTTTCAGATCTGACTGCATGCTGATCTCCGACTCTACGAGTTGCCCTCCGTCGCCATGAGAGGCCAGGAAGACTCCGCTCTCCGAGGGCCATGGCTGGCATTGTAGAAGCACTGCCCCGCGACCCGCTGTCGCGTGACTCCAGCTGCCTCTGACGGCCCTATCGCCTTTTTTATGGGAGCTACCGCTGTGTGCGCGCTCGGGAGGATTTAAGCTTTTCTGGGACACTTTTTGAGTTTTTCTTTTTTCTTCACTCCGAGCTTTGTATTGGTGGGAGAAAATGGCGAACAACTCATACAGCGGGGTGAAGAACTCCATTGTGGAGGCCAATCACGATGGCGACTTTGGCTGCTCGCTCAAAGAACTGCGCTCCCTCATGGAACTGCGAGGCGCGGAAGGCCTAAACAAAATCGGGGAATCTTACGGAGACGTTCACGGACTCTGCAACCGCTTAAAAACCTCACCTACGGACGGTAATGTAACCCTTTGCCTCATTTTTAGAGTTGGATGTTTTGCTGTGAACAAATCGCGAATGTGACTGGCGCATACTTTAGAAGGCGTGCACATCGTCGGACACCTTGACATCACTTCCTCGGAAAGCTCATATGTCAGACAGGTGGCTGGCTCTGACCCGGGCCACTGCGGCTCTATTTCAGGGCCCGGTCGTGTCCCCTCTCTCCTGTTTCACCTCTGTGTCTCCGCTGTGGGCGTCTCAGAGCAGCTGTCCGCCAGGGCGTAGCACCAGGCCCACGCCAGGTTAATGTCACACATGTGGGCCAGCAAAACTGGAGGCTTTCAGGCCCGCCAAGTAATGGCCCAGACTTGTTGTGGAAGAAGTGAGTTCATCTCCGGAATTAGTCTTCGTCACCGTGTTGTTCGCCAACCGGCTTTTGTGAAAATGAGATGTTTGACGACATTGGAGCTTCACTAGTTGACAGCATTGACTCCTCCCCCCTACCGTTCTTCATTCCCACTACTCTGTTTCAGCATCTCTCTATAGACTGTCTGCCTAATCGCCAGTATGACCTTGACTGAACTCTTATGGGAGAGGATTTTCAGTTTGATCCCAGATTAAAACGGCACTGCATACTCACTGTCGCAGCAACAGTCCTCTGTACGCAGAGTCTCAAAGCAGGCAGGGAGAGAGGAAAAAACATTCCCTGGGCTTCATCTCGCCAGAGGGAATGCTGTAAATACCCCCCTGCATGGCAGCACGAATTGTGTGCGGTCGCTGCCGGAATCATTACCTTAACGACGTGATGATTGCGGAGTGGCATCTTCCGCTCTCCTGCGGCCATGACTAGGAATCGCTGAGAATCTTTCTGTTGAGGTGCCAGTTGTTCTAACACATATGTGACTGTGTCACGCCGGGATGCCTAAAAGTGCCCTGTCATACTTTGTCACGCGAGTGACACCAGGCGAGGCCCGCGCATCACTACGACAACATTGAGGCTCTCGCTCACTTTGATATTTAACAGCACCAATGAGCTCATTCGTCACTGGCACGGGATTACGGGGGCTTGACAATTGAAAAGGGATTTCTAATTAGTTGGACGTTTAGGTCTAAAACCCTCTTTAACCAATCCCTCCCTAATCCTTCACGTTTCCAAGCTCATTTTCTTCACTCAGTGAAGTATTACTCAACTTTTCCTGTTGCCGCAGTGTGCGGATCACACCTGTACGTCCACCCACTGTGAGATGCTTGTTTTCCTGTCGTGTGTGTTCCCTCATCCATAATACACAATTTTAGTACAGAGAATACACATTTTCAGTGCAGAGTAGACATTTTTGAGTGGAGCTATGCGTCACCGCGGGGGTGTGACTGATATACAGCCTGAGCTGTAAAGACTGTCAAGTCGACTATGCGATCTATTTTTAGTCCCGTCGGACTGTGCAGTGTTTTAACACATACTATGCCATCCTTTCAGCACTTTCTCTCCGCTTTGAAGGTCAGTTCTCAGGGTCCCCGCATTGCGAGGCTAAGTGCAACCACGTCTTCGACACTTCAGATGTCCTTAGATGTCAACCAGCGGCCACAGTGTGGAACAGTAGCTATCAGTGGGTCCTTCCAAGCAAAGTGTTTATATTCCCAGTCTCTAAAGGGATCGCCTGTATCCTCTGCGTAATGAGGCACATTAAACTCCTGAAGCCTCTCCACTTCGATATTATTGGCAGCAGTTACTTATTTGTTTCCCCCTTTTCCAGTTTGATTTCTGCATCAGTGAAGTTAAATATTTGGGTTTGCACTCCCTGGCCCCCGCAGGCTGTGTAAGCACGGAGAAGGCCTCCGTCATTGGAATGCTGTTCACAAATCGGCCTCATTGTGTCGGATGTTGCTCTTTGCCACAGCCGAGCCTTTGCTGCAAAGCCGCGATTGGTCAGCAAATTTGGATTCTTGTGGGTCAGTGTGTTTAGCTGCATGATAAAACCCTCCATGGCAGAGGCACTTCAAAGAAGAAAGCAAAACATTGAGTCGCGGGTTGCAGCTCTCGATTATTGTAGTAGTTGATTAATCTATCAACTAGTTAGTTCAAATAATCGAGAAATCGGATTAGGAACATTTAATGCGTTACAGAATAAATTTGAGGGATGTAAAACAAAGGCTTGCTAAGATTGCACTTTCAAAATAAAATTCCTGAGTGTTTCGTCAAACTACGCAGTATTGCACTTTTACTTAAAATAAAATACCTGAGGTTACCCTCAAATTAAAAAAACAAAAAACAAAAAACAATTGGCTAACTTCATAACAAAAGTCTGCTAGCTTGAATGCTATAAAATACTAACATTTTTTTTAACAACGCTTTCAACAAATCCTTCAAACACATATTCCCACAAAAAACAGCTAAATATACCTATAAACTTAAGTGCATTAAAAAAACTAGGGCTGTCAAAATTATCGCGTTAACGGGCGGTAATTAGTTTTTTAAATTAATCACGTTAAAATATTTGACGCAATTAACGCACATGCCCCGCTCGAACAGATTAAAATGACAGCACAATGTCATGTCCACTCGTTACATGTGTTTTTTGGTGTTTTGTCGCCCTCTTCTGGCGCTTGGGTGCGACTGATTTTATGGCTTTTAGCACCATGAGCATTGTGTAATTATTGACATCAACAATGGCAAGCTACTAGTTTATTTTTTGATTGAAAATTTTACAAATTTTTTTCAAACGCAAAACATTAAGAGGGGTTTTGATATCAAATTTCTATAACTTGTACTAACATTTATCTTTTAAGAACTACAAGTCTTTCTATCCATAGACCGCTTAAACAGAATGTTCATGTTAATGCTATCTTGTTGATTTATTCTTATAATAAACAAATGCAGTACTTATGTACAATATGTTGAATTTTTATGTCCGTCTTGTGTCTTATCTTTTCATTCCAACAATAATTTATAGAAAAATATGGCATATTTGATAGATGGTTTGAATTGCGATTAATTACGATTAGGGCTGCAGCTATCTATTATTTTAGTAGTCGATTAATCGATGAACTAGTTCGAATAATCGAGTCATCGGATAAGGAAAATAAAAAAAATACCTGACCTGAGCCTCAAAAGGTATAAAAAATTTTATAAATGAGGATATATGTACAACAAAAGAACAATTGGCTAACTTTCAAAGCAAATGTCTGCTAAAATAAATGCTATAAAATTAGAGCTGAAACGAATACTCGAGTAACTCGAGTTTAAAAACTGATCCGAGTAATTTTATTCACCTCGAGTAATCGTTTATTTTGACAGCTCAAAGCATCACGTTTTGCTCTGACTACTTTTAATGCGGGACAACGCGCTGACGCCACGTGCGTAGAGGAAGAAGCAAAAAAAAAAAAACTTACTGCAGCCGACAGCCGCTACAAACGACGCCGACGTTGCTAAATACTAGCCCGCACGATGCTGTGTTGGTAGCAGGTAGCGTCTGATGCGTCTCATAGAGATCACATGTATGTTGAACTAGATGCGCATGACAGACTCGGCCGCGTCTGGGCAGCGTTAGTAAACAGCCACCATCTTAAAGCAGTAGAGCGCTAATAAAGAGCGCTAATAAATAAGATTAACGCTACTGTCACTACTAGCTCACGTAACGTTAGCCCTGCGGAGGGCTAGGTTTCTATTAATTATGGCCACTGTCGATGCGTGGCTAACATGTCTTACATACAGGGTTTAACATAACATAGCATTGTGGAGTGATGAGGGTGTAAAATAAAAACTTAATAATGCTAACTATCAATTTTAGCTCAGTAGTCATTGCTGGATAAAACACCAAGTAGCACTGGTCCCTAATGTGCTCCAATACAGCCTGTATCATACATTTGTTTTGAACACTGCAAAAACTCAAAATCCTATCAGGACTTACAGTTTAGACTAACTTAAAACTTAACTAGTACTTAAAAATGGCTTGACACAAATAGAAATTCAATTGAAACACGTGGAAAAAATCCTAACTTTTAAGTGATATGTGTTATCAAGCGTAATGGCATTTTTAGGTAAGATATATATATATATTTTTTTTTCATAAGATCTAAAAGTTTTTTTGAGTTAAGCAGTGAATTAGTCTTTTTCTAGTCTTTTCTAGTCTCTCGTCTATTTTTTTTTATCGAAAATAAAGACATTGATTGACTGAAAATGGTTCAAGATTAGAGGAAATTTCTTGTTTTCTCATGTATATTTATAATTGCTCTTCACCTAAAAATATATTTGTTTTATCCAATTACTCGATTAATCGATAGAATTTTCAGTCGATTACTAAAATATTCGATAGCTGCAGCCCTATATAAAATACCAACGTTTTGTTTTGTTTTTACAATGCTCTTAACAAATACTTCAAACACATATTCCCTTAAAAAAAGCTAAATATACCTTTAAACTAGATTAAAAATGCATTAAAAAAAGCATTAGCTCAAACAAAAACTTAGCTTATGTTGGGTCTTAACAGGGAGCAGCTGGATTCAGCCATGTGAAATGAGGCAGACTAGAGGGCAGTGTATCCACCCAAATCAATAAAACTAAATGCAAACACTTTCAAAACAAACCATTACGCCAATTTAATTAAACGAATACTCGAAGCAGCAAAATTTAATTGGAATATTTTTTTCTAATCGAATACTCGAGTTTATCGAATAATCGTTTTCAGCACTACGATTAATTAATTTTTAAGCTGTGATTAAAAATTTTAATCGTTTGACAGCCCTATAAAAAACATATTAGCTCAAACAAAAACCGTATGCTGGTCTTAACAGGGAGCAGCTGGATTCAGCCCTGTTAAATGAGTTATGTAATATTCACTGGTGCCACTAGAAGGCGGTGTATCCACCTTAATAAAACAAAATACAAACACTTCAAAACTAACCATTACAAGGCCACTTTAATTAAACAAATCCTCGAAGCAGCAAAATTTGATTCGAAGCTTTTCTGTAATCGAATTACTCGATTTCCTTGTGTAATGCTTTAGTTTTCTTTCAGTTATAGGGCCCAAAATTATGAACTAAACACAAACAGTATGGTGTTTTCTTCCTCTAGGAAAGAAAGGACAATGCGCCATTATTCAGAGGAGCTGTACGCAATCGTGCGATGTTCGGTTTAACTTAAAACGTCTGCGAAGATGCTGTCTGAATCAATGGGTGTGGTGGTCAGGCTCTTAAAACCAAGGAGAGATTTCAGTAATTGAGTAGTAGTAGACCTTCATCCCAATATTTTAGGGACTGAATTGACATGTCCTGCTAGTTGTTTGTCATTTGTGGCTGTCATCTCTGTTTGCTCTCCTGTTGACACAATCTTCAATCTGGAGGCAGTAAAAAAGCCAAACTGCAACCATGTTTCATTGGATCGCAGCAAGGCCAATGCTCACCTTGACCCCTCGTCAGCAGCCGGGATGACATTAGCGGTCGTCGCGGGGTCAACCGGGGACGAGCGCTACAAATGAAACAGTTAATGATTAGCCGCTCGCGGTCCGAGTGATGATGACCCACCTATTTTTCAGTTTCCGTCGGCCGGGATGAGGTGCTGACTGCTCTGTCACTTCCATTTATTGCGCCCGAGCGCTGAGGGAAAATGTGGCATAAAACTAAAGCGGGCCGTAGCTGTCAGCGTCTTTTCATTAGCGGCTTAAAGAATCAAAGCAGACGCGATGAGGTGGCAAGGGAGCTGCGACGGGCAATTATTGCCGGGTAAACCCCACAGCCTGTCGACCGTTTGTGACTCACTGTTCCGGCTCCTTTTTCCACTAATGGACCTTGAGGAAAGGATCTGGTTGTGTTCTAATACAATCTCAAAACAGGACTGGTTTTAGGGTAGTCAATGAATAAACATAGACATCCAATCCGTCATTTGCTTTATTTTTTAAATTGGTTTGTCTCTAGTAGACGTCCAATACATTTGAACCCTCCCAGTTCTCATGGATTGGATGTCAATTGCCGTCACTGGCAGCCCATTGAACAAGCAGTTTTCACATGAACCCTTATCTACCGTGCTGGCCAAAAGTATTGGCACCCCTGCAATTATGTCAGATAGTGCTTAATTTTTCCCAGAAAATGATTGCAGTTTCAAATGCTTTAGCACCCTCAGCCTAATACTTGGTAGCACAACCTTTCGACAAAATAATTGCGAACAACCGCTTTCGGTATCCATCAATTAGATTCTTACAATGCTCTGCTGGAGGTTTAGACCATTCTTTTTTGGCCAACTGCTCCAGGTCTCTGAGATTTGAAGGGTGCCTTCTCCAAACTGCCATTTTCAGATCTCTCCACAGGTGTTCTATGGGATTCAGGTCTGGACTCATTGCTGGCCACTTTAGAAGTCTCCAGTGCTCTCTCTCAAACTATTTTCTAGTGCTTTATGGGTCATTGTCCTGCTGGAAGACCCATGACCTCTGAGGGAGACCCAGGTTTCTATTACTGGGCCTCACATTATGCTGCAAAATTTGTTGGTAGTCTTCAGACTTTATAATGCCGTGCACACGGTCAGGCACTCCAGTGCTAGAGGAAGCAAAGCAACCCCAAAACATCAGGGAACCTTTGTTGTGTTTGACTGTGGGGACCGTGTTCTTTTATTTGAAGGCCTCATTTTTTCCCCCTGGAAAATCTATGTTGGTGCCTTTTTCCAAAAAGCTCTACTTTTATCCTTTCTGACCAGAGAACATTCTTCCAAAACGTTTTGGACTTTCTCAGGTAAGTTTTGGCAAACTCCAGCCTGGCTTTTTTATGTCTCTGGGTCATTAGTGGGGTCTTCCTGGCTATCCAACCATAGAGTCATTCAGACGCCGACGGATAGTAAGGGTTGACACTGTTGTACCCTCGGACTGCAGGACAGCTTGAACTTGTTTGGATGTTAGTCGAGGTTCTTTATCCGCCATCCACACAATCTTTCCTTGAAATCTTTCGTCAATTTTTCCTTTCCGTCCACATCTAGGGAGATTGGCCACAGTGCCATGGGCTTTCCACTTATTGATGACACTGCGCACGGTAGACACAGGAACATTCAGGTCGTTGGAGATGGACTTGTAGCTTTGAGATTGTCCATGCTTCCTCACAATTTTGCTTCTCAAGTCCTCAGACAGTTCTTTGGTCTTCTTTCTTTTCTCCATGCTCAGTGTGATACAAGGACACAGGATAGCGGTTGAGTCAACGTTAATCCATTTTAACTGGCTGCAAGTGTGATTTTAGTTATTGCCACCACCTGTTATGTGCCATAGGTTAAGTAACAGGTGCTGTAAATTTCACAAATTAGAGAAGCATCACATGATTTTTCAAAGGGTGCCAATACCTTTGTCCGACCCATTTTTGGAGTTTTGTGTAAAATGATAATGATTTTTTTTTTTCCATTCTTTTTTGTTTTTTTTTTGCATTGCAAGCAAAATAAATGAAGATATTACTACCAACGTATTTATAATTGCAATCCTTTTCTGGGAGAATTTGAGCATTATCTGGTAGAATTGCAGGGGTGCCAGTCATAAGCGGAGTTTGAGGGGGTGCTAGGGGGGCCGGGCCCCCCCCTGGTGTCACAAAAAGTTCTATTCTAACTTTGTAAAGCAAGAAAACAACAAAAATGAATGAAATGAACAAAAAAGATATTTTAATAATGGGTCAAATTTATTTTTCAAACAGATCATGTGCCTAGCACCTTAGGCGGTAATTTGATTTGCGTATTATGAAGAAAAAAAAAAAAAAAGGCCAATTTTATTTTTCAAATGATTTTTTTCTTTGATTGAAAATATTTTTTTTATGATTGAAGCAACTTTTTTGGGGAATTGAATGATTTAGACACAAATATCCAACCCGTAATATGGCCCAAACACAAAAAGGATTGCTAAATCAAAGAAAAAAAAAATTCAAATGAAAAATTGTGTTAAAATGCAAATTTTTGAGTCTCAAATATTTTTTCGCATTCAAAAACTTTTTTCTATGATTTAATTTTTTCTTTTTTTTTTTTTATTGAAATGATTTACCTTTTGAAAATATTTTTTTTTTGTATGCAGCAACTTATTTTTTGATTGACTCATAAAGACACAAAATGTGGCCCACACACAAAATATCAATCAAAAAAATAAAAAATAAAAATAGCTTTCAAATGCATTTTTTTTTAAATTTCAAATTTAGTTTTGCATTCAAACACATTTTTTTGATTGAAGTGACATTTTTTAAAATTGATAATATATACTTTTTTTTCTCGATTGAATAATGAGGACACAAATCTACCTCCATATGGCTCCGCCCAGGAGATCCAATTTTTTGACTGGGGTAACTACATTGGCACGACACCAGCGGGCGTATCATTTTCAATGGATAAGCAGCCTGATTTAGAATTCCCCTCAAGAATGATGGGAAACAAAAAAATGCTTTTTTTTCAACTTATTATTATAAATATTCTTGTAAGTTAATTTTATTGCTGACACTGCGTTTCGGGGTCATCATATTGTGCCTATGGTGCCAGTACTTTTGGCCAGCACTGTAGTGTATTTCTCGTCACTTATGAGAGCTTTATATCATCAGTATTCATTCCAAGTCAACTATGTGACCCACTACATTCCAATTGTTTAAAAATGCAGTTTCCTTCTTTATTATATACTATACTAGTACATGCATGCTGTCCCCTTTCTCCCAGCCTGATCGTCTCAGGCTTTCACACCAGTCAGTAGCGGTTTCGCACAGTCATCCTCTCCTCCAAAATTCCACTCCTCCTCCTCATGGCTTCACACACACAGCTCTATCCACTCCACCCCCACATGCACACGCGAGCCGTCTGCATGAATAGAGCTGAAAAAGTGTGGCGCATCATCAACTGTGTGTAGGCCCTTTTTGAATATGTGTGGAGGCCTGTGAGTGGATTCGGCGGGGGTCCCCGCAGCGCAGCAGAATGCATGTGGTCACACGTTTGTTGTATTTGACGTCCATTCTCTTGAGTGAGGCACTATTGTCAACCCCCAAATGTGTCCTTTCAGAGCGCCTGATGCCCCGCGCAGATAATACGCGTGACTTTTAGCCCACACAGCGTCGCATCCATCTGTTGTCAGACAAGATGGCTGCTAGCTGAGACTTAAGAATGCTGATATATATATATTTTTTTTTTAACTCAAAATGGAGCATGACGCGTTTTCTTTAAATATGTCTCATCTTCACCCCCACTCTCTCTCTTCAGGTCTGAGTGGGCAGCCGGCAGACATCGAGAAGCGGAAAACAGTGTTTGGGCAAAATTTCATACCGCCCAAAAAGCCCAAAACGTTCTTGCAATTAGTGTGGGAGGCGCTGCAGGATGTCACACTGATTATCCTGGAAGTGGCAGCCGTAGTTTCACTTGGCCTTTCTTTTTATAGACCTCAAGATGCCGAAAGAGAAGGTAGGTTGGTTAAAATCGTGGCTCGTTTTGACATCATTGCAAAGTAGGGCTGCAGCTATCGAATATTTTCGTAATCGAGTAATCGGATAAAACATATATAATTTTAGGTGAAGAGCAATTTTAAATATACATGAGAAAACAAGGCATTTCATCTAATATTGAACCATTTTCAGTCAATCAATGTCTTTATTTTCAATGAACATTGTTGAAAATGGCCGACAATTGCATCTCAGATGTAACTAGAATAAAAAAAAGACTAATTCACTGCTTTCACTCAAAAAACTTTTAGATCGTACATGTCCCGATCGATCAGGTCCGATCACGTCATTTACAAAGTATCGGAATCGGCAAAAAAATATCGGACATGCCTTTTTTTAATTTATAGCTATATATTATTTAATTCAATTGTTTTCTAATTGTATTTAACGTTACAGACCTAATGTGTTACACTCATCCAGAGTCTTTAGTTTAAGCTTAAGGTAGGGTTATCAAATTTATCGCGTTAACGGCGAGGATTGATATTTTTTACATTTATCACGTTACAATATTTAACGCAATTAACGCATGCGCTGCACGACCCACTCACGCACTGTCGCGTTCAATCTATTATGGCGCCGTTTTACCTATACAGTATATAGAGCTAAAAGGCAGAATAAATTGAGTAGAGTGAATTACAATCCCTCTCCTAATGATTAGAAATATCGTGGGAAGCAATGTGGGGAACAAAGGTAGGAGTTGATCTTTTTCTTAACATCTTATGTTATTTCCCAACGCATAGAGGATATATAAATTGGTACCACGACGCACAGTCATGGTTTCACTTCCCATCATGCATTTGGGCAGAACAGTTAAATGGCTACAGTGTCATTTACTGAAAGCTCAACAAATACACTACATGGCAATATTTAATCACAATATACAAAGTCACATTTATCCTTTAAAATTACAAGTCTTTCTATCCGTGGATCCCTCTCACAGAAAGAATGTTAATAATGTAAATGCCATCTTGAGGATTTATTGTCATAATCAACAAATACAGTACTTATGTACTGTATGTTGAATGTATATATTCGTTCCGAGTTTTATTCATTTTTTTCTTAATGCATTGCCAAAATGTATATGATCGGGAAAATTATCGGGAATGTTTTGAATTGAATCGGGAGCAAAAAAAAAGCAATCGGATCGGGAAATATCAGGATCGGCAGATACTCAAACTAAAACGATCGGGATCGGTAGCAAAAAAACATGATCGGAACAACCCTAATATATATATATATATTTCTTACCTAAAAATGCCATTACGCTTGATAAACCACATCACTTAAAAGTTGTCTTTTTCCCACGTTTCAATCGAATTTCTATTTGTGTCAAGCTATTCTTAAGTCGTGGTTAAGTTTTAAGTTAGTCTAAACTGTAAGTCCTGATAGGATTTTGAGTTTTTGCAGTGCTCAAAATAAAGCTGAAACGAATACTCGAGCAACGCGAGTTTAAAAACTGGTCCGAGTAATTTTATTCACCTCGAGGAATTGTTTAATTTTGCCAGCCATAAGCATCACGTTTTGCCCGGACTACTTTTAATTAATGCGGGACGACGCGCTGACGTCACGTACGTAGAGGAAGAAGCAATAAAAAGAAGAAAAAAAAACTTACAGCAGCCGACAACCGCTAAAAAACTACTCCGACGTTGCCAAAAACTACACAAAAATAACTCCCATGCTCAACAGTTGGTATGAGGTTATTTTCCCGGAATGCTGTATTGGGTTTATGCGTAGTGCATCTCATAGATATCATATCTAAGTAGAACTAGATGCAAATTGGCAGACTGGGCGGCATTAGTAAGCAGCCGCCATCTTAAAGCAGTAGATTCTCAGCGCTAGTAAATAAGTTGTCGCTAGCTTTCACTCGCTCACGTAACGTTAGCCCTGCGGAGGGCTAGGCTTCTATTGAGGTAGATTTGTGTCTTTGTTATTCAATCGAAAAACGTAGCTTCAATCAAAAAAAAAAGTTGCTTCAATCAAAATATATATTTTTAATACAAAAAAAGTCACTTCAATCAAAAAAATGTGTAGTTTTGCATTAGGGCCTTTATTATTTAATCAAAAAATAAGTTGCTTCAAACAAAAAAAAAATATTTTCAAAAGAAAAATAACTTCAATCAAAAATAAAGAAAATTCAATTGCAGAAAAGTTTTTGAATGCGATAAAATATCATTTAAACCGTTTTGTTTGATTGAAGCAATCTTTTTTTTGGGTAGGACATTTGTGTCTAAATCATTCAATCCCAGAAAAAGTTGCTTCAATCAAAAAAAAAAATATTTTCAAAGAAAAAAATCAGTTTCAAAAATAAAATTGCCTTTCCCTAAAAAAACAAAACCAAACATGAAATGACTTTGATGCGAGCCAGTGCTTCTGTGATCCGAGAATACATCTGAGATGCAATTGTTGGCTGTTTTCAACAATGTACATCAAAAATAAAGACATTGATTGACTGAAAACGGTTCAAAATTAGATGAAATGTCTTGTTTTCTCATGTATATTTATAATTGCTCTTTACCTAAAAAAAAAAAAAAAAGATTTATGATATCCGATTACTCGATTAATTGATTTTTCAGTCGATTACTCGATTACTAAACTATTCGATAGCTTCAGCCCTAGTTCAAAATAAATATATGATACCTGCTGTATTGGAGCACATTAGGCACCATTGCTACTTGGTGTTTTATCCAGCGATGACTACTGAGCTAAAATTGACAGTTAGCATTATTAAGTTTTTTATTTTACACCCTCATCACTCTACAGCACTATGTTTTCACAGATTAAATAAAACCTGTTTGTAAGACAACGTTATCCACGCATCGACAGCGGTCATAATTAATAGAAACCTAGCCCTCCGCAGTGCTAACGTTACGTGAGCGAGTGACAGTAACGTTAATCTTATTAGCGCTTAGAAGTCTACTGCTTTAAGATGGCGGCTGTTTACTACCGCCGCTGACTGTCATTTCGCATCTAGTTCAACATACATGTGATATCTATGAGACGCATCAGACGCTACCTGCTACCACCATAGCATCATGCAGGCTAGTTTTTAGCAACGTCGGCGTCGTTAGTAGCCGCTGTCGGCTGCAGTAAGTTTTGTTTTTTATTGCTGCTTCCTCTACGCACGTGACATCAGCACGTTGTCCCGCATTAAAGGTAGTCCGGGAAAACCATGATGCTTAGAGCTGTCAAAATTAAACGATTACTCAAGGTGAATAAAATTACTCGGATCAGTTTTTAAACTCGAGTTATTCAAGTTGCTCGAGTATTCGTTTCAGCTCTATTGCAAAGACAATATACCGTAGTGGCCCGAATATAAGACTGCCCTGATTATAAGACGACCCCCTCTTTTTCAAGACTCAAGTTTGAAAAAAGACTTTTTGAACACCAAATTATTTTCTATACAGAAAATAATTACAGTACATCCGAACCAAATGATTATAACAATATATTTGAGAGAAAAAGCATGTTATTTTGCCTCATTCACATCTTAATATCTGAACATTTAAATATGTAAACTACAGTGCAATCACATTGGTAAATGAATGGTTACTGGTTTTTGAAATGTATATAAACTAAGGCTGTCAAAATTATCGCAATAACGGGCAGTAATAATTTTTTTAATTAATCACGTTAAAATATTTGACGCATTTAATGCACATGCCCAGCTCAAACAGATTAATATGACAGCCTAGTGTAATGTCCACTTGTTACTTGTTTTTTGGTGTTTTGTCACCCTCATTTTATGGGTTTCAGCGCCATGAGCATTGTGTAATTATTGACATCAACAATGGCGAGCGACTAGTTTATTTTTTGATTGAAAATTTTACAAATTTTATTAAAACGAAAACATTAAGAGGGCTTTTAATATAAAATTTCTATAACTTGTACTAACATTTATCTTTTAAGAACTTCAAGTCTTTCTATCCATGGATCGTTTTAACAGAATGTTAATAATGTTAAAGCCATCTTTTTGATTTATTGTTATAATAAACAAATACTGTACTCATGTACCGTATGTTGAATGTATATATCCGTCTTGTGTCTTTCCATTCCAACAATTTACAGAAAAATATGGCATATTTTATAGAAGGTTTGAATTGCGATTAATTACGATTAATTTTTAAGCTGTGATCAACTCGATTAAAAATTTTAATCGTTTGACAGCCTTAAGATAAACCAATCTTTTGTAATCAACCACAAAATTGAAATAACTGCATTAACCATCAAAGTGAAGTCTAATTGTAACTGTAGTCTTGAAACAAATCTGAATAAGGAAAAACATTGCAATTAAATAATGCAAACTGGTTAAACTTGAGAATAGCGGAGATCTGTCATACCAGAACATCGCTTCAATGATATCTGGCGCCATCTAGCGTCGTGAATGGGGAGAGTAGCTGAGATCTGTCATGACAGAACATTGCTTCAATGAAATCTGGCGCCATCTATCGTCGTGAATGGGTGTAATGTCTAGACCACGAATATAAGACGACCCCCTTTTTTTTAGTCTCAAGGGCGTAGGTTTGCATAGGGACGGTAGGGACACTACCAACTTTTCAGGATCCTCAAATTGTCCCCACCAACTTTCAGGCAACCTTATTTGTATTGTATAATGAGTTCAGTTATGTAGGTAATTTAGATGGTCTTTTTTTATCCTTTAAGGATAGAATTGACCCTACTATTATTAAGTGATGTATTTACATTATTTTCAGACTTACATTTACCCCTTTTCACTTGCTAAAATGTGCTGGACCATTATTATTTTTATTTAACCTCATATGCACATTTGATTGGCTGATGACATGCCCCCCCACACACACACACACACCCACATACACAAACATGCACAACCACACAGCCCCGACAAAAATACAACATGCCGCCTCTTTGAAGAGGAGGGGTATTAGAAGTTTTTTTGGCCAGCAGCAGCTACTGTAAGGAATGTAAGAGACGTCAGTGTTGTGGACATGGGAAACACATCACTGATTTTGTTACTGAAAATCCGACCTGCAGCAGAGTTAGCATGACATTAAACTTTCTGAACATGCTAACCTGCAAAACTCGAATGGGTAGGTGCCTCCAGTCCAGTATGTGCTTTCTGCTGTTAACGTGATGAGATTTTTTTCCAGTTATATTTATTCATTTAGACTAGGGGTGTCAAACGATTAAAGTTTTTAATCGAATTAATTACAGCTTAAAAAGTAATTAATCGTAATCAATCGAAATTCAAACCATCTATCAAATATGCCATATTTTTCTGTAAATTATTGTTCGAATGGAAAGATAAGACACAAGATGGATATATACATTCAACATACAGTACATAAGTACTGTATTTGTTTATTATAACAATAAATCAACAAGATGACATTAACATTATTAACATTCTGTTAAAGCGATCCATGGATAGAGAGACTTGTAGTTCTTAAAAGATAAATGTTAGTACAAGTTCTAGAAATTATATATTCAAACCCCCCTTAATTTTTTCGTTTTAATAAAATTCGTAAAATTTTCGATCAAAATATAAACTCGTAGCCTGCCATTGTTGATGTCAATAATTACTTACACAATGCTCATGGGTTCTGAAGCAAATAAAATCAGTCGCACCCAAGCGCCAGCAGAGGGCGCCAAAACTCTGCAAAACACACCAGGTACACATTTAACTGTGCTGTCATTTTAATCTCTTTGAGCGGGGCATTTGTGCGTTAAATGCGTCAAATATTTTAACGTGATTAATTAAAAAAATTAATTACCGCCCGTTAACGCAATAATTTTGACAGCCCTAATTTAGACATTAATTTAGACAATGTTGAGTGGTCTAAAGACAAATGTTTATTTTTTTTTGCATTCCTGGACAATTAAGAGATTCATAATAGGTTTGTATTTATTGTGTATGTTGAATTTGCTAATAAAATCCAGAAATTTATTCTGGAAGTTTTCAAAAATGTTTCTTTAGTAGTTTTTGAAAACAAACGGTGTATCACCTGAACCAATACACATGAAAGTATAAGTCAAAACAGATTTATTTTGCATTGATCATTTGGCCTATCAATTAATTAGATTCATATTCATGAGAAATGTAGCACTGACCCCGTTCACCCAATCTGTTTGGGTTTAATAATGTCCTTTCCTAAGCAAAAAGTGTACATGCAGGTTATGCTGTTATATCGTCCCTACCAATGTTGAGACCAAACCTACGCCCTTGTTCAGTCTTATTTCAATGCAAAAAACACTCTTATATTCGGGCCAGTACGGTAAGTCCTATGTTTGCTTTGCATTGTTTATTACCAGCGAGCTTTATTTATAGAGTTGACACGCATGGCCGCCGTTTTTTTTTTTTTTTTTTTTTTTTTTGCCTCTGCAGACTGTGGGAAGGCTGCCGGCGGCGGGGAGGACGAGCACGAGGCAGAGGCGGGCTGGATCGAGGGCGCCGCCATCTTGCTGTCGGTCATCTGCGTGGTGCTGGTGACGGCGTTCAACGACTGGAGCAAAGAGAAGCAGTTCCGCGGCCTCCAGAGCCGCATCGAGCAGGAACAGAAGTTCACCGTGGTTCGCGGCGGACAGGTCATCCAGATCCCCGTGGCCGAGATAGTCGTCGGGGATGTCGCACAAATCAAATACGGTAAGACAGACTAAACTCTTTCCTTCCAGAGGTTTGGAACTCCAGTTTTACTATTGGTGTGGTTTTTAGGAGACCTTTTGCCTGCCGACGGTCTTCTCATCCAAGGCAACGATTTGAAGATCGACGAGAGCTCGCTCACGGGAGAGTCTGACCACGTCAAGAAGACGCAAGAGAAAGATTTAATGCTGTTATCAGGTAACACGGAGCCTCTTTAACACAATGGCTGCCACTAGCGGAGATAGGCGTCCAATCCAATCCAAGCGAATGAACAAATCATGATCATTCAATGCAAGACTAGGCATGTGCCGGTATTAGATTTTGACGGTATAATAACCTTAAGCCATAGATTTCATAACATATTGACAGGACACGGGGCGCAGGGCCGATCCGTAGGGGGCCTATTCTCAAAAACCTCAAATTCAATTATTTTCAAAACCAAAGCTGCTACTGACCTAAAACCAAAACAGGCACCTTTGGCATATATGAGTCTCCATGAGCAGCGGCATAAAAAAAATTCAAAGTTGTTTCGTTATAAAATCCCGATAATTTTTTAATATAACAAAACTTAAAATGGCTATATAATTCTCAGATTTTACACTAAATGCACAAAAAAATCACTAAATGCAGAGATAATCACCTATATTTTCAGGATCAATAGCAGTTTCTGCCCAAAATACCAACTTATTTTTTCTGTACTGCATGTTTTTAACGGCTAATAAATCACTCAATTTCCACATCAGAAACTTAATACTTGAGGAAAACTTGCAGAATCAATTATAAGTAATTAATAGGGCTGTTGAACGATTAAAAATTTTAATCGAATTAATCACAGCTTAAAAATTAATTAATTGTAAAAGCCATATTTTTAAATTATTGTTGGAATGGAAAAATAAGACACAAGACGGATATATACATTCAACGTACTGTACATAAGTACTGTATTTGTTTATTATAACAATAAATCAACAAGATGGCATTAAAATTAACATTCTGTTAAAGCGATCCATGGATAGAAAGACTTGTAGTTCTTAAAAGATAAATGTTAGTACAAGTTGTTTATAGAAATTTTATATTAAAACCCCTCTTAATGTTTTCGTTTTAATAAAATGTGTAAAAATTTCAATCAAAAAATAAACTACCGGTGGTAGCTTGCCATTGTTGATGTCAACCCATAAAATCAGTCGCACCAAAGCGCCAGCAGAGGGAGACAAAAAACAAGTAACAAGTGGACATGACACTGCTGTCATTTTAATCTGTTTGAGCGGGGCATGTGCGTTAATTGCATCAAATATTTAAACGTGATTCATTTAAAAAAATAATTAACACCCGTTAACGCGATAATTTTGACAGCCCTAATAATTAATAGATTATTAATAACTTATTGTGTAATAGAATAGCCCTTGATTGTCATTATACAGTTGTACAATGAAAATGTGGAGCATCTCCCTTTACAGTGCAGGATAAGTTAAAATCTCAAAAGTGACTTGCAAGTATGAAATCTAAATAAACATAAATATAAAATGCGTATTACATAGTCCTATAATTCAGGCAGTGCAATTAATCAATGTGGTATTACCAGGATATGCGCGTCGTCTTTCAACAATAACATAGCCTTTTTCTACGCCTTGCGTTTTCTGGTCTTGCTTCCTCGACTTGGACAAGTCTCTGTTCCTCGCTGTGTCCTTTCTGCCCTCCTCGACTTTGCTCTGTTTCCTGCTGGTCGGCCACTCCTAGGCCTTGTTCTTCCTTGCTTCTGAAGTCACATCCTTGGAGAAGTTCGCACCAAAACAATTGAAGAGGAACCGCCAGGAACTCCAGCAGGTGCTCTTGTGCTTCCTGCCCATCAGGGAGTCCCACAGCGACATTCCGAAAGTCGCCATGTGGGCCATGAGGAGAGATGGCCGCTTGAGGACCGCCCGGCCCGTCTCCAGCTTTCCATTGTCGTCTTGAACATCTCCAGGCCATGTCCCTGTGTTCCTGCTTGCCGGTGGTCATGGCGAGGGACCTCCACCCAGCGTCCGTGTTGGGGTTGACGGCCGCCATGATGAGCACCTTCTGGGTCAACTTGTAGCCGGCCTCTCAGGCTCCTAAAACACATTTTATAAAGATAGCAGTTTTATCTTTTTTACAGTGGGGCAAATAAGTTTTTAGTCAACCAGTAATTGTGCAAGTCGTCCCACTTGAAAATATTAGAGAGGCCTGTAATTGTCAACATGGGTAAACCTCAACCACGAGAGACAGAAGAATCACGTTTGATTTTTTTTTTAAAGAATTTATTTGCAAATCATGGTGGAAAATTAGTATTTGGTCAATACCAAAAGTTCATCTCAGTACTTTGTTATGTACGCTTTGTTGGCAATAACGGAGAACAAATTTTTTCTATAACTCTTCACAAGCTTTTTTTCCACACACTGCTGTTGGTATTTTGGCCTATTCCTCCATGCAGATCTCCTCTAGAGAAGTGATGTTTTGGGGCTGTCGTTGGGCAACACGGACTTTCAACTCCCTCCACAGATTTTCTATGTGGTTGAGATCTGGAGACTGGCTAGGCCACTCCAGGAGCTTGAAATGCTTCTTACGAAGCCACTCCTTTGTTGCCCTGGCTGTGTGTTGGGGATTATTGTCATGCTGAAAGACCCAGCCACGTCTCATCTTCAATGCCCCTGCTGATGGAATGAGATTTTCACTCAAAATCTCTCGATGCATGGCCCCATTCATTCTTTCCTTTACACAGATCAGTCGTCCTGGTCCCTTTGCAGAAAAACGGCCACAAAGCATGCTTCACAGTGAGTATGGTGTTCTTCGGATGCAATTCAGTATTTTTTCTCCTCCAAACACGAGAACCTATGTTTCTACCAAAAAGTTCTATTTTGGTTTTATCTGACCATACCACATCCTCCCAGTACTCTTCTGGATCATCCAAATGCTCTTTAACAAACCGCAGACGGGCCTGTACGTGCACTGGCTTCAGCAGGGGGACACGTCTGGCAATGCAGGATCTAAGTCCCTGGCGGCGCATTGTGTTACTGATAGTAGCCTTTGTTACTCTGGTCCCAGCTCTGTGAAATCATTCACTTGGTCCACCTGTGTGGTTCTGGGATTTTTGCTCACCGTTTTTGTTATCATTTGACGCCACGGGGTGAGATCTTGCATGGAGCCCCAGAGCGAGGGAGGTTATCAGTGCTCTTGTATGTCTTCCATTTTCTAATAATTGCTCCCACAGTTGATTTCTTTACACCAAGCGTTTTACCTATTGCAGATTGTCTTCCCAGCCTGGTGCAGGTCTACAATTTTGTCTCTGGTGTCCTTCGATAGCTCTTGGGTCTTGGCCATAGTGGAGTTTGTAGTGTGACTGACTGAGTTTGTGGACAGGTGTCTTTTATATCGATATCGAGTTAAAACAGGTGCCATCAATACAGGTAACCGGTGGAGCCTCGTTAGACCTCGTTAGAAGAAGTTAGACCTCTTTGACAGCCAGAAATCTTGCTTGTATTTTATGGGTCACTTCCTGTTGATTTTGAGTTACAGAACAGGAAGGAATCACCCAAATGAATCGGCAGTGACTCAAACTCAACCGGAAATTACCTAAAAATGCCCAAAAATGAACCGCAATTGACCTGTAAATGCCCTGAAAACTCCCAGTCTAAAAGGATTGGGCTTCATGCACCATCAATGTAGCCTTAGGCGTTCATACTACAGGTCTTAATGCACAAATCCGATTTTTTGTCATATCTGTTTTTTTGGCGTGCCCGTTCAGACTGCCTTTGTCCATTGAGACCATTCAAGTATTACGCATGCGCACTGATTCGCAGTCCGACACGCGCTGAGCAAGACGACCCGCATGCGCAGAAGCATCAAAACAAATGACAACACATGCTGGCTGTCATCCGTCATTCCAGGGATATCATATTTTTCTTTATAAAAAGAGGACACAAATAACGGGCATAAATAATCCCAGTTTAGGTTTATATTCAAAGTATATGGATCGGTAGCATGCACGCACTGTCCGTGCATGTCACACGCTCGTACGGGCAGTTTGCCCCGACTCTGGGCCGTGTAAGCAATGTTGAAATATTGCTTATATGGAGCAGACAGAAAACTGATCATTCTCAGGCTTATCCTCAACCCATTTTTATTTTTTTTATGACTGTTGTCAAGTCCGACCCTTCCTAAAAAGCCATGTTCAAGGCAAGCTAGGCGCTAATGACGCACAGCTGCACCGCGTCTCTCTCGCTTTTTGATGACGTAATTGCTGCATGAATTCCGATTTGAGAGACTGAACAGTACAGACCGCCGCGACAGTCTGGAAAAATGTGGCCCAGATCGGATTTGAACCATATACGAAAGTGACCCAGATCGGATTTGAAATGGTCCAGTTCTATGCGACTTGTCACGTTCAGACCGTCAAGTTAATGCCTCACTCGAGTCGGAAAAACACGAAAAAATCGGATTCGTGCATTAAGACCTGTAGTATGAACGTAGCCTTAGAGTTAACTGAGACACTATTATGGTGGAAGATTTTGGTAGCAACTTGTTGGTTCCTTTTTATTTCATTTTTAGACATTGACACCTTTTTAAAATGACATCTCGATTCTTGGCAGGAGCATATCGATCACCTTTTGGGGTCACACCCCTGCAGGACATAGCGACAACTGGAAGGGGATGGGTGAGCACTGTTGCTCCAAGCCACGGATTTCTCGCTACGTTTTTTTTGGGACCGCAAAAATAGCTAATACTGTAACTACGGTATGACGGAAATTTTTAGTGGTTTTGAAACCGTGACGTTTTCATACCACGATAAACCTTGAAACCAGCACATGCCTATGCACGACTCTCATATTTTAGCATAGTGACTCCTTCCATCAGTCCATCCTCCCACCAATTTCTTTGGTTTTCCGCTAGATCGGCGTCTCAAGTGTTCCGCTCTCTTAGCAAATAAATCTAGTGAGGCTTTTATTTCTGTCTGTATCCGCGGGGGAACTTAAATGGCTAACGCTCGTCTGCCCCCTCGCTCCAAAAGGCACCCACGTGATGGAGGGCTCAGGGAAAATGGTGGTCACAGCGGTGGGCGTCAACTCGCAAACTGGAATTATTTTCACGCTGCTCGGTGCCGCGGAGGATGAGGACGATGATGATGAAGATGAAAAGAAGAAGGAAAAAGAGGAGAAGAAGAAACAAAGAAAAAGTGAGTGTTATCATTGCCTGGTTTACATTCTGTTCAAGTATACCACTTCCTCGCTAACTATATGTTCTTGCTTTTTTTCATGCAGACAAGAAGCAGGATGGTTCCATTGAAAATCGTAAGAAAGGTGAGTTGCTGTTCGGACCAACGTGATCGAGTGCACGCACACACACCACCTGCTTTTTAGTCATACGGTTCGACCTTGAACGGGTCTCCGAAAGTGCACCGTAAGCTGATTTAGATTGTATTAAGCAAATCTTCCCTCGATTAGCATTCAGATTCCCAAATAATACGATATTGGTCTCTCTGGAAAAATGAGCAAAACTAGGCTGAACGATTGACCTTAAAGCATCTGTCCCCTAATGACGGCTTTGGAAAGTGAAATGTCCTGGAAAAGGTCGTGTTGTGTGTAGTTCATTTCCGTGGCGTTGATGTGGAATGCGGTGGAACGAGTCGGAAGCGCGCGTGCGATACTGACTGCGCATCGTGGGCTTTTAAAGCTGATGCGCATAGCAATGTCTGGTAAAGGGTAGGCGGTTCAATTAAAGTGTGTATAATCACCTCGCAACTGTGGCGCCCACATTTATTAGCCGGCGTCATCCTTCCTATTTAATGGCAGCATGTAATTGGCTGCGGTGCTTTTTTTCCCGCCAGTGATTTTTGCATTTGGCCGCGACCCCCCCTTTGACACAGCACAAGCTGTGCTGGCATCCTGGTTGTCCGGCCTTGTCTCCCCCTTTTTCCTCGCCTGGCACATTGTGCTTTGGGCAGCAGGTGCTACCGAATCCAGTTACAGCGATTAGTGATGAGGAGATTAAAGCGACGCAACAATTCCGAGGCCAGAACATCTGCTTCCCCCCCTCTGCATACTATACTTCTCCCTGCGGCCCCCACCTTTTGACTCACACGGTTGTCTCCGACGGAAGCGATCCTGGAGGATATCGTGTCCAATTTGAAGGCTGACAAGCACAATTGTGCCGTGGTTGAGCTGGCGGTCCTGATCAGTGACACTCGGGTCCGTGACCACCGGTGATGGTCCCCGGTGCACGGATTCCCTCTGTCTGCCAGGATTCAGCCGTAATCCTTTAGACTGAGATTACTCCGGCCGTGTAAGTCCAGAACCAACCACAGTCAGTGGCAGCTGCAGTAACCCGGTGCTAACCCTCCCCGCCCCTTCCGCACAATACCGTAGCCTTGTCACGGGCGCGCCATTGCATGAGGCATTTAATTAAATCATCCCAAGTTTGAGGGAAGAAAGATGTGACAATTGTCCTGGAGGGTTTTAGCAGCTGTATCCTCACAGCTTGGCACGACTAATGATTTTATCACGGCTCTGCAGAGACGAGCCCTCATATTTTATCCGCTCGCGTGTCTTCGGGATTCCCGTTTGTCCCGCCTGCGAGGGAGGGGAGGCCGGGAGATACCGCCGTGAATACAAAGACGTGCTTTAAAACAAATTAGGGCTGTCAAGCTATTAAAAAATTTTAATCGAGTTAATCACAGCTTAAAAATTAATCTTAATTACTCGCAATTCAAACCATCTGTAAAATATGCCATTTTTTTCTGTAAATTATTGTTTGAATGGAAAGATAAGACACAAGACGGATACATTCAACATACTGTACATAAGTACTGTATTTGTTATAACACATCAACAAGATGGCATTAACATTATTAACATTCTGTTCAAGTGATCCATGGATAGAAAGACTTGTACTAACATTTCTCTTTTAAGAACTACAAGTTAGAGAAATTTTATATTAAAACCCCTCTTAATGTTTTCGTTTTAATAAAATTTGTAAAATTTTCAATAGAAAAATAAACTAGTAGCTCGCCATTGTTGAACAATGCTCATGGGGCTGAAACCCATAAAATCAGTCACACCCGAGCGCCAGCAGAGGGCTACAAAACACCAAAAAACACAAGTAACAAGTGGCCATGACATTATGCTGTCATTGTAATCTGTTTGAGCGGGGCATGTGCGTTATATGCGTCAAAAATATTAACGTGATTAATTTAAAAAATAATTACCGCCCGTTAACGCGATAATTTTGACAGCCCGAATACAAATACAATCATTTATGTACAGTAGTATGAAAAAGTAAAAGAACCTTTTGGAATTTCTGACATTTCTGTGTAAAATCACCATCAAATGTGATTTGATCTTTGTCAAAATCACACAGATGAAAAAAAGGGTCTGCTTCAACTAAAACCACCCAAACATTTATAGATTTTCATATTTTAATGAGGATAGCATGCAAACAATGACAGGAGGAGGAAAAAATAAGTAAGTGAACCCTCTGCCTAAGGAGACTTAAAGAGCAGTCGAAACCAATTTTTTTAGACAATTTAAGTCAATCACTGATGAGTGGTTTAAAGCCACCCTGCCCACGATGAAATACACACCTGGTAAGAATTGTCTTGATGAGAAGCATTGTCTAATGTTTATAATGGCTGGGTCAAAAGAGCTGTCTGAAGACCTGTTGCTTTGTATAAAGCTGGGAAAGGATACAAAACCATCTCTAAAAAATCTGGATGTTCATCAATCGACAGTCAGAGACGTTGTCTACAAATGGAGAGAGTTTTGCACTGTTGCTTCTCTCCCAAAGAGTGGCCGTACACCATAATCACGCCAAGAGTTCAGCGCAGAATACACAGGGATGTAAAAAAAGAACCCTAGTGTGTCTGCTAAAGACTTACAGAAATCACTGGCATAGTCCAGTATCTCTGTGCACACAAACTTCATATAAAACTATGGCCAAGAATGGTGTTCATGGGAGGACTCCACGGATGAAGCCACTGCTGTCTATAAAACAACATTGTTGCTCGTTTAATGTTGGCAAAAAGGCACTTGGACACTCCACAGAAGTTTTGGCAAAATATTTTGTGGACTGATGAAACCAAAGTTGAATTGTTTGGGAGGAACACACAACGTCACGTGTTGAGGAAAAATGGAACAGCTCACCAACATCAACACCTCATCTCCCATTGTGAAGCATGGTGGAGGGAGCATCATGATTTGGGGTTGTTTTGCTGACTCAGGGCCTGAACAACTTGCAATCATTAATGGAAGAATGAATTCAAAAGTTTATCAGGATGTTTTACAGGAAAACCTGAGGCAGTCTGTCAGACAGTTGAAGCTAAAAAGAGGATAAATGCCTCAACAAGACAATTATCCAAAACACAGAAGTAAATCAACTTCAGAATGGTTTCAGAAGAACAAAATACACGTTCTGGAGTGACCAAGTTAAAGTCCTGACTTGAACACCATTGAGATGCTTGTGGCATGACCTAAAGACAGCGATTCATGCCAGATATCCCAGGAATCTGACTGAACTCCAGCAGTTTTGTGTAGAAGAATGGGCCGAGATTAGTCCTCATCGATGTGCCAGACCGATCTGCAGCTACAGGAAGCGTTTGGTTGAAGTTATTGCTGTCATTGTTTGCATACTATCCTCAATAAAATATGAAAACCTATACATGTTTGGGTGGTTTTAGTTAAAGCAGAGTTTTTTCATCTGTGTGATTTTGACAAAGATCAGATCACATTCGAGAGTGATTTCATGCAGAAATGTGAGAAATTCCAAAAGGTTTTTAATACCACTGTATTATATTTCATGATATCAAACGCTTTCTTCCTTCCAGCCAAAGCGCAGGATGGCGCCGCCATGGAAATGCAGCCTCTAAACAGCGACGAGGGAGGCGACGCGGAGGAGAAGAAGAAAGCCAACCTGCCAAAGAAAGAGAAATCGGTCCTGCAGGGCAAGCTGACCAAACTCGCTGTACAAATTGGCAAAGCGGGTAAGACGCAGATTTTTTTATGCATTTGGACATATGTTTTACGTGCATTCACTGCCAGCCTAGTGATGAACTCATTTACCTTCCTTTCAGGATTGGTGATGTCGGCCATCACCGTGATCATCCTGGTGGTGCTGTTTGTGCTCAACACCTTCTGGATCCAAAACCTGCCTTGGGTCAAGGCCTGCACACCCATTTACATTCAGTTCTTTGTCAAATTCTTCATCATCGGCGTCACCGTGCTGGTGGTGGCCGTTCCCGAAGGCCTCCCTCTCGCCGTCACCATCTCATTGGCGTACTCCGTCAAGGTACGGTGATTTAACCTATCACCCACGTACCCGCCGGCTTACGTTTTAGCCTATTAAAGGAAGCAGTCCAGCCTGTTAAGACATGTGAAGTGTTACCTTAAAGCCAAGCTATGATACTGCTCGGTGTTATCCAATGTGGAAAGAGCTCTCTAGCGTTTGACTGTTGTCCTTCTGACAGAAAATGATGAAAGACAACAATTTGGTGCGTCACCTGGACGCCTGCGAGACGATGGGCAACGCCACGGCTATCTGCTCGGACAAGACTGGGACGCTCACGATGAACCGCATGACTGTGGTGCAGGCCTACGTGGCAGAGAAACACTACAAGAAGGTGCCAGACCCGGAGAACATCCCCGCCTCCATTTTAGATTTCCTAATTCTGGGAATAGCCGTCAACTGCGCCTACACGACCAAGATCATGGTAAGTCCGGGATTTCCCGATCAAGTCGAGATACCGCCGCTCACTATTTTCTGGCGTCCTCTCCGGTAGCCTCCAGAGAAAGAAGGGGGCCTGCCTCGGCAAGTGGGGAACAAAACCGAATGTGCCTTGCTGGGATTTTCTACCGACCTCAAACGCGACTACCAGACCATTCGCAACGAGATCCCCGAGGAGAAGCTACACAAAGTGTACACCTTCAACTCGGTGCGCAAGTCCATGAGCACGGTGCTAAAAATGGCCGACGGCAGCTACCGGATGTTCAGCAAGGGCGCTTCGGAAATCCTCCTGAAAAAGTAAGAAAGTTTGAGTGTGGTGTTAGTCTATAGGTTTTTGCTTACCCCAGATGCCCGTGAACTACAACCCCTAGCAAAAAGTATGGAATCACTCGTCTCGGACGAGCACTCACTCAGACATTTTATCATGTAGAACAAACTCGGATAAAAAGTTTGAAAAAATAATGAATTAGTTCAAAAGTGCAACTCTTTAGGATTCACAAACACTAAAAGAAATGAATATAAAACATTGTGGTGGTCAGTAAATGTTACTTTTATAGAGCAAGTGCAGGGAAATATATATGGAATCACTCCATTCTGAGGGGAAAAAATGAAATCATTAGAAACAAACAAAGAAATAACAGTAAAACACATCTTTAGTATTTCGTAGCACCACCTCTGGCTTTTATGACAGCATGCAGTCTCTGAGGCATGGACTTGATTAGTATTCTTCATCAATTTGGTACCAACTTTCTTTGATTGCAGTTGCCAGATCATCCTTGCAGGTCTGAGCCTTGCTGTGGACCATTTTTCCAAGTTCCACCACAGGTTTTCAATAGGGTTGAGATCTGGGCTGTTTGCAGTCCATGCTACTGACTGGATGAGTCTTTCTCCAAGGAATGCTTTAACAGTTTTAGCTCTGTGGCATGGCGCATTGTCATTTTGGAAAATAGCAAGCACATTTTCAATTGAAGGGATAAGAAAGCTGTCTAAAATTTCAGTGTAAACTTGTGCATTTCTTGAAGATTTAACCACAGCCATTTTCATCATCACCTTGTCCAGAGTAGAGAATCTGCATTGGACAAGGTGATGATGCTGGAACATTTGTTTGTTGCTGTTCCAGTGAGATTTGCAAAGATGACTGCCTGAAGAAAACATCAAAATACCCACAGTCCAGGGCTGCATGTCAGGCAAAGACACTGGGGAGATGGCTGTGGTTAAATCTTCAATAAATGCACAAGTTTACATTGAAATTTTAGAAAGCTTTCTTATCCCTTCAATTGAAAATATGTTTGTCATTTTCCAAGATGACAATGCATCATGCCACAGAGCTAAAACTGTTAAAGAATTCCTTAGACTCATCCAGTCAATGTCATGGCCTCCAAATAGCCCAGATCTCAACCCTATTGAAAACCTGTAGAGGGACTTGAAAAAAATGGTCCACAGCAAGGCTCCGACCTGCAAGGATGATCTGGCAACTGCAATCAAAGAGAATTGGCACCAAATTGTTGAGGAATACTCATCAAGCCCATGCCTCAGAGACTGCAAGCTGTCATAAAAGCCAGAGGTGGTGCTACTAAATACTAGAGATGTGTTTTGATGGTTATTTCTTTGTTTGTTTCTCATGATTCCATATTCTTTTTCCCTCAGAAAGGAGTGATTCCATATATATTTTCCTGCACTTGCTCTATAAAAGTAGCATTTACTGACCACCACAATGTTTTATATTCATTTCTTTTAGTATTTCTGAATCCTAAAGCGTTTTGAACTACTTCATTATTTTTTTCAAGCTTTTTATTAGGGCAGTCAAAATTATCGCGTTAACGGGCAGTAATTAATTATTTTAATTACGTTAAAATATTTGACGCAATTAACGCACATGCCCCGCTCAAACAGATCAAAATGACAGCACAGTGCAATGCCAAATTGTTACTTGTGTTTTTTGAAGTTTTGTCGCCCTCTGCTGGCTCTTGGGTTTGACTGATTTTATGGGCTTAAGCACCCATGATCATTTTGTAATTATTGACATCAGCAATAACGGGCTACTAGTTTATTTTTTGATTGAAAATTTTACAAATGTTATTAAAACGAAAACATTAAGAGGGGTTTTAATATAAAATTTCTATAACTTGTACTAAAATTTATCTTTTAAGAACTACAAGTCTTCCTGTCCATGGATTGCTTTAACAATGTTAATAATGTTAATGCCATCTTGTTGATTTATTGTTATAATCAACAAATACAGTACTTATGTACTGTATGTTGAATGTATATATCCATCTTGTGTCTTTATCTTTCCATTCCAACAATAATTTACAGAAAAATATGGCATATTTTATAGATGGTTTGAATTGCGATTAACTACGATTAATTCATTTTTAAGCTGTAATTAACTCGATTAAAAATTTTAATCGTTTGACAGCCCTACTTTTTATCTGAGTTTGTTCTACATGCTAAAATGTCTGAGTGAGTGCTCGTCCGAGACTGGTGATTCCATACTTTTGCTAGAGGTTGTATATAAGTCTTGTCTTAAAGCGGCTAAGAAGTTCAAGCGCATCCCATCTCAGTCCCTTACTTTGTGAGTTATGAACAGGCGCTGAGAAAATGAGCTGGTAACAACTCTGTAAGCCTCTTAACTGATGGGCTTCTTTTTCACTCACAGAGGGCTTAATGTGACGTCACACTCGTGCAGCTCCGCATTCAAATGCGTTTGTTTTCTCCTTCTACTTTTTAGAGGCTTTTTGTTGTCTTATGGCCACGTTCTCTGCTCGTAGGTGCTATAAAATCCTGACGGCATCTGGCGAGTCCAAGGTGTTTCGCCCGCGAGACCGGGACGACATGGTGAAGAAAGTGATCGAGCCCATGGCCTCCGAAGGACTGAGGACCATCTGCCTCGCGTACCGTGATTTCAGCGTGACTGACGGCGAGCCCGACTGGGACAACGAAAACGACATCCTCACCGGGCTCACTTGCATCTGCGTGGTGGGCATCGAAGACCCCGTGAGGCCCGAGGTAATCCGCAGAGATGATTCCAAGAGGAAAAGTAAAACAGGACTCGACTGTTATCATTTTTTTTTTTGTTTGTTTTTTTAAGGTCCCAGACGCCATCAGAAAGTGCCAGCGTGCCGGAATCACGGTGCGGATGGTGACCGGCGACAACATCAACACGGCACGCGCCATCGCCAGCAAGTGCGGAATCCTGCAGCCCGGAGACGACTTCCTCTGCTTGGAAGGCAAAGAGTTCAACCGACGGATACGCAACGAAAAGGGAGAGGTGCGCGTACAGTGGCAAATCCATCGAAATGCTTCTAGAAATACTTCGATTGATCTTTGGTAAATTTGTAGATTGAGCAAGAGCGCATTGACAAGATCTGGCCCAAACTACGAGTGCTGGCTCGGTCGTCCCCAACTGACAAGCACACTTTAGTCAAAGGTAGGATTATTTTGTCCTTTCAAAACATAAGAAATTCTCTATTTTCCTTCCAGCTCACGTCTTTTACTCCCTTAGGTATTATTGACAGCACCGTATCCGAGCAGAGGCAAGTCGTCGCCGTCACAGGGGACGGCACCAACGACGGTCCCGCCTTGAAGAAAGCAGATGTCGGCTTTGCCATGGTGAGTCTCGCACGAAAATTTGCGCGAATAAATCTGCAGTGCCATAAACGGCATCGTCAATTTCCTTCCGCAGGGTATCGCTGGCACCGACGTGGCTAAAGAGGCCTCGGACATCATCTTGACGGACGACAACTTCTCCAGCATCGTCAAAGCCGTCATGTGGGGTCGCAACGTGTACGACAGCATTTCCAAATTCTTGCAGTTTCAGCTGACCGTCAACGTGGTGGCCGTCATCGTGGCGTTCACGGGCGCCTGCATCACGCAGGTTAAAAAAAAATCGATAAATCCATGTAGCAATGTGAAAGGAACATTAACAATTTTAGTGGGACTGAATTTGTTGGCTGTTATCCTGCAGGATTCGCCATTGAAGGCTGTGCAGATGTTATGGGTCAACCTAATCATGGACACTTTCGCCTCACTGGCTCTGGCCACGGAGCCGCCCACAGAAGCCCTGCTGTTCAGGAAGCCGTACGGCCGCAACAAGCCTCTCATTTCTCGCACCATGATGAAGAACATTCTGGGTCAAGGAGTATACCAGCTGGTCATCATCTTCACACTGTTGTTTGCCGGTACGAAACTGAGGCTTTAGCTTCTTTGCTGGATTCCTCTTTGACGTTCCTTTTCCCGCTTAGGAGAGAAAATGTTCGACGTCGACAGCGGCAGGAACGCGCCCCTCCGAGCACCGCCCTCGGAACACTACACCATCGTCTTCAACACTTTCGTCCTCATGCAGCTGTTCAACGAGATCAACGCTCGCAAGATCCACGGCGAACGCAATGTTTTTGATGGCATCTTCAACAACCCCATCTTCTGCAGTATCGTCTTTGGTACCTTTGTCATCCAGGTACGCTGGCTTTAGGACCGCATGCGAACTAGGGGTGTGACGAAATATCGAAATGGTGATATATCGTGATACTTTGTATCCCAAAAGGTTATCGATATGCTCCTGCCAAGAATCGAGATATCGTTTTAAAAAAGTGTCAGTGTTTAAAAATAAATAAATAAATACAGTGGGGTAAATAAGTATTTAGTCAACCACCAATTGTGCAAGTTCTCCTGCTTGAAAAGATTAGAGAGGCCTGTAATTGTCAACATGGGTAAACCTCAACCATGAGAGACAGAATGTGGAAAAAAAAACAAAATCACATCGCTTGATTTTTAAAGAATTTATTTCCAAATTCGAGTGGAAAATAAGTATTTGGTCACCTACAAACAAGCAGGAGTTCTGGCTGTCAAAGAGGTCTAACTTCTAACGAGGTCTAACAAGGCTCCACTCGTTACCTGTATTAATGGCACCTGTTTTAACTATTATCGGTATAAAAGACACCTGTCCACAACTTCAGTCAGTCACACTACAAACTCCACTATGGCCAAGACCAAAGAGCTATCGAAGGACACCAGAGACAAAATTGTAGACCTGCACCAGGCTGGGAAGACTGAATCTGCAATAGGTAAAATGCTTGGTGTAAAGAAATCAACTGTGGGAGCAATTATGAGAAAATGGAAGACATACGAGACCATTGATAATCTCCCTCCATCTGGGGCTCCATGCAAGATCTCACCCCGTGGCGTCAAAATGATAACAAGAACGGTGAGCAAAAATCCCAGAACCACACGGTGGGAGCTATGGAATGACCTACAGAGAGCTGGGACCACAGTAACAAATGCTACTATCAGTAACACAATGCGCCGCCAGGGACTCAAATCCTGCAGTCCCAGACGTGTCCCCCTGCTGTAGCCAGTACACGTCCAGGCCCGTCTGCGGTTCGCTAGAGAGCATTTGGATGATCCAGAAGAGTACTGGGAGAATGTGTTATGGTCAAATGAAACCAAAATAGAAATTTATGGTAGAAGCACAGGTTCTCGTGTTTGGAGGAGAAATAATACTGAATTCCATCCGAAGAACACCATACCCACTGTGAAGCATGGGGGTGGAAACATCATGCTTTGAGGCTGTTTTTCTGCAGAAGGACCAGGATGATTGATCTGTGTAAAGGAAAGAATGAATGGGGCCTTGTATTGAAAGATTATGAGTGAAAATCTCCGTCCATCAGCAAGGGCATTGAAGATGAGACTTGGCTGGGTCTTTCAGCATGACAATGATCCCAAACACACAGCCAGGGCAACAAAGGAGTGGCTTCGTAAGAAGCATTTCAAGGTCCTGGAGTGGCCTAGCCAGTCTCCAGATCTCAACCCCATAGAAAATCTGTGGAGGGAGTTGGAAGTCTGTGTTGCCCAACGACAGCCCCAAAACATCACTGCTCTAGAGGAGATCCGCATGGAGGAATGGGCCAAAATACCAGCAACAGTGTGTGAAAAGCTTGTGAAGAGTTACAGAAAACGTTTGGCCTCCGTTATTGCCAACAAAGGGTACTTAACAAAGTATTGAGATGAACTTTTGGTATTGACCAAATACTTATTTTCCACCATGATTTAAAAAAAATAAAATAAAAATCAAACAATGTGATTCTGTTTGTTTTTTTTCCCACATTCTGTCTCTCATGGTTGAGGTTTACTCATGTTGACAATTACAGGCCTCTCTAATCTTTTCAAGTGGGAGAACTTGCACAATTAGTGGTTGACTAAATACTTATATGCCCCACTGTAAATAAAAAAAAAAAGGGACCAACAAGTTGCTACCAAAATCTTCCACCATAAAAGTGTCTCAGGTAACTCTAAGGCTGCCATTGACAGTGCTCGACGCCCAATCCATTTAGACTGGGAACGTTCGTTCATTCAAAATAGGGCTGCAGCTACCGATTATTTTAGTAGTCGATTAATCGATGAACTATTTAGTTCAAATAATTGAGTAATTGGATAAGGAACATTAAAAAAAATAATTACCTGAGCTGAGCCTCAAACGGTAAAAATTTTTTTTTTTTAAAAAAGATCTATGTACAACAAACGAACAATTGGCTAATTTACATTGCAAAAGTCTGCAAGCTTAAATACTATGAAATGCTAACACTTTTTTACAATGCTCTTAGCAAATTGGTCAGACACATATTCCTACAAAAAATGGCTAAATTTACCTTTAAACTAAATTAGGAATGCATTCAAAAAATCATTAGCTCAAACGAACGCTTATGGTGGTCTTAACAGGGAGCAGATGGATTCAGCCATGTGAAATGAGGTCGACGAGAGGGCCGTGTATCCACCCAAATCAATATAAATAAATGCAAACACTTTCAAAACCATATCAACGCCACTTTAATTAAACGAATACTCGAAGCAGCAAAATGTAATTGGAATCTTTTTTTTTCTAATCGAATACTCGAGTTAATCGATTAATTGTTGCAGCACTAATTCGAAACCGGAGCATTTGCAGTCATTCTGTCCGATTATCGGGGCATTTACAGGTAACTTGCTGTTTTTTTCCAGGTCATTTCCTGTTGAGTTTGAGTCACTGCCTATTCATTTGGTTGATTCCCAGGTCACTTCCTGTTCTGAAACTCAAAATAAACAGGAAGTGACCCATAAAATACCCCCAAATCAACAGGAAGTGACTGAAAATCAACAGGCAAATGGCCCAAAATTACCTCATTGCCTGGCATTGGCTGCCACTGACGGCCATAGACGTTCAATCTGTTTGAAGTGGGAGGGATGGCAGCGAATGAACGAGTGTTCATTCGCTGCCACCCTCCCAGTTCAAATGGATTGGACGTCTACTAGTGATAAACTCATTCCAATTCACATCACAAGCTTGTTTTTCTGTTTATTAGTTGTTTGTAGAATACCCTAGAAAGAGTTCCTGACCAATGTATCGCTAATCATTGTAACGCCATATCGTCAGATCATCGTTATCATGAGCTTTGTATTGCAAATCATATCGTGAAGGTAACAAGAGGTTCCCACTCCTAATGCAAACAGTCAGAACTCTTAACGGCTTCCTTCTCGTTCTTCCAGATTATCATCGTGCAGTTCGGAGGGAAACCATTTAGCTGTGTGGCTCTCAGCATCGATCATTGGCTTTGGTGCACTTTCCTAGGCTTTGGCTCGCTGCTGTGGGGGCAGGTAAGACTAATCTGTAACTCGGCACTACCCCCCTGTGGTGGGATGAACATCATGCAGGAAGTAGTTTCAACGTGGAATACTTGCACTATCATTCCATAAACAGACAGAGGTGGGTAGATTAGCCAAAAATTTTACTCAAGAGTAGCGTTACTTCAAATAACACTGCTGGCCAAAAGTATTGGCACCCATGCAATTCTGTCAGATAATGTTCAATTTCTCCTAGAAAAAGATTGCAATTACAAATGCTTTGGTAGTAATATCTTCATTTAGTTTGCTTGCAATGAAAAAAAAAAAAACACAAATGAGAATGGGGGGGGGGAAATTAATCATTATCATTTTACGCAAACAATGGGCCGGACAAAAGTATTGGCACCCTTTGAAAAATCATGTGATGCTTCTGTAATTTGTGTAATTAACAGCACCTGTTACGTACTTGTGACACATAACAGGTGGCGGCAATTACTAAATCACACTTGGAGCCAGTTAAAATGGATTAAAGTTGACTCAACCTCTGTCATGTGTCCTTGTGTGTACCACATTGAGCATGAATAAAAGAAGACCAAAGAACCGTCTGAGGACTTGAGAAGCAAAACTGTGAGGAAGCATGGGCAATCTCAGACCTGAATGTTGCTGTGTCTACCGTGCGCAGTGTCATCAATAAGTGTAAAGCCCATGGCACTGTGGGCTAATCTCCCTAGATGTGGATGGAAAAAAAAATTGACGAGAGATTTTTACGAAAGATTGTGCAGATGGTGGATAAAGAACCTTGACTAACATCCAAACAAGCTGTCCTGCAGTCTGAGGGCACAACAGTCTCAACCCGTATTATCCGTCGGTGTCTGAATGAAAAGGGACTGTATGGTAGGATACCCAGGAAGACCCCACGTCTGACCCAGAGACATATATACATATATATATATATATATACATTCAACATACAGTACATAAGTACTGTATGTGTTTATTATGACAATAAATCCTCAAGATGGCATTTACATTATTATTCTTTCTGTGAGAGGGATCCACGGATAGAAAGACTTGTGACTTTGTATATTGTGACTAAATATTACCATCTAGTTTATTTGTTGAGCTTTCAGTAAATGATACTGTGGCCATGCCCAAATGCATGATGGCTGGATGTAACACGCCTTTAGCATCCATGACTGTGTGTAGTGCTACCAATTGATATATCTTCTCTGAGTTGGGTAATAACATAGGGTGTTAAGAAAAAGATCAATTGCTACCTTGCTTCCCCACATTGCTACCCACGATATTTCTAATTGTAGGGAGAGGGATTGTAAGGCTTTAGCCAATTAAAAAAAGGCTCCTAAGGCTGCCAAAATTCACTCTACTCATTTTACGCTGCCTTTTAGCTCTCTACATAGGTAAAACGGCGCCATTACAGATTGTGCGCGACAATGCGTGAGTGGGTCGTGCAGCGCATGCATTAATTGCATTAAATATTTTAACGTGATACATTTTTTTAAGAATTAATTTGATTACCCTATCTTAAGCCGAAACTAGAGACTCTGGATGAGTGTAACATATTATGTCTGTAACGTTAAATACAATTAGAAAATGATTTAATTAAAATATATATATATATAAAATAAAAAAAAAGGCATGTCCAATATTTCTTTGCCGATTCCGATACTTTGAAAATGACGTGATCGGACCCGATCGATCGGGACATCTCTAGTTAAGACTAAGTGAACGCGCGGAGTTTGGCCTTCTTGCCGGATTGTTGGGATCTCGCCGGCCCGGGTTGTTGGAGCCGCGCCAGCGAGGGTCCGGCGGTTCGGCTGGCTAGAAGGTCAAATTCCTTCACTACCCACCTCTGTAAACAGATGATCAGGCTTTTTAAAATGTATTTAAATATTAACTCATTAGTCTCGCGATAGACATTCACCTTAAATTTTTTTTTCCCACCAGGTCATCTCCTCGATACCGACCAGTCGCTTAAAATTCCTGAAAACGGCGGGCCACGGAACCCAAAAGGAGGAGATCCCCGACGAGGAGCTGGAGGAGCTGGACGACATGGACGAGATCGACCACGCCGAGCGAGAGCTACGTCGCGGCCAGATCCTGTGGTTCCGCGGACTCAATCGCATTCAGACTCAGGTAATGAACCCACAGAGTGTCACTCCACACTGGGAAGCAAAAGCCATAAAGCCTTTTAACTCCGTATTGCTGTTGCAGCAGCACTGTTAAACAATGCACAGTGCAATGCACCCCCTTGCAGTTTGCGGGACTGACTGAGAGTCATGGCTAAGCACAAATGAAACTCCTCAACTAACTTCAACGGAGTTTTTTTGAACAGCAAGATGCTACCAAAAAAATCCCTGAAAATGCAGGGGTTCCCTGCTAAAGCTTTCATTAAAGGAGATGAGGATGGAAAGCAGCTGATTGATTATTTAGGGATTTATCAATTGGTCAATGCCTTTTTCAACCCAAACTATCCCCCTTTTTCCCCTCTTCTTTTAACAAGTCAAAATCCCAAGTGACAATTGGGTCTTCTATGCTAAAGATATGCTAAAGACTGCTATTATTTCACTTTTCTCTCTGTCTCTCCCTCCTCTGGGCTTTCTCCTGTCATGCTGTGTGGTTCTTTGCAGATGGATGTAGTGAGTGCGTTCCAGAGCGGAACTTCCTTTCAGGGGGCTCTGAGGCGGCAGGCCTCCAACTCCAGCCAGCAGCAGCACGATGTAACCAATGTTTCTAGCCCTACACATGTAGCCTTTTCCACCTCCTCCAACACCACTACTTGTCCTTCTACTACTACTACCGCCAACAACAACAACATCACCGCTGCCAACAACTCCGCTTCTGCCGCCGTGGGGTGTGAGTGCGTGTTCTCCTCTCGTGCATGAGACCTTTCCTCTTCTAACCTCTCTCTCTCATTGACGCTCTTCTATTGACAAATAAGGCACCCACATATCTCATCAAGCTTGGATGCCACATGACGCCCTTCTTATCTATGTACCATGTGACCAGGTGGCTTCTGGCGTGGAGATGTTTTTTTCTCTGTTTCATCACATCTGTTCCGCTTCTGCTTGGAATGTTTTTTTTGGACTGTGATTAATAACCAAGGAAATGTGTGCATTTTTCAGTGATGTTTTCCGGATTGAGCAGGTTGTGTCTGCAGCTGCCTCAGTCAGTCTGTGCACCCTCCCTCCCCTACCCCGTTGCCCTCATGGGTCTGTGTCGCAGCGCTGGGTAAATGTTTTGAGTATACGCCCATAGACACGCTTTTAAAGAAGGCCTCAAAAGTGGCCGGGGACGATCGGGAACGGCACCCTGGCGGCTCTTCTCTCTTGCAGATCTTCCGGATTGAAAGATAGGAAGAAATTGTCAGCTGTTTTTCCTACAGGTGGAAGAAGCTCAGTAACTTTTCATTGCAGGTCCTTTCAAACTCTGTCCTCGATGCGTCATCGCGCTGACCCGCCACGTGTTCTTCTTTAGATTCTGTGAAAATGTGTCATGGGCTATACTCAAAGGTTTACCGCCGTTAGAGCACAAGGTAGCACACGCTCTGCATGGGTTGGCTCTCGGCTCTCGTGTGGCATTTCTGTTTTTTGGTCTAACCACGTGCCCGATCCGCTTGTGGACGTGCTTGGCTGCAGCAGCTTTTTTTTGGTTGTTGGTTTGGACTCTGCAAAAAAAAAAAAAAACGCATACGATTGATCATTTGTCACGTTTTCCTGTCATCTGTTTCATCTTCTGTTTTTTTGTCTGCCCCCTTCCTGTCTCCTGTCCGTTAATACAGCTCTTTAAAAAATAAGTCTTTAAATGAGTATCACTAGTAGACCTCCAATCCATTTGAACCGGGTGCAGGGCCGTGCAGAAGCCCGATGGAGGGGCAGTTGACATGAACAAGAATTTAATACACCTTACAATAGGGCTGGGCGATATGGCCTAAAGTACCGATCACAGTTCCCCGATGACGATAAATTCGCCCAAGCGGACAGTTATATAATTTGAAAATCTGAATCAATGCGTGAAATACAAATTAACCCTTTCTCGTTGATTTATTTACCCGATTTCAATTAAACATTTAAACAATTGTACATGCAGTCTAAACATTAAGTATATAAAAATTTCTTGTAAACAATAAGAATTCAAGTATAAACATTTATAACAGCTTGTATGACTTGAACAATGTACCACATTATAAAAATCCATACGACAACTGTGCAAACATGTCATTGAACACAAATGACTTAGAGTTTGAACAAAACACTTCAAACAACTTATTGTTAATGGCTACTGTGACATAATTACTCAATACAAGTGTTTCCTTCAAGGTTTCAGGTTTTTTTCCCCTGATCATTTTTTAATACATGCACGCACATATACACCCCCCGACAGACACATGCACACACATTAAAGCTACATCATTCTTTTGCCCATGAAACATTGAAGATTTTATCATGGCAGTCATGACACAGAATGAAGCAAGCACATGCAGAAAAATAGCTGTGGCCTTTAAACGGTCATATTATTGGCTTCACAGTTGCATTATAATTTATGATGAGTGCTTTACCTTCATAAAAGATAGCTAAGAAATCACACACACACAGATACAAAAAACCACAACATACTAATTGCTTGATGCAGTTTGTGCCCAATCCACTCGTTAAGTTCAGCCATTTTGACAAGGTTAGAGCCGCTATCCGACGCCATCACGTTCATTTTATAGCGTTAGGCACTAGCGATAGCCTGTGGCCTGGCTACCAGTAGTAAGCACCCTTTCCTGAAATCGTGAGAACCTGGGAGGAAAGGGGGTGAAAGCCCGTTTGGCGGCTGCCAAGAGTTTACTTAATGTCGGGTGAAAAAATACGGCAAATCTCCCTTAAGCCCGACTCCATCACTTTTGCTTGTAGCAATATCCGCTAGCGTTAGCCTACCGGGCTTCTGTTTGCTTGAGTTCCTGACAACCACGTGACTTCATACGTAAACCACTGACTGCTTTCTTAAAGTGGAATGAATATGGCCGAACAACAGATTCAAAGCGGGATGAAAAGACTAGATTTTCTTGTTTTATTAAATTTACCGACACGGTAAAAATTACGTCGGTCATCGTGAAGAATTTTGGTAACGGTAAATTTTAAAAGACCTCAATGTTGTGGAAGTGGGGAACACACTACTAATTTTGCTACTGAAAGTCTGACCTGCATCAGAGTTAGCATAACATTAAATTGTTTGAACTTGCTAACCTGCGAAACTTGAGTAGGAAGCTGCTTAGAGAGAAGGGTCCTCCTGTATGTTTTCTACTGTTAACGTTAAATTAACTGTGAAAAATGTAGTGACGCGAGGTCCACCCCCTTCTCCCCAGTTTTACTTTTTATTTTATTTAAGTGGTCTTAAAGCAGCCCAAAGGAGCTTTCATTTTTTTGTTCAGTTTGGCTGTGCTTGTGGACAAAAGCAGTAGTTTTTTACTGAAGGACAGCTCCATTTTTATTTATTTTTTTTGTTATTCCCTGACAAAGAAGTTTTTTCAGTTATATTTAATTTAGGGCTGTCAAAATTATCGCGTTAACGGGCGTTAATTAATTTTTTAAATTAATCACGTTAAAATATTTGACGCATTTAACGCACATGCCCCACTCAAACAGATTAAAATGACAGCAAAGTGTCAGTTCCGCTTGTTGTGTTTTTTGGTGTTTTTCCGCCCTCTGCTGGCGCTTGGGTGCGACTGATTTTATGGGTTTCATGCTTCAGCAACATAATTATTATTGACATCAACAATGGCGAGCTACTAGTTTATTTTTTGATTGAAAATTTTACAAACTTTATTAAAACGAAAACATGAAGAGGGGTTTTAATATAAAATGTGTATAACTTGTACTAATATTTATCTTTTAAGAACTACAAGTCTTTCTATCCATGGATCGCTTTAACAGAATGTTAATACCATCTTGTTGATTTGTTATAATAGACAAATACAGTACTTATGTACAGTATGTTGAACGTATATGGCATATTTTATAGATGGTTTGAATTGCGATTAATGACGATTAATTTTTAAGCTGTGATTAACTCGATTAAAAATTGTAATTGTTTGACAGCCCTAATTTAATTTATTTAGACATTGTTGAATGGTCTTAAGACAAATCCTTATTTTTCTTAAATTCCTGGATCGTTAAGAGATGATTAACAAGCTTGTATTTATTTTCTAGGTTAATATAAGTTAAGATATGTTCAAATAATGCAATTTAAATTTGCTCTTAAAATCCGGACATTTTTTTTCTGGTAGTTTTCAGAATGTTGCTTTAGTACTTTTAGAAAACAAAGGTTTGAATTGAACAGTGTAGGCTTAACCAATACACATAAAAGTTATGTTAAGATTTATTTTTGCATTGATCATTATGAATGTCCCGTCCCCAGCAAAAAGCGTACATGCAGGTTATGCCGTTATATCGTCCCTACCAATGTTCAGACCAAACCTACGCCATAGCTATATATCCCCTGTTCAACTGGATTGGAAGTCTATTGCCGTCAATGGCAGCCAATGAGTTCATCTCCTGTCTGGTCCTTCCGTTTGTCAAATCTGTCATCCTTTCTTCTAAGCATGTCCAATTTTTCGGCCTTTCATTCTGTCTTTTTTTTCCCTCTTGGTTATTTTTGCATTTTTGAGGACTAATCTGGAGCGGGCCTCTTAAGAGCGTTTGGTGACACTCTCAAAACACTCGTTTGGGTTTGACGCCCGCTCACTCTGTGCACCGACTTATCGCCCAAAAGCGCTCCGACACACGGCCATCCGCACGCCTCGTCAACGTCAAAACCTCCATTTTGGGTTTAGGCCTAGATTGGAGAAGCGGAAAGATTCCATTAGAGTGTTGCCGGAGGCTCGTAGGTGTCAGAACGACTTGCACGTGTTTCACTGATGGCGTTCTTGTGTTGAGGCCACTAAAAACTCACCTGGTATTGACTGGGCTAGCGACTCTCTGGGTGTGCTCGTGTCTAAAATTGCTTTTCTGACTGCCCGCAGATCCGCGTGGTGAATGCATTCCGCAGCTCCATCTCCCTCTATGAGGGCCTGGAGAAGCCCGAGTCGCGGACCTCCATCCACAACTTCATGACCCACCCGGAGTTTCGGATAGAGGACTCAGAGCCGCACATACCCCTGATAGACGACACGGACGCCGAGGACGACGCCCCCACTAAACGCAACTCTGCCAGCTCCCGCAACGCCTCGCCCGCGCCGCCCTCGCCGGCTGGCGCCGCCCCGCCTTCCCCCGGCCCCACCCTTAACGCCGCCTCCCCCAACCAGAACAATAATGCTGTGGAGAGCAGCAACCACCTCCTCCCGGAGACCACCAAAGCGGGCGACCACTCGGTGCCTGGCAGCCCCCTACACAGCCTGGAGACCTCCCTTTGATCGCAGAGTACGCCCACCTCCCCGAAAGGCACCTTACCACTTTTGTACACCGAGGGAGGCGGGGGGCGAACCGGGGGGCTGCGTCGGGCGGGGGCTGGAACAACGTTGGGAGGAACCTAATGGCTTGCGTGGATGCTTTTATCTTCTGGACTTGTTCTCCTTAAACCACGGCCGAACTTGGGCGCCCTCCCCCCGCCGCCCCCATTTTTGGTTTGCCCGGCTGGACAAAGGCCTCATTCTGGACTCTTGATTGCAAGTGACCTGTTTTTCTTATTCTATTCTTACTATTAATATTATCTGAAACGCAACGACGCGAAAGAGGAGGACGAGGTCCTCACGGCTTGAAGGCGACAGAACCTTTTAGCTTCTCTTTTAACTCATCGGCTGCCATTGACGGTGATGGACATCCAACACGTGCAAAGTGGAAAGGTTGACAACGGTTGTCAGCCCTCCCTCTTTGACTGTATTCAACGTCTACTAGTGATAAACTACCGTAATTTTCTGACAATAAGCCGCGACTTTTTTCCTTCATTTTGATTTATTTGGGTTCATAGGCAACACATGCGTCCTAGCATGCATTGCAGTGCAACAAATGTAAATAATAATCAAAATTCACGTTATGTGCCAATTATTCAGTGACCGTTCCAGTTGTTTCATTAATTGCTTGTTATGGTATATGGTAACACTTTATTTGACAGTGGCGTCATAAGTCCGTCATAATTTTGACATACTATCATGGGCATTACTGAATGCTCATGACAGATGTCATTAAGTGTCATCCGGCAAATTATGTTGCTAACTCCATTTATGTCCAGCTTGGATCGTTTACATCCGTTCAAAAGTGAAATAATTTGCCGGCAGGCGCAAAATGACATCTGTTATAAGAATTGATTCATGCTCATGACAGTGTCGTGTCATAATTATGACGGTCTTATGACAGTCTTACGGTGCCACTGTGAAATAAAGTGTTACCAAATACTGTAAACGTAGACTTCATAATATATTGACATGACATGGGACGCAGAGCCAAAACGTAGGTGGCCTGTTTTCAAAAACTTCAAATATTTTCAAAACCAAAGCTGCTACTGACTTAAAACCAAAACGGGCATCTACCTTAGCCATATATGAGTCTCCATGAGCAGCGGTATCAAAAAATTCTAAGTCGTTCCCTTATAAAATTCCGACTAATTTATTTTTATATTGGTATAACAAAACTTAAAATGGCGATTAAAATTCTCAGATTTTACACTAGATACACAAAAATCACCAAATGCTGCGATAATTACCTATACTTTCAGGATCAATAGCAATATTTAGCATATCATTTTGCCCAAAATAGCAACTTTTTTAGTATTTTTTTTTTTTAAAAGCTAATCACTCAATTTTCACATCAGAAACTTAATACTTGAGTAAAACATGCAGAATCAATTATAACTATTTCATTAATAGATTATTAATAAATTCTATATGCAATCACTACTCATTATAGAATACAATAGCTCTTTATTGTCATTATATAGTTGTATAGTTACTGTATATAGTTGTAGTGAATGAGGCTAGCGGCCGCATGACGTATACAGAGCTTTTCTGGTGAACATTCTTGTGATGTTTAAATCCCCAAATTCTTCATAGATATGGACATAAAACAGTCTCCATTCTTGCTTAAAAGCAAAGAAACTGCAGTCAGCATTAATCTTACGTAAATATGTCGAAGTACAATGCTACTCTGTTAGCGAATGAGGCTAGCAGCCGCCTGATGTAAACAGAGCTTTTCTGGTGAAAGTTCTTGTGAATAAATGCTTAAATCCCTGAATTCTTCATAGATATGAAAGTAAAACAGTCTTGAGTCTTAGTTAAAAGAAAAGAAACCGTGCAGTTAGCGTTTATTTTATGTAAATATGTCGAAGTACAATGCTACTCTGTTAGCGAATGAGGCTAGCGGCTGCCTGATATAAACACAGCTTTCCTGGCGAAAATTAGTGTGAATAAATGCTTAAATCCCTAAATTCTTCATAGATATGGACGTAAAACAGTCTCCATTCTTGCATAAAAGCAAAGAAACTGTGCAGTTAGCATTTATCTTACGTAACTATGTCGAATTACAATGCTACTCTGTTAGCGAATGAGGCTAGCGGCCGCCTAATGTAAACAGAGCTTTTCTGGCGAAAATTGTTGTGAATAAATGCTTAAATCCCTGAATTTTTCATAGATATGGACGTAAAACAGTCTTGATTCTTGGTTAAAAGCAAAAACGTGCAGTTAGCGTTCATTTTACATAGATATGGCAAACTATGATGCCAATGCAGTAGCGGCTGATTCACTGATTTTTTTCCCACAACGTTTAAAAATACATGCATGGTATGATAATTATAACAATCACCATGAATCCTCGAACAAATCACTCCATAGACAATCCATCCTGTTTGTATGCGGTACAGCCTTCGTACTTCTTCAAAAATCCAAGCTTAAATCCGGCTTGGACATGAGCGTGTGCCGTCTTTGAAAGACTTACTAAATGAAGCTCAGCTAAGGTGTGACGCAAAGAATGACGAAGTGTCACATCAAGAGTTTTGAAGTCTATGACCATAACTAACAATTAATGAAACAACTGGAACAGCAACTGAAGAAATAATTAGCACAGAACATGAATTTTGATGGTTATTTACATCTGTAGTGCATCAATGCATGTTAAGAGGCATGTTGGACAACAATAGTATTGACAGCAGGTGGCAGCTGATGTTGACTGTCTCCCCCAAGTGAACCCAAATGAAGCTTCTTGAAGCTTCATGGTGGTTCATTTGGTCTTATGACAGTTGTATGATGCCGCTGTCAAATAAAGTGTTACCAGTTAATATCTTTTGATGTAAGTATCCCATAATACAATGACGACAGCTTCGGCTTAGTCCAGTGCGGCTTATCTATGAACAAATGGCATTTTCATGTCGCATTTGGTGGGTGGCGGCTTATAGTAAGAATAATTACGGTAATTTAAAATCAAGACAAAAGAATGCTGCATGAGTTAATTTGACATCAACTCGTGATTAACTATTTCATTTCGTTTTGGACGTCTATCTCCGTCAAAGGCACTGCAAGAGTTAATCTCGATGGTGTTGTACATTTAGCTCTTTGGCCCTCGCTAACACAAAAACTCATTTCTGCTCCATTTGGCTGTTAATATTTTGACTTATTTATGTTTATGGAGGAAAAAAACAGGTCTGTTTACAAAGTTTGTAGATACTTTTTTTCTGTTTGTAGGCAAAAGAGCTTCCTGATGTATGACGCGGAAAACTGGGGACAGATTTAAGAAAAAAAAATATTTCAGATACTGCTGTATTTTCAGGAAAAAAAGGGTGTTTCTATTGAAACTTAAGTATTTTTGCCTGCAAGTTTTATTTGTTATATATATTTGTAGATAAACATAGAAACTTCTAGCCAAACCAATAAACACTAAGTCTTGTATAGAGAGGAGGTCCGCCCGGCCCCCGATGATGTGTTTGGAGCATCGCTATAAATATTTACTCTCTAGTTTCCACGTGCACAAAACCTTCCGGGGGTTAAAAAAAAAAAAAAATCCTCGTTTCCATCCGTTATCTTGTGTTCAAAGATTTCCACATGTTGAAAGCTTGTCACCGCAAAAAAAAAAGGGAGTCCACGTTAGCAAACACGTTCAGAACCAGGTGAACAGGAACCACAACTTGGGTTCAATTGAGACTAAATTACAACCCCTAGCAAAACGTATGGAATCACCAGTCTCGGATGAGCACTCATTCAGACATTATGTAGAACAAACTAAGATAAAAAGCTTGAAAAAAATAATGAATTGGTTCAAAAGTGCAACTTTTTAGCATTCAGAAACACTAAAAGAAATGATTAAAAAAAACATTGTGGTGGTCAGTAAATGTTACTTCTCTAGAGCAAGTACAGGGAAATACAGAATCACTCCATTCTGAAGAAAAAAAATTGGAATCAATCCATTTTGAGTATAAAATACAGACAAATCCAGTCAATTTCCCTTCCTTAATTGAGCCCGTCTCAGATTAGATCTGCTCGTAAGTCAGCAGTTAAAAACAGTGCAGTTATCACACCTTGGAGGTCTGCTGGACCAAGTAGATTCATAAGAATCATGGCTCTAACAAGAGAGATGTCTCTTGAGACCAAGGATTATCAAACATCTTGAAGAAGGTAATGCTACACGTATGGTTGCTAAAAGTGTGGGCTGTTCACAGTCAGCTGCATCAAACATCTGGACCAAGTACAAACAGCATGGAAAGGTTGTTAAAGTTAAGCGTACTGGTAGACATCCAAATGTCATGATAAACAACTAAAGGCCATATGTCTTGAAAACAGAAGATATACAACAAGACAAATGAAGTGGGAGGAAGCTGGAGTCAAGGTATGTGACAGAACTGTGCTAAATCGCCTAAAGGAAATGGGATTTTTATACAGGAAAGCTAAAAGGAAACCATCATTGACTCTTAAACTGAAACAAGACTGGAATGGGCTAATGAGAGGCAATCATGGACTGTGAATGACTGGATGAAGGTTATTTTCAGTGATGAGTCAAGAAAATCTGAATTGGATAAGGTGATGATGCTGGAACTTTTGTTTGGTGCCGTTCCAATGAGATTTACAAAGATGAGTGCCTGAAGAAAACATCAAAATTCCCTCAGTCCTTGATGATATGGGGCTGCATGTCAGGCAAAGACACTGGGGAGATGGCGGTGGTTAAATCTTCAATGAATGCACAAGTTTACATTAAAATTTTAACTTTCTTATCCCTTCAATTGAAAATATGTCATTTTCCAAGATGACGATGCATCATGCCACAGAGGTGAAACTGTTAAAGCATCATCCAGTCAATGTCATGGCCTGCAAGTAGCCCAGATCTCAACCCTATTGAAAACCTGTAGAGGGAATTGAAAAAAATGGTCCACAGCAAGGCTCCGACCTGCAAGGATGATCTGGCAACTGCAATCAAAGAGAGTTGGCACCAAATTGATGAAGAATACTCATCAAGTCCATGACTCAGAGACTGCAAGCTATCATAAAAGCCAGAGGTGGCGCAACTAAATACTAGAGATGCGTTTTGACTGTTATTTCTTTGTTTGTTTCTAATGATTCCATATATTTTTTTCTCAGAATTGAGTGATTCTATGTTTATTTTCCTGCGTTTTCTCTATAAAAGTAACATTTACTGACCACAACAATGTTTTTATTCATTTCTTTTAGTGTTTCTGAATTCTAAAGAGTTGCACTTTTGAACTAATTCATTATTTTTTCGAGCGTTTTCATCTTAGTTTGTTCTACATAATGTCTGAGTGAATGCTCGTCCGAGATTGGTGTTTCCATACTGTTTGCTAGGGGTTGTAGCCAGTGACCGTGCCTTGGCTGTTCTCAACATTGAAGTTTGATCGACCCTGTGGTTGCTTGCTAAATATAGACCCCCCCCCCCCAAAAGTCGTTTTTAGTTCTTTGAATCTGCCTACTTTACATTTTTAGTGTTTCTCAGCCCTCCTCACAGATGCGACATCTTAAATGTTTCACTTTCTTCCCGCCCTGCACTCACAGGGGAACAGTTTTTGGACACCTGATGTACTGGAAACAATAAAAGGATCATTTTTTTAAGAATAAAGACGAGGCATACACTGGTATCTATCTGCACAGGGTACTTTATTTCCTAGAGAGAGTTTTGATACAGAAACAACAAATGTACCTTTGTATTTTTATGATGCTTAACGGATTTATCGAGCTTTCATCGTGCTCTTGAGACGGTTTGACACAGCGGGGAGGCCAATCGTGTGTTGTTGTTCTGGAACATTCATCTCAGGGTGCAAATAGGTGTGAGGGGGAGAGAACAGGCCTCTTTTTTTGTTTTTGTTTTGTTTTTGTGTGTTTTGTTTTGTTGGCCCCGGTGGCTGCACGTTCTTCCTGCAGCCCCCTCAGCATTCTTCACCCGGAGGCATGTTGACCTTGTTCGGTTTTACTCAAATGACAACTGCAAATAAGACCTTTGAAAACACAAAAAGCGGAATCCATACCAGGAGTTTGTTTGTAGCTTCTTCCTGTAAAACACAGGAATGAATGTTGTTTTTTTTCCCATCTGTTTTATGGATTTTTTTTTTTTTAATCTTTTAACATTTGGAAATAAAAGTACTTCATGTCTGTTTATCTTGAGCATTTTAAATGGATATCGTGATTGGATTTACATTTGAAACGTGTCGAGTAATGTGTATGGTTTTTAAAAATAAATAATGTATTTAGCCTACATGGAGCGGCCCTGGTGTTCATTTTGCATCAGCGTCCCCCCCCTTTACAGACTTTCAAGATAAATTGGTTGCAGTCAGTTGAGTGCAGCATTGCAGAAAATGATTGCAATTACAAATGCTTTGATAGTAATATCTTCCTTTATTTTGCTGAAAAAATGAAAAAACACAAAAAAATGGATTAAAAAAACATTTTAAACAAATTTCTGGACAAAGTATTGGCACCCTTTGAAAAATCATGTGACGCTTCTCAAATTTGTGTAATTAACAGCACCTTTTACTTTACCTGTGTCACATACAGGTGGTGGTAATAACGAAACCACACTTGCAGCTAGTTAAAATGGATTAAAGTAGACTCAACCTCTGTCATGTGTCCTATGTTGAGCATGGAGATAAGAAAGCAGGCCAAAGAACTGTCTGAGGACTTGAGGAGCAACATTGTCAGGAAACATGGGCAATCTCAAGGCTACAAGTCCATCTCTAAAGACCTGAATGTTCCTGTGTCTACCGTGCGCAGTGTCATCGATAAGTGTAAAGCCCATGACACTGTGGCTAACCTCCCTTGATGTGGACGGAAAAGAAAAATTGACGAGAGATTTCAACAAAAGATATGGTGGATAAAGAACCTCGACTAACATCCAAACAAGTTCAAGCTATCCTGCAGTCCGAGGACACAGCAGTGATAACCTGTAATATCCATTAGCATCTGAATGAAAAGGCACTCCATAGTAGGATACATAGGAAGACCCCACTTCTGACCCAGAGACATAAAAAAGCCAGGCTGGAGTTTGACAAAACTTACCTGAAAAAGCCAAAAGCGTTTTGGAAGAATGTTCTCTGGTCAGATTAGACAAAAATAGCGCTTTTTGGGAAAAGGCATCAACATAGTTTACAGGGAGAAAAAACGAGGCCCTCAAAGAAAACACGTTCTCCACAGTCAAACATGGTGGAGGTTCCCTGATGTTTTGGGGTTGCTTTGCTGCCTCTGGGACTGGACTGCTTGACCGTGTGCATGCCATTATGAAGTCTGAAGACTACCAACAAATTTTAGAGCATAATGTAAGGCCCGGTGTGAGAAAGCTTTGTCTCCCTTCGAGATCATGGGTCTTCCAGCAGGACAATGACCCAAAAAGCACTAGAAAATGGTTTGAGAGAACGGGAGACTTCTAAACTGGTTCGCAATGACTCCAGCCCTGAATCCTAGAGAACGCCTGTGGAAAGATCTGAAAATGGCAGTTTGAAGAAGGAAACCCTTCAAATCTCAGTGACCTGGAGCAGTTGGCCAAAGAAGAATGGTCTAAAATTCCAGCAGAGCATTGTAAGAAACTCATTGATGGATACTGGAAGCGGTTGTTTGCTGTTATTTCGTCTAAAGGTTGTGCCACTAAGTACTAAGCTGAGGGTGCCAATCGTTTTGTCGGGCCCGTTTTTGACAGTTTTTTGGTGTTCTTACTTTTTTCCATGCTCAATGTGGTACACACAAGGACACAGGACAGAGGTTAAGTCAACTTTAATCTATTTTAACTGGTTACACGCGTGATTTAGTTATTGCCACCACCTGTTACGTGCCACAGGTAAGTGACAGGTGCTGTTAATTACACAAATGAGAGAAGTCTCACATGATTTTTCAAAGGGTGCCAATACTTTTGTCTGGCCCATTTTTAGAGTTTTGCATAAAATGATTATGATTTAATTTTTTCCCAATCTCTTTCGTGGTTTTTTCATTGCAAGCAAAATAAGTGAAGATATTACTACCACAGCATTTGTAATTGCAATCATTTTCTGGAAGAAATTGAGCATTATCTGTCAGAGTTGCAGGGGTGCCAATACTTTTGGCCAGCAGTGGAAGATGATCAATAAGACAAAGGTCAGCATTGCACAATAAATACACTGTCAGTTCTCTTATTTCATGCAACCTGTTTTATTTGTCAAATCATATTTCTTTCACGCCCTGGTAAAAATTTTACAAGTTTAAAGATATATATATATATATATATATATATATATTCATTTTTCATGCTCGCAACATAACTATTTTAATTTTGTGTATTATGTAGTTTTTTTGTGTGTGTGTTTTTTTTTTTTTTTTTTTCTATTATTTTTTTTTAACCAAGAGGTCAGCGGACCCGTCGTACTGTTAAAAGTTAATACTAATCTGAAATCTATTAATTATTTTACGGCATCGACGCCACGTTATTGCGACCACTGGTAGCTATTACAGTAGGTGATTTACGGCCACGACAGTGGATGCAGTTGCAAAAAATCCCCACAGGAGGGGCACCGTGAGCCAAAAAATTTGTATTTTGTCAATTTTTAAAGCAATTTCTCAGTCGTTCTCAATGAAAACGTACAGTTTGGATGCAGCAAAAATCATACTAAAGTACTGCACAAAAAGTACGGCAAAAAAGTCGTTTTGTGGGCAGCAAACCCGTTTATTTAGGCAACTGACGATATCTTAAACGAGGGAGAGATGCCCATCGCGGATCTGTTTTTGGCGTTCGTAACCGATAAAAACATGCTGTTTTTGCTCTCATACCGATGCAGTATTTCAATATGAAAAATTTCATTTCTAAGAGTACATTTGTTTTTTTATAAACCGTGAGGAATTTCTTAAAAACTGACAAAACACGAAATTAAGGTCTCACGGTTGCCCTCCTGTGGGAATTTTGAGCAACTGCATCCCCTGTCGTAGCTGTACGCCAGCTCCAGTACATATTATTGAGCATGTTCACACTCCACACTCGTGGTGGCGGTAGTGCGCTAGTAAGTTGTTTGCCATCAGCTACTTTAAAAAAACTACAAAAGCAAGACAACTACCGGAAATCCGTTTTAATTCTGACTACGTGGAAGCGTTTGCTTGCGCCCTCGAAATTGCACGATTTCCGCACGTCAGTCAATTTCGACACGATGATAAAAAAGTTTGACAAGAAAGACGAAGAGTCTGGTGAGTTTTGAACGTTGTTCTCGTAATGGCGAGAGCGAACGGTAAGTTTTAGAACGTGGAGGCTAGCGTTCGTCGTGCTAACAAATTGATAGGTGCTGCTAGCTTCAAATGAGCTGTCGGGGTGAAATCATGTCGTCTAATAGATACTTTGATGACTCTTTTGACAAAACAACTCGGTAATTCTATTTAAATGAGTCGCGGTAATCGAGACTGTTGTCTGTTTTGTATTAAAATTTTATTTTCGTGTTTTTATGTCTGCCTTGTCTTTCAGGAAGTGGCTCAAACCCTTTCCAGCATCTGGAGAAGAGTGCCGTTTTGCAAGAAGTATGTTGCCCATTTACAAACGTTCTTAGTTAAGCAATTAACAAATGAAAATTTAAACAAACTAATAACTATTTCTGGAAAAATCACGATGGGGCTTTGCTGTGTGGAGATGCAGATCTTAGCCCCGCCCAGGTTGATTTGGGGACACTTAGGGGGACAGATACTATTGATAAATGAATGGGAAATTTGGACGTCCATGACTATCAATGGCTGACATATGCGTCAGCATCGATAGAATTGACATACATGGCAGTCAATGGAATTAACCAAAGTAAATGCCATTGGAAATGAATGGGAATTTTGGACTTCCATGGCCATCAATGTCATCGACTTATATATACGTCAATGGAATCCAAGTACATTGGCGTCAATAGAATTGACATACATGGCAGTCAATGGAATTAACCAAAGTAAATGCCTTTGGAAATTAATAGGAAATTTGGACGTCCGTGGCCGTCAGTGGCATCGACTGCCATATGCGTCAGTAGAATCAGGGACATTTGCGGGACACGTCCTATTGATATGTGGGCTCTCAAAAATTTGGGTCGTGTTCATGTGTGAGCGGTGCCCATTGGCTAAATGGTGAGGCATGTCCAAGAAAAAGGAAAAATAGGTGTTTACGGGTGAATGGAAAATTTTTCATGGTCGTTCGAAAAAGTCCCTGCGTCGTGCAAAAATTCTGGTCGTTTCGATATTCGAACGGTGCCGATCGGTCAAACTGTTCGGGCTGTGAGACGCGCACCAAAGAAACGCCATTCAAAAAAAAAAAAAAATAGAATTTTACTTTCTGGGCCTTGACTATAGCAAAGCCCCATATAATTAGGCATTCCATTATAAATGAAGGGGACAATTTTTGGCAAATTTTGCGGGGACCATAAGGATTTGGAAAATTCTGTATACAACTTTTATACCCCTCACCGTCCAGGAATTTTACGTCCAAATTATGTGATTTGGTTAAAAAAAATTTAGGGCTAGATACATCTTGAAATTTTTTTCCCCCCGAAAAATTGACGTTTACGAACGAATGGAAAAATTTTCGTGGTTGTTTGAAAAAGTCCCTGTGTCACGGAAAAATTCTGGTCATTTTGATATTTGAAAGATCAAGCAGTCCGGGCTGTGCAGCACGCTGAAGAAATGCCATTAAAAAAAAAAAAATAGAAATTTACTATCTGGGCATTTGCAATAGCAAAGCTCCATATAATAAGCTATTCTTATGTCTGTCCCCAGGCTCGCATTTTCAACGAGACACCCATCAACCCGCGGAGATGCCTGCATATCCTCACCAAAATCATTTACCTCCTCAACCAGGTTGGGAAGACTAACACAGTGTTATTTTGCACCTCCTCTCACATGAATGGACTTTTATTGATTTCAGGGCGAACATTTTGGGACCACCGAAGCTACGGAGGCATTCTTTGCCATGACCAGGCTCTTCCAATCCAATGACGTAAGACCATTCAGCCATAAACTTCATAATGTATTGACGGGAGAAGGAGCGCGGGGACGATAAACAGGGGTCCTGCATTGTTGGAGAGGCTGTCAAAGCTGACCAAGTAGAATCGTAGACGGAGCTTTTTCCGTTAAAAATTATTTTGTATAAATGTTTGAATCCCTGAATTGTTTAGATATGGACGTAAATCAGTCTCAATTCTTGGTTAAAAGCAAAAAAAAAAACCGAGCAGTTAGCATGTATTTTACGTAAAAATGTCAAAGTACAATGCTAGTCTGTTAGTGAATGTAGCTAGCGGCCGTATGTAAACAGCTTTTTTTCCGGTGAAAATTATTGTGAATGCTTAAATCCCCGAATTCTTTATAGATATGGACGTAAAACAGTCTTGACTCTAGGTTAAAAGCAGCAGCAACAACAACAAAAAACGCACAGTTAGCACTTATTTTTCGTAAATATGTCGAACTATGATGCTAGTCTGTTAGCCAATGTGGTGGCAGCCTTACAACAAAGAGCTTTTTACGTTGAACATTCTTGTGAATAAATGCTTAAATCCCCGAATTCTTTATAGGTATGAATGTAAAACAGTCTTGATTCTTGGTTAAAAGCAAAAAACGTGCGGTTAGCATTTATTTTACGTAGTTATGTCGAAGTTCAATGCTGGTTTGTTAGGGAATGTAGCTAGTGGCGGCCTTATGTAAACAGAGCTTTTCTGGTGAAAATTCTTGTGAATAAATGCTTAATTCCCAGAATTCTTTATAGATATGGAAAGGAAAATCAGGAAAAAGATGCAATTAGCATTTATTTTATGTAAATATGTCGAAGTGCAATGATAGTCTGTTAGTGAATGTAGCTAGTGGCTGCCTTATGTAAACAGAGCTTTTCCATTGAAAGTTCTTGTGAATAAATGCTTAAATCCCCGAATACTTTATAGATATGGACGTTAGGCTCGATTCTTGGTTAAAAAGCAAAAAAAAAAACAAAAAAACGTGCAGTTAGCAATTATTTTACATAAATATTGCGAACTACGACGCTGGTCAGTTGGCAAATGAAGCGGCCGCCTGATGAAAACAGCTTTTCCTGTGAAAATTCTTGTGAATAATGGACGTAAAACAGTCTCGATTCTTGGTTAAAAGCAAAACAAAGCAAAACAGCAGTTAGCACTTATTTTTCGTAAATATGTTGAACTACGATGCTAGTCTGTTAGTCAATGTGGCGACAGCCTTACAGCAAAGAGCTGTTTACATTGAAAATTCTTGTGAATAAATGCTTAAATCCCTGAATTCTTTATAGATATGGACGTAAAACAGTCTCGATTCTTGGTTAAAAACAAAAACCTGCTGTAACCATTTATTTTACGTAATTATGTCGAAGTATAATCCTAGTCTGTTCAGGAATGTAGCTAGCGGCCACCTTATGTAAACAGCTTCTAGGGTGAAAATTCTTGTGAATAAATGCTTAAATCCCCGAACACTTTATAGATATGGACTTAAAACAGTCTCGATTCTTGGTTAAAAGCAAAAAAATAAAATGTGCAGTTAGCATTTATTTTACGTATTTATGTCGAACTACAATGCTAGTCTGTTATTGAATGTAGCTAGCGGCCGCCTTATGTAAACGGAGGTTTCCCGATGAAAATTCTTGTGAATAAATGCTTAAATCTCTGAATTCTTTATAGATATGGAAAGGTATAAGCAAAAAAAAAAAAAGTGCAGTTAGCATTTATTTTACATAAATATGTCGAAGTACAATGCTAGTCTGTTAGTGAATGAAGCTAGCGGCTGCCTTATGTAAACAGAGCTTTTCCGGTAAAAATTCTTGTAAATAAATGCTTAAATACCTGATTTCTTTATAGACATGGTCGTAAAACAGTCTCCATTCTTGGTTAAAAGCAAAAAAAAAAAAACATGCAGTTAGCATTTATTTTACGTAAATATTGGAACTATGATGCTAGTCAATTAGCAAATGTAGCGGCCGCCTAATGAAAACAGCTTTTCCTGTGAAAATTCTTGTGAATAATGCTTAAATCCCTGAATTCTTTAGATATGGACGTAAAACAGTTTCGATTCTTGGTTAAACGCAAAAAAAACATGCGTGCAGTTAGCATTTATTTTATGTAATTATGTCGAACTACAATGCCAGTCTGTTAGTGAATGTAGCTAGCGGCCGCCTTAAGTAAACAGGTTTTCTGATGAAAATTCTTGTGAATAAATGCTTAAATTTCTGAATTCTTCATAGGTGTGGAAAGGTAAAAGCAAAAAAAAAAACTGTGCAGGTAGCACTTATTTTACGTAAATATGTCGAAGTACAATGCTAGTCTGTTAGTGAATGTAGCTAGCGGCCGCCTTATGTAAACAGAGGTTTTCCGATGAGAGTTATTGTGAATAAATGCTTAAATCCCCGAATAGTTTATAGATTTGCACCTAGAACAGTCTCTATTCTTGGTTAAAAGCAAAAAACGTGCAGTTAGCATTTATTTTACGTAAATATGTCGAAGTACAATGCTAATCTGTTCGGGAATGTAGCTCGCGACCGCCTTATTTAAACAGCTTTTACGGTGAAAATTTGTGTGAATAAACTCTTAATTCCCCGAACTTTTTTTATAGATATGGACGTAAAAGTCTTGATTCTTGATTAAAAGCAAAAAAAAAAACATGCAGTTAGCATTTATGTTACGTAAATATTGCGAACTATGATGCCAATGCAGTAGCGGCTAATTTCTCCCATTGATTTTTTTCATGTTTCAAAATGCATGCATGGTATGAAGAAACCTAATTTTTATTATGTCCTATTAGCAAACACTGAGGAGGATGTGCTACTTGACTATTAAGGAGATGGCCAACATCTCTGAGGACGTCATCATTGTCACCAGCAGGTTCGATTTTAATGCTTAAATGAGGCCAACACGTATGTTTGTGTTTCACTCATTGGTTGCTGTTCTGTGCAGTCTTACCAAAGACATGACTGGCAAGGATGACGTGTACAGAGGACCTGCCATCAGAGCTCTTTGCAGGATCACCGATGTAAGTAGCATTCGACTTTTAAGACACTTTTTACAATTAAACAAGAAATGACACTCAAAATGGCTGCCGATCAGACCACCATGCTGCAGGCCATCGAGAGATACATGAAGCAGGCCATCGTCGACAAGGTGCCGAGTGTGTCCAGCTCGGCTTTGGTATCCTCACTGGTGAGACGCGCTCTGGTCAAATAGTCGTTTTTCAGGTCAAGATTTTAATAGCGATAATGTTTCAGCACATGGTGAGGATGAGCTACGACGTCGTGAAACGTTGGGTTAACGAAGCGCAGGAGGCGGCTTCAAGCGATAACATCATGGTTCAGGTGAGCGCACTTAACTGCACAATGATCGTCGTCATGCAGTTCACCATTTAAAGATAACTCAAAATGTGTTCCAGTACCATGCTCTGGGCCTATTATATCACTTGAGGAAGAATGATCGCCTGGCCGTGACTAAGATGCTCAACAAATTCACAAAGTCGGGCCTCAAGTCGCCCTTTGCTTACTGTATGCTGATCCGCATTGCCAGCAAGCTTCTGGATGAGACGGAAGGAGGGTAAGAATGTCGCAGATGACAGATTCGATTCTTAAGTCATTCACTCCCAGCCATTTTCACCTGAACCCCCTTCGCTCCCAGCCGTTTTGCAGGATTTTGACTGATTTTGCAAGGCCCAAGAAAATTGTTCAATTGCTATATAAACATGGAACCCACCAAAAGATTTAGACTCTATTCTTTCAGCAGGAAAAAAAGTTGGTTCATATCGTTTTCCATTCTTTAGAAATTAGCATTAGAAAATAGCTTAGTTTGAGCAATTTTCTAATGAACAACCAGAGAAATTGAGCTTTTTGTAAAGCATACATTTCAAACATAACTTTGACTTTAACACAGCTATTTTTTTGCTTTTGTGACATCCCAAACATTTAAATGTTTTCCTTCTACAAAATAGCATAAACAACAAGACAAATAGAGCTTTTGATGGCAAAGTAACAATTTATTTACACATAACTATTAAACTGAGAGATGACGCTGTTGTGGCCGCGGATGTAATGGCAGACGGGGTAAATTTTTCCCCTCATCACCGCCTGTCCTGTCTCATCAAGATTTTTTTTTTTTTTAATCTTTCTTTTGTAGTGACCACTATCTCATAACAGAATTCACCTCGGGAACTTGTGTGGGGCATGTGCCTTGTGCTTTCCATCGTTCTCCACATTTTTGTCACGCTTCTTGCTTCTTCCAACTTCCCTTTCCTGACTATTTCTCTTCATTCATTTCCTTTCACGGTCCGATATGAGTTACCTAATGCGCTACTACCCTCCAGTGGCCAGTTTTATTGCTTTAAAATTGATTTTGAGCATTGTGCTTTGGAGCAAAGTTGCATCAGAACCTAGAGATGTCTCTTGTGAAAAAAAAACATAAAAAACTATGTTTTTGGAACACTGAAAGAATTAAAAATAGAACGTATTTGTGTTTTCGCGAGCAAATGAGTTAATATGCCGCTTTTTTTTTTTTTCATTTTTTTGCGCGCAGTCACGACAGCCCCTTGTTTGACTTCATCGAGAGCTGCCTGAGGAACAAGAACGAGATGGTCGTGTACGAAGCCGCCTCCGCCATTGTTCACATGCCCAACTGCACGGCTAGGGAGCTGGCCCCCGCTGTGTCCGGTGAGTGTCGATGTGCAGCTAAACAAATGGCTGATCTATTTGTTAACATTTATCAAGCATGAAAATCCCACCTTTTGGCGAAATTCGCTTTTTTGAAGTCAAAAAGGGTGACGTACTTGAATTGTGTAGATCCAAGGAGAAAATTTTTGAAGGGGGTGGGGTGTCGGGAGATTGTTTTAATGTCGGAGTCTTGGTATGTAAGCGGGGAAAGCTGCACAAAGTCAAAAAAGCGCACCACAGTGGCCAAAACATTGACTTATTTCAACGAAACAAAGGCGGGTACACTGTGTCCGGTCTCTTCAATGCCAAGCTTGGCTGCATGACGTCTGCCGTGAATGAACACTGAAAGCGCCGTCGTAATTTTGGAAGACGACAGGAGACGATTACAAGCTGGCAGATTTTAAGTCCATCCATCTAACTAACGACATGTTTTATTGAAGTTGCTCAGCCTGTTGTGATCTGCAATGAGTCCATTTATCGCTCGGTAAATAAAAAGTAGGGCGGTAATTTTTCACGGCTGCGTTGTGCGTGCGTTCTGAGGGCATATGAGACTCCAGTTCCGTTCACAGATGTTTATTGGTCATCAACAAGCCGTAGAATTTAGGGGTGCAGCTATTGATTATTTTAGTAGTCGATTAATCGATAAACCATTAGTTCGAATAATCGAGTTATCGAATAAGGAACATGAAAAATTGAAATACCTGAGCTGAGCCTCAAATGTTATAAAAAAAAATAAATAAATGAGGATATATGTACAACAAAAGAACAATTGCCTTACTTACATCGCAAAAGTCCGCTAGTTTAAATGCTATAAAACGCAAACTTTTTTACAATGCTCTTAACAAATGGTTAAGACACATACTCCTACAAAAATAGGCTAAATACACCTATAAACTAAATTACGAATGACTAAAAAAAAAAAATTAGCTCAAACAAAATTTAGCTTATGTTGGTCTTAACAGGGAGCACATGGATTCAGCCATGTGAATTGAGGCAGACTAGAAGGCAGTGTATCCACCCAAATCAATAAAACTAAATGCAAACACTTTCAAAATAAACCATTACAGCATCACTTCAAACGAATACTCAAAGCAGCAAAATTTTAATTTGTTTTTTTCTAATCGAATACTCGAGTTAATCGATTAATCGTTGCAGCACTAGTAGAATTAAAGGTCAGACATACAAAAGAAGGAAACACATCTATATTAAACTCTGTAAACGTTAACATTGCTACATTGAGGCTAATGGGGAAAAAATACAACCTACTTTAGCCTGCTATAAAACACCGGCAGTCTTCTCCAAAACGCAAACTTGCGGTTAAAAGGTGACACTTCAAACATGAAAAATCAATGGTTAACAGCATTTGCAAACGAAAAAAATGGAAAAAAAATTGATTACATGCAATTACAAAAAGAGCTTTTTTTTGCGGAGTGTAAAGCTTACGGTTAGCGGTTTAGCGAACGTACTTCCGGTGAACATTACAAAATAAAAGCACGTCATGTTTGTTATATAAATTACGATTTCTGGAGCTAATCCCACATACTTAAGAAATCAGATTCTACACGAAGAATAGCTTTAAAATGACACCCTTTAAGAAAAATTGGATTGGCAATGAATAATTATTATACTTTGATAAATAGTAGTATACTATAATATTAATGCTAGATATTTTTTTAATTGTTTTGAATCATGTTGGAAAGGCAAAGTCAGTGTTCTGAATCTGTTTTACATTCCATTCTTTTGCTCTACTTAATCCTATCAGCATTTGACCTCATTGTTTATTTGTGATTTATTGTTATGTGTTTATTGGTACTTTCATAAAGATTTTAAGTGTTCCAAAATATTTTTGTGAATTGATAAGGTTCATCAACAATTTCATTGCTAAATTACCGTATTGGCCCGAATATAAGCTGGCCCTGATTATAAGACGACCCCCTCTTTTTCAAGACTCAAGTTTGGCAAAAAGACTTTTTGAACACCAAATTAATTTTTATCCAGAAAATAATTACAGTACATCTGAAACAAATGATTATAAGAATATATTTGAGAGAAAAAGCATGTTATTTTGCCTCATTCAAATCTTAATATCTGAACATTTAAATATGTAAACTAAAGTGCAATCACATTGGTAAATGAATGGCTTCTGGTTTTTGAAATGTAAAAAAAAAAAAAAAAACAATCTATTGTGATAAAACAACAAAATTGCAATAGCTGCATTAACCATCGAAGTGAAGTCTAAGTATAACTGTAATCTTGAAACAAATCTGAATAAGGAAAAACATCGCATTAAGATAATGAAAACTGGTTGAGTTTGAGAGTAGCTGAGGTTTGTCATGATAGAACGTTTCAATGATTTCTGGCGCCATCTAGCGTCGTGAATGGGTATAACGTCTAGACCGCGAATATAAGAGGACACCCACTTTTTCAGTCTTATTTCAATGCAAAAAAACTAAGTCTTATATTCGGGCCAATATGGTATTAAGCTTCATCAACAATTTCCTTGCTAAATTAGTTAAAAACAGGGGGAAACAAAATATTAGTCGTCTAATCTGAAAAATAGACACTGACTAATAAGGAGAAAATTACTTGTTTGGGACGTTTTGGGACTTTTTTAACCCGTGACTCATTTTCATGCCTGATTAATTTTTATCTTTTTAAAGTGTTACAGCTCTTCTGCAGTTCCCCCAAAGCTGCACTGAGATACGCCGCAGTCAGGACCCTCAACAAGGTACTCGACCCCTCGCCTAAACGATAATAATTTGGACTGCTGACATTGTGCCTCCCGCTCCCGTCCGCCAGGTTGCGATGAAGCATCCGTCGGCCGTGACGGCGTGCAACCTGGACCTGGAGAACCTGATCACGGATTCCAACCGCAGCATCGCTACGCTCGCCATCACCACACTGCTGAAGACGGGCAGCGAGAGCAGCGTGGACCGACTAATGAAGCAGATTTCTTCCTTCGTCTCGGAGATCTCCGACGAGTTCAAGGTAAAGAAAAGCGGCTTCTGGTTTGCTAGCTCGCAAGTTGACATCTGCTTTTTGTTCCAGGTGGTGGTGGTGCAAGCCATCAGCGCTCTGTGTCAGAAGTATCCCAGGAAACACGGCGTCATGATGAACTTCCTTTCCAACATGCTGAGAGACGACGTAAGCCGCAAACGTGCTACTCCGGAAATGTCGTTTTAACGCTCACGAGCTTTCCGCATTCAGGGCGGCTTTGAGTACAAGCGCGCCATCGTGGATTGCATCATCGGCATTATCGAGGAGAACCCCGAGAGTAAAGAAACGGGCCTGGCGCACCTGTGCGAGTTCATCGAGGACTGCGAACACACGGTGCTAGCCACCAAGATTCTGCACCTGCTGGGAAAGGAGGGGCCGCGCACCCCGCAGCCGTCCAAATACATCCGCTTCATCTTCAACAGAGTGGTGCTGGAGAGCGAGGCCGTGCGAGCCGGTCAGACACACTTTTCGACGTCTTCACAAAAGTTTTTTTTTGTTTCCATAATTTCAAATATTTTTCTTTTTATTAGCGGCTGTCAGCGCTTTGGCCAAATTCGGAGCTCAGAACGACGACCTTCTGCCAAGTGTTCTGGTTCTCATGCAGAGGTACTTTTTTGTTTTTTTTAAATAAACGCTGGATGTTTACTTCCGGACAAACGAAAACAAATCGTGATTGTTCAGGTGCATGATGGACAGCGACGACGAGGTGCGTGACAGAGCGACGTTCTACATGAACGTGCTGCAGCAGAAGCAGAAAGCGCTCAATGCCGCCTACATCTTCAACGGTGAGATGAGATTTGCACTGTCGTTGGCGTTGATAGACGTCCAATCGTGTGTAAGCCTGTCGCGATATGCAATGAATCGATTTATTGGGCGGGAATTTTCCCAGCTGCGTTTTATTGCCAGATGTGTGCGTACATTTGTGAATTTGTTCGGCACACATGCATGGTGATTGCATATGAAACTCCTGTTCCTTACATAATGTTTATTGGTCATCAACACGCTATAGAATTAAAAGTTCAGATATACAAAATTAGCTAACAGATCTTTATTAAACATTGTAAAATGTTAGCATTGCGGCTAACGGAAAAAAGACAATGTGCTAAGCACTTTAGCCTGCTATAAAACACTGGCAATCCTCTCCAAAACGCAAAATTGCAGATAAAAATGGACACTTCAATAGAGGCGCGCGAAATTTCCGATTCTTGGATTATTCGCGATTTGGCCGTGGAAGATTCGAGAACGATTCACAAACATCCAAATTCCGATTATTGAATTATACCAGGTAAAGCAGAACTAAAACACAGTCAGTGCAGTCTTCAGGACGAATGAGGAACGGACCGAGAGCAAATATCATGTTCAACTCATGCCGCTAGATAAAAAAACAAAAATACCTGACTGCGGCCGACAGCTGGATCAAACAACGCCCAGTTGCTGCAAACATACGGCCACATACGGCTATAGTAGATATCACATATATGCAGAACTAGATGCTAAATGACAGACAACTGCGGTGTTAGAACATATAAAAAGAACTAGATGCGAAACGACAGGCTTGCCGTTTAATAGTTGCCGCATTGTAAGCAGCCACCATCTTAAAGCAGTAGACTTCTCTTGAAGGCTCTGTTGTAGCGAACGTAATTAACTTTTTATCTGAAATACTCCTAAATAAGCAAAATCTTGACTTGAATAGGTCTTTAAATAATGAAACAGTTTTAAAACTTTGACATGTTGTAAGTAGACGGAAGGGAAGTTATGGAATAACGGGAGAAATTTTATCAACTTTAACAGTTGATTCACATCATTAAATTAATTGAATGTAGTTTTAAAGCTGCTGATACAGAATGGGGAGTTGACTATTTTATTGTTTTTAATAGGGCTGTCAAACGATTAAAATTTTTAATCGAGTTAATCACGGCTTAAAAATTAATCGCAATTCAAACCATCTCTAAAATAGGCCATATTTTTCTGTAAATTATTGTTGGAATGGAAAGATAAGACACAAGACGGATATATATACATTCAACATACTGTACATAGGTACTGTATTTGTTTATTAAAACAATAAATCAACAGGATGGCATTAACATTATTAACATTCTGTTAAAGCGATCCATGGATAGAAAGACTTGTAGTTCTTAAAAGATAAAATTTAGTGCAAGTTAAAGAAATTTTATATTAAAACCCCTCTTAATGTTTTCGTTTTGACAAAATATGTAAAAATTTTAAATCAAAAAATAAACCATTGTTTGCCATTGTTGATGTCAATAATTACACCATGCTCATGGTGCTGAAACCCATAAAATCAGTCCCATCCAAGCGCCAGCAGAGGGCAAAGAAACACCAAAAAACACAAGTTACAAGTGCACATGACACTGTGCTGTCATTTTAATCTGTTTGAGCAGGGCATGTGAGTTAAACCGTCAAATATTTTAACGAGATTAATTTTAAAAATTAATTACCGCCCGTTAACGCGATCATTTTGAAAGCCCTAGTTTTTAACTGTTAACCTGATACGTAAATAATAGTTTGGTTTAGCCTAATAGGATTTTTAAACTATTTTGGAACTAATGTACAGACATTAAAAGAGGGGGTTTGGGTGACATCAATAATCGATTTATAATCGAATCGGAGCCTCTGAATCGTAATCGAATCGTTAGGTACCCAAAGATTCCCACCTCTACACTTCATACATTAACACGGCATTTGCAAACAATGCGAAAAAGAAAAAAATATATCTGACACCACATGCATGGCAAAAAGAGAAGTGCCCTTGTTTTACAGCGTAAAGCTTAAGGTTAGCATCTTAGCAAAGGTACTTCCGGTGAACATTTCAACATAAAGACGCGTCATGTTCAACATGTAAGTAATTATTACTGGAGTTAATCTCAGATACTATACTACGAATTGCTTTGAAATGACACCTATTAGGACAAATCTGATTGGCAGTGAATAATTCGTCTTCAAATTTGCTAAAATGTGCACTTTGCTGGACAAAACGAGTCATTTTGTATCACACTTTTGACGGCCAAAATCCCCATCAAATGTGAGCTGTCAAAATCATACAGGTGAAAAAACAATATCCGCTTTAAACTAAAGCCACCCAAACATTTATAGACCCTACCCACGTGACGTCACAACTCCAGCCTCCTGACTGGTGCCGCCCAATTGTCCGTCAACACATCGTGACTACCTGTTACGGCTACGTACATTCCTCCTATTTACGGCGTGTTTTTCTGCTCGTTAACATTAATAATCAAAATGGTGAAGGCGTATGTGGCGGTCGATTGCAATAACAGAGAAGATAGACGGAGAGACTTGAAGTTCTACCGGATTCCGAGAGACCCGGAGAGGAGAGAGCGAGATGGGCTGCTGCATTTCGACGAGAAAACTGGGCTCCAAACGATTACCACAGATTATGTAGTAGTCATTTTATATCTGGTAAGATGCATTTAATATATATTTAGAGGGTTTTGGGCTGACAACCACAATTAAGATCATTGCTAGGCTAATCGCCGACAACATACACGTATGTATGTAGTGCGAGTGCTATCGCTAAACCATATAAACATTAAAAGCCCTAGCTCCATTAAATGACATGAAATACATTAGACTTGACAGTGGATGTTAGCAAGAACAAAAGATTTTGAATTGAAAATTTCGTAACTCACCTTTCCAAGCACAAGATAGATTCCTGCCGAATTTTCGTGGACGAGGACCTGTTTCACCCAACCAGCAACGAAGTATTTATAAGCCTCCAAGCTCTTAAAGTTTTTCAAACTTTCGTGAGAATAGGCTGATTTTGTGTGGACAACATAGTTGTACATATCAGGGTAGCTAGCAGATGTCAGGCAAATACGGCGAAGACGGCGGGTCGAAAAACATCGATTTAGGCATCAAATATGGATCTGGCGAATAGATAAACTGAAGCTTTTCCACATAACGCCTTTTATGCAACACATCAAGTGAGTTCACGGCATCCGAAAGCACCGGGTCTTCCATGAAATGCATTATAAATTGCTCGATCAATTGAGACCATTGATAATACAGACACAAAATGACGGACAAGGGGGCGGAACAATACAGCGATCACGTGATTTTGTGACGTCGGTGGGTAGGGTCTATAGGTTTTCATCCGCTGTCACAAAGCACTCACAGGCTGACACACTTAAAGCTTCCGTTCATTGAAAGACCAACATCTGCAACTGGATGACATTATATTTTGTTTTAGAATAATGCTGTTACGCTGTGTAAAATGTAAAAACAAGTTTTTTTGTGGTTATGTAGTTTTAATACACTAAAAATGGCTATCGCTGTTACAGTGCTATGAAAAAGTATCTGAACCTTTTGGAATTTCTCACATTTCTGCATAAAATCACCATAAAATGTGATATGATCTGTCAAAATCACACAGATGAAAAAAGTGAACTAAAACCACGCAAACATTTATAGGTTTTCATATTTTGATATGGATAGTATGCAAACGATGACAGAAGGAGGTGAAAAATAAGTTAGTGAACCATCACATTTAATATTTTGTGGCCGCCTTTGGCAGCAATAACTTCAACCAGATGCTTCCTGTAGCTACAGATCAGTCTGGCACATCAATCAGGAATAATCTTGGCCCCTTCTCTACAAAACTGCTGTAGTTCAGTCAGATTTCTGGGATATCTGTTATGAATCGCTGTCTTTAGGTCATGCCACAGCATCTCAGTGGGGTTTAAGTCTGTAATTTGACTTGGCCACTCCAGAACATGTATTTTGTTCTTCTGAAACCATTCCGAAGTTGATTTACTTCTGTGTTTTGGATCATTGTCTTGTAGCAGCATCCCTCCTCTTTTTAGCTTCAACTGTCTGACAGACGGCCTCAGGTTTTCCTGCAAAACATCCTGATAAATAATGATTGCAAGTTGTCCAGGCCCTGAGGAAGCAAAACTGCCCCAAACCATGATGCTCCCTCCTCCATGCTTCACGGTGGGGGATGAGGTCTTGATATTTGTCAGCTGTTCCATTTTTCCTCAACACTTGACGTTGTGTTAGCCCCAAACAATTCAACTTTGGTTTCATTAGTACAAAAAATATTTTGCCAAAACTTCTGTGGAGTGACCAAGTGCCTTTTTTCCAACATTAAACGAGCAACTTTTTTTTTTTTTTTAAGACGGCAGTGGCTTCCTCTGTGGAGTCCTCCCATGAACACTATTTTTGGCCATAGTTTTACATATAGTTGATGTGTGCACAGAGATATTGGACTGTGCCAGTGATTTCTGTAAGTCTTTAGCAGACACTCTAGGGTTCTTTTTTTAGCTGAGTATTCTGCGCTGAACTCTTGGCATCATCTTTGGTGGACGGCCACTCCTTGGGAAAGAAGCAACAGTGCCAAACTCTTTCCATTTGTAGATATCTTCTCGGACTGTCGATTGATGAACATCCAGACTTTTAGAGAGGGTTCTGTATCCTTTACCAACTTTATACAAATCAACAATCCTTGATGGCATGTCTTCAGACTGCTCTTTTGACCGAGCAGTGATGCACATCAGACAATGCTTCTCATGAAGACAATTCTTGCCAGGTGTGTTTTATAGTGGGCCGGGCAGCTTTAAACCACACATCAGTGATTGGACACACACCTGACTTAAATTGTTTGGTAAAAATTGGTTTTGATTGCTCTTCAAGTCTCCTTAGGCAGATATTCCTTATTTTTTTCCCCCTTCTGTCATTGTTTGCATACTATTCTCATTAAAATATGAAAACCTTTGTTTGGGTGGTTTTAGTTGAAGCAGTTTTTTTCATCTGTATGGTTTTGACAAAGATCAGATCACATTTGGTGATTTTATGGAGAAATGTGAGAAATTTCAAAAGGTTCAGATACTTTTTCATACCACCGTAGCTTTCAAATGACTTGTAATGCATTGTTTTAATTTTTATAATATAGTTAGTTTCATTTAAGAATAACAATTTATTGCATATGAATGGGTGGTTTATTATGATGTATTGTCTGTACATTAGTGGTTGAATTGGTTAAAAATAATGACAATAATATTGCTTAACAGCAATAATTTATAATACAATATATCGCCTACCATTACCTGTTATTGCGACAGGCTCATGTGGCTCTTTTAATTCTTCTTTAAATTTAAATGAGTTTATCACTTGTAGATGTCTACTCAGTTTGAGCTGGAAGGGTGTCTCAGTCCAAATTGATTGGATGTCTAATTTTCATCAATGGTAGCCATTGGGTAAAAAAAAAAAAAAAAACCTAAGCAAATGACATGGCTCTCACATCGTCATGTTCAGGTTTGTCTGTATCCGTCCCGGGTCTTGAGAAGTCACTGCACCAGTACACTCTGGATCCTTCAGAGAAACCCTTCGACATGAAGTCTGTTCCTCTCGCCACAACGCCCATCACAGAACAAAAAACAGGTCAGTTAATTTTTTTGTCCTGCTTAGATTCCACCTTTAAACACATCCGTTCTTCTCAGAAATCACTCCGGCGGCGACGAGCAAGCTCCCAGAAAAGCTGGCTCCATCACGCCAGGACATCTATCAAGGTGAATACTTGGTCTCCAAAGAGCGTTGCTGGATTGTTGACTTGTTGTGACGTCATTGCAACTTTGTCTGCTCACAGAACAACTGGCGGCCATCCCGGAGTTTCAAGGTCTCGGCCCGCTCTTCAAGTCGGCCGAGCCAGTCCAGCTGACGGAAGCAGAGACGGAATACGTGGTCCGCTGCATCAAACACACCTTCTCCAGACACATGGTGTTCCAGTTCGACTGCACCAACACGCTCAACGACCAGCTCCTTCAGAAGGTTCCGGCTTCAGTTTCAGCAGGGCCGAGAACAAAAAGTGGTATTTGCTATGTGGGAAAATTGATTTTGACATGTTTTGGGTTATATGGCATTTTTGCAGGCCATGCACATCCAAATTTCCCATTCATATTAAATGGCAGAAAAACGTGTGCCTGTGATTTGACTATACACTTACCATTACAGTGAATTGACATTCAACTGGCACACAAGTAAGGCTATGCCATTGACTGCTATGAACGTCCAAATTTTCCATTAGTATCAAATGGCAGAAAAACGTGTGTGCCTGTGATTTTTGACCATTTCCGCGCATTAATATTCCACTGGCACCTAAACAAGGCCACAAACGCCACATGGCAACATGAAGTTTGCCACATGGCAAAAAAATGCCACATGGCAAAATTTTGCCTCCTGGGGGTCAAAAGCCACATTTTTTTGGCCATATCTCAAAAGAATTTTGCCATATGGCCAAAAAAATGCCACATGGCAAATTTTGCCACATGGGGAAAAATGCCACATGGCAACATCAAGTTTGCCACATGGCAAAATCCATTTTGCCACATGGCAAAAAAATGCCATATGGCAAAATCCATTTTGCCACATTTTGCCGCATGGCAAAAAAATGCCACTTGGCAAAATCAAATTTGCCACATGGCAAAAAAAATGCCACATGGCAAAATCAAATTTGCCACATGGCAAAAAAAATGCCACTTGGCAAAATCAAATTTGCCACATAGGGGAAAAATGCCACTTGGCAAAATTAAATTTGCCACATAGGGGAAAAATGCCACTTGGCAAAATCAAATTTGCCACATGGCAAAAAAAATGCCACGTCTAAATCCATTTTGCCGCATGGCAAAAAAATGCCACGTCAAAATCAAATTTGCCGCATGGCAAAAATGCCACATGGCAAAATCAAAATTTGCCGCATGGCAAAAATGCCACATGGCAAAATCAAATTTGCCGCATGGCAAAAAAAATGCCACATGGCAAAATCCGTTTTGCCGCATGGCAAAAAAAATGCCACATGTCAAAATCCGTTTTGCCGCATGGCAAAAAAAATGCCACATGTCAAAATCCGTTTTGCCGCATGGCAAAAAAAATGCCACATGTCAAAATCCGTTTTGCCGCATGGCAAAAAAAATGCCACATGTCAAAATCCGTTTTGCCGCATGGAAAAAAAAATGCCGCATGTCAAAATCCGTTTTGCCGCATGGCAAAAAAAATGCCGCATGTCAAAATCAGTTTTGCCGCATGGCAAAAAAAAGCCACTTGGCAAAATCAAATTTGCCGCATAGGGGAAAAAATGCCACTTGGCAAAATCAAATTTGCCACATAGGGGAAAAAATGCCACTTGGCAAAATCAAATTTGCCACATAGGGGAAAAAATGCCACTTGGCAAAATCAAATTTGCCACATAGGGGAAAAAATGCCACTTGGCAAAATCAAATTTGCCGCACGGCAAAAAAATGCCACACGGCAAAATCAAATTTGCCACACGGCAAAAAAAAAAGCCACACGGCAAAATCAAATTTACCACACAGCAAAATCCATTTTGCCACATACCAAATACCACTTTTTGTTCTCACAGTCTCTCGTTTCTCACAATACCCTCGATCGATCCCTCGCCGTTAACCAATGTGCCGCTCGTCTTGACAGGTTCTTGTGCAAATGGAGCCGTCGGAGTCGTACGAGGTGCTCCAATACATTCCCGCCGCCAGCCTCCCATACAGCCAGCCCGGCTCGTGCTACACGCTAGTGCGCCTGCCTGAAGATGACCCCACGGCGGTGTCATGTACGTTCAGCTGCACGATGAAATATCTGGTCAGAGACTGCGACCCCAACACGGGAGAGCCGGACGACGACGGTTACGACGACGAGTATGTGGTAAGTAACATAGTGCCGTCAAGTTGTTTCGCCATTCTTCGGTTTCCTCTTCTGCAGTTGGAGGACTTGGAAGTGACCGTGGCGGACCACATACAGAAGGTTCTAAAGCCCAACTTCGGGGCGGCGTGGGAAGAAGTGGGAGACGAGTTTGAGAAAGAGGAGACGTTCGCGCTGGCGTCCGTACGCACTCTGGACGGTACGTGAATACCTGACATAATCCTTAAAATGTCTTTGAACGTTTTTTTGTTGTTGTTCCTACAGAGGCGGTGAAAAACATCGTCAACTTCTTGGGAATGCAACCATGCGAACGCTCGGACAAAGTACCGGAAAACAAGAACTCGCACATCCTCTTCCTTGCTGGTACGTTACATTGAAGAAACACATTTTTCGCTGGTTTTATTACAGATTGAATCTTATTTTTTTACTTCCCAGGTGTTTTCCGAGGAGGTCACGACACACTCGTCCGCGCTCGTCTGGCGCTGGCCGACGGCGTCACCATGCAGGTGACCGTCCGCAGCGACGACGAAACCGTTGTCGACGTCATCCTGGCATCCGTGGGCTAAAATGACGTCCGGTTCAAATAGATCGCATGTGTATTCGTGATTCATTTTGGATGTCTGTCATCGTCAATGGACTGGAAAAAGTTAAGCGAAATAAATATTCATTCCGGGAAACTTTGTTACAAAACTATTTATTTGCTCATCGGGCTCTTGACATCTTCAGTCAGGTTCAAAACGAGTGAATGAAGTTAAAATAAGCGTTGAGGAAACCCGTAGGGTCTTCAAGCTGCGGGTAATGACTTATGTGCTCGTCCAAAACGCTGACCGTCGACCTCCGTACCAGCTTCCTGCGGGTAAAGCACACGTGTCACCTAAACTAGAACGCGACAGCCGAAAAAGGTGAGACTCACTGGTAAAGGCGGACAAATTGTGGGTGGGGGTTAACCGGGTCCAGCGGGCCGTATATCAAGTGCACTGGAAAAGCAGGATGTCAGATAGGAAAGAGGACATGCGGGACAGGATGTAGTGTGATGTCACCTACGTGGCACGAAGGTGGAAGTGAGCGCGCCGACCCATCTTTCTCTGTGCTTTAACCTCTGGTTGATGTACTGGAGAACACTGACAAAGATAAAAATAGAAGTTTAAAAGCTGCTAATTCCAATATTCAACTCAAGTCACCCCTATGAAACACCTGTCCAAAACTAGGTTGCCATCATTATAGCGTAAACTGGTCCACATGTCCCAGAACTCCGCGTCTGTCGGCTGAGTGTACGGTCCAAAGACTTCGCCGATCCTGAGAGGTGAAAATAGCAGTCAGGCGTGGTTTGTTTTGCGTGTTTGTCGAAGAATGAAATGAATGCGAACCCCTTCTGGAAGATGATGTAGTTCGTGAGCCGCATGAGGACGGGAGCCAAAAACGATGAGTCCTTGAGAAGCTTTTACGAGACAAAACGGATATTTAAGTGATGCAAACCCTAGCAAAAAGTATGGAATCACCAATCTCTGATGAACACTCACTCGGGACATTTTATTATGTCGAACAAACTCTGATGGAAAATCTTGAAAAAATATTGAATTAGTTCAAAAGTGCAACTCTTTAGCATTCAAAAACACTAAAAGAAATGAAAAACATTGTGGTGGTCAGTAAATGTTACTTTTGTAGAGCAGGTGCAAGGAAATGTACAGCGGGGCAAATAAGTATTTAGTCAACCACGAATTGTGCAAGTTCTCCCACTTGAAAATATTAGAGGACTGTAATTGTCAATATGGGTAAACCTCAACCATGAGAGACGGAATGTGTGTGTGTGTGTGTGTGGGGGGGGGGGGGTCTGATTTTTAAAGAATTTATTTGCAAATCATAGTGGAAAATAATACCAATACTAAAAGTTCATCTCAATACTTTATGTACTCTTTGTTTGCAATAACGGAGGCCAAACGTTTTCTGGAACGCTTCACAAGCTTTTCACACACTTGCTGGTATTTTGGCCCATCCCTCCATGCAGATCTCTTCTAGAGCAATGATGTATCGGGGCTGTCGTTGGGCAACATGGACTTTCAACTCCGTCCTCAGTCCTCACCCTATGGTGTCAAAATGATAAAAACTGTGAGCAATAATCCCAGAACCACACTGGGGGACCCAGTGAATGACCTACAGAGAGCTGGGACCACACTAACAAAGGCTACCATCAGTAACACAATGCGCTGCCAGGGACTCAAATCCTGCACTGCCAGATGTCTCCCCGCTGAAGAAAGTACACATCCAGGCCCGTCTGCGGTTCGCTTGAGAGCATTTGGATGATTCAGAAGAGGACCGGGAAAATGTGTTATGGTATAGAACTTTTTGGTAGAAACACAGGTTCTCGTGTTTGGTAGAGAAAGAATACTGAATTGCATCTGAAGAACACCATACCCACTGTGAAGCACGGGGGTGGAAACGTCATGCTTTGGGGCTTTTTTTCTGCAAAGGGACCAGGACAACTGATCTGTGTAAAGGAAAGAATGAATGGGGCCATGTATCGAGAGATTTTGAGTGAAAATTTCCTTCCATCAGGAAGGGCATTAAAGATGAGACGTGGCTGGGTCTTTCAGCATGACAATGATCCCAAACACAGCCAGGGCTACAAAGGAGTGGCTTCGTAAGAAGCATTTTAAGGTTTTGGCGTGGCCTAGCTAGTCTCCAGATCTCAACCCCATAGAAAATCTGTGGAGGGAGTTGAAAATCTGTGTTGCCCAACGACAGCCCGAAAGCAGCACTGCTCTAGAGGAGATCTGCACGGAGGAATGGGCCAAAATACCAGCAACAGTGTGTGAAAAGCTTGTATAGAGTTACAGAAAACATATGGCCTCAGTTATTGCCAACACAGGGTACATAACAAAGTATTGAGATGAAATTTTGGTATTGATTATACACTTATTTTCCACCATGATTTGCAAATAGTCTCTAAAAATCAAACAATGTGATTTTCTGTTTTTTTCCCACATTCTCTCATAGTTGAGGTTTACCCATGTTGACAATTACAGGACAGGCCTCTCTCATATTTTCAAGTGGGATAACTTGCACAATTAGTGGTTGACTAAATACTTATTTCCCCTACTGTATATGGAATCATGAGAAACAAAGAAATGACAATCAAAACACATCTGTAGTATTTTCGGAGCACCACCCCTGGCTTCTATGACAGCTTGCAGCGGGGGTTAATTTGAGCCGGATCTTGCCAGAACAAGATCCGGCACCTCTTGATTTTGGCCTCCCTGTTTTCCGTGACTTATTTGGGCAGCTCTGGCACCTCTCGTGCTTATAAAATAATAATATAAAAACGTTGGGGGGAAAGAGGAGTCATTGATGGCTTTCTCCACTTAATTGGGTCCAACAATAAAACAAACAAAATAATAGCAGACTGCCGCCACATTCGACCGCAAACTTTTGCTTCTCGCTCGTCTCCCCCTCGCTTCCTACTACTCACAGCTCTCCAGTCCCAGTGTCTCTTAAACGGATCCTGCATACATAGTGTAGTAGTTTTGAGCTTCTTCTTGGCAAAGGTATCGAACACACGACGTGCTGACAACTGTTTCTTTACAAGCACATTGAGCTAACAGTATGAACACAGCTTGGGGCTCTCTGCATGCTGTGCTTCTCTATTGCACTCCCGTATCACGTGACCAAAACAACAGTAACGTTGCGTGCACTTCAGGGTGCCTCGGAAAACATATCAGAATATTACACGTAGTTACGGACATTATAGAAAAAAATAAATAATATGCATAAATTCGTTTACACGACAAATCCCAAGAATTGCATGTTTGTAAAAAATTGTCATTTGAAAGAGTCAGATTTGTTGAGGCACTGAAAAGCTGGGCCAACGAATCACGCCTCTGGCATTAAAAAAAAAAAAAAAAAAAATTGCGGCATCTAGGAGCAAGCAGCCAGGATCAAACGGTATTTCAACATGCCAAAAAGACAGTTGCATTTACTGTCTTTTTTTCCAAAAAGAAGGAAGATGGTTTAAAACAAGTCAGAAAAGAAGGAAAAGTCCCACAGCATTGCAAGAAGGCATTAGCGTTTTGTTTTCAGCACCATTTAACATATGTCTGCGCTGTCATATGTACTTTGCGATCCGGCACCTTATTTCCAAAGTAAGCACTAGCTTGCAGTCTCTGAGGCATTTGTAAATCTCACTGGTACTGCACCAAACAAAAGTTCCAGCATCATCCCCTTGTCCGATGCAGATTCTTGACTCCTCACTGAAAATAACTTACATCCAGTCATTTAGTCCATGATTGCCTCTCCTTAGCCCATTGCAGTCTTGTTATTTTCTGTTTAAGTGTCAATGATGGTTTCCTTTTAGCTTTCCTGTATGAAAATCCCATTTCCTTCTGGCGATTTTGCACAGTTCTGTCACATACCTTGACTCCAGCTTCCTCCCATTTCTTTGTCTTGTTGTACATCTTGTTTTCAAGACATATGGCCTATAGTTGTTTGTCATGACGTTTGGGTGTCTACCAGTACGCTTAACTTTAACAACCTCTCCATGCTGTTTGTACTTGGTCCAGATTTTTGATACAGCTGACTGTGAACAGCCTACATCTTTAGCAACCATATCTTCTTCAAGAAGTTTGATAATCCTCTCCTTAGTCTGGAGACCTGTCTTGTTGGAGCCATGACTCTTGTGAATTCACTTAGTCCAGCAGTCCTAGGTGTGATAACTGCACTGTTTTTAACTGCTGACCAATGACCAGATCTGAGGCAGGGGGCCCACTTAAGGAAAGGAAATTGGGTGTCTGTATTTTCTACTTGAAGTGGAGTGATTCTATTAGGGCTGCAGCTATCGAATATTTTAGTAATCGACTGAAAATTCTATCGATTAATCGGATAAAACAAATATATTTTTAGGTGAAGAGCAATTATAAATATACATGAGAAAACAAGACATTTCATCTAATCTTGAACCATTTTCAGTCAGTCTTTATTTTCGATGTATATTGTTGAAAACAGCCAACAATTGCATCTCAGATGTAACTAGAATTAAAAAGAAAGACAAATTCACTGCTTTCACTCAAAAAACCTTAAGATCTTATTTAAAAATTTTTTATATATACCTAAAAATGCCATTACGCTTGATAACACACATCACTTAAAAGTTAGGATTTTTTTCCCACGTGTTTCAATTAAATTTCTATTTGTGTCAAGCCATTTTTAAGTTCTAGTTAAGTTTTACGCTACTCTAAACTGTAAGCTGTATTGGAGCACATTAGGGACCAGTGCTACTTGGTGTTTTATTCAGCAATGACTACTAAGCTAAAATTGATAGTTAGCATTATTGAGTTTTTATTTTACACCCTCATCACTCCACAAAGCTATGTTATGTTAAAGCCTGTATGTAAGACACGTTAGCCACGCATCGAAAGTGGTCATAATTAATAGAAACCTAGCCCTCCGCAGGGCTAACGTTACGTGAGCTAGTGACTCAGACAGTAACGTTAATCTTATTTATTAGCGTTTAGCGCTCTTTATTAGCGCTTAGCGCTCTACTGCTTTAAGATGGCGGCTGTTTATTAACGCTGCCCAGACGCGGCCGAGTCTGTCATTTCGCATTTAGTTCAACATACATGGGATCTCTATGAGACTCATCAGATGCTACCTGCTACCAACTTAACATCATGCAGGCTAGTTTTTAGCAACGTCGGCGTAGTTTGGAGCGGCTGTCGGCTGCTGAAATGTTTTTTATATTGTTTTATTGCTTCTTCCTCTACGCACGTGACATCAGCGTGTTGTCCCGCATTAAAAGTAGTCCGAGCGAAACGTGATGCTTAGAGCTGTCAAAATAAACGATTACTCGAGGTGGATAAAATTACTCGGATCAGTTTTTAAACTCGAGTTACTCGAGTTTTTGTTTCAGCTCTAGATTCTATATCTCCCTGCACTTGCTCTATTAAAGTAACATTTACTGAGCACCACAATGTTTTTGATTCATTTCTTTTAGTGTTTCTGAATGCTAAAGAGTTGCATTTTTTAACAAACTGTTCTTTCAAGCTTTTTTTTCCCCCCCTGAGTTTGCTCTACATAATAAAATGTCTGAGTGAGCCCTCGTCCGAGACTGGCAATTCCAAAGGGTTGTACTAACCTAGATTTGTAACAGAGACTTACCATCTGCAGCAGGCGAGGGTGGTGGGTTTCTGGGAACAAACCTGTTCGAAGCAGGAATCGGTCAAAATGACTCAGAAATGGAAGAACACACTTCAACTCAATACCTCCATTGGAGAGGCAAAGGCTGTTGATGGTCAAATGACCCGTGCGGTTCAGGTCACTCCTGTTCAAATGGGAAAGCACAGAATGTACAACGTGTACGTGTTTGACCACAGCAGAAAGTAACCATCTTGGACCTGTATAGCAGCTCTAGGGCTACTGTATCGCCGTAATCATGTGACAGCAGGTTGATGCGCTGGTTGGCCAGACCCAAATGGGCCACCAGCGCCTCCACCGCACTGGCTTGCTCGAAGATTGAGTACTTGTGCGGTCGCTGAGCAGAGAAGGAAAATGTTACATCTGAGACTGATCCGATTGATTGACGATTCACTTACAGGCTTGTCGCTGAATCCGAAGCCCAAGAAGTCCAGTGCTATGACCCGGTTGAAGCGCTGAGTTAGCGGCTCCCAAATCTGTTGTGACATGTTGAATGGTTTAAAATGATTTTTTTCCCCCAAGCAAAACAGGCCGGGATGCTCGGACCTTGTTCCAGTCGTAGCTGGATGTGGGAAAGCCATGGAGGAGGAGGACTATATCGGCGCTTCCTAAGGCGCCATGCGAGTCTGGAGAAGATGCAAGGGGAAAATGAATCAAAGAACCTGCAATTCGCTCCCTGCTGTCAATAGCACTGCAAGATGAGGTCTATTGTTGTCAATATTGCATGTGAACAGGTCTGTCAACAGACTTGCATGGGCCCGGGGACATCACCCCTGCCACCGGCTTGTCACGACAACGTACGCAGTACTTTTAACGCTTTGCAAGCCATGACAGTGTAGATTTTCAAATTTGAGATGGACAGTTAAATTTAACAGACCGTAATGTGATGTGACACAATATAAACAATTTCCATCTATTGTCCCATGTAGGCTACAATACAATACAACTGAGAGTGCTATGCCTGCCTGCTAAGGTACAAAACAGTATGACTAAATATCCTGTGCCTGCCCCATCTACATCCCTGGGGTTATCAAGCCCTCAAACAATGATGCACCTAGATGTTTTGACAGCGAAGTCATTTATAACATCAGTGAAATCCGGTTTTTGAGCAAGCTCACGCTCATTGGAGGGCATGGCTAGGTTGTTAACCCAAGAAAAATCCAGCCCCCGGACCAGAGTCTGTTCAGCCTCGCGCACCTGCTCCCCACAGACTAACATATCCCTGATCCCATCACCTCACTCCCATCACCACCTCTCTACTCGGCTCTACGCGAGCAGCATGTCTTGTCATACCGCAGCTCAATAGGCTACAAGCAGCAGGTGACGGATTCAAATCGGGCTTTGGTCACAGTGATTGCGAATGTAAACTGTTCAGTGCTAGCGGCTGTTGTTCACTTATCAACATCACCGTCCACAGCCAACTTTAGCTCTAATTTTCTGACTTCTTGTCCCCCTTAAAAAAAAATTTTTTTTTTCCTCATTCACCTCTATGATCTTCATTTTTTTCCCTTTTCTGTGCACCTGATTCATGACGACTCACCATGTTTAGAGTTTATAACAATGAAAGATTTTAATTTCCTACTTCAGGGCATGCACGTAGTGTACCCTTGAGTGCGCCAGAGCGGGGTCAAACCATTCTCTGCTAAGACAGGAGCTGGAGTTGTGCAAAAAAAAAGGGGGGAAAAAACCATGTATTTGAAATATTTAATATGTTTTTGAGTATATATCGAGTAGAATATATTTAATCAGATCAGACAATGATTTAAATATGTGAATAAAGTAAAATAAGGGTCATTCAGGGGCCCCTATTAAATATCACCAGATGGATCTGTTTAATAAAATCAAATGGCTTAATGGGGACAAATACATTAAGAAAAGAATGTGTGTGTCACCTCTGTAGAAAATTTCTTTCCCCCTAAAGGTGAAGCCTCGGCCGGCATTGTGCCACTTCAGGAGGGCAGGTGACAGCTGAGGCGGTGGGATGTGCAGGTAGACGGCCAGCAGCGGGATGCACATCAATCCTACGTGGAGCCACCACTCTCTCATTGTGAACTGCTTAGCTCATGTCATGAATCCCACCCCAGAAATGAAAATTAACATTGACACCTGATCAGATTGTGTACAAATGCTACATTAGCATTAGCCAGCTCTAGCGAGTTAAGGTTAAAACATGACATCGCTCCATCAAGTGACGCATAATATAAAATACCTATGACTTGTACGTGACTGTAACTCGTGGAAATAACACATAAATCCATAAAAAGGATTAAATACTTACTCAACACTTAAGTGAAGACCTTGGAACTACATTTAGGATCCCTTGAAGCCAAGCAAGTTTAACGAAAGATGTACTCTTATGGTGACTATGTTTCCCCATTTGACTGGAGGTTCCGTAATAAAATTGTCATATATGATAAATATATATTATTTTGTTGTCCGTTAGGACTGCTAATAATGATTTTTATTGTGTTTTAAGATGAAAAATGTTACCAATGAATAAGAGAAAACATGTTGTTGCAATACACGATCTTCGTAGTCTAAAGTGCGCATCACGTGATGCGTTATTATCAGCTGCTGTAACACATTTCATGTCATACATTCGATTGTCCAAATATCTCAGAAAAAAGTGTCGATTTTTGCCCTCATAATAATGCAATACTTGATTGAGTGTTGTTTATTTCCGGGTGTGTGATTTCAAGGGGTTGGACAAAATGATGGAAACACCTAACATTTTGGCATAATCATTGAACGGGCTGTAATTGCCACAAAAGGCGGACATACGCCATATTAAATTAGTTTTTGTTTGTATTTTGAAGGTGTTTCCATTATTTTGTCCAAATCCTTAAAATAGTATTGATAAACAGTGAGGGAGAAAAAAAGACAACAGGAGATTTACGTGTCATTGTCGCCCTCTTGTGGCCATCTGAAGTAACTACGTCCGAAAAACAAGTCATCCGTTTTTCGATTTTGGATTTGAAAACGAGAAATGAAATAAATATGTTTTCCTTCTTTGCACCGTCGATTGTTTTGCACCAGATTGTTGTAGTTACTCCAGCTCGCCACAGGAGGGAAACGTTGCAACGTAAATCTTTCCCCATTTAAAAGAATGTTGCAGTTCAATGTTCTTTTACAAAGTTCCTTTTTTTGCCCAAGAAAAAAAAAAAAAATCTTAATAAAAGATTTACGTGTCACCGTCGCCCTCTTGTGGCGAAATATATTGTCTGAGTTATGTTGACGTATGACAATATGTGAGGACGGACAATATTTACAGTTTGGTACCCAAGTCTCTCGAATGATTTAAAATAAAAATTTGCCCAAATATTAGGAACACGTAGGGTATGACGTAATGAGTAAGGCAGCATCTGCGCATGCGCGCTGTCACAAGCGCTCTACTCAAAATTTACGGCCAGTTTCCGTTTTGGGAGCGTCATATCAACCATTTTTTTTTTTTTTTTTTTTTGGTCAAATTATGGGTGTGCCTTTCGTGACACACGATGATACTTTATCTGTTTTGAAGAAGATTTACGACCCAAAAAGTGAAAGGAAAACCGGAAATCTAATATCCGTCAGTCTTTTGTGCGATTTAACTCAAGGTCTAGTGACGTCACGTTAGCGCTCAAGACGTAATTTTGGTGGATTACATATGCGGCGAATCAAAAGTTGCGACAAAGGTAAGAAATGCTCACTTTTCTACTTCATGCACGTTTAAATCTATGTATCAGCTTAAAAACACCCATTTTCTTGTTTTTGGCGTGTTCCTTAGATGTCTCGATCCGATCCAAATGCCTTTTTTTTTTTTTTTTTTTTAAATAGTTATGTTAAAAGCGTTAAGGGAAAGAGAATGGGTCAAATGATCACTTTGCGTGCAATGCTTGTAAACAAAGCAAAATGATGTATGCAGTAAGTGTAACCCACTCATAAGTAATATGGTCACAAATGTTTTTACTATTATTTTTGTGAATAATTTTAGAATAATTAGTTGTATGTGATTTGAACCCTGAAACTCAATTTAAGAAGTGGGGGGGAAAAAAACGCTCAGCGCCCTCACCCCCACACTCTCATTGGCTATCATCTTCTGGGCATGTCATTGCAACAATTGTGCAACGAAACTTGAAGTGCTTTTAATAGTGCAAATAGTAAGATCATGCAAAGAAGTATAATACAGAAATCTTGGAAGTGTTTACCCAAAAAAAAAAAAATAAAAAATGTTTCCAAGCTGCCTTCCTGTGGGGATTTGCTGTATCTGCAACTGGTTATATGGTGAGGAATTGCACTTCGGCACAAGACATGCTGGAAAAAAAAAAAAAAAAAAAAAAGTTAAAATATAGAAACATTTAAATATTTACATAAAAACAAGATTGCGCGATATTTGTCTGAAAGCTTCATTCCTGTGGGGATTTAGTTGAACAGCAACTGGTTATTTAGTGAGTAACTAACTGCACTTCAGCACAATACATGTTGCAATGCTGCCCTCCTGTGGATAAGATTTGGAATTGGAACTGGTTATTCACGGAGAAATTTCACTTCATTGATTGTCATTGCACAATTGTACAACAAAATTGAAGAAAATTGTTTTAAAAAAAATAAATTTATGGATTTGGTTGAACAGCAACTGGTTATTTAGTGAGTAACTAACTGCACTTCAGCACAAGACATGCTGCAATGCTGCCCTCCTGTGGATGAAATTTGGAATTGGAACTAACAGAAAATGCACTTTATTGATTGTCATTGCACAATTGTACAACAAAATTGAAGAAAATTGTTAAAAAAGAAAAGAAAAAGTAGTGAAATATAGAAAAATTGAAATATTAACATAAAAAAAAATAAGATATTTGTCTCAAAGCTGCATTCCTGTGGGGATTTAGCTGAACAGCTACTTGTTATTTTGTGAGTAACTAACTGCACTTCGGCACAATACATGTTGAAATGCTGCCCTCCTGTGTTGATGATGTGGAACTGCAACTAGTTATTCGGCACATTACACATTGCATGCACGTTGAACAGCAACTGGTTATTTAGTGAGTAACGGCACTTCAGCACAATACATGTTGCAATGCCGCCCTCCAGTGGGAATAATATGGAACTGCAACTGTTTTTTCGTCACAATACACATTGCATGCACGTTGCACTTCCCATACATTCTCAGAACGTTAGTTAATATCAGCGATGCTTTTGTTTTTGTACTACTACCTTTAACCTAGATAATACGTTTGACACATTAAGAAAGTTTGCGACCCGGAAGTAAAACAGACCGGAAGAGGAAACGCTACACAGTTTTGTTTGGCGTGTAGTGTAATCAGTTTTGTTTGGCGTTTGTACGCGTTCTTTTTGCGTGCTTTTACACAAGATCTGAAACAATAACGTTACGTGAACGTCACGTAAGTCCTTTTTGGTGGATTCCGAGGGCGGATGTCTAAAAGCAAGGAGTTATTTCCCACGTCGTCGGTCAACCTGCACAACAAAAGGTAAGAATTGCTGCAGTTTTCTACTCCATGAGCGTTTAAATGTATATTTCTGCTGAAAAAAAGACCCATTGTCGTCTCTTGAACGTGTTCCTCAGTTGTTTAGATCCGATCGAAGCATGGTTTATTCGGTAATCCAAACTATGCTTCCATAAAATTTGTCAAGTTGTTTTCCATAACTTGGCAAGACCTATTTTGAAGGATCTTTATTGATATTTACCTTGAAATGTTTTAAAGATCACACAATGAGGACGAGCGTTGAAGAAAAGACGATGGGATGAAATGCTTGAAAACAAGTTAATATCCACGTGTTTTTGCAAATGGGTTGGACTTTGCTGCCGAGTGGGCGTGTTTGTTGCTTTTTTTTTGTGTGCAACTGGGCGGAGTTATACACGAAATGACATTGAAGGCGGTCGAGTGGGCGTGGCTACCACAGTCCTCTCAGGGCATGGCTTGGAAGGCAAAGGGATTGTAAGGGTTTGAGTCGAAGTTTGGCTCAGCTCATGCTGACGGCGAGAGTGGCGACTTGGAAAATGCATGAAATGACAGGAATTGCTCGGATTAAAGGCCAAACTGCTTTCCCACACTCTTAAGTCACTTGCCATGCATTTGACGCCTGAAAATTGGGCAACTTTATTTTACAAAATGCTAAGGTGCTTGCTTAGCTCCGCCCACCAGACAACATTCTCTACATTTCATGCATTTTCAAGCTTAAATATGTTATTGGAGTGCAAAATTTTATGCAAGGAAGATAGCTTTGTGTCCCGATTGCCCACTTTGAGCCTCATGTGTACTTTTTGAAATGGTCAAAATTTTATGTACAAATGAGTTCAGTCTTATCCAAGTGTACATAGTCAGTTGGCTTCAGGAGACAGGTGTCATGGATGGTCCAGCCATACATATCTAGTGTATATAAGTGGGAGACAAAATTGTGTGATACCCAAGTGTACATAGTGATTGATATTATTTTGACTTATGTGTGCAGGCTATTAATGTGTTGGCAGATTGCCAAGTGTTACATACAGTACTGTGCAAAAGTTTTAGGCAGGTGTGAAAAAATGATGTAAACTAAGAATGCTTTCAAAAATATAAACAATGATTGTTTATTTTTATCAATTTACAAAATGCTTCTGTTATGTTCATTCACTGCATTTTGTTAATTGATGGAAATAAACTATTAACACTTCCATTTTTGAAAGCATTCTTAGTTTACAGCATTTTTTCACACCTGCCTAAAACTTTTGCACAGTACTGTATGTTCTAATTGTCCAAAATATTAGGTAAACTCTTAGTTTTGTTTCAGCTTTGCAGATAATGTGTGGCTATGAGAGTGCCCCCCCTCCAAGTGTCATGACCAAATTGGTGAAAATATTAGTTACATATTGATTTTTTTAAATTAGGTGTGCTGCCTATCATAATGTGGATGAAAAATTAATGTATTGTCAGTTTGCCCCCCCCCCCCAACCGCCCCAAGTGTGACATGATTGTTACCAATTGTCCAAAATATTAGGTAACCCCTTAGTTTTGTTTCAGCTTTGCAGATAATGTCATGTGTGGCTATGAGAGTACCCCCCCCCCCCCCCCAAGTGTAACTAATGTCATGACCAAATTGGTCAAAATATTAGTTACATAGTGATTGTTATTTTTTTTTATTAGGTGTGCAGCCTATCATAATGTGGATGGAAAATTGATGTGTTGTCAGTTTGCCCCCCCCCCCCAATTAAACCCCCAATAGTCCAAAATATAAGGAAAACCCTTAGTTTTATTTCAGCATTGCAGATAATGTCATGTGTGGCTATGAGAGTGCCCCCCCAAGTGTAACTAATGACATGACCCAATTGGTCAAAATATTAGGTACCTATTGATTGTTTATTATTATTTTTTAAATTGTCAGGAAAATTCATGTGTTGTCAGTTTGACTCCATCAAACCCCCCAGGTGTGCACCAAAGGTCTTGTCATTAAATGAGCAAATGTATAAACTCTTACTTACTATTGTCTGGCAAGCTAAGTTGTTTTCTGTCATGTGACTCAGATGCTAAGAACATCACTGACTGCTCTTCTTTTGGTTTTCAGGACAGGATCGGAGAGATTTTGGACAAATGTGCGTGCATTCGCTTGGTATGTGATGTCACACACCTCCTCCAGCAACGCAACATTGGCGTCGACTGCTGTTTTAGTCATGCACGGCACGTCAAATGTTGTGAAATTGTCAAAGAAGCTGCTGTTTTTGTACAATATATTGTTCAACTTTAATTGGAGTCTTTGTCTTTTCTTGCTAAATGCGTCCCCACTAAGTTAAAAAATAGGTTTTGTTTTTGAAAATGAGTCTTTTTTGGGTCTAAAATGCATGGAAAGCGGAGCTCTCAGAATGCTGAGAAAAACTGGCCTCGGAGAGGCCCAAAATCTGCCCGGCAACCCGAGCTGTCAGAAATTTGTCATCCAATCAGCGCGCTTAGAATTTTTGTATAGCCACACCCACGGAATATCTTAGCTCCGCCCAAACCACAAGAACCAATCAGAGAAGAGTCTTAGCTCCGCCCTCAAAATTAACCAATCAGAAGTGACTAGCTTTCATAACCATGCCCATTTTTGGTTCCAAAAAAGCGATTTTGGGACAAAAACACGCCCACCCAAGTTAATTTGAATGTAGCCCGCCCACCAACCGAGAACCAATCAGAATGCAGCCTGCTTCTTGATTTAGAAATCTTCACCCAATCATAATATTCTATTTGAGCAACCCCACCCACTTTTCCATAAAACCACCAATCAACTTGCCCCATGCTAGGTCATTTGCATAGCCACACCTCCCATTCAGACCAAAAAAAAAAAAAAAGATTAAAAAAAAGTTCATACAACAAGACATTTAAATGTTTTATAATTGTTTTTTGTGATGTGTTTGAAGAATAAGAGTTGAGATGAGATGTTCTTTTTTTAATCTTTTATTTTTGCATTTCAGACAAGCACACAAGGAAAACTGCAACTCTTACTCGTCGGCCAATGGGAGGATCACAGACCAGCGTGTGGACCCTAAAGACAAAAAAAAAAAAAGGTAAGTCAAAAATTAAGTGAATTTGGTGTGCAGCAAATGAAGTATTCAGCTGATATGAAACTCACTTGTGAGGAAGACCATGTTTGCATGACTGAAACATCAACAGTGCCTGTGGAAGAATAAAGTTATGTGGATTGTGAGGTCAACAACCTTTAATTATGTGAAAACTTACGCGTATCCTTCTTCAAAAGGCTTCTGGATCAGGTCATGAAGTTGTGTGGACCTAAAAACGAAGACCATGGTGAGTGGAGTTCATTATGTGCAGATGTGTTTGACGAGTGATTGAACTCACGTGACCTCGATGGCGTCAATTTCTCGATCCGCAACAGGTTAAATCAAGGCGGTAACTGAAAATCTCCACACATCTGGATGAGTACCTGAAATGAGTAAACATGAAGTGTAAGCAAATAGTCTGCAAGCTTTAAAATAGTTTTGCCAAAGATTTTTATTGCCATTTTTTTTTTTTAGCTTTTGGGCTTGAAGGACGTCGACGAGCAACTCTGTCTTTTTCCACTCCGGCCAGGACATGAGTTCTGAGAAGAGAGTGGGAACGGTCAGACATATTTCAATTTCAGAATTTTTTAACATTGAGGTTAGTTAATGTGGAACTCGTTTGTCTCACAGGTGGAGGATTTGGTAAGCCTGCACACAAAATAAGAAGCAGGTGAGCGCTATGCAAATGAGGGGAAGGTACCTGCTCTCTTGAATGCAGCTTTGGGTGGCCTGAAAAAAAAAAAAAAAAAATGTTCAAGTCAATGTTTAAAAATGTTCACGTCAGCCATTTTGTTTTGCAGCGTGCTCAAACCCAGTGGACGTCGTTCTCATGGCTGCAAACAAGGGAAGAAAAAAAAAAAACATTTAGAAATGGCCGTTGTAAATTTCAAGCGTCCTTACCTTGGACATTGTAGCTCTTCGACACGTGCTGAAACAAATTAAAAGACAAAATGAGATTTACACGGGTTGGTGTTTGTTTGTCTCACCTGTGATCAGAAGCGGACAGCTTGACAGTGGCCTGCAACAGAAAACGTAAGAATTGGTAAGTTCATTCGATCGTTTAAAATCAATTTGCCCATTCACTTTAAGATGAGAACCTGCAGACAATATTTGATTAGTTTTAATGGTGATCGTTTTTTTTTGCCGCAGCTTACCTCCTGTCAAACGGCGCTCAGGAATGTTGGCGTCAATCCTGTTATGAGAAAGTGCATGTAATTCACGCACAGAACAGATTTGATGTATTTAAATGGGTACCTCATTCAGTTAAACGCTTGCATTTGTTTGTGGTCGTCGAATGAAACTTTAGCACGCGCTTGCTGGTTCGACGTCGACGGCCTCCGTCCTGTTAACAAACATTTTTAAAAGACACGCTGGCGAGCTTTTAGCACGCTCAAAACGTGAATTAGTGTCAAATTGAAGTAAAAAAAGTTGCAGTCGGGAGGTTAAAGAATTTCGATGACTTACTTCGTTGTTAAGTGTGGCGCGCAGCAATCGGGTGGCGACAGGACTGGCAACAGGTTTGAAAAGAACGATTGCTGAATTTCCTGCAGTTTAAATAGGTTTCCGGCAATGACGTCATCGTTAAAATGAAATTTAGGGGGGGAAAATGGAATTTGAAGACGACATCGAGTGAAAATGGCTGAGAAAGGTAAAGCGAAAATCTCGTTGGAATCGAGCCCGACTCTCCTACATACGAGGTCATTTCATTTGCCACTAGACTATGGTCAAGATGACGTCGCAGATGTAATCTAGTGTATTAGACTTATTTCTCTTCTGACGTATGGGTATGTGTTGTAATATTGGATAAGTATGACTTTTGACACGGATGTGAATAGACAATCCGTGGTCTAATGGTTAAAGACATTAATACGTTAATGGAGTACCCGGGTTCGAATCCTGAATTCATTAGCAGTTATTCAGTGCCTGCATTTATCTTGACCGATGCAGAGCTATGTCGGAATCGAACCCGGGTTACTTGGGTGGGAGTCAATGTTTTTAACCATTCGGCCATGAGAGATGGGGTTTCGCGAAAATTTTTATGTATATGTCCATCACTATTTTCCCATCCGACCATTTCGCTGCAAAAGGGCACTATTGCGTCGTGTTGACGTCTTCTTACTCTTTCACCAATATTTTTCCAGACTTCATTTGTTCATACATTCAATCATTCATCTACCTACAACATAGCATTATTTCGTCGTGTTGACGGCTTCTCTTTCCCCAATATTTTTCTTGATTTCATTTGCCCATACAATCTTGTCTTCCTCATGGTGACTCTAACACTGAATACCAAGAAACATGCAAGGCATTTATGTTGTTTTCTTTAGTTTTATTCAGGAAAACACAAGCTATATGTTCTCAACAACTTTAAAATAAATACTGTCAGTTGAAACATCTGGACAGCCCTTTAGTGTGTTATCGTATTTCAATTTAGGAAGTACATGATGAGCTCTTTTCTTGCTCTTGGCATGCAAAAGAAACAAATGTGACCATTTTTCATGTCATTAGAAGTGCAGTAGGAAAGAGCAAATATCCATAGCTTGGAGGGGATGGGACGCCAAATTGAACTGGCCCACCCAGTGTCACCCTCCATAAAGCAGCCAGTCAGCTGGGAGCAATAAAAGGAGGCAGCGTCGAGCCGAGCGTAGCCCACATTTTCAGACTCCTGATGTGGGAATAATGGACGGGTGGACGCTGATAGAGGGGCGGCGACCTGATGAGGGTCCCTCCACATCGCTGTGGACTTTTGACTCCAAGTGATCCACCTTTGAATACCTGTTGAGAGAAAGAGTATATGAGTTCTATGTACATATATACATTGAAACCATCAACATCTATGCAGAGTGAGCTTCCCTGACACGGTTTTTCTTCTCCTCTTTTGTAATATAAAATGATGACACCTGACAATTTTATGCGGATTTTTAGGGGGGGGGGGGGGGGGGGGGGCAGGCTCCCCCCGGTGGCCGAAAATTGTCATTGCATGTAATTGACTTTCCTATATATATATATAAATTGTAAAGCAATAAAACTCTAACAAAAATGAATGAAATGAACAAAAAAAACATTTTTATAATGGGCCGAAATTATTTTTCAAGCACCTTAGACGGTCATTTGCTTTGCATTAAAAAAAAAAAAAAAAAAAAACTATATATATATAAATAGAGAGAGAGAGAGAACATAAAATGATTTTTTTCTTTGATTGAAAATATATTTTTTTTTTTGATTGAATGATTTAGACACAAATGTCCTAATCATAATATGGCCCAACAGCAAAAAGGATTGCTTCAATCAAAAAAACTTTTTCAATGAAAAATTAAGTGTTCAAATGCAAATTTTTCAATCTCAAATATTTTTTCATATTCAACTTTTTTTCTATGATTGAAATTTTTCTTTTTTTTTGATTGAAGTGATTTTTCTTTTTGAAAATCTTTTTCTGAAGCAACTTAATTTTTGATTGAATAATAAAGACAAAAATGTCCTAGCCAAAATGTGGCCCAGGCACAAATCAACATTACTTCAATCACAAAGTTGCATCAATCAACAAAAAACTTGACTTCAATCAAAATAAATAAATAAATAAACATTGATCAAAGAAAAATAGTTTTTAGTATAGTATTTAGTTTTTCGAATTTCAAATTTATTTTTGCATTCAAACACATTTTTTTTTTGATTGAAGCGACTTTTTTTTTGTTGGAAATAAAGATGTCCCGATCGATCGGGTCCGATCACGTCATTTTCAAAGTATCGGAATCGGCAAAAAAATATCGGATATGCCTTTTTTTTAATATATATATATATTTTAAATATATATATATATTTTTAAATTAAATCGTTTTCTAATTGTATTTAACGTTACAGACAAAATGTCTTACATTCATCCAGAGTCTTTAGTTTTGGCTTAAAGTAGGGCTATCAAATTTACCGCGTTAACGGCGGTAATTAATTTTTTAAAAATTAATCACGTTAAAATATTTAATGCAATTAACACAAGCGCTGCATGACCCACTCCCGCTTTGTCGCGTTCAACCTATAATGGCACCGTTTTACCTATATATAGAGCTAACAGGCAGCTTAAAATGAGTAGAGGGAATTTTGGCAGTCTTTGGAGCATCTTTTTAATTGGCTAAAGCCTTAAACTCCCTCTCTCAACAAGGAAGCAATGTGGGGAAGAACGGTAGTGGTTGATCTTCTCATTAACATCCTATGTTATTTCCCAACGCAGAGAAGATATATCAATTGGTGCCACTACGCACAGTCATGGTTGCCCTTCCCATCATGCATTTGGGCAGAACAGTTAAATGGCTACAGTATCATTTACTGAAAGCTCAACAAATACACTAGATGGCAATATTTAGTCACAATATACAAAGTCACATTTATCCTTTAAGAATTACAAGTCTTTCTATCCGTGGATCCCTCTCACAGAAAGAATGTTAATCATGTAAATGCCATCTTGAGGATTTATTGTCATAATAAACAAATACAGTACTTATGTACTGTATGTTGAATGTATATATTCGTCCGAGTTTTATTCATTTTTTTCTTAATGCATTGCCAAAATGTGTATGATCGGGAAAAAATTATCGGGAATGATTGGAATTGAATCGGGAGCAAAAAAAAAAAAAAAGCAGTCGGATCGGGAAATATCGGGATCTGCAGATACTCAAACTAAAACGATCGGGATCGGATCGGGAGCAAAAAAACATGATCGGAACAACCCTAGTTTCCATGTATCATTCGTTCATTCCATATCTGTTTTATAATCCAAAATCGGAAAACATAACGAGTTGTGATTTCATTTCTCGTTTTCAAATAAAAAAATACCAGTATGCTATTTGTTCATTCCATATCATGTTTTCGATGTTTCGAATTTAAAAATTTCGATTCCGTGTTTTGATGCCCTGACCGCCCATCGGACAAAAATAGCTGCCAGCCACATGAAGCGATCTGATTATATACTGTACCCGCTGCTAATCTGGACTGGGTTTTACAAGTTCTTTGTTTTTTTTTTTTTGTTTGTTTATCTGATATTCTGCACCAGGTTATCTCAATAACATGTAAAAATGCCCGCAGCATAAGACACTCTAAAACATAGGCAAAAGAATATGTGTAAATGTCTTCTCTGTGAGCTTTTCAAAAATAAACATCTTTGTGAAAATGCACTCCTCTGGACAAAAACATCATCATATTCAAATTCTAAGACACATATTTATATACAAGTTAAAAATAGTGAGAAATTCATAGTTATCGGGGCTCCAAAGTAGGGTTTCAAATTTGTACTGAATGATTGCTGCCAATTCAAATGGCTGGGACGTCCATCGCCATCAATGGCACTGAAATATGTTCGCTCACTCGCAGCCCTCTTGGATTCATTCTGTTTAGCCGGGAAGGGAAGGACGATTGATGGAGCGTAGACGGACGTGCGCTTTTCAAATGTCACCTTGACAGGAAGAATGGCGGGAAATAGAAAATGTAAGTCGGGGAAACTCAACTGTCTGACATTTGACAGTCATTCCTCCGACGATCTTTCAAGCTTGAAATACATTTAGAGCTAATATTAACGCTAGCCGAAATGGAAGTCGGTGCCGGCTTGACTTGAATGTTCTACTTTTGGACAGTATATGATGAGACTGGCTATCACGGATCCCACAAAAGAAGCTTTGACGCGTTCTGCCGCCTCTCTTCAAAAACACATCAATCACCGCCGGTCCAAAATGTCACGGCCCTTCTACCGGGCGTTATGGCGCGCGTTTGTCAAACCGAGCGGGGGCGAGGGGGCTCAGATGTGGCCATTATAACCCCCACTGGGGGATGCTCATGCATATTTAAAAGGAGCTAATGATAAAGGTTGGTCACCGGACTTGTCATTAAGCCTTTAATTGACTCATCGCATCTATAAAGCTAGTGTGGCCATCTCTCAATGCAAATGTTGCCCACGCAACGAGCCGAGGAGGTGACGGACGCTTACGGAAAAGGTCACGCGGTGACTTTCCGATGTGATTTTACTTGTCGCGTCGACAGACGTCCGATCGGATCCTCTCCGAACGACCGACCGAGCAGCAGTTAAATGAAGGCGAAGTCACTGGCGCTCACGTTATGCCCGTGGGGAACAGACTGAATGACTCGGGCCGCATTCAATCCCAACGCACGCCTTTCTTGAAAATAGCCGCCAAATTGGAAAAACAATGAAATTGGGGAGATTAGACTTGCGCCCAGCTCATCAGAATTCTGCTCCCGGCGGACACTGCTAACCTTGATGCTCATGACTCGACAACAAAGATAATCTTCTGGCCAAAAGTATTGGCACCCCTGCAATTCTGTCAGATAATGCTCAATTTCTCCCAGAAAATGATTGCAATTACAAATGCTTTGGTAGTACTATCTTCATTTATTTTGCTTGCAATGAAAAAACACAAAAGAGAGAAAAAAAATCATTATCATTTTACACAAAACTCAAAGTGTCATTGCATGTAATTTACTTTTCTATACAGTGGGGAAAACTGTCGTTGGGCAACACGGACTTTCAACTCCCTCCTCACCCCGTGGCGTCAAAATGATAACAACAACGGGGAGCAAAAATCCCAGAACCACACGGGGGGACCTAGTGAATGACCTACAGAGAGCTGGGACCACAGTAACGAAGGCTACTATCAATAACACAATGCGCCGCCAGGGACTCAAATCCTGCACTGCCTGACGTGTCCCCCTGCTGAAGAAAGTACACGTCCAGGCCCGTCTGCGGTTTGCTAGAGAGCATTTGGATGATCCAGAAGAGGACTGGGAGAATGTGTTAGGGTCAGATGAAACCAAAATAGAACTTTTTGGTAGAAACACAGGTTCTCTTGTTTGGAGGAAAAAGAATACTGAATTGCACCATACCCACTGTGAAGCAAGGGGGTTTGAAACATCATGCTTTGGGGCTGTTTTTCTGCAAAGGGACCAGGACGACTGATCTGTGTAAAGGAAAGAATGAATGGGGCCATGTATCGAGAGATTTTGAGTGAAAATCTCCTTCCAGCAGCAAGGGCATTGAAGATGAGACGTGGCTGGGTCTTTCAGCATGACAATGAGCCCAAACACACAGCCAGGGCAACAAAGGAGTGGCTTCGTAAGAAGCGTTTCAAGGTCCTGGAGTGGCCTAGCCAGTCTCCAGGTCTCAACCCCATAGAAAATCTGCAGAGGGAGTTGAAAGTCCGTGTTGCCCAACGACAGCCCCAAAACATCACTGCTCTATAGGATATCTGCATGGAGGAATGGGCCAAAATACCAGCAACAGTGTGTGAAAAGCTTGTGAAGAGTTACAGAAAATGTTTGGCCTCCGTCATTGCCAACAAAGGGTACATAACAAAGTATTGAGATGAACTTTTGGTATTGACCAAATACTTATTTTCCACCATGATTTGCAAATAAATTATTTAAAAATCAAACAATGTGATTTTCTGTTTTTTTTTCCACATTCTGTCTCTCATGGTTGAGGTTTAACCATGTTGACAATTACAGGTCTCTCTAATATTTTCAAGTGGGAGAACTTGCCGAATTAGTGGTTGACTAAATACTTATTTGCCCCACTGTATATTTCCGAGGCGGAAACGTTACAGAAAGAATTCACGACTGTCAATGCTACCGCTAGACACCGCAATGTGTAAGTGATTGAACCAAACTACTATAACAAAAAATAGATGCAGTGAATTATTAATTTAGTGCCGCAATGATTAATCGATTAACTCGAGTATAACTCGAGTATTCGATTAGAAAAAAAAGTTTCGAATTAAATTTTGCTGCTTCGAGTATTCGTTTAATTAAAGTGGCGTTGTAATGGTTTATTTTGAAAGTGTTTGCATTCACTTTTATTGATTTGAGTGGATACACTGCCCTCTAGTCTGCCTCATTTCACATGGCTGAATCCAGCTGCTCCATGTTAAGACCAACATAAGCTAAGTTGTTGTTTGAGCTAATGTTGTTTTTTAATGCATTCGTAATTTAGTTTATGGGTATGTTTAGCCGTTTTTTGTGGTAATATGTGTCTGAACCATTTGTTAAGAGCATTGTAAAAAAAAAAAAAAAGTTTTATAGGTTTTAAGCTAGTGGACTTTTGCTATGTAAGTTAGCCAATTGTTCTTTTGTAGTACATAGATCCTTATTTAATTATTTCATTATACCGTTTGAGGGTCAGCTCAGGTATTTAAATTTTTCATGCTCCTTAACAGATTACTCGATTATTCGACAAACTAATTCATCGATTAATCGACTACTAAAATAATTGTTAGCTGCAGCCCTAGTCCTATTATAAATGTTATTGGATTTATCGGGATGACGTCATAATTCCTATTATCGGACCGATAATTATCAGACCAATAATTATTGTGCACCAGTATACCAAAGCATTTGTATCAGAAATTGAGCATTATCTGAATGAATTGCAGGGGTGCCAATTAGGGTTGTTCCGATCATGTTTTTTTGCTCCCGATCCGATCGTTTTAGTTTGAGTATCTGCCGATCCCGATATTTCCCGATCCGATTGCTTTTTTTGGCTCCCGATTCAATTCCAATCCTTCCCGATAATTCTTCCCGATCATATACATTTTGGCAATGCATTAAGAAAAAAATGAATAAAACTCGGACAAATATATACATTCAACATACAGTAGTACATAAGTACTGTATTTGTTTATTATGACAATAAATCCTCAAGATGGCATTTACATTATTAACATTCTTTCTGTGAGAGGGATCCACGGATAGAAAGACTTGTCACTTTGTATATTGTGACTAAATATTGCCATCGAGTGCATTTGTTGAGCTTTCAGTAAATTATACTGTAGCCATGCCCAAATGCATCATGGGAAGTGGAACCATGACTGTGCGTAGTGCTACCAATTGATATATCTTCTCTGCATTGGGAAATAATATAAGGTGTTAAGAAAAAGATCATTTGCTACCTAGCTTCCCCACATTGCTTCCCATGATATTTCTAATCGTAGGGAGAGGGATTGTAAGGCTTTAGCCAATTAAAAAAAAAGGCTTTAAAGGCTGCCAAAATTCACTCTACTCATTTTACACTGCCTTTTATCTCTCTATATAGGTAAAACAGTGCCATTATAGATTGAGCGCAACAATGCGTGGGTGGGTCGTGCAGCGCATGCATTAATTGCGTTAAACATTTTAACGTGATACATTTTTTTAAAAATTTATTATCGCCGTTATCGGGATAAATTTGATAACCTGACCTTAAGCCTAAACTAAAGACTCTGGATGAGTGTAACATATTATGTTTGTAACGTTAAATACAATTAAAAAATGATTTAATTAAAAAATATATATATATATATTAAAAAAAGGCATGGCCGATATTGTTTTGCCGATTCCGATACTTTGAAAATGACGTGATCGGACCCGATCGATCGATACTTTTGGCCAGCAGCGATAGATGTCCAATCTGGTTGAACGGTCTGCACGCGACAAACTCATTTCAATTGACGGCAGAAGGATAACCTGACATGATTGGACTTCTAACATCGTCAATGACACCGAAAGAGATGATGTGTTTACATATAATGATTTCATCTCCCTCGTCTCTTTTCCAGGAAGCCATGATAATTACAGGTTCTGAGGCCGAATCCCGGGCCAGTTCAAGGCCGTAATCGCCGGCGTTACGAGCTTTAATTGCTATTGTGCCATTTTCATGATTAACAAGCGGCCGAAACCCGCCGCCTAAAAGCACTCATTACTCTGGGCAATTCATTAAAATAGCGGTGTGGAGTCTAATGAAAAGAAAATGTGTGCATACTATGGCAGAGTTAATGTCCAGAGATCATATTTGCTACGATTCAATTCACTGATTATCCATCAATTTCATTGCCTTCGCAGCTCGGAGGCAGTGCGCTGTTTTATGGTGATGTGTGCTTATTCCCAATTCTCCTGATGGATAAAAGGAACAATTTCCGCTTGGCGTAATGCAATGCAATGCGGAATGACTTGATTTAATGAATATGTAACAGGCATGGGGGTGTCCGTTTTTTTGGGAGGGAGATTAGCTTTGACTAGGTCTTCATTTTGTGCCCGGGAGGGGTGTTACATATTTGTTTTCAATGCATACGCAATGATTTTTTTTTGCGATACGAGTTGATTTTGTAGTTGCCGCTTTCACAAAATCCATTTGATATACTAGCACGTCGGCTTTTTTCAACTCAAGGCGAGGCCTCGCTGCTCCTGGAAGCCCAATTACCGAGCCGCTTCCTTATCTAGGCCTGTTCTCAACCAGCGCGCACTGTCAACAATCATCACCCCTTAATGAATTCACCCGAATTTATTTGCCAGGTTTAATGGCCTGAGACCCTGAAGCCCCGTCTCCAAACGACACTTGAAAAAGCAAGCGCAAAAAACACGCAGGTCCTCATTTGCTGCGGTATTTTTTTTCTCCGGGCGAGGTAAAGAAATTGAAATTAAACACTGAAAATGTGTTTTTTTTGTGTGTCAGGTTGTAGGGAAAAAAAAATAACACGGGAAGGGGTGAGTCATAGCAACCGTATCGTAGCGCACCATCAGACACGCTTTGAGCTTCATAAAGCGTACAGGAAACCTCCTTTGCTTACTGTCAGAATAAAGCGCTCTCCAGTATTCATCTTAATCACTTTGCTGTCATTCAAAACAAAGGAAACACATTCTATTAGACCTCAATGTTTAATCCCACTTCTCAGAGAGCTTGATGTGTTGCTTCAACAGTTTCAGGGGAAAAACAGCCAGCTAAACTCACAAATGACAATGCAGGACATTGGTATGATTTTTTTTTTACGTTATTTTGCCGTTGATCCTAACGTCATAACTAAAGATGTCCCGATCGAGTCCGATCACGTCATTTTCAAAGTATCGGAATCAGCAAAAAAATATCGGACATGCCTTTTTAATATATATATATACATATATATATATACATATATTAGTTAACGCGCGGTAATTAATTTTTTTAATTAATCACGTTAAAATATTTGACGCAATTAACGCACATGTCCCGCTCAGACAGTATTCTGCCTTTTGGTAAGTTTTACAGAAAGGCTTTTTGTGCTGTCTAACAGCGAACTCTTGTGGTCGCTTTGCGACATGGTTTATTGTTTTCTTGCCAGTTCAATATGGCTGCATGACGTCTCGGGCTGACGCCTACGTTGTAATGTTGTGCTTATATGATCCTTGGACAAGATTTGTCCGTAAGTATGGTTGTTGTAAAGAATGTACATATTATGTTAGTAAGCGAAATGTTATATTTTTTGTATGAGACGCTTTTTGTTTATGTTTAGTGAACCTGTATAGCGTGCTAAGCTAACGTTGTTGCTAATGCAATGCTTGTGTACTTTTTTTTGTAGTTTTACGACGGTCTAAAGAGGACAATGGTTTGAGGCCATTTTATTAATAAATCAGATTAAAAAGGAAGAAGTCTGATTATTAAGGCGTCGTTCACTAGCTGTCTAGCTTTGGAAAAAGTAGACGCTTCGGAGTGAGGACAGCATAGACAGATTTAAATGACAGTAGAGTGAAATGCCCACTACAGTCCTTATGGACCGTATGTTGAATGTATATATCCATCTTGTGTCTTATCTTTCCATTCCAACAATTTATTTTACAGAATATATATATAATTCACAGAAAAATATGGCATATTTTATAGATGGTTTGAATTGCGATTAATTGCGATTAATTACGATTAATTAATTTTTAAGCTATAATTAACTCGATTAAAAATTTTAATCGTTTGACAGCCCTAATATATATATATATATATATATATATATATATATATATATATATAATTGTTTTTTTTTTTTTTTTTCTATTTAAATCATTTTCTAATTGTATATAACGTTACAGACAAAATGTCTTACACTCATCCAGAGTAGTTTCGGCTTAAAGTAGGGCTATCAAATTTATTGCGTTACCGGCGGTAATTATTTTTTCTTAATTATTCACGTTAAATAATTAACGCATGCGCTGCACGACCCACTCACGCATTGTCACGTTCAATCTATAAAGGCGCCATTTTACCAATATATAGAGCTAAACACGGCGTATAATGAGTAGAGAGAATTTTGACAGCCTTTGGAGCTTTTTTTATTTGGCTAGAGCTTTACATTCCCTCTCTCAGCAATCAAAATTAACGTGGGAGGCAATGTGGGGAAGAAAGGTAGTAGTTGATCATTGATTCACCCTATGTTCTTTCCCAACGCAGAGAAGATATATCAATTGGTGCCACTACGCACAGTCATGGTTGCACTTCCCATCATGCATTTGGGTTGAATGGCTGCAGTATCATTTACTGAAAGCTCAACAAATACACTAGATGGCAATATTTAGTCACAATATACAAAGTCACATTTATCCTTTAAGAATTACAAGTCTTTCTATCCGTGGATCCCTCTGAAGGAAAGAATGCTAATAATGTAAATGCCATCTTGAGGATTTATTGTCATAATAAACAAATACCGTACTCATGTACTGTATGTCGAATGTATATGTCCGAGTTTTATTCATTTTTTTCTTAATGCATTGCCAAAATGTATATGAAAGGGAAAAATTATCGGCAATGATTGGAATTGAATCGGGAGCAAAAAAAAAAAAACCAATCGGATCGGGAAATACTGGGATCGGCAGATACTCAAACTAAAACGATCGGATCGGGAACAAAAAAACATGATCGGAACAACCCTAGTCATAACTAGAAGAATGAAACTAAAAATAGAAATGAAACAAACAACTTCGTCCTCAGTAACAAACATGTTCGCGGCAATGCAAATCTGCGATGATTAGCTGCTAATACAGTAATGACATTCACAAACGGTTAGCATGCATTCGCTAGTAGAGTTGGGAATCTCGTGGCACCCAACGATTCGATTACGACTTAGAGGCTGCGATTCGATTATAAATAGATTATTGATGCACCCTCCCCTCAGCTATTAGCTGCTTTTAATGTTTTTTATAGGGCTGTCAATAAAATTTTTAATCGAGTTAATTACAGCTTAAAAATTAATTATTCGTAATTAATCGCAATTCAAACCATCTATAAAATATGCCATATTTTTCTGTAAATTATTGTTGGAATGGAAAGATAAGACACAAAACGTATATATACATTCAACATACGGTACATAAGTACTGTATTTGTTTATTGTTTATTGTATTTGTTTGAAATATTACCATACTTAAGGTTAGGTTATAATATATAATACATTATATAATCAGTGTTGTCAGTAACGCGTTACTAAGTGAAGTACTAAGCTAGGTCTTTATTTTAAAGGGGAAGTTCAAAATTTTTGACATTAGTCTTTATCTTGGAGTTAGCGGGGGTTTATTTAGTCGTTGGAGTTGATTTGAACAAGTTCCGTGCAGTTTGTCAGTTATTTGTTAGTTTCAGGGCTCCGGTGTGGCAAAGCTAGCGTGAGTCAGTGGTGGTTGAAATCAACTCCATCGACTAATTTAACCCCCGCTAACTCAAAGATTAAGCCTTTTGTGAAAAATTCAATTACATGTGATGACATTTTTCAGCAGCAAAAGGAGAAAAATTGGTAAAAAGTAACCGATAAGTTACTGTTAAAGTGACTTACTTACTTTGATTATAAAGTAATCAGTAAAGTAACTAGATTACTTTTTTAAGGTGTAGTCAGTAATCAGTAATTAAAGGACTTTTTTAAGTAATCTGTGACAACACTGTATATAATACATTACTTAACATTAATTCGCATATATACAGTGCCTTGCAAAAGTATTCGGCCCCCTTGAATCTTGCAACCTTTCGCCACATTTCAGGCTTCAAACATAAAGATATAAAATTTTAATTTTTTGTCAAGAATCAACAACAAGTGGGACACAATCGTGAAGTGGAACAAAATTTATTGGATAATTTAAACTTTTTTAACAAATAAAAAACTGAAAAGTGGGGCGTGCAATATTATTCGGCCCCCTTGCGTTAATACTTTGTTGCGCCACCTTTTGCTCCAATTACAGCTGCAAGTCGCTTGGGGTATGTTTCTATCAGTTTTGCACATCAAGAGACTGACATTCTTGCCCATTCTTCCTTGCAAAACAGCTCGAGCTCAGTGAGGTTGGATGGAGAGTGTTTGTGAACAGCAGTCTTCAGCTCTTTCCACAGATTCTCCATTGGATTCAGGTCTGGACTTTGACTTGGCCATTCTAACACCTGGATACGTTTATTTTTGAACCATTCCATTGTAGATTTGGCTTTATGTTTTGGATCATTGTCCTGTTGGAAGATAAATCTCCGTCCCAGTCTCAGGTCTTGTGCAGATACCAACAGGTTTTCTTCCAGAATGTTCCTGTATTTGGCTGCATCCATCTTCCCGTCAATTTTAACCATCTTCCCTGTCCCTGCTGAAGAAAAGCAGGCCCAAACCATGATGCTGCCACCACCATGTTTGACAGTGGGGATGGTGTGTTCAGGGTGATGAGCTGTGTTGCTTTTACGCCAAACATATCGTTTTGCATTGTGGCCAAAAAGTTCAATTTTGGTTTCATCTGACCAGAGCACCTTCTTCCACATGTTTGGTGTGTCTCCCAGGTGGCTTGTGGCAAACTTTAAACGAGAATTTTTATGGATATCTTTGAGAAATGGCTTTCTTCTTGCCACTCTTCCATAAAGGCCAGATTTGTGCAGTGTACGACTGATTGTTGTCCTATGGACAGACTCTCCCACCTCAGCTGTAGATCTCTGCAGTTCATCCAGAGTGATCATGGGCCTCTTGACTGCATCTCTGATCAGTTTTCTCCTTGCTTGAGAAGAAAGTTTGGAAGGACGGCCGGGTCTTGGTAGATTTGCAGTGGTCTGATGCTCCTTCCATTTCAATATGATGGCTTGCACAGTGCTCCTTGAGATGGTTAAAGCTTGGGAAGTCTTTTTGTGTCCAAATCCGGCTTTTAACTTCTCCACAACAGCATCTCGGACCTGCCTGGTGTGTTCCTTGGTTTTCATAATGCTCTCTGCACTTTAAACAGAACCCTGAGACTATCACAGAGCAGGTGCATTTATACGGAGACTTGATTACACACAGGTGGATTCTATTTATCATCATCGGTCATTTAGGACAACATTGGATCATTCAGAGATCCTCACTGAACTTCTGGAGTGAGTTTGCTGCACTGAAAGTAAAGGGGCCGAATAATATTGCACGCCCCACTTTTCAATTTTTTATTTGTTAAAAAAGTTTAAATTATCCAATAAATGTTGTTCCACTTCACGATTGTGTCCCACTTATTGTTGATTCTTGACAAAAAAAAATTAATTTCATATCTTTATGTTTGAAGCCTGAAATGTGGCGAAAGGTTGCAAGATTCAAGGGGGCCGAATACTTTTGCAAGGCACTGTATATATTAGTGCATTAATAAATAGTTATTAATGTATACTGGTACTAGTAAGTGATTATGTTATTTTAAAATGAGAAACACTGCTCTGTGAGTCCTTGGGTGCTGCTAACCTAACCTTAAGTATGGTATTATTTCACGTGAACGTACCTCATAAGTATTACTTAACCTTATTTTACCATTACTGAATGTTTTTTGGACCTTTATTGTAACGTGTAGCACATGTGCCCCTTAACTAAGAAATTACAAATGCTCAAGTTCCCCCTCCTTATTTCTGTCTGTCTTTAGAAGCCTATTTCAGGTGCTGGCTTTCAAGGAAGTCGAATCGCAGGATCAATTGTTCCTTTGAGGACGACAAAAGGCTGACAGGAGAAAACAAGACGTGCCCCCGCCGAGTCGTGTGTAATGGCAGCAGGGGCAGAAACAAGTAATGATAGTGTGCATGGATTGCTACGCTAAGACTGAGTGTATTGAAGGTGGAGAACAGTGATGAAAGGGGAAAACATGACACAAGCATGTGAAAAAATAATGAAGGATAAAGTATAATGGATTGATTGTCACGTTTGTATGAAGCTCCGCTCTTTCCAAATGAGTGGTAATTGTCTCGCCGCCTTTAATCATGTGTTGAAACGGCACAAAAACAGGAGAAAGGCGACTGAGAATCGACCGCTCGGGGGAGTCCGCCGCGCGCTTCTGCGTGGCGCAGACTTCTGAGTGAAGGCGCAATTGACGGAGGCTCTAATTACGTTGATGGGAAAGTGGGAAAAGAAGAAGAAAGGCCAAGACAGGATAACAACAGAAAGTGTCCAAGCGAAAGTCTCGGCCCGGGCAGACCAAGTGGAGGGATAATTGTTTCGTCAAGGGTGTGATTGCCATCACCTCCCTTAATCCATGTCAACAAAGCAAGCGCACACCTTTTGACACGCGTCTCTCCTTTGAAGCCGCGGCGGCCGTCTTTCGGGCTGATTTCACTCTTTCATCATGACATTAAAGGTAAATCCTTTCTGATTCATGAAAGGGTGACGTCGCGCAGACACCTTTTCTGGGAACTACGTATTAAAAGGTTTGACTGGAAGGGCTCCGGACGGCGGCCGATACCAAGACGGAGCATTTGAAGAACAGCTTTCTCGCCTTGTGAGAAAGTCCATCCCGGTGGGAATTGCAGATAATAGTGAAGAAGCGAATGACTCGGGCCTTTAACTGGTTAGAGCTCAAGGTTGGTGGCAGGTGATGCAGCAGGTAAGTTTATCCATTTACTCCGTATTAGTTGTTATCGATCAGGCGTGTCAGCGCCTCTGCCATCGGCTAACGCGCTCCAAAGAAGGATGCCAGATAGAAAGGGCGCTTTGTTAGATTGGAGAGTGGATGCACTCTGGAATCGGGAAGCCCGTGTAGCACCAAATTGGGACTGATGGAACAGAGGTGACACCGGGACCGAGCCACTTAACAGGCACTAATGGCCGGACTAGATTACCAGTCAACGCCAGATCGCCGCAGTCCAAATCACCCTGCCCGATGGATAGCATGGGAAAAAAACATTGGAAACCTGATGGTTTCCTACAGTGGAATGAAAAGTATCTGAACCTTTTGGAATTTCTCACATTTATGCATAAAATCACCATCAAATGTGATCTGTGAACAATCACATTTAATATTTTGTGCAGAAATAACTTCAGCCCGACGCTTCCTGTAGCTGCAGATCATCTGGCACATCTATCAGGACTAATCTTGGCCCATTCTTCTATACAAAACTGCTGTAGTGAAGTCAGATCCCTGAGATGTATGGCATGCCACAACATCTCAATGGGGTTCAAGTCTGGACGTGTATTTTGTTCTTCTGAAACCATTCTGAAGTTGATTTGCTTCTGTGTTTTGGATCATTGTCTTGTTGCAGCATCCATCCTCTGAAGGGAATAGTTACCTTTCTCGCACACACCATATACAGTGGTGCAAATAAGTATTTAGTCAACCACTAATTGTGCAAGTTCTCCCACTTGAAAATATTAGAGAGGCCTGTAATTGTCAACATGGGTGAACCTCAACCATGAGAAACAGAATGTGAAAAAAAAAACCAGAAGATCACATTGTTTGATTTTTAAAGAATTTATTTGCAAATCATGGTGGAAAATAAGTATTTGGTCAACACCAAAAGTTAGTCTCAATACTTTGTTATGTACCCTTTGTTGGCAATAACAGAGGCCAAACGTTTTCTGCAACTCTTCACAAGCTTTTCTCACACTGTTGCTGGTATTTTGGCCCATTCCTCCATGCAGATCTCCTCTAGAGCAGTGATGTTTGGGGCTGTCGTTGGGCAACACGGACTTTCAACTCCTTCCACAGATTTTCTATGGGGTTGAGATCTGGAGACTGGCTAGGCTACTCCAGGACCTTGAAATGCTTCTTACGAAGCCACTCCTTTGTTGCCCTGGCTGTGTGTTTGGGAACATTGTCATGCTGAAAGACCTAGTCACGTCTCATCTTCAATGCCCTTGCTGATGGAAGGAGATTTTCACTCAAAATCTCTCGATACATGACCCCATTCATACTTTCCTTTACACAGATCAGTCGTCCTGGTCCCTTTGCAGAAAAACATCCCCAAAGCATGATGTTTCCACCCCCATGCATCACAGTGGGTATGGTGTTCTTCGGATGCAATTCAGTATTCTTTCTCCTCCAAAAACAAGAACCTGTGTTTCTACCAAAAAGTTCGATTTTGGTTTCATCTGACCATAACACATTCTCCCAGTCCTCTTCTGGATCATCCAAATGCTCTCTCGCGAACAGCAGACGGCCTGGACGTGCACTTTCTTCAGCAGGGGAACACGTCTTGCAGTGCAGGATTTGAGTCCCTGGCGGCGCATTGTGTTACTGACCTAGCTCTCTGTAGGTCATTCACTAGGTCCCCTCATGTGGTTCTGGGATTTTTGCTCACCGTTCTTGTTATCATTTTGACGCCACGGGGTGAGATCTTGCATGCAGCCCCAGATTGAGGGAGATTATCAGTGGTCTCGTATGTCTTCCATTTTCTAATAATTGCTCCCACAGTTGATTACACCATTACTATACACCAAGCGTTTTACCTATTGCAGATTCAGTCTTCCCATCCCAGTGCGGGTCTACAATTTTGTCTCTGGGGTCCTTCGACAGCTCTTTGGTCTTGGCCATAGTGGAGTTTGGAGTGTGACTGACTGAGATTGTGGACAGGTGGCTTTTATACCGATAATGAGTTAAAACAGGTGCCATTAATACAGGTAACGAGTGGCACCTCGTTAGACCTCGTTAGAAGAAGTTAGACCACTGACAGCCAGAAATCTTGCTTGTTTGTAGGTGACCAAATACTTATTTTCCACTCTAATTTGGAAATAAATTCTTACAAAATCAAACAATGTGATTTTCTGTTATCTTTTTTCCCACATTCTGTCTCTCATGGTTGAGGTTTAACCATGTTGACAATTACAGGCCTCTCTAATCTTTTCAAGTAGGAGAACTTGCACAATTGGTGGTTGACTAAATACTTATTTGCCCCACTGTAACTGTTTGCATTACTCTAATACACTTCATATAATCAATCGGAATAGTACCGTTTCTCATATGTACTGTAGGATTGTTTGTACGACTCGAACACAACTAAAATAAATAGCAAACCAAAGTTTAACGAAAAGAAGCAGAATAGATACACAGCGCCATCTTATCACAGAAGCCCAACGTGTGCAAGATTGACGCACCAACTCTTGCAATCAGTTCTCCCGGCCACTCCAAGGACAAAGAGCAGGGCGCTCTGTCCTAAAACAAGTAGTGTCTCGCCCAGCCCGGATAACAAGTTGATAGCGGGCGCTTGGGATGTCAAGACCAGCGTCGGTCGCTGTGGCAATCACGTCACAGCCACGCACGAACCTAACCGCCCAAAAACGGCCACAGAGGGAGTATCCCAAGAAAACACCCAGCCACACCTTCGGCCCGGCCCACTCCACCGCAGCTTTCAAAAAAGACTGGATACTGAGATAACAAACAGTTCACTGCTTGGGATCATGTCTATGTAGCAGTTGTTTTGACGACCCTGGTTCCAGAATTGTCCCTCCGTCGTCTGTTTTTGCCTTGTTTTTTGACCATTGTCGACGAATAAATTGTCAACCTGTTTTCGGTGAGCCTTCTTCAAACTTTTACAACATGGAGTCAGCACCAAGGGTTAACACAGGAAGGGAATGCGTGGAATGTCAGCCCTCCCGGTTGACTCGCGCGGAAGCGGCATCAGCAGAGTGGCACTTCGTTCGGCAGTCGCTGTTTCCGTGCGGTTTGGCCGGGGGGGCGGATTCCTTCACCTCTTTTTAGCTTCAACTGCCAGACAGATGGCGCCAGGTTTTCCTGCAAAACATCCTGATAAACTTTTGAATTCATTCTTCCATTAATGATTGCAAGTTGTCCAGGCCCTGAAGTAGCAAAACAGCCCCAAATAAGGATGCTCCCTCCACCATGCTTCACTGTGGGAATGAGGTGTTGATGTTGGTGACCTGTTCCATTTATCCTCCACAGATGACGTTGTGTTAATCCCAAACAATTCAACTTTGGTTTCATCCATCCCAAAAATATTTTGCCAAAACTTCCGCGGAGTATCCAAGTCCTTTTTTGTGAACATTAAACGGACGACAATGTTTTTTTTCAGCAGTGGCTTCCTCCGTGGAGTCCTCCCATGAACACCCTTCTTGGCCACAGTTTTACATGTAGTTGATGTGTTCACAGAGATATTGGACAATACCAGTAAATTCTGTAAGTCATGAGCAGACATTTTAGTTTCTTTTTTTACCTCTACCTGAGTATTCTGCGCTGAACTCTCGGCGTCATCTTTGGTTGACAGCCACTCCTTGGGAGAGAAGCAACAGTGCCAAACTCTCTCCATTTGTAGACTACTTCTCTGACTGTCGATTGATGAACATCCAGATTTTTAGAGATGGTTTTGTATCCTTTCCCAGCTTCATGCAAATCAACAATCTTTGATCGCAGGTCTTCAGACAGCACTTTTGGCCAAGCCATGATGCACATTAGACAATGCTTCTCATCGAGACAATTCTTACCAGGTGTGTGTTTTATCGTGGGCAGGGCAGCTTTAAACCACTCATCAGTGATTGGGCACACACCTGACTAAATTGTTTGGTAAAAATTGGTTTTAATTGCTCTTTAAGTCTCCTTAGGCAGAGGGTTCACTTATTTTTCCCCCTTCTGTCACTGTTTTCATGCTATCCTCATTAAAATATAAAAACCTATAAAGATTTTTTTTTAAAAAATTGTTTTAGTTAAAGCAGACACTGAATTTTCCTCTGTGTGATTTTGACAAAGATCAGATCACATTTGATGGTGATTTAGTGCAGAAATGTGAGAAATTCCAAAAGGTTCAGATACTTTTTGAAACCACCGTATATTATAAAGCAAATTTATCAGAATCAGAATCAGAATAATTTATTGTCATTGTTCCAACACAGAAACAACGAAATTAAAAAATAGCAGCTCTCATGGACCAAAAACAAGGAAATAAATAAAATAAAATAACAGTACTTAAAAGACTATACACTCTATGAGGTGGGGGATATATACACGGGCAAGGATGATTATGAAAAAAAAATTTATATGCATTTCACTGTACATGTGCACATTGATCCAAAACCACATTCAGTGTGAGGCGTTCAGAGCAGTTCCTCGCAGACGCATACGTGAATGGTTTCCCCTGCCTGCAGATATTCCCAGATCGCTGTGACGTGACGCACACTGTGAAATCAACCTGAGCCATTATTAACCCCCCCCCTCGTCCCCTCTGACGGGCATCACACCTACGCAGTGCATTACCAAGAATCTGTCTCACATTAGCATTAATAGACATCACAGAATTTCATATGCCAGGATCACGAGCGTGAAATCTTTCACGATTTTAGAAGAATGAGAAACGAAAATGAGACCTGGCCACTTTTCAAGGATATATTAAACCTATCAGAATTACTAAACACTAAACTCCCACAAATTTGAACATATGTGGCACATGAGCACGACAATAGGGTGTCGTCTTCTCTTGCGTTTATAACGGCTACCGTGGTGACAGTTTTAATTACGTGCCATCAGTCCACACAGAGTCTAATAAACCGGACTGTCAATCTCAAACTCATTTGGAGGCGGGACGCAGCGTCGCTGATTACATTAATCACTGACACTGAGTCTAGATGGGAACATAACACCGTGATGGCTTCTCCAGCTCAGATGATGAAGTTAGTTCTGAGAAAGTCAAGTTGCACGAGTGAAGTTTATTTCAGATTTTGGGAGGAAATTTATTTGACAAAATCCATCAACAAGAACAGACATGTCATCCTGAAAGTTAATTTAAAATGAATATGTAATAGAGAACAACAGGCTAAATAAGTGTACGGTATGCTAACGCTACATGACGCGAGGGCTGCAGAACAACAGGCTAAATAAGTGTACTGTATGCTAACTTTACATGAAGCTAAAGCTGCAGCTATCTATTACTTTAGTAGTCGATTAATCTATGAATTAGTTCGACCTGAGCTTAGCCTCAAATGGTATAAAAAATATATTAATGAGGATCTAAGGACAACAAAAGAACAATTGGCTAACTTGCATAACAAAAGTCCTCTAGCTTAAATGCTATAAAATGCAAATTTTTAATTATTTTTCTACAGTTTTTTTACAAATTGTTCAAACACATATTCCCACAAAAAACGGCTAAATATACCAATAAATTAAATTACGAATGCATTAAAAAAAACTAGGGCTGTCAAAATTATCGCGTTAACGGGCGGTAATTAATTTTTTAAAATTAATCACGTTAAAATATTTGATGCATTTGACGCACATGCTCCGCTCAAACAGATTAAAATGACAGCACAGTGTCATGTCCTCTTGTTACTTGTCTTTTTTGGTGTTTTGTCGCCCTCTGCTGGCGCTTGGGTGCGACTGATTTTATCGGTTACAGCACCATGAGCATTGTGTAATTATTGACGTCAACAATGGCGAGCTACTAGTTTATTTTTTGATTGAAAATTTTACAAATTTTATTAAAATGAAAACATTAAGAGGGGTTTTAATATAAAATTTCTATAACTTGTACTAACATTTATCTTTTAAGAACTACAAGTCTTTCTATCCATGGATCGCTTTATAAGAATGTTAATAATGTTAATGCCATCTTGTTGATTTATTGTCTTAATAAACAAATACAGTACTTATGTACAGTATGTTGAATGTATATATCCGTCTTGTGTCTTATCTTTCCATTCCAACAATGATTTACAGAAAAATATGGCATATTTTATAGATAGTTTGAATTGCGATTAATTACGATTAATTAATTTTTTAGCTGTGATTGACTCGATTAAAAAATTTTAATCGTTTAGCAGCTCTAAAAAAGACATTAGTTCAAACAAAAACATTCCTTATGTTTGTCTTTGCAGGGAACAGCCGGATTCAGCCATGCGAAATGAGTTATGTCAAATTCACTGTTGCCACTAGAGGGTAGTGTATCCCCCCAATCAATAAAAATAAATGCAAACAATTTCAAAACAAACCATAACAACGCCACTGAAACGAATCCTCGAAGCAGCAAAATTCGTAGCGTTTTTCTAATCGAATTACTTGAGTTAATCATCGTAATGATATTGACGGGTCAGATTTGACCTTGAACTGCACCACGCCTTTAAGTAGGGGGCCATCCCACAATCCGCTTCAGAACTATAACGCCGATGCCGTCGCGGTTAATTTCCCCCTTACAGTTTTTCACAACATTTCAAATTGCATGCATGGTACGAAAAATATGATAATTAGCTTGAATCCTCGAACAAATCACTCCTGAGACAATCCTTCCTGTTTGTATGCGGTACAGCTTTCATACTTCTTTAACCTAAATCCGGCGTTGGATCGCTGCATGTGTTTTGTGACTTCAACCGACTGAAGCGGAGTGTAGGACGGCCCCCCTACTTGAAGGTAGTTAGTTAGATAATCGTTAGTTGCATTCCTACAGTGAAACAGTTGAAATGGATTGAACGTCTGCTAGCGATTAATGTATTTAAAAAAAAAAAAAAAAGCCACACGACTGGACGTCTATCGCCGCCAATGGCAATGAAACACGATCATTCGCTTCTAGCCCTCCCAATGAGTTTGGTAAAAGCTTTGTCAACGTTCAGAAGCGCTATTTGGGAGTTTTTGCATAATTGGCTGCTTTCGCAGACGCAAAGGAAAGCCCTGTGAATGTTGATCACCCTTTTTGTCTAATGTCTAACTTGTCAGCGTCAATCATTGTTTCGCCGCTCCCTTCATTTTCCCCCTATTATCTTCTTTTTCCACCCTGCAATCCATTATTCATTCCCGCGCGCCCGCTTTCGCCGGTGACAGATTGACGAGCGTTTTCAATTAAGTGCTCTATTTATTTATTTTTGCGGCAGGCGTCGCTAGAAGTTGTGTACTTTTTTTGGGGGAAAAAATTTGCATCTGCGGGCGAACAGGCTGGAGGTGTGGGAGGGCTCATGTCCACGCTTTGGCCCGGGCGAAGCAGATGGCTTCATCCGGGTATGGGAGCACCAGGCCCTCCCATCTTTGAATGACGGAATCACGTGAAATATGGAGAGCCGCCCCTTGAAAAATCAAAACTTCACGCTTAGATTGGATTTCTATTGCCGCCACGCGCTGAATGCCGACGTCCCAAGGTGATGTTTTCGCCAGCCGTCTCTATTGCGTTATCAGTGGCACGCAGGCCTCGGCGCAGCGTGATGCTATCACGGGCCGCGTTAACTGCTGCGTTAAGCTTTAATGAGGAATAGATTAGGACATTGGGATGCAAAGCACACAGCGTGTTCACACGCTGACGCCGAGGCCCGTAATAGGCCAGATAAGGGTTTTTTCTGCTGATCTCACGCAAACACAGACGGCCTCCGGGGGGCCGTTCGGCCCCGGCTCCGTGTTTACAACGCCATTCGTCACTTTGACACCTTTTGTTTGCGATTTGGATGTCAACACGGTGCGACGACTCGTCAGCGTACGTGAGCTCCTTAAGTGTGTCCTGTGAGAGGAAGCGATGCGCGTTGACCCGTGAACCCTCAGTCGCGCACCTAACAATCCTCAAGGTAGCCAGGCTCGAGTTCAAGTCCTTTCTTTGTCCCCTAATGAAGTCTCAGAAGTCTCCTTGAATTACATTTTACACATTCACTGCCTGCTCTGAATAAAAATAGAAACCCATGTGGTCCAATGGAGCTTTTCTAGGAAATAATCAAATGTTTTGCAGGTTGGCTTCGCACTTTTGGATAACGTCGCCAAGAACGCAACACTCATATTCAGATATAATATCACATTGTCTCTGTTTATTATCTATGGTTACCATTTGTTTTCAGATACAAACATTAAAGACAAATGGGCTCTTTCTCTTTCATTCTGATATCAGAAAATAGCCTGGTCTCTCCCACACACACAGGGATTCCTCACACCGCTGTCAATTTGACTTCAAAGCACAACAAACATTCAGTATTTGCAGCACCATTTCCATATTTCCCCCGTGTCAGGCTGAATCAAACCCATTCCCGACAAATTACGTCCTCTGATCTAAACACATCATCCTTCCAGTGTTGTTTTCAGGCGTCAAAGGTTCGACCTCGCCTTCGGTCTGTAAACAGCCAAGGTACTGGTGACTCACTCAAAATCTTTCCGGTGCGCTAGTTAGCATTGTACTGGTCTTTCTCAAAAAATTTGCATATTGTGATTTGGGCTGCAGCTATCGAATATTTTAATAATCGAGTATTCGACTGAAAATTCTATCGATTAGTCGAGTAATCGGATAAAACATTTTTTTTAGGTAAGCAGCAATTATAAATATACAGAAGAAAACAAGACATTTCATCTAATATTGAACCATTTTCAGTCAATCAATCTCTTTATTTTCGATGTGCATTGTTGAAAACAGCCAACAATAGCATCTCAGACGTGACGAGAAGAAAAACAAATCTTTTTACTGTTTTCACTCAAAAACTTCTAGATCTTATTAAAAAAAAAAAAAATCTTACCTAAAAATTTCATTACGCTTGATAACACACTAGGGCTGCAGCTATCGATTAATCTAATAGTCGATTAATCGATGAAGTGGTTAGTTCGAATAATCGAGTCATGAAAAACATGAAAAAAATTAAAATACCTGAGCTGGGCCTCAAACGGTATAAAAAATAAATAAATAGGGATCTACAACAAAAGAACAATTGGGTAACTTACATAGCAAAAGTCCACTAGCTTAAATGCTATAAAATAATTTTTTTTTTTTTTTTTTTTTAAACAATGCTTTCAACAAATAGTTCCGACACATATTCCCACAAAAATTGGCTAAATATACCTTTAAACTAAATTACGAATGCATTAAAAAACATTAGCTCATACAAACACCTAGCTTATGTTGGTCTTAACAGGGAGCAGCTGTATGTAAAATGAGGCAGGCCAGAGGGCAGTGTATCCACCCAAATAAATGAAACTAAATGCAAACACTTTCAAAAACAAACCATTACAACTCCACTTTAATTAAACGAATACCCAAAGCAGCAATATTTAATTCGAATCTTTTATTCTAATCGAATACTCGAGTTAATCGATTAATCGTTGCGGCACTAATTGTGATAAAGTTCATTATTTTCTGTAATGTACTGATAAACATAAGACTTTCATATATTTTAGATTCATTACACACAGCTGAAGTAGTTCAAGCCTTTCATTGTATTAATATTGATGATTTGGGCAAAAAAGTCAAGAAAAAACAAAAATCCCTATCTCAAAAAATTAGCATATCATGAAAAGCTACTCTAAAGAAGCTACTAACCTAATCATCTAAATCAACGAATTAACTCAAAACCCCTGCGAAAGATTCCTGAGGCTTTTAAAAACTCACAGCCTGGATCATGACACAAAACCGCAATCATGGGCAAGACTGCCGACCTGACTGCTGTCCAGAAGGCCATCATTGACACCCTCAAGCAAGAGGCTAAGACACAGAAAGAAATTTCTCAGCGAATAGGCTGTTCCCAGAGGCAAGGCACCTCAGTGGAAAGGAAAACGTGTGGCAGGAAACGCTACACAACCAGAAGAGGTGACCGCACCCTGAGAAAGATTGTGGAGAATGGCCGATTCCAGACCTTGGGGGACCTGCAGAAACAGTGGACTGAGTCTGGAGTAGAAACATCCAGAGCCACCGTGCACAGGCGTGTGCTGGAAATGGGCTACAGGTGCCGCATTCCCCTGGTCAAGCCACTTTTGAACCTGAAACAGCGGCAGAAGCGCCTGACCTGGGCTACAGAGAAGCAGTACTGGACTGTTGCTCAGTTGTCCAAAGTACTTTTTTCAGATGAAAGCAAATTTTGCATGCCATTCGGAAATCAAGGTCCCAGAGTTTGGAGGAAGACTGGGCAGAAGGAAATGCCAAAATGCCTGAAGTCCAGAGTCAAGTACCCACAGTCAGTGATGGTCTGGGGTGCCATGTCAGCTGCTGGTGTTTGTCTACCGTGTTTTATCAAGGGCAGGGTAAATGCAGCTAGCTCTCAGGAGATTTTGGCGCACTTCATGCTTCCATCTGCTGAAAAGCTTTATAGGGTATTAAAACACTAAGGGGCTGTGAGATAGCAATAGAACCGTTATGTGGCAAGATAACAAATATTAATAAAGTTAACAAAAAAATAAATCGCATTCATGAGCAATCATCGAAAATAGATCGAAAATTACGAACATTTCCGAAAGTATTCCGGAAACAGCCGAATGGGGCGGAGACGTCATAACAAGGAAACGAAAGGTCGAGGCAGGTGCAATCGTTGTTTATCGACGAGAGGGTTGCGTTTGTGTTTTATCAAAAAAACGCTAAAATGTTTCAAACCTGTCATGCTATGTGGTCTACAAATAGCCATTTGTCTCAATGTAGTACCCATGAGTTCCCGAACACGAGAAAAAGAGCTGGACTACGCAGACAATGAGTAAAGTTCGTCTGTGCTAAGAGGGCTAATTTTGCATACCCAGCTTCCGGCACGGATTGGTGTGGTGCGCATTTTACACCTGAAAGCTATTCGAACTATGGACAAATGAAATTAGGTTTTGCTAAGAAATTGCTGATGAAAGCAGCCACCATACACGCGCAGCCACCTAAATGTCCCGAGATATCAAGAAAGCGGACGACTGGCTCTGATGAGACCACCCCAGGCGAACCAAAGGAGCGGCGCAGCAAAGCTCGAAATGGCCAGAGTGAGTACTCTTTTATAATAAAAACATATCACGCATTGGATATAAGACTGGACACATGTATAAATTATCACTCGTAAAATATATAGAACAAATCCTCGAATCCCATTCATATTTGTGTCTGTTGGCAGAGCGAAAACCTATGATAGCACAATAAATGATAATTATTCTATACATTACATTATTTTGCGGTCACGGTGTATCAGCTACACAAAAAGAAATGCAAAACAAACCATTTGGTGTTTCCCACACAATGTTGCCGGTGTTTCATCAGTGTGATTGCTCCTCTCAATGATCCTTTCATTAGGCTACATTGGCTTTCGTTTGGGCTCAAATTGATAACCCAAAACACCAAAGAAAGGTTCATAACACTCCTCGTCACCATAAGAAGAATGTTCGTTACGTCGGATTCGTCGCTGCAATTAGAAACAAAATTGTCCGCTATCATCGCCGCCATTCAGTACTAAGCACTGAGCCGGTTGTTTGCTTGTAGTGACGTCACGTACACAATATGCTAGATTTCCGGGATCTCGTGGGCGGGTCCTTTTAGCTTGACAATCGATCCAAATTTCTATCATTTCCTTGGTGTTGCGATGTGTGTAATTGCACGAAGTGGCATGATATGAATCCAAAAGGCATGCGTTTATGGATAAATGATGGAATATTAGCATTTCCCCAGGTGTTGTCATACATTTTATGGAGATGAAGATTTCATTTTCCAGCACGACCTGGCACCACCTCACAGTGCCAAAACCACTGGTAAATGGTTTACTGACCATGGCATTACTGTGCTCAATTGGTCTGCCAACTCTCCTGACCTGAACCTCATAGAGAATCTGTGGGATATTGTGAAAAGGAAGTTGAGAGACACAAGACCCAACACGTGCAATATTATTCGGCCCCTTTACTTTCAGTGCAGCAAACTCACTCCAGAAGTTCAGTGAGGATCTCTGAATGATCCAATGTTGTCCTAAATGACCGATGATGATAAATAGAATCCACCTGTGTGTAATCAAGTCTCCGTATAAATGCACCTGCTCTGTGATAGTCTCAGGGTTCTGTTTAAAGTGCAGAGAGCATTATGAAAACCAAGGAACACACCAGGCAGGTCCGAGATACTGTTGTGGAGAAGTTTAAAGCCGGATTTGGATACAAAAAGATTTCCCAAGCTTTAAACATCTCAAGGAGCACTGTGCAAACCATCATATTGAAATGGAAGGAGCATCAGACCACTGCCAATCTACCAAGACCCGGCCGTCCTTCCAAACTTTCTTCTCAAACAAGGAGAAAACTGATCAGAGATGCAGCCAAGAGGCCCATGATCACTCTGGATGAACTGCAGAGATCTACAGCTGAGGTGGGAGAGTCTGTCCATAGGACAACAATCAGTCGTACACTGCACAAATCTGGCCTTTATGGAAGAGTGGCAAGAAGAAAGCCATTTCTCAAAGATATCTATAAAAAGTCTCGTTTAAAGTTTGCCACAAGCCACCTGGGAGACACACCAAACATGTGGAAGAAGGTGCTCTGGTCAGATGAAACCAAAATTGAACTTTTTGGCCACAATGCAAAACGATATGTTTGGCGTAAAAGCAACACTGCTCATCACTCTGAACACACCATCCCCACTGTCAAACATGGTGGTGGCAGCATCATGGTTTGGGCCTGCTTTTCTTCAGCAGGGACAGGGAAGATGGTTAAAATTGACGGGAAGATGGATGTAGCCAAATACAGGAACATTCTGGAAGAAAACCTGTTGGTATCTGCACAAGGCCTGAGACTGGGACGGAGATGTATCTTCCAACAGGGCAATGATCCAAAACATAAAGCCAAATCTACAATGGAATGGTTCAAAAATAAACGTATCCAGGTGTTAGAATGGCCAAGTCAAAGTCCAGACCTGAATCCAATCGAGAAACTGTGGAAAGAGCTGAAGACTGCTGTTCACAAACACTCTCCATCCAACCTCACTGAGCTCGAGCTGTTTTGCAAGGAAGAATGGGCAAGAATGTCAGTCTCTCGATGTGCAAAACTGATAGAAACATACCCCAAGCGACTTGCAGCTGTAATTGGAGCAAAAGGTGGCGCTACAAAGTATTAACGCAAGGGGGCCGAATAATATTGCACGCCCCACTTTTCAGTTTTTTATTTGTCAAAAACGTTTTAATTATCCAATAAATTTTGTTCCACTCCACGATTGTGTCCCACTTGTTGTTGATTCTTGACAAAAAATTAAAATTTTATATCTTTATGTTTGAAGCCTGAAATGTGGCGAAAGGTTGCAAGGTTCAAGGGGGCCGAATACTTTTGCAAGGCACTGTAATTGAAGGTTGACTTTTTTTGTATCAAACAACACTTTTTTGTATTGGTTGGCTAATTTTTCTTGACTTTTTTTTGCCAAAATCATCAATAATAAAACAATAAAAGGCTTGAACTACTTTGGTTGTGTGTAATGAATCTAAAATTCAGTATTCATTTTACTAGGGGATATTACAGAGACGAAGCGACACACAAGGGACCCGGCGAGGGTGCGTAAAGGGGATGTGATCTACGAGATGATGGCGACTGTCGCACCTTCCATCATCTCCTCTATAAAGTCCAGCCAGTCATGAAATGAGGATGGTAAAACTGCTACTGCAAACACAAGCATCCGAATGCACGGCTAACTCCGGGACGCTTGATATTAACGTGGCACCGTGATCGGTCTTCGCATTTTCCGATAATGACACACGATTATTATATATGGAGGAGAATCGCTACCGTCGTCATTCTGGACTGGGAAATAATAACTTCTGTTTACTTTTCATCCTTGATCTCCTTGCTTGTTGACTAGCCAAAAGCGTAATCAAATCAGTCCCAGTCTTGTAACACCACACCGTATCCTATAATTCATTAAGAACCCAGAGGAGCGCGAGAATGACAATGACATTTGGCATTTTCACACCCCTGTGATTCATCTCCATCGTATCACGCTGAGATAAAACAGAAGAAGTCCTAAGAAAAGGTCAGCATCTCGAGACGGCGGAGTGCGCGCCTGCAACGCTACGGGTGGGATTTATGGAGACGGTAAACCCGCGCATGCTTGTCGACGCCACACACGCGCGCGGCAAACGCACACCCGACCACTCTACCTCCCCTCGTTTACTGCAATGCGCCAGCAGTGGTTGGCACTCGGAGACAAAAGACAACGAATAGTAAGAGGTAAAGAGGGAGAGAGCAAACACTCACTGTTGTTCCTCTCCTTCCCCTCGATTGATTCTGCAGATACATTTTTTAATACGCGCTCATCAATAGAGCCGGTGGTCTGACAAATGCATTTTTCAAACACTTGGCCGTCGATAGTCATTTAGCGTGTATCTGCACCCCCCCGAGTAAAGGCTCTCGATCAATCGGGATGATGAATTCAAATAAATCACACGCAGAAATGAAACCGGGCGCTTTTGCCTGCGCGTCCGGCGGTCGCACTGACTGCCGCGTCGCTAAAACAATATACGCCGCCGTCCCTTTTCAATGGGAGATTAATTTGAACAGTGTGGGTGGTGGAGCTGCTAAAGCTAGCCAGCTTAGCTTTAAAACACGGGCCAGTCGATAGTCTATTATAGACGCCCGGGCCTCCGCTGTGTTAACAGTGTGACAATGCAAGTGGAGGCTGATGGAGAGTTAATGGGCTACAGGAGAGCTCTTGACGCAAGGCAAAAAGTTGGTCCAAAATGTCCTGTACGAATTTAAATCTCTCGGGATCTATAGACCCTACTCACGTGACGTCACAGCCACGCCCCCGCGCCATGTTGTCCGTATACTCGTCATGTTAATGCATTAGCGCTTCGTAAATTCCTCCTATTATGGCGTGTTTTTCTGCTCGTTAACATTAATAATCACAATGGTGAAGCCGTGTGTGGCGGTCGGTTGCAAAAACAGAGAAGATAGATGGAGAGACTTGAAGTTTTACCGTATTCCGAGAGACCCGGAGAGGCGAGCGAGATTGACTGCTGCAATTCGACGAGAAAACTGGGCTCCAAACGACTACCACAGATTATGTAGTAGTCATTTTATATCTGGTAAAATGCATTTAATATATATTTAGAGGGTTTTGGGCTGACAACCACAATTAAGATCATTGCTAGGCTAATCGCCGACAACATACACTCAGACGTTGTGAATGAACTACCTGAAAATATATAATTATAAGGGGATAATAAGACAGTTGTCATACAACTAATTTACAATTTCACTATTGAGGTCAAAAGCCAAAAAATAAATTCAACTAGGGACAATCTAGAGTAGTGCTATCGCACTTCATATTTATTACATATTATATATGTATGTAGTGAGAGTGCTATCGCTAAACCATATAAACATTAAAAGCCCTAGCTCCATTGACAAATGACATGAAATACATTAGACTTGACAGTGGATGTTAGCAAGAACAAAAGATTTTGAATTGAAAATTTCGTAACTCACCTTCCCGAGCACAAGATTCCTGCCGAATTTTCGTGTACGAGGACCTGTTTCACCCAACCAGCAACGTGGCATTTATAAGCCTCCAAGCTCTTAAAGTTTTTCAAACTTTCGTGAGAATAGGCTGATTTTGTGTGGACAAGATAGTTGTAAATATCAGGGTCAGGCAAAGACGGCGAAGCAGCGGGTCGAAAAACATCAATTTAGGCATCAAATATGGATCTGGCGAATGGATAAACTGAAGCTTTTCCACATAACGCCTTTTATGCAACGCATCCGGGGCTTCCATGAATTGCTCTATAACTTGCACGACTAATTGAAAACAATGAGAATAGGTCGAAAAAATACGGACAATATGGCGGCCGGATACAGCGACACGTCATTTTGTGACGTAGGTGAGTAGGGTCTATAGAGATCTGTAATATACAGTGGGGTAAATAAGTATTTAGTTAACCTCCGACTTGAAAAGATTAGAGAGGCCTGTAATTGTCAACATGGGTAAACCTCAACCATGAGAGACAGAATGTGGACAAGAAAAACAGAACATCACAGATTTTTAAAGATTTCCAAATTAGAGTAGAAAATAAGTATTTGGTTCTGGCTGTCAAAGAGGTCCAACTTCTTCTAACGAGGCTCCACTCGTTACCTGTATCAATGGCACCTGTTTTAACTCATTATCCGTATAAAAGGCACCTGTCCACAACCTCAGTCAGTCACACTCCAAACTCCACTATGGCCAAGACCAAAGAGCTGTCAAAGGACACCAGAGACAAAATTGGTGACCTGCACCAGGCTGGGAAGACTGAATCTGCAATAGGTAAAACGCTTGGTGTAAAGAAAGCAACTGTGGGAGCAATTATTAGAAAATAGAAGACATACAAGACCACTGATAATCTCCCTCGATCTGGGGCTCCATGCAAGATCTCACCCCGTGGCATCAAAATGACAACAAGAACGGTGAGCAAAAATCCCAGAACCACACGGGGGGGACCTAGTGAATGACCTACAGAGACCTGGGACCACAGTAACAAAGGTTACTATCAGTAACACAATGCGCCGCCAGGGATTTAAATCCTGCACTCCCAGACGTGTCCCCCTGCTGAAGAAAGTACAAGTTCAGCCCCGTCTGCGGTTCGCTAGAGAGCATTTGTATGATCCAGAAGAGGACTAAGAGAATGTGTTAAGGTCAGATGAAACCCCAATAGAACTTTTTGGTAGAAACAGGTTCTCGTGTTTGCTGGAGAAAGAATGCTGAATTACATCCGAAGAACACCATACCCACTGTGAAGCATGGGCGTGGAAACATCATGCTTTGGGGCTGTTTTTCTGCAAAAGGACCAGGACGTCTGATCTGTGTAAAGGAAAGAATGAATGGGGCCATGTATCGAGAGATTTTGAGTGAAAATTTCCTTCCATCAGCAAGGGCATTGAAGATGAGATGTGGCTGGGTCTTTCAGCATGACAATGATCCCAAACACAGCCAGGGCAACAAAGAAGTGGCTTTGTAAGAAGCATTTCAAAGTCCTGGAGTGGCCTAGCCAGTCTCCAGATCTCAACCCCGTAGAAAATCTGTGGAGGGAGTTGAAAGTCCGTGTTGCCCAATGACAGCCCCAAAACATAACTGCTCTAGAGGAGATCTGCAAGGAGGAATTTGCCAAAATACCAGCAACAGTGTGTGAAAAGCTTGTGAAGAGTTACAGAAAACGTTTGGCCTCCGTTATTGCCAACAAAGGGTACATAACAAATTATTGAGATGAACTTTTGGTATTGACCAAATACTTATTTTCCACCATGATTTGCAAATAAATTCTTTTAAAAAATCAAACAATGTGATTTTCTGTCCCCCCCCCCCCCCCCCCCCCCCCCCCCCCCCACATTCTGTCTCTCATGGTTGAGGTTTATCCATGTTGACAATTACAGGCCTCTCTAATATTTTCAAGGGGGAGAACTTGCACAATTAGTGGTTGACTAAATACTTATTTGCCACTGTAAATGCCATACAATACATGCGCAATATGATTTGTCGACTTGATTGAATTGCACAGATTTGACAATTAGCTGCCATTCTCATTGAATTACAACCAACGGAGAGCTAATTACAGCCAAAGTCAAGCTTTGTACTATTTGTAATGATGGAGCAGAGCCCACCTCAAGGGTAGGGGAACTCTTCCGGCAAGTTAATTATGCAATTATTCTATAATTCTAAACTGACCGAGAGGACCTAAGCTTGACCTCCAGAGTGGGGAGGAAAGATCCTAAGATCAGTCACTCCCCGTTGACATTCTCTCCAGCAAACAGCGAAGAGGGTGAATAATGAGATTCTTGCCACGGGTCACCGTCCACTCTCGTAATCTCCTCTCCTTGCGCTCACCCAAATAATTTGGCAGCCTGCAGTTGACAACAGAAGGTTTTTCTGATAGCGGTTGCGCATTTGAATGAAGCCAGCTTCAAGGAGGTTATGCAGGAAGCATAAATATGCTTTCGAGGTTCAAGACAAGGGAGTAGAGTACCATGCATTAGAAAGGAGTCTTGATGCAACTGTAAATAAGGGTGGTCTATGCTTCCCAAGCTAAGATGCTCTCAACCCTACACTCAAGATATTCCATCAGGAATCCTCTTGCCAAAGGAACCGCAGAGTGTCCACGTCTGCGCTCCTCGTGAATGATGTCACTCAAAGACTATAATGGACCTCTAATGAACTCCCAAAGCCAGGCAAGTACATTTACACCGCATTATTGCTTCTTCACCCTTAACCTCCCAGTGGAGAGGAGCGAAGAGCACTTCTGTCCGCAGAGATAGGAGTCATTGTATATGCGTTTTGCACCGAGAAGGAGTGATTCTAATGCATACTAGAGTGTCTGGATGGCCGGAACACAGTCCCTGCGATTCGGAGGCTTAGTGGCCTCTATACCATTTCAAGGACCGACATTACTAGGTACGGCACGTTGTAGCGTAGTGAGTTTACAGGAAAGCGGCACGACAAACGCCAGCGGCGTTAGAGCAGCAGGGAAGAGAGGGAATGCCAAAGAAGAGAGAAACATGCCAAAATAACAAGCCCTCTCTCCTTTTCAGCCTCGGCCACCTCTGGAGATCCATCCAACTTTCTCACGAAAGCAGCTTTGACAAATTTTCTCACCTAACTTCGAGAAATCAGATCACTAATCTGCCAATGGAGGGAGATGAGTGATGAACAAGAGGCGGAGGAGTTCAACTAATTGCCTCATGATGGAATTTTAGCATCTCCTTCATTATAAAGTAGCTTCTAAGTGTTATTGATCCCCGTCTCGGAATCGTGCGGTACGAGAGAGCCCGACTGCTCGGAGGTCATGCATTATTCAGGCTTTCTGACAAGCGTGCCTCGCAAGGGCCTGCCAATTCCTCTCAGAGATGCAACTCCCCAGCCGCTGTGAACCTACCTCCAACCCGCACGTGTAACGTAGTCTCCACGAGTTTCAGGCTGTCATTTTCCATTCAACACTTCACTCAGCTAAAGGTTGATCCGAAACCAACCGACAGCTATCTCAATAACTCAATTATAGACATACAGTCATGTGAAAAAATTAGGACACCCCATTAAATATTCAGTTCTTTATTAAGAAATGTTCACATATCAATGTCTGATTTTGTTTTTCTTTATATGAGGGAAAGAAGGTGATTTAATTGCAGGTAAACAACAAAAACTATCATTGTTTTACTCATTAAAACAAATATATCTATGAAAATGCATTTTCTAACTGAGGAAAAAGTTAGGACACCCTACCACCTAATAGCTAGTTTTACCCCCTTTGGCTGAAATAACTTCAGTGAGACGCTTTTTGTGGCCAGCTACCAGTCTTTGACATCGGTCCGAAGAAAGTTTGCTCCTCAACGCAGAATACTTTCAACAGTGACTAACTGTTGAAGTGATAGACAACACCTTGGTGAGATCAAATGACATGTCCGAGGCCTTCAGAAAGAAGATTGTAGACGCTTAGGAGTCTGGGAAGGGATTTCAAAAGATCTCAAAAAGAATATAAAATCAGCCATTCCACCGTCCGGAAGATAGTCTACAAGTGGAGGACATTACAAACAACAGCCAACATGTCCAGGTCTGGCAGTCTAAGCAAGTTCACCACGAGAGCAGACCATAAAATGCTTAAATAAGTCTCCCAAAACCCTAAAATGTAATCATGGGACCTACAGCAGGCTCTTGCTACTGTTGAAAGTGCATGCCTCTACAATCAGAAAGAGACTTCACAAGTTTAACCTTCATGGGAGTTGTGCAAGGAGGTAAATTTTGCTCTCCATGAAGAGCATCACGGCCAGACTGAAGTTTGCCAGAGTGAAAACAGACAAAGACCAGGACTTCTGGAATAATGTTCTTTGGACAGATTAATCTAAAATTGAATTGGACACCCGATAAGAGGACATGTTTGGCGTAAACCCAATACAGCATTATAGGAAAAGAACCTCATACCAACTGTGATGCATGGAGATGGAAGTGTCATGATTTGGGGATGCTTTGCTACAGCAGGACCTGGCCAGCTCACCATCAAAGAACCCACCATGAATTCTATCGTGTATCAGAGGGTGCTTGAGAAACATGTGAGATCATCTGTGAAACAAATTAAACCTGAAGCGAAACTGGACCCTGCAACATGACAATGACCCAAAACATTCCAGTAAATGCAAGGACTGGCTGAAAAGGAAGAAATTGAGCATCCTGGAATGGCCGAGTCAAAGCCAAGATCTTAATCCCATTGAGATGCTGTGGGGTGACTTGAAATGGGCTGTACATGCAAGAAAGCCCTCAAACATCTCACAGCTGAGAGTATTCTGCGTTGCGGAGTGTGGCAAATTTTCTTCAGACAGATGTCAAAAACTGGTAGATGGCTACAAAAAGCGTCTCACTGAAGTTAAGGTGGTAAATGGGGGTGACACCAGCTATTAGGTGGTAGGGTGGCCTAACGTTTTCCTCAAAATATGCATTTTGTTGATATATTTGGTTTAATGAGTAAAACAATGTTATTTTTTGTTGTTTAGCTGTAATCAAATCACTTTCTTTCCCACATATTAAGAAAAACAAGACCAGTCATTGATACAGTGGGGCAAATAAGTATTTAGTCAACCACCAATTGTGCAAGTTCTTCTACTTGAAAAGGTTAGAGAGGCCTGTAATTGTCAACATGGGTAAACCTCAACGATGAGAGACAGAGTGTGGAAAAAAAAAAAAAAAATCACATTGTTTGATTTTTAAAGAATTTATTTCCAAATCAGAGTGAAAAATAAGTATTTGGTCACCTACAAACAAGCAAGATTTCTGGCTGTCAAAGAGGTCTACCTTCTTCTAACGAGGCTCCACTCGTTACCCGTATAAATGGCACCTGTTTTAAATCATTATCGGTATAAAAGACACCTGTCCACATCCTCAGTCCGTCACACTCCAAACTCCACTATGGCCAAGACCAAAGAGCTGTCGAAGGACACCAGAGACAAAATTGTAGACCTGCATCAGGCTGGGAAGACTGAATCTCCAATAGGCAAAGCGCTTGGTGCAAAGAAATCAACTGTGGGAGCAATTATTATAAAATGGAAGACATACAAGACCACTGATAATCTCCCTCGATCTGGGGCTCCATGCAAGATCTCACCCCGTGGCGTCAAAATGATAACAAGAGCGGTGAGCAAAAATCCCAGAACCACACGGGGGACCTAGTGAATGACCTACAGAGAGCTGGGACCACAGTAACAAAAGCTACTATCAGTAACACAATGCGCCGCCAGGGACTCAAATCCTGCACTGCCAGACGTGTCCCCCTGCTGAAGAAAGTACACGTCCAGGCCCGTCTGCGGTTCGCTAGAGAGTATTTGGATGATCCGGAAGAGGACTGGGAGAATGTGTTATAGTCAGATGAAACCAAAATAGAACTTTTTGGTAGAAACACAGGTTCTTCTGTTTGGAGGAGAAAGAATACTAAATTGCATCCGAAGAACACCATACCCACTGTGAAGCATGGGGGTGGAAACATGCTTTGGGGCTGTTTTTCTGCAAAGGGATCAGGACGACTGATCCGTGTAAAGGAAAGAATGAATGGGGCCATGTATCGAGAGATTTTGAATGAAAATCTCCTTTGATCAGCAAGGGCATTGAAGATTAGATGTGGCTGGGTCTTTCAGCATGACAATGATCCCAAACAAACAGCCAGGGCAATAAAGGAGTGGCTTCGTAAGAAGCATTTCAAGGTCCTGGAGTGGCCTAGCCAGTCTCCAGATCTCAACCCCATAGAAAATCTGTGGAGGGAGTTGAAAGTCTGTGTTGCCCAACGACAGCCCCAAAACATCACTGCTCTAGAGGAGATCTGCATGTAGGAATGGGCCAAAATACCAGCAACAGTGTGTGAAAAGCTTGTGAAGAGTTACAGAAAACGTTTGGCCTCCGTTATTGCCGACAAAGGGTACATAACAAAGTATTGAGATGAACTTTTGGTATTGACCAAATACTTATTTTCCACCATGATTTGCAAATAAATTCTTCAAAAAACAAACGATGTGATTTTCTGACTCCCCCCCCCACATTCTGTCTCTCATGGTTGAGGTTTACCCATGTTGACAATTACAGGCCTCTCTAATATTTTCAAGTGGGAGAACTTGCACAATTAGTGGTTGACTAAATACTTATTTGCCCCACTGTATGTGAAAATTTCAGAATAAAGAACAGGAGATTTAATGGGGTGTCCTATCTTTTTTTCCACATGACTGTATTTTAGATATAGAATCGTATGGAACATCTAGCGCGATGAGTTCACACAGAAAATGCAAAAATATCCTCCATTACTTTCAAGAGTAGTGCAAGTGTACCTGTGGTAGTGTAAAGATGTATTGGTAAGTTCCCACTTTTTATCATCTTAGGGTGATTAATAATCTATTCTGCTTTCCTTCTCCCCACTAGCAACACCTACGGGCATCCAATCTAGGTTGCATCGCGCATGGGGTTCAATTTGAAGTCTGATCATGATTTTGGGAGGGTGTGCTTAGGTTGTTCTTCCAACAAAGGGAGAATAGACTCCGTATCGAGCACAACTTTCTATTGTCAGGAATTCTGAGGCTTACTTTGCAGTTGGATGCGATTGCTCAGCAGCGCTGATACACTGCAAACATATGCAAGCACTTAGAGAGTTTCATGGCCAGAAAAAAAGAGAAAGACAATAATGACCGCCTTGCCCTCAAACTGAATCCAATCAGGGCAAAATGGTTGATTTATGGCAAAATGCAACAAAAAAGCATGTCAATATGAACTTGCGAGATGATACCAGACAGCAGACAGCGAGAGAGAGCAAAGGAGCGCTTTAAAGTCGGGCTCGCTCTCACAATATTCCCTTGAGGACGCGGCACCAAGAGATGCTCACAAGAGAAGCACATCTCTTTTGCAAAACCATTCATCATTGTTTAGTCCTTCTGACAGAAGCGGCTCGGGCTCATATAATGTATCTCTGTTTCCACTGACTGCAATTATCCAGCAGATCAATGAGCGTTATCAATACCTTGCAGCAATTAACATTTAATATCCTTCCACAGCCACTTACTCCATTAATGGCTGATTGATTATGGGAAAGCCTGAGAGCCACGCAACTGGGAATGGCGTGGATCCATTGGGCCTGTCAATCAAGTGGAGGCTCAGAACTAGGGGTGGGAACCTCTTGGTACCTCACTATACGATACGATTTGCGATACAAAGCTCACGATGACGATGATCTGGCGATATGGCAATACAACGATTATCGATACATTCAGGAAATCATTCTAGGATATTCTACAAAGTAATAAACAGAAAAACAAGCTTCTGCTGAGAATTGGAATGAGTTTATCAAGATTAGACGTCCAATCCATTTGAAGTGGGAGGGTGGCAGCGAATGAACGAATGTTCATTCGCTGCCACCCTCCCACTTTAAACGGATTGAACGTCTATAGCCGTCAGTGGCAAGCAATGCCAGACATTGAGGGAATTTTGGGCCATTTCAGGTCATTACCTATTGATTTTCAGTTACTTTCTGTTGATTTTGGGGTATTTCGTGGGTCACTTCCTGATTATTTTGAGTTAACGAACAGGAAGTGACCCGTGAATCTCCCAAATGATTTGGCAGTGACTCAAACTCAACAGGAAATGACCTGTAAATGCCCTAAAATGAACAAAAAGTGACCTGTAAATGCTCTGAAAATCGGAAAGAATGATTGTGAATGCTCTGGTTTCAAATAAACGAACGTTCCCAGTCAAAACGGATTGGGCGTCGAGCACCGTCAATGGCAGCCACTCCCACTTCTATGGTCATCAGTGTCAGCCAGGGGTCGCGTTAACCAGATATTTTCCGTCGTTGACCGTTTTTTTAAAACGGTGACGGAAAAAACTGAAGTCCGTCCGTCATTTTGACAGGTTGCAATTCACACCCCAGACCACAGGGTGGCGAGTTAGCATATTAATTAGCTATTGTCTCTCTTAATGCATGACGTCGTTGGCTCTTCTGTCAGAATATTGTAGCGTCACCGGGGTCTGGCGGCGGCACCGTGATTGACACATCAACGCGAGGTTCTTATTGGTGCACCCGGTGTGCCAGCGCGTCATCCAATTGATGGACAAGATTGCCGCCTGTGTATAGACCCCAATCACATGACGTCACAACTCCGCCCCCCTGACTGGAGCCGCCATATTGTGTGTCAGCTCGTCATGTTTACACATTACCGCTACGTACATGCCTCCTATTTCGGCGTGTTTTTCTGCTCGTTAATATTAATAATCAAAATGGTGAAGGCGTGTGTGGCGGTTGGTTGCTGTAACAGAGAAGATAGACGGAGAGACTTGAAGTTCTACCGTATTCTGAGAGACCCGAAGATGAGAGCGAGATGGACTGCTGTAATTCGACAAGAAATCTGGGCACCAAACGATCACCACAGACTATGTAGTAGTCATTTTATATCTGGTAAGATGCATTTAATATATATTTAGAAGATTTTGGGCTGACAACCACAATTAAGATCATTGTGTGACGTTGGTGATTGGGGTCTATAACGTTGCCTCTTTTTCTTTGGGGGCGGAGTTGTTGGCGGTAAGCAGAGTAAAAAGGGAGAAAAATACCACGACTTCCATGTCTAATTTTTCGCCGCCAAGCAAGCGTTACAATATTAATTAAAAATGAATGAAAACTAAATACTATTGAATATGTCATCATTATCATTTTAAAAATTTAAGTGACGGGTAAAAATAGACTATGACCGGATTTTTATGACCCTGTCAGTCAAAATGACAGACAACGAAAATGTCTAGCGCAACCTCTGGTGTCAGCCAATGCCAGGCAACAAGGTAATTTTAGGCTTTTTCAGCTCATAACTTATTTTTAGTCACTTTCGGTTAATTTTGGGGCATTTTATGGGTCATTTTCTGTTGATTTTGGGTTACAGAACAGGAAGTGACCCGAGAATGAATAGGCAGTGACTCAAACTCAACAGGAAATGATCCGTAAATTCCCTCAAATTAACTGAAAGTTACCTCTAAATGCCCCGAAAATCGGAAATGAAGTGAATAGTTACCTTTCTCGCACACACCACATAACTGTTTGCATTACTCTAACACTTGTAATATAATCAATCAGGGAATAGTATCATTTCCCATATTTACTGTTTATATTACTCTAACAAATCTAATATAAAACAAAATAGCACTTATAACCTAGTTTAATCAAAAAGAAGCAGAATAGAGGATACACAACGCCATCTTATCACAGAAGCCCAACGTGTCATGAGAAAGATTGACGCACCAACTCTTGCAATCAGTTCCCCCGGGCACTCCAGGACCAAGAGCAGGGCGCTCTGTCCTAAAACAAGTGGCATCGGAGAGCACCCTCGCCCAACCAATATTAAAAGTTGATAGCGCGGGCGCATTGGACGTCAAGACCTGCGTCGGTCACCGTGATATGATGGCGCACGAACCTGAGGGATGATCCCAAGACAACACCCAGCCACACCTTCGGCCCGGCCCACTACACCGCAGCTTTTAAAAAGAACTGAACATTTAGATAACACTGTTGCTGCTCGGGAACATTCCAATGTGTCTGTTGTTTTGCGGACCTAGGATCAGACACTGCCTCTCCGTCGTCTGTTTTTTGCCTTGTTTTTGACCATTGTCGATGAATAAATTGTCAGCCTCTGTTCGATGAGCCTTCTTCAAACTTTTGGAACATGGAGTCAGTACAAAGGGTTAACACGGGAGTGAACGCGCGGAATTTTGGCCCCCACCGGTTGGCTTGCGGGAGCGGTGCTAGCGGAACAGCATTTCGTTCGGCTGGTGATGTTTCCGCGGCTTGGCGGGGGGGTGAATTCCTTAAGAAAGAATGGTTTCGAATGAACGACCGTTCATTCCCCCTTTCCAGTCTTAACGGACTGGGCATCCAACGTGGTCAGTGGAAGCCATATAGTTAACCGACACACTATTATGGTGGAAGATTTTGGTAGCAACTTGTTGGTTCCTTTTATTTTTTTGAACAGTGACACCTTTTTTAAACAATATATCAATTCTTGGCAGGAGCATATCCATAACTTTTTGGGATACAAAGTATCACGATATATCACCATTTTGATATTTTGTCACACTCCTACTCAGAACGCCGCAGAACCTCCGACTCCATCTCTCGGCGCGCTTTACGAGGCGACCCCCGGCCGACAGAAAGCGATTAGGAAATCCAGGAATTTCTTCCATTTGCTCTCCGTCCTCGTCTCCGCCATTACTCATCGCCACTTTTCCTTTCTTTTCACATTTGACTTGGAGTGTTTTGCTTGCATTTCAGCCTCACATCAAGCGACACCCTCCCCTCCGCCGCCACACTTCATAATCTAATCAGCTGTGATGTATTTTCAGCGCAAGGAGGCACCGCTTTCCATTTCAATCAAATTCAGCTCTTTCAGAGGAGCCCGTAATGCAATCGTTCTGTACAAGATTCAGGCCCAATTTAAGCTCTATAGACAGCGGATGGCTGATAAACACTCCACTCCAAAGCAACTCTCTCGCTCTATTCTGTGGCTCTACCTTTTGGCGCAACGTTATATATTGTACAAGACCATCAGGACCAACGAATGAACCAATGTACCTGTACCACACTTGAGAACTACCGCTGCGGGCAAAGACAAATGAAATGAAAACGCATTAGCAGCTGAACAGTACGTGATCTTACACTGTTGGCTTTAATAGCTATGTCGGGAGGGCTGCTAAAGAAGTCTGGAAACTTGACCAGTCAGGCTTCCTATCTGCTGTGTGGACAGGTCCGGAGATAGCCAATGGGCGAGGGGTGCAGCGAGGTGTGCGAGCAGATTGGGAAGGTTTCGCTTAATAAACACTTTGTTTTTCTGCTGACGATCGGAGGGCCGGCGCGATATCCGCGTACAGATCGATAAACTGATTTGTTCCGGGGCTCTCCGTGGTTCATCAGAGCCGCGCTTCTCCCCAAGGGAGAGGATGCGGGGACTGAAAAGGGAAAGAAGAAGACGGTGATTGGAAGCCAGGAAACAGACAAGTGAAAATCAAGGGAGTTAAGGACAAAAAAACAGCAGGTGAGGAGATGAGGATTTTGAATGGAGACAGACAAGATGATGATGATGGGTCGGGGGGCAGTTGGAGAAAATGGCTGCCATTGTGGGAGAGGAAAAGCAAGACAAAAAGGCAAGTAAGAGACGAGAAAGGAAGGGATTTAGAGGGTCAAGCATCGAGGCAGCTGACAGCTGAGATGGAGGAGGGAGTAACAGCAAAGCCTTTCCGACTCCACTGGCTCAATAGCTCAAAAACAGGCCAAACACTTTCTTCTCCACTCTTCTTCTCCGAGACAAATATGATATTCACCTGGCCTGCGATAAAGACAACATATCCTGTATGGAAAAGAAGTGCTCACTCCCTCACGATCCATCTCAAGGCAACTTGATTCACAAAGCACAGATAAGAGCACTGAGATAATAGCGGAGCAATTTTGTGCCTTCCCTACAAAAGCCAAATAGGCTCCGGTGCATAATGGCAACAAGCAATTGTGCCTGCAAAGACTTCCACAGCCATTACAGCGTTGTTCGCCTTTGTGTGATCTGATGTCAGTCTCCCCAGCCAAAAAAACCCTACAGCAAACGGCTCCATCTAAGCTCAGGTCATACTATTCCTCTCCGTTGTGTCAAATTTGACCAACATTCACACCTTAAATTAAAACGACGCTCATTTTAAAGGTTGTAACCTGACAGATTACCGCTATGATCTTTACTCTATGTTTTTGTTTGTGACTGGCGTATTCAAGATCAGCAAAAGGTGATTGAAGGTGTAGCGGAACACGTACAATACAGTATGAGGAACCTGTCGGCGGGAGCTTTCCTGCATTGAATTTCAAATGAGTCCAAAAGGGCGCAATATGAGGGCGCTGTGATTCCAGTTGACCTATACGCATGAACAATAAGCTTATACGAAAGTCCATATGCTCGCGTACTTTATAAATAAAACAGGGGACTGAAATTGACTACATTAAGCAGACTCGATGGCCGCTCATGTTCAACCTATCCCATCACCAACCTTTGCTACAGTGCCAAATTGTACCTTCTGGACACGACGGATACCTCCATCTTCATGCAGCTTTTTCTCCATTATCAAAAGCAAAAGAAATGGCTATTATAATTGTTTGAAAAATAAGACGCAATACCACCATGGATGGAAAATATGTCTTGTAGACTACAGATAAGAAGCAACAGTTCATTCGCTTTGGGCGTCTCTTTAAAATTGCACACCTGATTGTATTAACCAATCAAATTTTCCCCCTGGCAATGGATTTCGATGCGGAGGAGCACCTTAATATCGGTTGGGTTTCACTGAGTGACTATGAGGTCGGAACTTGAAGTCAGTGACAGCTACGTAATGAGCAGCCTTGAAGGACACAACTCTGATGCAGTGTTGTTTTTGGCAGCTCTTTTAATATTTGTTTCAGTCTTAGTCTTTCAGACATGAATACTTAATAGTATTAGTCATATTTTAGTCCATAGACTTAATAATGATTTATGATGGGACGAGGGGCCGATTAATAGGGTGCCTGCATTGTTGGCGTGGCCGTCAAAGCTGACAAGGTGGAATCACAGACATCGAGCTTTTTTTTTGGTTGAAAATTCTTGTGAATAAATGCTTAAATCCATGAATTCTTTATAGATATGGACGTAAAACAGTCTCGATTCTTTGTTAAAAGCAAACAAAAGTGCAGTTAGCATTTATTTTACATAAATATGTCGAAGTGAGATGCGAGTTTCCGGTGAAAAGTCTTGTGTATAAATGCTTAAATCCCTGAATTCTTGATAGATATGGACCGAGGGCTGCAGCTATCGATTATTTTAGTAGTCGATTAATCGATGAATTAGTTAGTTTGAATAATCGAGTAATCGGATAAGGAACATAAAAAATTGAAATACCTGAGCCTCAAACGGTATAAAAAAATTAATAAATAAGGATCTAAGTACAACAAAGGACAATTGGCTAACTGGCAAATTGGCAAAAGTCTGTTAGCTTAAATGCTAACATTTTTTTTACAATGCTCTTAACAAATGGTTCAGGCAATATACCTTTAAACTAAATAACGAACGCATTAAAAAACAAACAAAAACTTAGCTTATGTTGGTCTTAACAGGGAGCAGCTGGATTAAGCCATGTAAAATGAGGTAGACCTGAGGTCAGTGTATCCACCCTAATCAATAAAATGAAACACAGACACTTTCAAAATAAATCATTACAATGCCACTTTAATTAAACGAATACCTGAAGCAACAAAATTTAATTTGATTTTTTTTTTTCCAATCGAATACTCGAGTTAATCGGTTAATCGTTGCAGCACTACTTAAATCCCTGAATTCTTTATAGATATGGACGTAAGACAGTCTCAATTCTTGGTTAAAAGCAGAAAAAAATGTACAGTTAGCATTTATTTTATGTAAATATGTGGAAGAATGATGCTAGTCTGTTAGACAATGTGGCGGCAGCCTTACAGCAAAGAGCTTTTTACATAAAAAAATTCTTGTGAAAAATGTGATGATTACCTTGAATCCACGAACAAATCATTCCTGAGACAATCTTTCCTGTTTGTATACGGTACAGTTTTTGTACTTTTACAACATAAATCTGGCGTTGGATTGCTGCATGTGTCGCTGTGACCGACTGCGAATAACTGAAGCAGTTTGTGGGTTGGCCTCCAACAAGAAGGAGTGGCGCTGTGAAGGTCGAATCTGACCCGTCAATATCATTATGAAGTCTATGTTTAGTCATTTCAAAATGTGTTTGTCTTCGTCAAGTTTTCCTTGACAAAATCTCATAAAAATTTCTGTATAGTTTATGTCGACAGTTACTCAACATGTTTTCGTCTGTGAATTTGTAGTCCAAAAATAAATAACCGTTTCCAACAATTTTGAATGAACATAGCAGGACGAGCACATATTGTAGTATCAAGGACGATGCCAACTTGGTGATGATACACACTCAGCAGGAGAAGCAGTACATCATTTTCAATTAAACCCACCTGGAAGCCCCGAACTGTAAGTAAACAAACAAACTTTGCTTTTAGCTAAATGCCATTTCGGCAACTGGCTCTCCTCTAAATTTACTGACCAGAAAACCAAAGTGCTTCTGTTTTAGAATGGCCAGCGTTTTGAGAGCACGCTGGCCAGTCTGAAGCTAATGCTAACGCCAACACGAATGCTACACTAACGCTAGGAGTTACATTTAGCGTCTGATGATCACTCAGCAAAGACCTTTAAAGGCTAAAACAGCATTGCTTATTCTCTCTTGACAAGACAACTAATCTTACCGTGTTTCCAAACAAGCAATTGATGGAGAATAAACTACCTTTAGACACATCCTAATCTGATGTAAGGAGAGTGAAGGAGAGGTGCATGAGTGACACGACCCAAAAACTGCAAGCTGATGTACTCCATTTATAATATGCAAATGTCAAACATTGTGAACATAGAGTGGGGCAAATAAGTATTTAGTCAACCACCAATTGTGCAAGAAAAGATTAGAGAGGCCTGTAATTGTCAGCATGGGTAAACCTCAACCATGAAAGACAGAATGTGGAAAAAAAAAACAGATGATCACATTGTTTGATTTTTAAAGAATTTATTTCCAAATTTAAGTGGAAAATAAGTATTTGGTCACCTACAAACAAGCAAGATTTCTTGCTGTCAAATAGGTCTAACTTCTTCTAACAAGGTCTAACGAGGCTCCACTCGTTGGCACCTGTTTTAACTCATTATCGGCATAAAAGATACCTGTCCACAATCTCAGTCAGTCACACTCCAAACTCCACTATGGCCAAGACCAAAGAGCTGTCGAAGGACACCAGAGACAAAACTGAAGACTAAATCTGCAATAGGTAAAACACTTGGTGGAAAGAAATCAACCGTGGGAGCAATTATTAGAAAATGGAAGACATACAAGACCACTGATAATCTCCCTCGATCTGGGGCTCCATGCAAGATCTCACCACGTGGCGTCAAAATGATAACAAGAACAGTGCGCAAAAATCCCAGAACCACACGGCAGGACTAAGTGAATGACCTACAGAGAGCTGGGACCACAGTAACAAAGGCTACTATCAGTAACACAATGCGCCGCCAGGGACTCAAATCCTGCACTGCCAGACGTGTCCCCCTACTGAAGAAAGTACACGTCCAGGCTTCGCTACAGAGCATTTGGATGATCCAGAAGAGGACTGGGAGAATGTGTTATGGTCAGATGAAACCAAAATAGAACTTTTTGGTAGAAACACGGGTTCTCGTGTTTGGAGGAGAAAGATTACTGAATTGCATCCAAAGAACACCATACCCACTGTGAAGCATGGGGGTAGAAACATCATTCTTTGGGGCTGTTTTTCTGAAAAGGGACCAGGACGACTGATCTGTGTAAAGGAAAGAATGAATGGGGACGTGTATCGAGAGATTTTGAGTGAAAATCTCCTTCCATTAGCAAGGGCGTTGAAGATGAGACGTGGCTGGGTCTTTCAGCATGACAATGATCCCAAACACACAGCCAGGGCAACAAAGGAGTGGCTTCGTAAGAAGCATTTGAAGGTCCTGGAGTGGCCTAGCCAGTCTCCAGATCTCAACCCCATAGAAAATCTGTGGAGGGAGTTGAAAGTCCGTGTTGCCCAACGACAGCCCCAAAACATCACTGCTCTAGAGGAGATCTGCATGGAGGAATGGGCCAAAATACCAGCAACAGAGTGTGAAAAGCTTGTGAAGAGTTACAGAAAACGTTTGGCCTCAGTTATTGCCAACAAAGGGTACATAACAAAGTATTGAGATGAACTTTTGGTATTGACCAAATACTTATTTTCCACCATGATTTGCAAATAAATTCTTTAAAAAAAAATCAAACAATATGATTTACATTTTTTTTTAACATTGTCTCTCATGTTTGAGGTTTACCCACGTTGCCAATTACAGGCCTCTCTAATATTTTCAAGTGGGAGAACTTTACTTTAACACAATTAGTGGTTGACTAAATATTTATTTGCCCCACTGCATTGCCTATTTTCAACATGTTTTTTGACTGGAATGTTCTCACAATCACACTTGGATATTTTTTAGCCTTTTAGTACAATTGAAAGCAGTGAACAAAAGCAACTGGCATCAATTACAGTCAAGATATACATTAGTCTACAATGTTCCCAATGTTCATGAGCTAAAGCTCAAGGAAGACGCATTGTATCCAACACAATCTTCTTCTGAAAAGCAGGGAACGGAGGCTTAATCTTGTCAAACGCACAGCACAACAATCACGAGGGCTGATCTTCGATGCGGGAGATGGATTATAATCCAATAGAGACTCCGCATCTGGCTATCATCCCATGGAATCAAGTGTGGCACGACCAAAGAACACAGATGAAAGAACAATAATAAAGCATGCGGACAACTACGCCGCACGTTTTCTTTTCTTTTTGATTTGAAGAACAGCGGCGAGGATACAGTATCTTGAAAAAAGATGTGAAAATGTTGTTCTTGGCAGGATGCAAATTAGCCTATTTGAGTTCTTTAAACTTATGTGTGCGAGAACATGGCATGCTGTCAGGGCGGACGTGGGTGTGAGAATGTTTTTTTTTTCTTTTTCGAAAAAGTCAGTTTTGTGCCTTGGCCGCTGAATCGTTGGGTTTGGTTACAAAGCAGGCGTTTTGATTGAGTTTCTCTCCTCTATAAGGTGTGTTGCATTATTTATAGCTGCGGAGAGGCTATTCATTATTCACCTTTCAGTAGTTGATGCGGATTGTTGGCTTTAGACATGTGCCGATTACCGGTCTCAAGGTATACGGTGGTATGAAAACGTCACGGTTTCAAAACCTTAAAATTTTTCCATCGTACCGTCCCTACGGTATTAGCTATTTTTTTGTCCCCCCCAAAAAAAACAGGGAGAAATCCTTCTCTTGCAGATGCAAAGCTCAACCCTCCCCCACCGGTTGTTTCTCAGTGTTACTAAATCAGCTGTGCTACACCATGGCTGGAGGAGGTGAAACTCCATCGAAGAAAACCAAATCACTGGTATGGGAATACTTCGGCTCCAGAAAAATTACAGACGGCCGCGGTTTAGGGGGGGTCAACTGACATGTAAAACATTTTTGCGAAGGGTGGCTGCCGAGGATGCAATACCTCCAACATGATTTCGCATTTATACAAAATTAAAGGTTAGTAAACACTATCATGACTGTTTCCCAACAGCTACGAGAGTTAACTCCAGCGTGTTTAGTGTGTCTAGCTGTGTAACGATGTTGTATTTTTTCTCTCTGGCAACTGTCTGTGTTGAGAAAGAGTGTGTGTGTGTATAATGTAAACATGATACAAGTCATACACACGTGCTTTTTATTGAAAATAATTCAATTATTTTTGTTCTGATGGGATTAATGTTGAGCTGTTCTGTGGGTTTACGCTTACCTAAACGACTGCATGTATTTTGATTTTATTTAGAATATTTCATCTTTTTATTTATTATTTAAATAATGTGTATCACAAAGTGAGTACACCCCTCTCATTTCTGCAGATATTTAAGTAGACTTTGAAACAATGAAAAGTAGACTGTGTGCAGCTTATACAATGGAGTTAATTTATTTTCCCCTCAAAATAACTCAAAATATAGCCATTAATATCTAAACCCCTGGCAACAAAAGTGAGTACACCCTTTAGAAACTACATCCCTAAATGTCCAAATTGAGCACTGCTTGTCATTTTCCCTCCAAAATGTCATGTGACTCGTTACAGGAGTGCTGTTAGCATTGCTGCAGAGATTTATTGCTCGACTGTAGGCATGACACACTTATGTACTCCTCACCTGGTTGCCACCACACATGCTTGAGACCATTGGAACCAAACACATTAATCTTCATCTCATCAGACCATAGGACATGGTTCCAGTAATCCATGTGCTTTGTCTTCAGCAAACTGTTTGCGAGCTTTTTTGTGTACCGTCTTCAGAAGAGGTTTCCTCCTGGGGTGACAGTCATGCACACCAATTTGATGTAGAGTACGGCGTATGGTCTGAGCACTAACAGTTGAGTACGGCGTATGGTCTGAGCACTAACAGGCTGACCCCCCACCTCTTCAATCTCTGCAGCAATGCTGACAGCACTCCTGTAATGAGTCACATGACATTTTGGAGGGAAAATGACAAGCAGTACTCAATTTGGACATTTAGGGATGCACGTAGTTCCCATGCGGTGTACTCACTTTTGTTGCCAGGGGTTTAGATATTAATGGCTATTAATGGAAGATAAATTAACTCCATTATATAAGCTGCACACAGACTACGTTTCATGGTGTTAAAGTGTCATTTTGTCAGTGTTGTCCCATGAAAAGATATACTTGAATACCTGCAGAAATGCGAGGGGTGTACTTACTTTTGTGATACACTGTATGTTTTGAACAATAAAAATCCTGATCGATTGAATCTCAAAGTAACACATTTTAGAGCTGTAATAGCAATTAGTGCTGTAACGATTGATCGATTAACTCGAGTATTCGATTAGAAAAAAATATATTCGAATTAAATTTTGTTGCTTCGAGTAATCGTTTAATTAAAGTGGCGTTGTAATGGTTTAGTTCGGAAGTGTTTACATTTAGTTTTATTGATTAGGGTGGATACACTGCCCTCTAGTCTACCTCGTTTTACATGGCTGAATGAATCCATCTGCTCCTTGTTAAGACCAAGGTAAGATAAGTTTTCGTTTGGGCTAATGCTTTTTAATGCATTCGTTATTTAGTTTATAGGTATATTTAGGCGTTTTTTTTTTTTTTTTTTGTGGGAATATGAGTGAACCATTTGTTAAGGGCATTGTAATAAAAAGAAAAAAAACGTTAGCATTTTATAGCATTTAAGCTAGCGGAATTTTGCTATGTAAGTTAGTCAATTGTTCTTTTGTTGTAGATAGATCCTCATTTATTTTTTTTATACCGTTTGAGGCTCAGCGCAGGTATTTTCATTTTTCATTTTCCTTACCCGATGACTCGATAATTCGAAATAACTACTTCATCGATTAATCGACCAATAAAATAATTGATAGCTGCAGCCCTAATAGCAATACCGTGATACCATGAAACTGATATTTTGGCTTCAGGTTATACTGTCAGAGTTGGAGGAAAATATATTCACATTTTGAACATATTGGCTGCTATGGACGGCGAGAGACGTCTAATCCAGTTAGGTGTCAATTGCCGTCAATGGCAGTGAATGTCCTCAAACTTAACTTCGACGAACTGATGACATGTATCTTTATTTAACAGCGGCTCCCTTTGCGCCGGTCGTTTGGATGTCGGACCGGCTAAGGTCCTCCCGAGGAAGCCGCCGCTGCGGGATTTTTGCTCCCGGAGAAAAAGCCAGCGCTTTGAAGATCAGGAAATCCCACGGTCACAGTCTGGCCAACTTTTGATCACTTCCAGCAAGTGAGGAGGGGGTAGGGTTCCAATCTTTCAAAATTCTGTCTGAACCAGGGTTTGAGTTTGTCTCTGGTGTGTCAGCAGTGTGCGGGTTCAGCATTCACTTGGTTTCCGTCCATGACAAAGTACTTGAAATCTAATGAGCTGGTGTTTTCGGAGATATATCCCTTATCTAGCGCACTCACACTGGGATGCTACAGCATAAGGACGTTACGAATAAAGCGAAACGATGAGAATTGCAAGTTTAAGCATTCTTTTGCAAAAAAAGGCTGAAAGAAGACAAACAACAGTTCAAGCAGTTGCACGCAAATCATAGCCGGTCTGCACTAAATCCCCGATTCTCCCTTGAATGCACACACCTATAAGCAAACAGCAGATGGAAGACGTGTTGGCGAAATTGGGTTTTCAGCTTTGAGGGCCCGTCAAGTAAGTTATGGGTCAAGTCAAGGAATTTGACTTTGCAGGGGGGGTGAGAGCGGCGAGGGAAAAAAATGCGGCGTTAAGGGTTCATTACTCTGCAGATGGCGGCTGAGCCCGAGTTGGGAAGAGGAGTTAATTTCTAGCAAGTGAGAAAAAACGCATTAGCTGAGACCTATCCATCTTCTCCTTGCTGACACCTCCATTTGAATTGATTATTTTTTTAAAAGATGAAGCGAGGCAATGGGCCTGTGGCTGCGTGCGTGACGCGATGCCTTTCGACGCTTAAAAAAAAATCTTTCATTTGGATACTTTCCATTAAAAGAGGGGCCCAATCGTCCCTCCTCTGATGACAAATTAAGTAACGTCTTCAGGGGATTCGTTTCAGAGTATATCTATAAAGCCAATGCAAATGCTTTTGGTTTTGCCACAAATGAGAAAGCTGTGATTTCAGGCTTGTTACGCCATCAATCTATCCCAGGCCCATACTTAAAACACGGCATCTCATCAAACAACAGCGCTGCAATATCTTAGGGGCTATATTTATATTTTCACTGGAAAAAAACGGCGCTAACTCTTCAACGTGACTGATATCCATTTCTAAAAGAAAGTTTACTGTCACTTGAAAAAAATAGGACACCCCATTAAATATTCAGTTCTTTATTATGAAATGTTCACATATCAATGTCTGAAAAGTCATTTAATTCCAGGTAAACAACACAAATTAACCAAATTTATCAACAAAAATGCGTATTCTAACTGAGGAAAAAGTTAGGACACCCTACCACCTTATAGCAGGTGCTACCCCCTTTGGCTGAAATAACTTCAGTGAGACGCTTTGTGTAGCCATCTACCAGTCTTTGACATCGGTCTGAAGAAAGTTGCTCCACTCCTCAACGCAGAATACTTTCAACAGTGACTGACTGTTGAAGTGAGTGAAAACACCATGGTGATATCAAAGGAGCTGTCTGAGGCCTGCAGAATAGAGCTGAAACGAATACTCGAGCAACTAAAGTCAAGTAACTCGAGTTTAAAAACTGATCAGAGTAATTTCATTCACCTCGAATAATCGTTTAATTTTGACAGCTCTAAGCATCACGTTTGCCCGACTACTTTTAATGCGGGACAACGGGCTGATGTCACGTGCGTAGAGGAAGAAGCAATAAAAAAATTTTTTTTTTTTTTTTAAACTTACAGTAGCCGACAGCCGCTACAAAGGACGCTCGCGTTGCTAAAAACTAGCCTGCATGATGCTACGGTAGTAGCAGGTAGCGTCTAAGTTTTTTGAATGAAAGCAGTGAATTAGTCTTTTTTTTTAATTAAAAAATTTTTTTTTTTTAATTGTATTTACATCCGAGATGCAATTGTTGGCTGTTTTCAACAATGTCCATCGATATTGATTGACTGAAAATGGTTCAATATTAGATGAAATGTCTTGTTTTCTCATGTATATGGCGGAAAACACAGACAAGACTGAAAAAGCGGTTTCTGCTCTTGCACTCCTCTTTTAAAGAAACTGCTGTATTTTAAGCCAAAACAACTGTTGTGTTCGATAGAACAATATGTCTATATGCTGCCATAGCAGATTCATGGCGCATGAAGCCCCCGAACTATTTTTAATTTGTCTGTTTTAACCTGAAAACCCATGTTTACAGACACCGCGCAACTGCTTTTGTTTCAACCTAGCCATAAAAAGAAGGTAAGCAATTATATTTATTATTCGAAATGTCTGTCATTTTTAGCTTAGAATCATTAATTGATGTCTAATATTTAGTTTAAAAAAAGAAAACGACTTTAAAAAATTATTCACTCGCATATTTTAAACTTATAAATATATATATATAAAATAAATTACGTCACAATGAAAAATTTGGCGTCTGTAAAAAAGTCACGGATTTCTACCTCATAACTATCGCTTACCGTATTTTTCGGACTATAAGTCGCAGTTTTTTTTTTTTTTTCTCCATAGTTTGGCTGGGGGTGCGACTTATACTCAGGAGCGACTTATGTGTGAAATTATTAACACATTGTGATATCATTTCACATGTTATTTTGGTGTTTTGGAGTGACACTGATGGTTTGGTAAACTTGTTAGCATGTTCTTTATGCTATGGTTATCTGAATAACTTAATAGCTGTGGCCACGTTCGCGTTCTGCCTTTGGCAATGTGTGTTCAATTGTATTATTGACTTTTTTATATTGAAATGCATGCTTTTAGTTTGTGGCGCTTTCATGCCCACGTGGGGGCGCACTTGCACTTGTTTACGTAAAGAAGAGCGCTCACACGCCAGAAGAAGACCAACAGCTACGTAGGTGAGTGAGTGGGCAAGTTAGCAAGAGAGAAAGACGGCTGCGAACCTACTTCATTGTTTATGCTTGTAAAATATCTCTACAGAGGCAACGCCTGTGTGTATCATCTTTTCTGTTGTTGTTGTGTGTTTTCCACCCACGATCGGACACTTAGATGCGCTAATGCTAGCGAACGCATGCTAACCGTTTTTGTCATGTCATTGCTGTAAAAGCACCTAATTATCATTTATTTTCGTCGATGCGAACCTGTTTGGTATCGAGGACCAAATGGATTCAGCAAATTATACGGACGTCCAGCATCGTCATTTGGGAGTTTAGCCCGCTGAATAGCCAGGACCGAGCCGTAGCATCCTGGTGAGGACAGTATATTCGCATTTAGTTGTTCATGCACTGTACACTGTACACTTATTCAGCATGTTGTTCTCTATTGTATTTTTATATTAAATTGCCTTTCAAGATGACATATGTCTTCTATGTGTTTGATTTTATCAAGTAAATCTCCCCCCAAAATGCGACTTATACTCCGGTGCGACTTGTAGCTGTTTTTTTTTCTCTTCGTTGGGCATTTTATGGCTGGTGCGACTTATACTCAGGTGCGACTAGTAGTGCGAAAAATACGGTAATTGTATTTTTTGTTTGTTTGTTTTTTCGCATTTCCCCCGATATGTTAGTTGATAAATAATTGATCCAAACAAAGAAAAATTGAAAAATAACGTTTAAAAGGGTTAATATATGAAAAAGAAAATCTCAACCACTCCTTGTTGTCTGCGATTTCTGCATCACGACCCTTGTATCACCATGTTTCACCCACAAAATCCCCCAAAAATCTGGCTGTGGCCATTCACAGCTGTGTCTTGACACTCGGTGATACATGCTACATGGAGTTTTGGATCGAAACAAGGTAAATATGCGATAATATCTCGTTAAAATCGTGGCGTCTTTAATTCTGCTCTCGCGTGCTCTCGCCTCCAGTTAGGGATTTGCTGTTTGAAATTTTTTTTCAATTTTTTTTAAATGCCATCCTGTTCAAAATGTTTCTTCCCCCAGAAAATTGAGATTTTAAGCTTTCCAATGATGTATCACACATGCATATAGGACAATTTTTAAATTTGGCCAAATTGAGGGTCTCAGAGCGGAACTTCAAGTCACCTGAGTGTTTTACGCCATATTTATAATTGCTCTTCACCTAAATTTATATGTTTTATCCGATTACTCGATTAATCGATAGAATTTTCAGTCGATTACTCGATTACTAAAATATTCGACAGCTGCAGTCCTACTTCAGAAAGAAGATTGTAGATGCTTAGAAGTCTGGTAAGGGATTTCAAAAGATCTGAAAAGAATATAAAATCAGCCATTCCACTGTCCGGGAAATAGTCTTCATGTGAAGGACATTCAAAACAACTGCCAACATGCCCAGGTCTGACCATCCAAGCAAGTTCACCTCGAGAGCAGACCACAAAATGCTAAAAGAAGTCTCCAAAAACCCTAAAATGTCATCACGGGACCTACAACAGGCTCTTGCTACTGTTGATGTGAAAGTGCATGCCTCTACAATCAGAAAGAGACTTCACAAGTTTAATCTTCATGGGAGGTGCGCAAGGAGGAAACCTTTTCTCTCCTAGAAGAACATATAGGCCGGACTGAAGTTTGCCAGAGTGAATGTAGACAAAGACCAGGACTTCTAGAATAATGTTCTTTGGACAGATTAATCTAAAAATGAATTATTTGGACACCAATACAGATGACATGTTTGGCATAAACCCATTACAGCATTCCAGGAAAAGAACCTCATACCAACTGTGAAGCATGGAGGTGGAAGTGTCATGGTTTGGGGATGCTTTGCTTCAGCAGGACCTGGCCAGCTCACCATCATAGAATCCACCATGAATTCTATTGTGTATCAGAGGGTGTTTGAGGAACATGTGAGATTATCTGTGGAAAACTTAAAACTAGTGGTGCACGATAATTATCGGTCCGATAATAGGAATTATGACGTCATCCCAATAAATCCGATGACAATATGTTATCGGGCCTATTAATAACATTTTTGTCACGGTGGCGGATTGGGATGTGTGCATTTGTTTATACTCCTGTTTTGCCAGGATGCAAAGTTTTGTCACTGTTCTAGAGGACGTATTTTTCCTTCACTGAGTTATAAACCTTACTATGGCAATTAGCAAATGTTTGCATTTTACAATGTTATGTTTACAAGTTCTTGAGAGGCCTTTTGGTTATTGGTAGGCTTGCTGTTCTATAATTGCCAAGTTAAGAAAGTTGTTTCATGGACCAAGACGACAAAAGCCTCCTCTCCTGTTGCACCAAATTTTTTTATCTGCTGACAAAGCATAATACCTGTTGGGTTTATGTTTGTTTTAGATTAGTGCTCATTGTTCAGGGGAACACATCGTCAATGATATTGACTTATGAATTGACTGTGATTGACTCAAATTATATTCATTTGAGAAAAATAATATGGACACTTTATTTGAAGTCAAAACTGTTCTTGTTTTTGTTTTGTTCATTATAATAATGTTCGTGTCATCATGAAAATTCTGGTCCGGTCAAAGGCAAATCTATGCTGAATCAACCACTAGTATTTTTGATCTACGGGTGTTCAGAAACTCAGGTGAATATACATTGAAAAATTAAATACAGTATATACTATCGGTTATCGTATCGGTATCGGCCTTGAGGAGCAGGAAGTTAAAGATATCGGCATCGGTTTCCATAAGGGGATATCGTGCACCCCTACTTAAAACTGAAGCGAAACTGGACCCAAAACGTACCAGTAAATCCACCAACGACTGGCTGACAAGAAATGGAGAGTCCTGGAATGGCCGAGTCAAAGCCCATTGAGATGCTGTGGGGTGACTTGAAACTAGCTGTACATGCAAGAAACCCCTCAAACATCTCACAGCTGAAAGTATTCTGCGTTGAGGAGTGGGGCAAACTTTCTTCAGACCGAAGTCAAAGACTGGTAGATGACTACAAAAAGTGTCCCAATTAAGTTATTTCACACAAACGGGGTAACACTACGTATTAGGTTGTAGGGTGTCATAACTTTTTCCTCAGTTAGAATATGCATTTTTGTTGGTTTAATGAGTAAAACAATGTTAATGTTTGTTGTTTACCTGCAATTAAATCCTTTTCTTTTTCCAGAAATAAAGAAAAACAAGATTAGACATTGATATGTGAACAATTCTTAATAAAGAACTGAATACTTAATGGGGTGTCCTAATTTTTTCAGATGACTGTAGATCTTTTCAACTGTGACCGAGTGTCACCTTGTTCACCGTCGAAGCCTTTACTGTAAGAAATGAAGAAAGCATTGCCGTTACAGCGCTCGGAGCGATTTTAATTTGCGACCGTTAGAAGATTTAGCATCGTCTTACCTTTTTTTTCCCCACACCTAATTTAATATGTTGTGTTTTCTCAAATGTCAGCGTTGGTCCTAGGGGCCGGCGTAATGAGAAACAATAGGGAGGGGGCCGGCTCGCTTTAATCAAATGAGCCCCGCGTGTTAGGAGCTCCCCGACGAGATCCGCTCGGTGCCGGTCGTGCCACTATTACGCCCCATTAAGAAATAAAGGCCCCCTGCACACACGCGCACTGATTAGCGCCAATCAAGAGGGAGAATTAACAGTGCTGGGGGGCAAAGTAGGAGCGAAATTACAAACAAGAAAAAGCAGCGACATTCATTAAGCAAGCTGAAGAACAAACCAAGAGGTTCTTTTCATGGAGAAGTATCAAAAGTGATTGTGTGGAAGTGGATTTCTTCCCTAGAGGCGATGAAGTTGTCAAGTGCCTGCAACTTTTCGCCATCACTATACAAACACATTCAATTTCTTTTCTGCTGAGTCAGACACTAAACAACACCCTTTACATTGATTACAACAGACCCTTTGGATGTACGTAACCTTTAGAAGACTTCTTGCCACATAATTTTCAATACATATTAATGAAGCGACGTTGAATGGACGCCCTTGGAACTTTAGGTGGAATCCAGTGGCCAAAATAACAGCCATCATCTATCAAGCAAACCCACGGGTCCGAGTGAGTCACCGTGACTGTGATGCTAGCTCTCTATTGCCTCATTATAGTTTGTGTAAGCAACTCTAAATGGACGATCAATGACGTAAAACGCGTTGATGATATTTGCGAGCACTCTGGCGTGTACGAAAGTGCCGAATTCGCTCGCAATAAACCCTGCGTGTTCATAAACAGGGAAATGTGCTACGACTCAAGTAGCACACCATTGGCTACGTTGACATGGACGAAATTTCGTACATCCGACCAGAGTTCATTAACTCATTCACTCCCAGCCATTTTCACCGGTGCAACAACCTTCGTTCCTGGTCGTTTTACTGGATTTTGACTGATTTTGCAAGGCCCACAGAAAATTCTGTTCTATTGCTATATAAACATGGAACCCACCAAAAGAAAGATTAGACTCTTCTTTCAGCAGGAAAAAAAGTTAGTTCATATCTTTACCCATTCTTTAGAAATCAGCATTAGAAAATAGCTTCGTTTGAGCAATTTTCCAATTTCTGATGGAAAAACAGAATTTGAGCTTTTGTAAGAAGCATACAATTCAAACATAACTTTAACACAGCTATTTTTTGCTTTTGTGACATCCCAAACATCAGAATAATGTTTTCCTTCTACAAAATAACATAATCAACAAGACAAATAGAGCTTTTGATAGCATAGTAACAAAAACTAAAAATTACTTGAGTCCCGATCCGGTACCGGAAAAAAAAGTTTTTTTTGGTTGTTTTTTTTTAAACAAAACAGAAAAAAAACATGTAAGAGATAATTTAGATAATTTGCCAGATGACACATTGACATCTGTCATAAGCATCCATTAATGCTCATGGCAGTGTCATGTCATAATTATGATGGTCTAATGATAGTTTTATGGTGCCACTGTCAAATAAAGTGTTATCAAATACCATAACTAGCAATTAATGAAACAAATGGAACAGTAACTGAAGAAATAATTAGTTCAGAACATGAATTTTGATATTTATTTACATCTGCAGCGCTGCAATGCATGCTAAAAGGCATGCTGGACCACAACAGTGTTGATAGGAGGTGGCAGCAGAGGCTGATTGTCTCCCCCAAGGGAGCAGTGATGGCAAAATGAAGCTTTGCAGCCATTTGGTTCAAAGCTTCATGGTGGTTCGTTTGGTCTTATGACAGTCTTATAAAGTCGCTGTACAATAAAGTAGGATTGTTCCGATCATGTTTTTTTGCTCCCGATCCGATCCCGATCGTTTTAGTTTGAGTATCTGCCGATCCCGATATTTCCCGATCCGATTGCTTTTTTTTTTGCTCCCGATTCAATTCCAATCATTCCCGATAATTTTTCCCGATCATATACATTTTGGCAATGCATTAAGAAAAAAATGAATAAAACTCGGACGAATATATACATTCAACATACAGTACATAAGTACTGTATTTGTTTATTATGACAATAAATCCTCAAGATGGCATTTACATTATTAACATTCTTTCTGTGAGAGGGATCCACGGATAGAAAGACTTGTAATTCTTAAAGGATAAATGTGACTTTGTATATTGTGACTAAATATTGCCATCTAGTGTATTTGTTGAGCTTTCAGTAAATGATACTGTAACCATTGAACTGTTTTGCCCAAATGCATGATGGAAAGTGCAACCATGACTGCGTAACGGCACCAATTGATACATCTTCTCTGCGTTGGGAAGTAACATAGGGTGTTAAGGAAAAGATCAACCACTACCTTTCTTCCCCACATTGCTTCCCACGATATTTCTAATTGTTGAGAGAGGGATTTTAAGGCTTTAGCCAATTAAAAAAAGGCTCCAAAGACTGCCAAAATTCTCTCTACTCATTATACGCTGCCTCTTAGCTCTATATATATAGGTAAAACGGCGCCATTATAGATTGAACGCGACAATGCATGAGTGGGTCGTGCAGCGCATGCGTTAATTGCATTAAATATTTTAACCTGATTAATTAAAAAAAAATTAATTACTGCCGTTAACGCGATTAAATTTGATAGCCCTACTTTAAGCCAAAACTAAAGAATGTAAGACATTTTGTCGGTAACGTTAAATACAAATAGAAAACGATTTAATTAAAAAATATATATATATATTAAAAAAAGGCATGTCCGATATTTTTTTGCCGATTCCGATACTTTGAAAATGACGTGATCGGACCCGTTACCGGTTAATATGTTTTTGTGTAAATATCCCATAATACAGTGAGGACAGCTGCGGCTTATAGTCCAGCGCGGCTTATCTATGAACAAATGTCGTTTTTGGGTCGAATTTTGTGGGTGTCGGCTGATGATGCGCCTTATAGCCCAAAAACTACGGTATATTTTTGTTTCTTTTGGCAATGCCATTGTATTTCTGGATTATGTGCTTACATTTTAGCCCTAAAATATATATGTATAGATTAACATTTTTTCATAGTTCAATAACATGATCCTTTTCACCCGATTCCGATCCTCTGGAAAATGGCCCGATTGGATCGGGGATATCCCTAGTTCATTCCTACTTTGAACATGCACAGATTGACCATTGTCCATTTCGACTTTAAACGCATTATTTCATGTATTGTTCCCGTTTTTCTTGATAGGACGGCTATCGCCGTCAAACACAATCCTTCACTCATTCGCGCATTAAAGTGTAGCTTTGTAAAAGGATGATTTTTGAAGCGAAACTTCATTGGGCACTCAGTTGGAAATGGAAAGCTGTCCCGTCACCTCCGCCAGGTGCTTATCTCTAAGCTTACAGAGTTACCCCCAATTCAGCCACCACACTGCTTTACCCTGACTGACACCCAGACACTGGCAGGGAGACTCTTCCAATCAGCCTTTGAAGCGCAACGTTCGGAAAAGATATTTCCTAAAAGTTACAGGGGAAGACATGCTCTTTCTAAACTTCAACGGCGTTTCTAGACCGACACCTTGATGCCTAATGTCCAAACGTCAATGGATTTGTGCTGAATTACCGCTTTCTTAGCTGCGGACAGACAAGAACATAAGTTCCTCTCAGCCTACTGTCTTGTGGCTAACAAACCAAAGCGACTCACTGACAGAAAATTCGAAAGTTCTAATCCTGGGAGGACTGAGAAAAAAAAAGGTGCGGGAAAAGAAAGCAAAACCGCGCGGCCGTACCGAGGATTACAGATGGCCCTAAATCAAAACTATGCCGACTGCCAAGGAATGAGGCTCGCGAGAAAGAGGGGGGTGGGGCGGGGGCAGCGGCAATACGGTGAAAATGGCTTTCAAATGAGTTTTTAAAATATCTCAAAATAAATTGCGTTTGAAAAAGCCCAACAGACAGGCCCGTATGCCAGCTGGATGGAGGCCAAGTGAGAAGTTGCCCCCTTCCTCCATTTCTCATCATCTCCGCCTCCGCACTAGCTTGGCATCGTTTATTTCCCCGTGAATCATTCCCCGTCGTGCTCTCACACCCATGCGCGCTCACACATACATTGGTATAAACAAAGGGCTCTGATTTGGTCACCACTTAGCAAGCAACGGATTAGGAAAAGAATAAAGCAACTTCCTCTTAATGAAGCAAGAATGCATTAAGTACAATGCGTTGTAGTCATACAGTGGTATGAAAAGTATCTAAACCTTTTGGAATCTCTCACATTTCTGCATAAAATCACCATCAAATGTGATTGGATCTTTGTCAAAATCACACAGATGTAAAAACAGTGTCTTTTTTTTAACTAAAACCAACCAAACATTTATAGGTTTTTATATTTTAATGAGGATAGCATGCAAACAATGACAGAAGGGGGAAAATTAGTAAGTGAACCCTCTGCCTAAGTATACCTTAAGATCAATTGAAACCAATTTTTACCAAACAATTTAAGTCAGGTGTGTGCCCAATCACTGATGAGTGGCTTAAAGCTGCCCTGCCCACTATAAAACACACAACTGGTAACAAATGTCTGGTTGAGAAGCATTGTCTGATGTGCATCATGGCTCAGCCAAAAGAGCTGTCTGAAAACCTGCGATCAAGGATTGTTGATTTGTATAAAGCTGAATCTCTGAAAGTCTTGATGTTCATCAATCAACAGTCAGAGAAGTTGTCTACCAATGGAGAGAGTTTGGTACTGTTGCTTCTCTCCCAAGGAGTGGCCGTCCACCAAAGATGACGCTAAGAGTTCCATGCAGAATACTCAGAGAGGTGAAAAAGAACCCGAGTGTCTGTTCAAGCTAAAGCTCTGTTTACATCAGGCTGCCGCCACATTGACTAACAGACTAGCATGTTACTTTGACAGATTTACATAAAATAAATACAAACTGCATGTTTTTTTTTTTTTTTTGCTTTTAACCAAGAATCGAGACTGTTTTACATCCATATCTATAAAAATTCAGGGATTAAAGCATTTATTCACAAGAATTTTCACCCGAAAAGCACTGTTTATATAAGGCAGCCGCTCTGTCTCTCATGGTTGAGGTTTACAAATGTTGACAATTACAGGCCTCTCTATTATTTTCAAGTGGGAGAACTTGCACAATTAGTGGTTGACTAAATATTTATTTGCCCCACCATATATGGGTTAGGGGTTAGGCGTCTCCATTCGAAGAATGTCGCAATTTCGCATGAAAACGATGTAGTATTCATGCCAGGGCCTAGGGGGCAGTGCAGATTTACAAGGCGACAGCGAATGATGCACTTTGACCCCACCAAAGTTCCTCAGCCCGGAAAACAATATGCCCGCCCACCCAACAGCAATGGCATTTTTCTTTTGTTCAAAAAGGCACAATAATGGAAACATTTAACATATTCAATTTAAAAATATTATCAAAACAGTAGATAAAAGCCGACATTCCGCCATATTAGCTGTTTTTAATGTTTCGTAGCACCGTGACGTGTACGAGTGCTGACGTTATTGGCGCGGTCTCGCACCGGAGGAGCCTTTGATATGCATGCGGAGAAAGCCCCCCTCAATCGAATTCTTCCACTTTGGAGGCAGGATTCGGAATTTTTCGTCTTTGCCGACACCATATGCACGCGAGGCCACTCCGCAACACAGTCATTGCGTCTTCGTGTCTCAGAGTCGCCATGTAAACTGCCCCTAATTGGTGAAAGGGTGCATCTTGGCAACTAGTGTTAAAACTAATTTAAATTAACAGCAGAAAGATGATTTAATGACACACAATTGGACGTCTATCATCTTCTTGGGAAGGGCGACAAGTGCTCCTATCTATACGGCGACGTGCATAGTTGGCAGCCATCTTGGGTAAGGCTACCTGCAACCACCAACAGGCACTGTTCTTTAAAGAGGGAAGCACTTTCACATCGGCATCACCTGACTTCAAAATTGAAACCAAAATGGAATCTTTTTAAAGTTTTTTTTTTGTCTGTCTAGGTGATGATGATGATGGCGTTGAAGAATCCAAGCAGTTTATGAGGCACTTTATACGCTGTCTTAATGTGCTCCACTTCAATGCAGCTCCCCGGGAAAATAGGCTATTAAAGTTGATCACGAAAGCATGTCTGCCATCAAAATGCTCGCCTTTTTTTCTCTGTGGTATTTGCCTGAGAGGGATGTCCCCCTTCTCATTTAAATGACAACAATGATTCACCCAATACGTATGCAAATAGCCCCCCCCCCCAAAAAAAGAAAAAGAGATGAAGATACGCCTGCAGTTTTTTTAAACACGTGTTTTGCTTTGTTTGGCCGCCGGAGACAAATCTCGCCATCACAATAGCCCGGGATTTAGGACACGAGACCTTGCTCTCCATCCTTTTGACGGCCCAGCTGTCCAGATACTAAACAGCTCCAGCGCATTTAATCCTGAGCCTCCTTCTGGAGATTAATTTAAAACTCGCAATAGCAAGAAGGCAGATGCCTTGGCATGGAGGGAAAGCAAATTCGCAACGACGGCGTGCGCAAAAAAAATCAAATGCGGACTGTAGAAAGAAATCGTGCGATGGCTTCGAATCCCCGCGGCACCATTTGGCACTACTAATAACGCTAAAGAGTACGAAGACGAGATGAGAAGAGACAGATGTGTCCAACAGGGCTGAATTAGCCAGTTTGGGTTATTCAAGAGTTGTTGTTGGCGTGTCGCTGGGCCTGCTACAAAGGCATCGCTGGAACATTGCAAAGATGAGACAGTGACAAGCTGTTCACCAGCGGCCCTTTATTAAAGACAACAGCTGGGGGGTGGGGGCTCATTGCTGGGACACCCCCTATTCCTTTTTCCGACGAAGAAAAATGGGAAAAGGTCACGCATTTGGCACATGATCACACGCCAGGACGACGAGAACACAGACAAACACGCTTATCAGTTTTGCGAATGCTTGTATGTGCAATGGCATTGACAAAAGTGGCAATTACTTATTCTTAGGGCCCGAGCACTAAGCGTGCGAAGGCGCTATTGTAATGCGAAGGATTATTAGGGCCCGAGCACCAACAGGTGCGAAGGCCCTATTGTTCTGCAAAGGATTATTATTATTCTTTTTTCATGGCAAATGAAAATGGCCAATTCGGAGGTCTTAACATGCTCAAAAACGCACCACAATTTGCACAAACATGCGGCTTCGCGAAAATTTCGATAATTTGGCAACGTTCTGAAAAAATGTTTAAAAAAATGGCTTAGTGGCGCCCCCTGGAATTTTTAAAAAAGGCCTCTCCATTTAGGTTTTTTCAACGTAGCGCGATGAAATTTTGGGAGATGATACCTTGTGCAAAAATTCTTCAAAAAGTCTGTTGCACCCATATTCCAAACCCAACAAGAAATCGGGTATTTTGGATCGAATGTTGAAAAACATGCCATTTTTGTCGAAAACCAGGGTGCACGTTTGAAACCATTGCACCGAGGCAGTTAGCTGGATCCTCCTCAAAATTGGTGAGACTGTTCAGGAGACATGGTGCGTTTTCATTCATTGGTCTGACCTGGGCAGAGTACCAAAATCGGGTTTATTTGGGGATTAGGGTTAGGGTTTAGGTTTAGGGATTCTTCAGTGCAAATGAAAATGGCCAATTTGAAGTTGTGAACATGCTCGAAAACTCACCAAAATTTGCACATATCAAAATGTTGAGTTTTCATTCACGGGCCTGACCTGTGCGGGGCGTTTTTTTTTTTTTTTTGTGTTAGGGTTCACAGAGTTCAAACTCTGCTACTTCTGTGGGAGAAAAAATACTATGTACTTTTCAATTAAACACATTAGGGATAAATTGGTTCATGACATATTCATGACAGCAGTGAAGAACTGCTTTGACTCCTTAAGGCTGTTGCTTCACACTCTGCTACTTTATCTGTAGGAGAAAAAAAGATACGATGTATTTTTCATCGTGCCAAGTCGATGGGGTGCCAAAGTCGGACATTTTTTGACAGAACGCCAAATTCAGAAAATGACTAATAACTCCCCCATACAACGTTCAATCTTTTTCATATTTGGCATGTAAGTGACGTATCCAAGCCTGAACTCAACTTCATTGAAATATCACCCATTAGGCCTGGCGCCCCCTGCTGGGAACAGGAAATGGCTTTTTACGAGACCGACTCCTCCTGGAAGGGAAAAAAACCTAATGACCCCCCAAAAAAATAAACGAAATTAATTTTGTAGAAATCGACACAGGACTCCCGAGGGCCCGTTGAGTCCTGCTTGCAGAGCGAGTTATTATTATTATTATTTTTCTTTTTTCAGGAGGGCAAATGAAAATGGCCAATTTGGAGGCCTAAACATACACGAAAACTCACCAAAATTTGCACATTTGGCAGAATTTTTTTAAAATTTCGATAATTTTGCAGCGTTGGGAAAAAAGAAAAAAAAAAAAAAAAAAAAAAAATCAACAAAATGGCTCAGTGGCGCCCCCTTGAAATTTTAAAATTGGCCTATAACATTAGGTTTTGTCAGCGTCGAGCAATGAAATTTGGGGAGTCTATACCTTGTCCAAAAAAGCATTGGCACCCATATTCCAAACCCAACAGGAAATCGGTTATTTTAGATCGAATGTGAAATTTTTATCGATTTACAGGGAGGGAGGGAGGGAGTTAGTTGGATCGTCTTCAAAATTGGTGAGACTGTTCAGGAGACATATGAGATCTAAAGTTTTTAAAATGGTGCGTTTTCATCATGGGTCTGACCTGGGCGTGGTGCCAAAGTCGGCAATTTTTTCAGCAAAATGACAAATTCAGTAAATGACTAATAGCTCCTTGACACAATGTTCAATCTTTTTCATATCTGGCATGTATGTGCGGTATCCTACCCTTAACACGTGTGCATTGAAATATTACCCATTAGGCGTAGCACCCCTAGTGGGAACAGGAAATGCCTTTTTTTTACGAGACAGGCTCCTCCTCCAAGGGAAAAAAATCTATTGACCTTAGACCTGCATCAGGGGAGGCTTAAGAGATGTATGTGTTCAGGTGCCTGATGAAAAATATTGAAGTTTGATTGAAGCAAAGTTGTCCAATAGCAAAGTGAAAATGAATGTCAACATTTTGTCTCGCTTTTGTCGAGTCATACTCTGACGGGTCCTGTTGGGGTCATTTGCATCAACCCTACAGCGCCAACTAGTGGTGACAGAAAGGAGTTTTAAAAAAGGCCTCTCCGATTAGGTTTTTTCAACAAAGAGCAATGAAATTTGGGGATTCTATACCTGATGCAAAACTGCTCCAAAAAGTCTCTTGCACCCATATTCCAAATCTAACAGAAATTGGGTATTTTGGATCCAATGTGAAATTTTCATCGATTTACAGTAGTTTATATTTGGAGGCCTGAACATGCCCGAAATCTGACCAATTTTTGCACGTACATGCGTACGTACGAGTTTCAAGCAAGTTAGGTTCTCATGAGATTACGAGAGGGGGACAATCTGCCACAACCCTGACCTGCGTGCCGTCCGAGTTGCACCAAACTGCGAGGGCCTGTTCAGTCCTGCTTGCAGGCCTAGTTCCCATTGCTATCCTCATTAAAATATGAAAACCTTAAAATGTTTGGGTGGTTTTCGTTAAAGCAGACCCTGTTTTTTCCTCTGTGTGATTTTGACAATGATCCGATCACATTTAATGGTGATTTAATGCAGGAATGTGATACATTCCAAAAGGTTCAGATACTCTATCATACCACTGTAAGTGGATTGGACGTCGATCACCGTCAATGGCGGCAAATGATCTAAAAAAATCATTGCCATATTTTTTTTTTTTACGTAACATCATTTCGTATTCGCTGTAGGCTATAAACAAAATTATGAAAACAATAAATCATGAAATCGTTCACTCTGTGCGTAGGGAATCAATATGGGCTACTGTAATGAGTTTCGCTTTATAGAACCACTGAAGTAAATTACATTTTCCAAGGTATTCCAATTTATTGAAAGACACCTAGGGTATTATGAGTTCAACCAATTATTCAACTACTCTACTTTTCGACTTCAAATCAATATTTAATGCTGGAATTAATCACTAATCATGTTTTCGTAATCTTGCGCAAAAGAAGTACATCACTTTAAAGTAGACTCATACATTCCGAGTAGTTATGCTGTATAGTTCTTCAAAATGGAGGAAGCAAAAGGTATTCAGCTAGAATAACAAACACACAACTATTTGCTGAATGAGTTACTGACTGAGCATGATGTTGTTATGAAGAAATCCCAAGGTGACGATCCATCTAACGTGACCCGAGGCCTTGTCATAACATTGTCACTGCGCCCGCTCAACTCGGGGACCGCTAATAAAATCCGACACCGGCTCAATTACTCGACGACGCGCGGCGTCCGATCCGGCGTTAAAAGCCAGCGTTATGAAGAAGCGGCGATTCGCGGCAGGTGCATTCATTACGCAAACCTGATTAAAGCCGCACAGCCCTCAGGCGTCCGAGGGCCTAATGATCCTGTACTGCCTTTTGTTATTCAGAGAAGCCCCCATCCACTTCCAATGAGGCCTCATTAATAGCACAAGAGCCCCCAGGAAGCCCGCCTCTACCTGCGTTGCAGATGGGTGGAGTCATTACTCGGCATTATGATGTCCACTTGCGTGTGACAAGATGATATATGTTGCATCGGGCGGGTAATTGCCCTGTTCCCCCGCTCTACTCCGCCCTATTACTGCACTCCCACCTTGGAGATGTACAATTTACATATTTGTCTAATGCAGTCAAACAGATGAATACAGTGGCTGCAGCCAAGCATATAAAAAATAAAGTTGTACTTATTTATATACATTGGTATGAAAAATATCTGAACCTTCTGGAATTCCGCACATTTCTGAATAAAATCACCATCAAATGTGATCTGATCTTTGTCAAAATCACACAGATGTAAAAACAGTGTCTGCTTTAACTAAAACTAGGGTTGTTCCGATCATGTTTTTTTGCTCCCGATCCGTTCCCGATCGTTTTAGTTTGAGTATCTGCCGATTCAATTCCAATCATTTCCGATAATTTTTCCCGATCATATACATTTTGGCAATGCATTAAGAAAAAAATGAATAAAACTCGGACGAATATATACATTCAACATACAGTACATAAGTCCTGTATTTGTTTATTATAACAATAAATCCTCAAGATGGCATTTACATAATTAACATTCTTTCTGTGAGAGGGATCCACGGATAGAAAGAATTGTAATTCTTAAAGGATAAATGTGACTTTGTATATTGTGACTAAATATTGCCATCTAGTGTATTTGTTGAGCTTTTAGTAAATGATACTGAAGCCATTTAACTGTTCTGTCCAAATGCATGATGGGAAGTGCAACCATGACTGTGCGTAGTGGTACCAATTGATATATCTTCTCCGCGTAGGGAAACAACTTAGGGTTTTAAGAAAAAGATCAATTACTACCTTTCTTCCCCACATTGCTTCCCACGATATTTCTAATCGTAGGGAGGGGTATTGTAAGGATTTAGCCAATTGAAAAAAGGCTCCAAAGGCTGCCAAAATTCACTCTACTCATTTTACGCTGCCTTTTAGCTCTCTCTATATATATAGGTAAAAACGGCGCCATTACAGATTGAATGCGACAATGCGTGAGTGGGTCGTGCAGCAAATGCGTTAATTGCGTTAAATATTTGAACGTGATAAATTTAAAAAATAATTAATTACTGCCATTAACGGGATAAATTTGATAACCCTACCTTAAGCCTAAACTAAAGACTCTGGATGAGTGTAACATATTATGTCTGTAACATTAAATACAATTCGAAAACGATTTCATTAAAATATATATATATATTAAAAAAAGGCATGTCCGATATTTTTTTGCCGATTCCGATACTTTGAAAATTACGTGATCGGGATGCCGATCGATCAGGACATCTCTAACTAAAACCACGAAAAATTTATTGGTTTTCATATTTTAATGAGGAAGTTTGTGAACCCTCTGCTTAAGGAGACTTAAAGAGCATTTGAAACCAATTTAAGTCAGGTGTGTGCCTAATCACTGATGAGTGGTTTAAAGCTACCATGTCCACTATAAAACACACAACTGGTAAGAATTGTCTTGATGAAAAGCATTGTCTGATGTGCATCATGGCTCAGTCAAAAGAGCTCTCTGAAGACCTGCGATCAAGGATTGTTGATTTGTATAAAGCTGGGAAAGGATACAAAACCAGCTCTAAAAGTCTGGATGTTCATCAATCGACAGTCAGAGAAGTTCTCTAAAAATGGAGAGAGTTTGGCACTGTTGCTTCTCTCCCAAGGAGTGGCCGTCCACCAAAGATGACTCCAAGAGTTCAACGCAGAGTACTCAGAGTGGTAAAAAAGAACCCATAGAGTGTCTGCTAAAGACTTACAGAGATCACTGGCAGAGCCCAATACCTCTGTGCACACATAAACTATATGTAAAACTATGGACAAGAATGCTGTTCATGGGAGGAGTCCACAGAGGCTAAAAAACATTGCTGCTTGTTTGATGTTCGCAAAAGGGCACTTGGACACTCCACAGAAGTTTCAGCAAAATATTTTATGGACTGATAAAACCAAAGTTGAATTGTTTGGGTGTAACACACAACGTCATGTGTGGAGGAAAAATGGAACAGCTCACCAACATCGACACCTCATCCCCACCGTGAAGCATGTTGGAGGGAGCATCATGATTTGGGGCTGTTTACTACCTCAGGGCCTGGACAACTTGCAATCATTAATGGAAGAATGAATTCAAAAGTTAATCAGGATGTTTTGCAGGAACACCTGAGGCCGTCTGTCAGACAGTTGAAGCTAAAAAAGGATGGATGCTGCATCAAGACAATAATCCAAAACACCGAAGTAAATCAACTTCAGAATGGTTTCAGAAGAACAAAATACATGTTCTGGAGTGGCCAAGACAAATTCCAGACTTGAACCCCATTGAGATGCTGTGGCATGACCTAAAGACATCGATTCATGCCAGACATCCTAGGAATCTGACTGAACTACAGCAGTTTTGTAGAGAAGAATGGGCCAAGATTAGTCCTGATCGATGTTCCAGACTGATCTGCTGCTACAGGAAGCGTCTGGAAGTTATTGCTGCCAAAGGGGCGGGGGGGGGGGGGGCACAAAATATTAAATGTGATGGTTCACTTCCTTATTTTTCCCCCTTCTGTCATTGTTTGCATACTATCCTCATTAAAATATGACAACCTATAAATATTTGGGTGATTTTAGTTAAAGCAGACATTGTTTTTTCATCTGTGTGATTTTGACAAAGATCAGATCACATTTGATGGTGATTTTATGCAGAAATGTGAGAAATTCCAAAAGGTTCAGATACTTTTTCATACCAATGTAACAGCGATAGCTATTTTTAGTGTATTAAAATAAAACAACATAACCCCAAAAAATTGTTTTTAGATTTTACACAGCATAATAGCATGATTCTAAAACACAATATAATGTAATCCAGTGGCGGATGCTGGTCTTTCAATGAGGGGAAGCTCAAAGTGTGTCGGCCTGTCAGTGTTTTGTGACGGTGGAGGGGCTGAGCGGCACCCGCTGTTCAGTAGGGAAAGAAACTAGACTGCCGGATGTCAAGTCTCTGAACACAAGCAGCTATAATCAACAAAAACCCCACCAGAAATAAGTTTTAACTAAGAAAGTGTCGTTAGGATGATTATGAAGGTCTCCTGTTCAACTCAGAACAATGGAACGAAAATTGAAAAATGCCTCCAACGGATAATTTCACTGCCTCAGACATCATCCAATCATCATGCAGAGAAGAGCCGAGACACGCCCACTGCCCATGGTCCTCCAGAGACGCATGGCGTCAAATGGGTGGGATAAACCCAGCGTTTAGCCAATGACTCGTCTCGTTTCGCTGTCACGGAACAGTGTACAGTATACATTTGATCACTTATTTTTCTGACATTTGCAGTCTTTGAGCAATCGCCTATGGTGTAGTCTCCAAAGTGGAACTCACCAAAAGTCCAAGAATTTCTCAGTTCAAAAAGAAATGTCTCAGACAAACATGGATCATGTTTCAGCGCCACATAAATAAAAAAAAAAATCTGACTTTTGAACAGAGATGTGCAAACTTTTCACACTAGAATTAACTTTGAACGTACCGAGCAATACTGTACTCGCAGCAGGTCTTTGCATGAGTAGCACACGTAATCGATAGTACACAGAGTGCTACCACGTGCACTTTCCTGCACCTTCGAACTTCCTGAAGCCACATGTACCCCCACCCCTCCCTGTGCTCCCTCTTGCCCATCAGATAGATTCCGGATCACCATTGCTTGCTGACCAGGCACTAAATTATTCAGTTGAAAATAAGTCCACATTAAAAATGCAATGACCCGCCAGAGTAGCTCACCGTAGAGCAAAACTGCAACGCTTAACATGTACGAAATGGGATCGATTCACAGGACTTTTTTTTAAGTGTGCATCTTTAATGTTGATTAAGTGGGTCCAGACGAAAGTTTTAGGAATAGAGATACAATGGTATGAAAAAGTATCAGAACCTTTTGGAATTTCTTACATTTCTGCATGTCAAAATCACACAGATGAAAAAACTGTCTGCATTAACTAAAACCACCCAAAGATTTATTGGTTTTCATATTTTATTGAGGATAATATGCAAACCATGACAGAAGGGGGAAAAATAATTAAGTGAACCATCACATTTAATATTTTGTGTCCCCCCCCTTTGGCAGCAATAACTTCAACCAAACGCTTCCATGAGCTGTAGATCAGTCTGGCACATCGAGCAGGACAAATCTTGGCCCATTCTTCTCTATAAAATTGCTGTAGTTCAGTCAGATATTACTGTCTTCAGGTCATGCCACAGCATCTCAATGGGGTTCAAGTCTGGACTTTGACTTGGCCACTCCAGAACTTGTCTTTTGTTCTTCTAAAACCATTGTGAAGTTGATTTACTTCCTGTTTTTTTGGATCATTGTCTTGTTGCAGTATCCATCGTCTTTTTAGCTTCAACTGGCTTCAACTCACAGGCGGCTTCAGCTTTTACTGCAAAAAATCCTAATTTTTAAGTTCATTCTTCCATTAATGATTGCAAGTTGTCCAGGCCCTGAGGCAGCAAAACAGCCCCAAATCATAATGCTCCCTCCACCATACTTCACGGTGGGGATGAGTTGTTGATGTTGATGAACTGTTCCATTTTTACTCCACACATGATGTTGTGTGTTACTCCTAAACAATTCAACTTTGGTTTAATCAGTCCACACAATATTTTGCCAAAACTTCTGTGGAGTGTCCAAGTGCCTTTTTGCGACCATTAAACGAGCAACAACGTTTTTTTTTTTTTTTTGACAGCAGTGGCTTCTGCTGTGGAGTCCTCCCATGAACACCTTTTTTGGCCATAGTTTTACATATCAGAGATATTGGACTGTGCCAGTGATTTCTGTAAGTCTTTAGCAGACACTCTAGGGTTCTTTTTTACCTCTCTGAGTATGCTGCGCTGAACTCTTAGCGTCATCATTGGTAGACGGACACTCTCTGGGAGAGAAGTAACAGTGCCAAACTCTCCATTTGCAGACAACGATTTTTAGAGATGGTTTTGTTTTCTTTCCCAGCTTTATACAAATCAACAGGTCTTTGGACAGCTCTTTTGACCTAGCCATGATGCACATCAGACAATGCTTCTCATCAAGACAATTCTTACCAGGTGTGTGTTTAATAGTGGGCAGGGCAGCTTTAAACCACTCATCAGTGATTAGGCACACACCTGACTTGTTTGGTAAAAATTAGCTTCAATTGCTCTTTAAGTCTCCTTAGGCAATGTTTCACTAACTTATTTTTCCACCTTCTGTCATTGCTTGCATGCTATCCTCATCAAAATATGAAAACCTATAAATGTTTGGGTGGTTTTAGTGATATCAGACACTGTTTTTACATCTGTGTGATTTTGACAAAGATCAGATCACATTTGATGGTGATTTCATACATAAATGTGAGAGATTTCAAAAGGTTAAGATACTTTTTCTTAACCACTGTACGAACAGTGAGAAAAGTCGAAAAGGTTTACACGGCGGTAACGCATGCATCAGCAGGTATCATTTATGAACGTAAAATGCAGGTCTACTTTAATTTTGCTGACTCTGAATTTTGCCGTACGGCATCCTATTATAATCCCGCTTAATGGCCTTAACCCTTAGCCCCAACTTGCCGAGGATTCCTACTGGGCATTCGGGCTAAAGTTCGTATAATATTAGCGTGAAAGTATTACTAGCAAGGGCGTAGGTTTGCATAGGGATGGTAGGGACATAACACGAGCAACTTTTCAGGATGCTCAAATTGTCCCCACCAATCTTTAAGCAACCTTATACTGTATGCATGATACAGGGTGTTTCAAAAAGAACGTGCCAAAGTGATCACGCATGTATTCATTTTAAAATCATTGAAACGGACTGAACAAGTAAGTTGTTTTAACAAATTAAAAGTCATATCGGCTTGATGTTGTCCGTGCCGCTGGTGGTGGACATTGAGCACCTGTAAAGCATGAAATAAAAACTTACATGTTACATACAAAGTTACACAAAATGACATACAATGTTTGTGTCTAGCTAGTTAATAATTGTTTTTTCAATTTATTTTTTTAAATATACTGCAATGGTTTCGGCACATTCTTTTTGAATCACCCTGTATAATCGAGTTCAGTTATACAGATACTTTAGATTGTCTTAACATATGTTGTAAGGATAGAATTGACCCTACCATTATTTAGTGAATTATTTTCATTGCGTTCAAACTTATATGTCCCCCTTTTCACTTGCTGAATGCGCCAGCCCCCCCCAACTCCCCCAAACGCATGTTTGATTAGCAGATGACTTGACCCACCCCCGACAAACACACGCAGGCACAACCCTAATAGAAATACATGTGGACAACATGCTGCCTCCTCAGCCCCCTCTTATAAGTTTTTTTTTGGCTAGCAGCAGCAACCACTGTAAGTAATGTAAAAAGACACCAATGTGCTAGAGGTGGGCAACACACTACAAATTTTGCTATTGGAAGTCCGACCTGCATCAGAGTTAGCATAACATTAAACTGTGTGAATTTGCTAACCTACAAATACCAAGAAGGAACCTGCTTGGAAAGAAATGTCCCCGTTTGTTTTCTCTACTGTTAACATTTATTAAAGTGTGAGAAATGTAGTGAAATCTGCTGGAAACTATAGAACCAGAAAAACGTGAGCAAGAAGCTGCTTCGAGAGAGGCGGGTGCTGCATAACCTCATATGTTGCTCACACAACACAACATGCATAAAACATAATCATAATTAACCATGTACAGTGGGGCAAATAAATATTTATTCAAACACCAATTGTGCAAGTTCTCCTACTTGAAAATATTAGAGAGGCCTGTAATTGTCAACATGGGTAAAACAGAAAATCACATTGTTTGATTTTTAAATAATTTATTTCCAAATTAGAGTGGAAAATAAGTATTTGGTCACCTACAAACAAGCAAGATTTCTGGCTGTCAAAGAGGTCTAACTTCTTCTAACGAGGTCCAATGAGGCTCCACTCGTTACCTGTATTAATGGCACCTGTTTTAACTCATTATCGGTAAAAAAAGACACCTGTCCACAAACTCAGTCAGTCACAGTCCAAACTCCACTATGGCCAAGACCAAAGAGCTGTCGAAAGACACCAGAGACAAAAACTGTAGACCTGCACCAGGCTGGGAAGACTGAATCTGCAAAAGGTAAAACGCTTGGTGTAAAGAAATCAACTGTGGGAGCAATTATTAAAAAATGGATGACATACAAGACCACTGATAATCTCCTTCGATCTGGGGCTCCATGCAAGATCTCATCCCATGGCGTCAATATGATAACAAGAACGGTGAGAACCACACGGGGGGACCTAGTGAATGACCTACAGAGAGCTGGGACCACAGCAACAAAGGCTACTATCAGTGACACAATGCGCCGCCAAGGACTCAAATCCTGCACTGCCAGACGTGTCCCCCTGCTGAAGAAAGTACACGTCCAGGCCCGTCTGCGGTTCGCTAGAGAGCATTTGGATGATCCAGAAGAGGACTGGGAGAATGCCTTATGGTCAGATGAAACCAAAATAGAACTTTTTGATAGAAACACAGGTTGTCGTGTTTGGAGGAGAAAGAATACTGAATTGCATCCGAAGAACACCATACCCACTGTGAAACATGGGGGTAGAAACATCATGCTTTGGGGCTGTTTTTCTGCAAAAACGCCAGGACGACTGATCTGCGTAAAGGAAAGAAGAAATGGGGTCATGTATTGACAGATTTTGAGTGAAAATCTCCTTCCATCAGCAAGGGCATTGAAGATGAGTCGTGGCTGGAAGAAGCATTTCAAGGTCATGGATTGGCCTAGCCAGTCTCCAGATCTCATAGAAAATCTGTGGAGGGAGTTGAAAGTCCGTGTTGCCCAACAACAGCCCCAAAACATCACTGCTCTAGAGGAGATCTGCATGGAGGAATGGGTCAAAATACCAGCAACAGTGTGTGAAAAGCTTGTGAAGAGTTACAGAAAACATTTGGCCTCCGTTATTGCCAACAAAGGGTACATAACAAAGTATTGAGATGAACTTTTGGTATTGACCAAATACTTATTTTCCACCATGATTTGCAAATAAATTCTTTAAAAATCAAACAATATTATTTTCTGTTTTTTTCCCCCCACATTCTGTCTCTCATGGTTGAGGTTTACCCATGTTGACAATTACAGCCCTCTCAAATATTTTTAAGGGGGAGAACTTGCACAATTAGTGTTTGACGAAATACTTATTTGCCCCACTGTACATGTAGAAAAAAAAAAATTGGTATGCCGCGAGTTGCACACACTAGCGTTGCGATTGACTGGTCAATCGTAATCAACGTAATGAACATTAGTTCATATTCGTGAGAAATGTAGCCCTGATGCCCGTTCACCCAATCTGTTTGGTCTTATTAATATCCTATCCCAAGCAAAAAGTGTACATGCAAGTTATGCTGTTATATCGCCCCTACCAATGTTGAGACCAAACCTACGCCCCTGATTACATGGCTTGTAAGGAAAAAGCAGTTGTTCTTACAAACTGGTCATATAGGATCAATGTGGACTCTTCGAAAGGCAGGACACGTAGCCACAGCTGCTAAATTGGAGAAAGGACAGTGCAACACAGAAACAGGCGAGCTGAAAAAGTGGCCTTTAAGGAAGAAAAAAAGCAAGCCGAGGAGAGTTACTTTTCATTCGTTGTCAGCGCTTTTTGGTTGAGCACCAAGGACTCTTGTGCATGTAACAAATAACTTGACTGTTTAAAACAAGCCAGCAACTGACTATTTAAACTAGGGGTGCATCTATCGAATATTTTAGTAATCGAGTATTCGACTGAAAATTCTATCGATTAATCGAGTAATAGGATAAAACTTTTTTTTTTAGGTAAGAAGCAATTATAAATATACACACGAAAACAAGACATTTCATGTAATACTGAACCATTTTCAGTCAATAAATGTCTTTATTTTCAATGTACAGTAGTTGAAAACAGCCAAAAATTGCATCTCAGATGTGACTAGAAAAAAAACAACTTTTACTGCTTTCACTCAAAAACTCATAGATCTTATAAAAAAATAAAATAAAATAAAAATAAATAAAAAATCTTATTTCTTACCTAAAAATTTCCTCACGCTTGATGACACACATGGGCAGCAGCTATTGATTATTTTAGTAGTCGATTAATCAATTAACTAGTTAGTTTGAATAATCAAGTAATCGGATAAACATGAAAAAATTAAAATACCTTAGCTGGGCCTCAAACTGTATAAAAAATTAAATAAATAAGGATCTACATATGTACAACAAAAGAACAATTGGCTAACTTATAAAGCAAAAGTCTACTAGCTTAATTACTATAAAACACTTTAAAAAAAAAATAATTTTTTTTTACAATGCTCTCAACAAATAGTTCCAACACATATTCGAACAAAAATTGTCTAAATATACCTTTAAGCTAAATTACGAATGCATGAAAAAACATTACCTCAAAAAAAAAAAAACCTAGCTTATGTTGGTCTTAACAGCGAGCAGCTGGATTTGGCCATGCAAAATGAGGCAGACTAGAGGGCAGTGTATCCACCCAAATCAATGAAACTAAATGCAAAAACTTTCAAAAACAAACCATTACAACGCCACTTTAATTTTCATTCGAATCTTTTTTTCTACTCGAATACTTGAGTTAATCGATTACTCATCGGCTAAAACTGACCGCAATTTACCGTATTGGCCCGAATACAAGACGGTGTTTTTTGCATTGAAATAAGACTGAAAAAGTGGGGGTCGTCTTATATTCGCAGTCTAGACGTTATACTCATTCACGACGCTAGATGGCGCCAGATATCAATGAAGCGATGGTCTGTCATGACTGATATCAGCTACTCTCAAGTTTAACCAGTTTGCATTATCTTATTGCAATGTTTTTCCTTATTCAGATGTTTCAAGACTAAAATTACAATTAGACTTCACTTTGATGGTTAATGCAGTTTTTGCAATTTTGTTGTTTTATCACAATAGATTGGTTTATTTACATTTCAAAAACCAGAAGCCATTCATTTACTAATGTGATTGCACTTTAGTTTACATATTTAAATGTTCAGATATTACGATTTGAATGAGGCAAAATAACATGCTTTTTCCCTCAAATATATTGTTATAATAATTTGTTTCTGATGTACTGTAATTAATTTCTGTATAAAAATTAATTTGGTGTTCAAAAAGTCTTTTTTCAATCAGGGCCGTCTTATATTCGGGGCAATACGGTACATCCGATTCATTTGACCTCAAATGTAGCTTCAGATGGATCTAGTGTATTGTCATCGTTGACACTGAAACATCATTTGTCGCCAGTCAAAACGCGATCCATAGGCGCACGGGGCCGGTGGCCGACAGCCAATTATATCAGCTCGGTGTTGCCATGGCGCTTGGGCGACCGCGGCGATCCCGTGTTTGGCAGGTGTTGAAACAACTATCCGTGGCACAACACAGGCAGACAGGGGCCCAATTATCTCGGTCAAAACAATCAGCATGTGTGAAGAGACGTGACGCTGCACCTGCGACACGGTTTTTTATATCAAAGCGCCGACGACCGTCTCACTTGTTAATCCTCGACTACGGCTTTCATCCCGCTCAGTCGGTCGCTCCTTCGGGGTTGGCGTTGACAGAAAAGTTGAAGTAAAAATATGCTCTTTATCGAGAGCATTTTCAATTAAGAACCCGAAGAAGAGAAGAGCAATTTGCTTGTTCAATGGACAGGAACAAATGGGGAAAATGACAATCAACTGTTGATTCGTTTTTGAAGAAAGTCGGCACAGAAGTTAAGGATGTTGATGGGCTAACTTAAGGAACCTCACACTGATTGTTTTCTGAAGTTTAACAAGTACTCTATTTGTTTTTTTGCCCGAGAAATAATTCAAAATATTTTCAAGTTGGTCATAATCGTGGTACTTCAAGATATTTTTGAGGATGTAATTACTGGACGATCTTCCATTGTGATACTGCCAACGGTTTCTTTTTGTAGCTTTTCTACTTTCTGCCCACGTTTTCCCTCTGTTGTTTTCTCGATCCCTTCATTAGCATCCCTCTGCTGCACTGCAGTTTCTATTGACAACCGGCCCAGCACCGAGAACACCAGCAAAACATCGGTCTGATTGTCTGGGATGAAAACAGACTCACGTTGCCTGTCCTTTTATTTTGCTGGTGTTTGCTGTGCGTGATGTTCTAGTGACATTCAACAGAACTAACTGAGGCACTTTCAGTCTGGTTAAACCGCAAAAAACATCCCTGCCTGACATGATACCTCTGGAGAGACAGATTTACAGAGAGGAATGCTGTGACGGCTACCTGAGAGCCAAGCGGATGGGCGGGCGAATGCATACCTGGAAAACCCTTGGCTGCCGCATCAAAGTGGCCGACGGATGTTAAGTCGATGAGCTTTAGCGACTCCTACGCGTTGGGAATTTCTCACGCTTCGGCTTGTCCTTGGACTCACTCGCCCGTTCGCCCATCACGTCACTGTGGGCATCGGTTGGTCTAAGTCAAAGAATTGCTTCAATTACGCGAATATCAAGGCTACTACTGGAGTACAGAGCCCGTAAAGGGAGATCGACAGAAATAAAATAAATTTAAACCATCGTGTGCACATCGGAAAGTATGTGGTGCACACTAGAAAACTATTTGGTGCACACCGCAAAAGTATCTGGTGCGCACCAGAAAGTTCCCTTACACAGGCCACAAACTGCAGGCGCGCATCACACAACAGCAGTTTCGGCATGCTAAAAATAATTATACAGGATTTATTTGAGCTTTACTTCAATCTTGGACTCAACTATAAAGCTATCACTGCACAACAGATAGTTTTTAGTGCGTACCACATACTATATGGTGTGCACCGGATTGTTTCCCACGCGCACCAGATAGTTTCTAGTGCACACCACATAGTTGTTACTGCACACCACCTACTATCTGGTGTGCACCAAATAGTTTCTAGTGCGCACCACATATTATATGGTGTGCACCAGATTGTTTCCCATGCGCACCAGATAGTTCTTAGCGCACACCACATAGTTGTTATTGCGCACCACCTACTATCTGGTGTGCACCAGATAGTTTCTAGTGCACACAACATAATTTTCTGGTGCGCACCAGATAGTTTCTAGTGCCCTCCACATACTATCTGGTGTGCACCAGATAGTTTATATTGCCCACCATATACTATCTGGTGCTCACCAGATTGTTTTTTGCATGCACAACATACTGTTTGGTGCGCACCAGATTGTATCTAGTGCGCACAACTTACTGTCTGGTGCGCACCAGATAGTTTCTAGTGCGCGCAACATACCATGTGGTGCGCACCAGATAGTTTCTAGTGAGTACAAAATACTTTCTGATGGGCACCAGAAAGTTTCTAGTGAGCACAAAATACTTTCTGATGGGCACCAGATAGTTTCTAGTATGCACAACATACTGTTTGGTGCGCACCAGATTGTATCAACTGCGCACAACATACCATGTGGTGCACACCAGATAGTTTCTAGTGAGCACAAAATACTTTCTGATGGGGACCAGATAGTTTCTAGTGGGCACCACATACTTTCTGGTACGCACCAGACAGTTTCTAGTGCACACAACATACTTTTTGGTGCGCACCAGATTGTATCTAGTGCGCACAACTTACTGTCTGGTGTGCACCAGATAGTTTCTAGTGCGCACAACATACTTTTGGTGAGCACCAGATAGTATCTAGTGCGCACAACATACTTTCTGATGCACACCAGATAGTTTATACCGCGCACACAATACTTTCTAGTGTGCACCAGATAGTATGTTGTGCGCACCACATACAATCTGGTGCACACCAGGTAGTTTCTAGTGCACACAACATACTTTCTGGTGTGCACCAGATGGCTTAAATTTATTTTCTTCGTACTACTGAAGCATAATTTATGTGATTTTTTTTGTTTTAACCAGAAAATGATACACATGCCGTTTTTATTATAAAACGCAAAATTATAAGTAATAAATCCTAAAAAGAGATTCAACTACTGTACATTTGGCTAGGAGAAAATTAACTCATTAACAACAATTGACATCCAGGGTCTAAAAATCAAATTAGAGCAGACATCTATCACCGTCAATGGCAATAAAACTTGATCATTCGATGTCCATCATTCCAGTTAAAATTGATTTAACGTCTGTTGCAGTTAAGGAGTTAAGAATGAACCTGAAACGCACGAGAACTTTTACAAGCTATATCATTTTATCTATGCTTTTGTCCTTCATGCATAGCCTAAGGGGGAAAAAACTCGTATGAACGATGAAGGTCTATAGAAGTTCACCTGCAGGCAATAAACAGGCAATTAACTTAAATAATACGTATAGTCAACCTTTAAATGTATTTTAAAATGAGTTAAGTAGTCTATTTTTAATGGCTATTGTCCATGATTATTCTCAATCAATTCCTTGCATGTGTACAATGTGCAGTACCGCTTGCATTGATTGTATAAAAGCTTGAAACTCAATGCAGCTTACCTCAAAGATAACTTCTGCTTCACACGAAACGTCACATGAAGCTGGCCTCTGTTGTCATGACGCGAAAAACATGGTTTCTTTTTCTTTTGTTTACATTTTCTCACCGATAGTTTCGAGTCTTGACAGCACCTGACAAGTGTTTCGTCGCTTAATGTGACGTCACATCTCCCCATTGGTTCAACGTAATATTTGGATGACGTAACAGACGGAGGTTTCATACCCAGGTGTTGTAATTCCCCCCAAAAAGTTGTAATTTCCAACAATAAACAGTTAAGAACATCATTAAACTTTAAACCAATATTAGATCAAATGAAAAAGAAGTTTAATTTTTGGCTTTTAAGAGATCTCTCATTGAAAGGAAGGGGAATTACCAAGGCAGAAAAAATTTCACGTCTTGTATATGCTGCAATTGCTTTTCGCTTGGATGAAAAATTGTTAAAATTAATTGACAATTATATCTCATTTATAAACATAATTATTCTCCTCATAATTATTATAAATGTAATAACAAGGACATTCTATTTAAACACGCTACTATATTTTTGGAACAATGGTCGAGTAATAAGCAGTGGCGTCGTTAGGCCTGTTTTAGTGTGGGCTTCAGCCCCCCTAAAATATTCTTAAGCCCCTCTAAATAATTTGGTGTTATTAAAAAAAATGGAAAAAACATATTCACTGTGAAGTTGCAAGAATATTAGTTTAAATTAATAATCATATAACCTGTCATTATTAACTTAAATATGATCACAAATCTGTCAGTTTCCATCACAGAGTAAGATAGAGCGCCCCTTCAGTATGTGGCTATCCAATGCTTTCCACTTGTTCATATAGAGAAAGCCCACATCTCTGAAAATTCAGTCCGTGTTTTCCCTGTGACAGTTCTAGCAGTCGGTACTCCCTTTTTTTTTTTTTTTTTTTTCCACAGTAGGTCTGCGCAGGTCTTACCTTTGTTGTTTTGAGGTCAAAAGTTACATCCCGGCTCAAAAATAACGCTGCTACTTAGCTGCTGCTAGCTAGTTAATTTGAAATGCATTGTGAAGGTTCTAGCATAGTGAAGTGCACACTCTTGTGACCATTATCTTTGGGGTGACGTTCTTCTGGAGCATCAGCTGTGTTTCTCACTTTTCACATAGATGAGTACAGGAGCTGAGCTCATTCACGTATAATTATCATCAGTTGATAGTCATAATAATAAACTAAAAATAATCACGCCACCACCTTTATTGACCTGTTTAAGATTTTGCATAAACCAATGTATACATGGCTCGTTTTAAGGATGTTGACAACAAATGTTCATTTTGTTAGGCTGAATCTGAAAATGTGACTCATTTGTTTTTGGTTACCCCAATTTTGGACTGGTCTTCAAAAATATATCAGAAGTAAAACCAACCAAAAAAAAAAAAAGCATTGAATGGGAAAACGATTATCACAGTAGATGAATCTAAAGATAAAATAATATTTATACTATTGAATCTTTTTGTATTGATGGGAAAATTTCATATTCACAAATGTAAAATTCAAAATGGAAAGTGGAATTTTAAAATATTCCTGATGAAAGTTACTTACATTTCACATTACTAAATAGGATAAAACCATAAAATGCAAATATAATCTTGAAGCTCATGCAAAATTATCTAGCATAACATATACTTAAATGTATTTATTTATTTTTTTTCTGTTAACATGAAAGGTAAAAATGTTAATAATGCACATATATTGCGTGAACTGGTTGTTCTGTAGTTATTATTGTTTATTTAGTATTGTTCAATTAAAAAAAAACAACAACAACTAATATTTAGTCCATTCCGGACACCCCATTACGCATTTTTTGGGGACGTGGCCGCAATCAAGGGTGCCATATATTTTGCTTCCAATTGTGGGTGCATTAGGTTACTATATTGCATTAATTCATTGAATGCCATTGACGGCGATAGACGTCCATGGAAAACATGATCAATCAATGCCAGCACCTCAAATCGATTGGACGTTCTTTTGCCGTCAATGAGTTAAAAAACAAAAACACACACACATTCAGATCCTTGGTTTCTTAATAAAGTTTATTCTATATTACAAATAGTATTTTGTTCTGGACTGCAAAATAGGAATGCATTATATTTACATACACAGGTATACAATTAATTATAACAAAGTTAGAGAAGCTCACCTTCTATCCCCCGGGCTGTTTTGATCTTGTGATAAGATACTCTTTATCTTTCAAATATTGTCTAGTAAAAGTCTGTTTTGTGTGTGTAACACCTGCTATAATACTGAACTAGGAGGACGTCTGGACTATAATTCCTAGAAAATGTCTCAAGGTGGAAACTTTATCCGCGCCGCTCCTCGATGGTGCGCGTGTCCACGTGGCTGGTAGGGCTTCTACACACAGTGTTTATTTAGCTTAGCTACATGAAGGACACGGCTAATTCAGAAGTCTACACATTTACGACAACCTTCTCCATCTCCATGTCTTTGATATGTTGAACAGCCAGCGTGACCATCCTACACCCCGAGAACGGCTTTGGGCTACAAATGGGTTAATATGCATGGGGGGCCTTGAGATACAAGTGAGCTAATTTAGGGGATTTTGTTTTTGGAGTAATAGTACCTACAGGAACATATTTTTTATCCTCTGCGCAGAATTCCTAATGTTATACTGCCCCCAGTGGCCAATGGCATACCTCAGGGACAGCTTGAATTCCAGTGAATTTAAGCAAAACTTGACTGCCATAATTTTCGCACTTTCAGACTCTCCTTTTTTCCCCTCATTTTGAATCCTATAATCTAGTGCGGCTTATTTGTTGATTTATTTGGGCTAATAGGCAACACTTTATTTGACAGCAGCGTCATAACACTGCCGTAAGACAGTCATAATTATGGCATGACACTATAATGGGCATTAATGAATGCTTATGACAGATGTCATTAAGCAAATTATGTCACTATCTCATTTTATTTCCAGCTTGGATCTTTTACATCCATTCAAAAGTGAGGTAATGACATCTGTCATAAACATTCATTAAGGCTAATGGGAGTGTTATGTTTGCCTGGAACTCACGACCGTTCCGCAGTCAAATTTTCAGGGCAGAGCAAGCCACAGCAAAAAGACAGTGGAGTGGACCAATCAGTGATGGGCGGGCGTGACGTTGGTAAAGCGACAAGAAACTCGCGAGGAAATAAACATACGAGGAGAGCGGAGAACGGCAAAGTTTATTCAACATGGGTAGCGCGAGACAGACTGTTGGTTTTAGCGACTCGACGTGTTTTTGGTCATTTAAAACTGAATTTACCACGGATTGGAACATATTCTCTGCTCTCCCGTTCGCCATCTGTGTTGTTGTGACATTGCTCGTTAAGAGCACGTCACGCAAATAAACGAATCTGATTGCATGGTTACTTTCCTTCGGGCTCGAGAGGCCAATGAGGGACTGGGTCCTAGACTGTCTCCCGGTGTTTAAAAAAATACAGGGAGAACAGTCTGGCCGTGCCTGGCAACTGTCATGTCATAATTACGATGGTCTTACGACAGTCTTATGGCACCACTGTCAAATAAAGTGTTATCAACACCATATTTAGCAATTAATGAAACAACTGGAACAGTAACTGAAGAAATAATTAGCACAGAACATGAATTTTCATCTGTAGCGCTGCGATGCATGCTAGGAGGCATGTTGGCCGACAACCGTGTTGACAGGTGGCAGCAGAGGTTTACTGTCTCCCCAAAGGAGCAGTGATGGCCAAATGAAGCTTCTTGACGCAATGAACAAGACCAAATGACCAAGACCATCATGAAGTTTTGAACCAATTGGCTGCAAAGCTTCATGGTGGTTCATATGGTCTTATGACAGCCTTATGATGCCGCTGTCAAATAAAGTGTTACTGTTTTTTTTTTTTTGGTGCGTATATCCCATAATACAGTAAACACAGCTGCGGCTTATTGTTCAGTGCGGCTAATTTAGCAATTAATGAAACAGCTAGGACATTAGCTGAGGAAATAATTAGCACGGAATTTTGATTGTTATTTACATTTGTAGTGGCGCAGTGCATGCTAGGAGGCATGTTGGACGACAACAGTGTTGACAGCAGAGGTTGACTGTCTCCCCCAAGGGAGCAGTGATGGCCAAATGAAGCTTCTTGACGTAATGAACCAAGACCAAATGACCAAGACCACCATGAAGCTTTGAACCAATTGACTGCATAGCTTCATGGTGGTTCATATAGTCTTTTGATAGCCTTATGATGCCGCTGTCAAATAAAGTGTTACCGGTTATCTTTTGGGGTAAATTTCCCATAATACAGTAAGGACAGCTGCGGCTTATTGTCCAGTGCGGCTAATCTAGCAATTAACGAAACAACTACAACATTAACTGAAGAAATAATTAGCACAGAATATGAATTTTGATTTATTTACATCTGTAGCGCCACATTGCATGCTAGGAGGCATGTTGGACGATAACCGTGTTGACAGCAGAGGTTCACTCTATCCCCTAAGGGAGCAGTGATGGCCAAATGAAGCTTCTTGAAGCAATGAAGCTTTGCAGCCAATTGGTTCAAAGCTTTGTGGTGGTTCATTTGGTGTTACACTGTCAAATTAAGTGTTACCAGTTAATATCTTTCAGTGTAAATATCCCATAATACAGTGAGGACAGCTATTTATTAGCTATCTAGCTAGTTATCTATGAAAAAATACCATTTTGGGGCAAATTTGTTGGGTGGCGGCTTTTTTATACTGCGAAAATTATGGTTAATAAACACTATAATAATTCTGCACACTCTGTTAAATGATGCTGATGTCAATTGATGCTAGCATAAGTCAGGAAAGACTGCTAACGAAATAAACCCCTATCTCAAGGCACCGCCGTACACGAATCGCCATCCGGTTCTGCAGCATCAACTGGATAAAGGTTCCACCTTAAACTTCAATCCCGCTTTTCTTTCTCTCTCCAGTCTTTCAAGCAAAACAAATTGAAACAAACACATCCACATCATCATCGCAAGGCTTAGAGTTTTTTTTTTTCCTTAAATAAGTTTTTCTTAAATGGTTTTACATGCGCTAAAAAAAGCCAGTAAAGGTGGACCGAGGGCGGCCTTCGCACATTCACATCACCACATGGGGCACGTTGTCAAGGCAAAAGAAAGGGCAGAGCTTCACAGGATACAAGAGGCGGACTCGCGCTCTCTCTCTCGTTCTCACATCCAACAAGTTTTCAGTTTATCATCGCTGTCCATCGTTCGTCTTTCCCGAGAGGCGCGAATACAACACCGGCGCCTCCGCGGCTACACTACGTCCACCTTGAAGGCTTGTGCAAAACAGGAAAGAAAGGTGTGGAAAAGCCAGGAGCCACGGAGCATCTCCACAAACTGAGGTCAGAAAAGTAGCACACAGGTTCCAGTCACAAGTTGTTGTTTTTTTTTGTTTTTTTTCTTCTAAAGTCCATTTTCGTGGTTGTCCTTTTTATTTTTCTATATATTTTTTTTATGTGTTCCTCTGTGGCACTTGACAAATACATCTTTTTGTGTTGAAAATGTCAAGCTCCTTTGGTTTTTAGGCTGACCAACTTTGTATGTTGTGTTGTGTGTGTGTGTTTTTTGTGCGTATGTGCTCTCAAATCACACACAAGTCATCATCTTCGTGTGCTTCAAACAGAGGAGCCCGCTCGGGCTTTGTCGGGTTTTTAGCCGGATGGAAGCGTGGAAGCTAATGCTGCCAAAAATGGAGGGCCGCTGAGGGGGGGGGCGCCGCGGCATTGTCAGAACCCTCCCGAGCCCTTAACCTTCAATGCAAATCCAGCTACAAGGGAGAAACAAAGCAAACGAAACACTTGCATCGATCCAGAAGATGGACAAGAAGGAACCACCGTCCGTTTGTCGCACTCCTCCCAGTTTGAAAGAATTATACCGGTCAGTAAATTCTCAAAGGCAACGTAAAAATGTATTTCTTCTGTGTCTGTATGCAGCAGTGGATGAGGGACGAGAATTCAATCGAGGAAGCAGGAATGAAAAAAAAAATAAAAACAGGAGGAACAGGTTTTCGCTCAGGCACGGCTCGGTGTCGGACAAGAGTGTGGACGGTGGCGGGGCGAAAGGGGATGTGTTTTCTGTTCTTCCCAGTGCATCCTGGGAAGTGCGGTCCTCAGCTCTCCAGAGTCATGAAGGCCACCACCTGCTCCAGCTTGAAGGCCAGTCGTTGCTTCCTGGCTGCGTCGTCCTGCTCCAGCGCGCACACAATCTGACAAATGCACACATTAAGCATAAGCAGATTTTAAGGGGGGGCAGGGCGACCTGGTGGCCAAAAAGTGTCATTGCATGTACCGTATTGGCCCGAATATAAGACGGTGTTTTTTGCATTGAAATAAGACTGAAAAACTGGGGGTCGTCTTATATTCTTGGTCTAGACATTATACCCATTCACGACGCTAGATGGCGCCAGATATCATTGAAGCGATGTTCTGTCATGACAGATCTCAGCTACTCTCAGGTTTAACTAGTTTGCATTATTGTATTGCAATATTTTTCCTTATTCAGATTTGTTTCAAGACTACAGTTAGACTTCACTTTGATGGATAATGCAGTTATTGGAATTTTGTTGTTTTATCACAATAGATTGGTTTATTTACATTTCAAAAACTAGATAATGTTCATTTACGAATGTGATTGCACTTTACATATTTAAATGTTCAGATATTAAGATTTGAATGAGGCAAAATAACATGCTTTTTTCTCAAATATGTTGTTATAATCATTTGTTTCAAATGTAATGAAATTATTTTCTGTATAAAAATTAATTTGGTGTTCAAAAAGTCTTTTTTCAAACTTGAGTCTCGAAAAAGAGGGGGTCGCCTTATGATCAAGGCCATCTTATATTCGGGCCAATACGGTAATTGACTTTCCTATTTATATATAAAAGTTGTAGAGCAATAAAACTGCAACAAAATTTTTATAATGGGTCGAAATTATTTTTCAGCACCTTATACAGTCATTTGCTTTGCATATAATTTTGGAAATATATATATATATATATTACAGATTTTTTTTTTTTTTTTAATGTTTTGTTCTTTGATTGATTTTTTTTTTTTTTTTTTATTGAAGCAACTTTTTGGGGATTGAATGATTTAGACACAAATGTCCTAATCATAATATGGCCCAAACACAAAAAGGATTGCTTCAATCAAAGAAAACTTATTCAATGAAATATTAAGTGTTCAAATGCAAATTTTTCAATCGCAAATATTTTATCGCATTCAAAAACTTTTTTCTATGATTGAAAATTGTCTTTTTTTGAATGATGTGATTTTTCTTTTTGAAAATCTATATTCTTTTAAAGCGACTTATTTTTTGATTGAATAATAAAAGAAAAATGTCCTTGCCAAAATGTGGCTCAAACACAAATCAACATGACTTCAAACAAAAAGTAGCTTTGATAAAAAAAAAAAAAAAAAAAAACTTGACTTCAATCAAAAAAATAAAATAAACTAAAATAAAAATTAATCAAAGACAAATAGCTTTCACATGCATTTTTTTGAGTTTCAAATGTATTTTTGCATTCAAACAATTTTTTTTTTGATTGAAGCGACTTTTTTTGGTTGAAAATATATGGCGGAAAACACAGACAAGACTGAAAAAGCAGTTTCTGCCCTTGCAACCCTCTATAAAATAAACTGCTGTATTTTAAGCAAAAAGAACTGTTGTGTTTGATCGAACAATATGTCTATATGCTGCCATAGCAGATTCATGGCGCACTAAGCCTCTGAACTATGTTTAATTTGTCCCCATTACCCTGGAAACCCCCGTTTACAAACGTCGCGCAACTGCTTTTGTTTCAACCTAGCTATAAAAAGAAGGTAATTAATCGTATTTATTATTCGAAATGTCTGTCATTTTTATCTTGGAATCATTAATTGATGTCTAATATTTAGCTGAAAAAAAAAAAAAAATTGGCGTCTGTAAAAAAGTCACGGATATCTACCTCATAGCTATCGCTTAATTTTATTTTTTTTCGTTACTGTTGCATTTTTCCCCAATATATTAGATGATAAATAATCGATCCAAAGAAAGAAAGAAAGAAAGAAAAAAAAAAAAACGTTTAAAGGGTAAATATATGAAAAAGACAATCTCGACCACTCCTTGATGTCTGAGATTTCTTGCCATGTCCTGCGACCCTTGTCATACTACCATGTTTCACCCATAAAATCCCCCCAAAATCCAGCTGTGGCCATTCACAGCTGTGTCTTGACACTCAGTGATACATGCTACGTGGAGTTTTTGGATCAAAACAAAGCAAGTACGCGATAATATCTCGTTAAAGTTATGGCGTCTGTAATTCTGCTCTCGCGTGCTTTCATTTCCAGATAGGGTTTTGCTGGTTAAAATTAAAAAACTTTTTTTTTTTTTTTTTAAATGCCCTCTTGTTCAAAATTTTTCTTCCCCCAGAAAATTGAGATTTTAAGCTTTGCATGCATACACATGCATATCGGACAATTTTGAAATTTGGCCAAATTGGGGGTCTCAGAGCGGAACTTCAAGTCACCTGAGTGTTTTCCACCATATATTTTGATTGAAGCAACTTTTTGTTTTTTTTAATTGAAGCAACTTTTTTGGATTGAATAATAAAGACCCAAATCTACCTCTATATGGCTCCGCCCAGGTGAAACAAATTTTGACTGGGGTAACTACATTGGCACGACTCCGGTGGGCATACCGAATTCAATTGACGACGATCTTGGCAAAAAGTATTGCCTAAGCAGCCTGATTTAGAATTCCCCTCAAGAATGATGGGAAACAAAAAACGCTCATTGTCAACTTATTATTTTAAATATTATTGTAAGTTAATTTTATTGCTGACACTGCATTTTGGAGTCATCAACATATTGTGCCCCAAAAGTCAAACTCCGCCTATGACATTACGTATCAAGTACAATTGAACTGAATGGACGTCAATGGCGGCCAACGAGCGCACGTACCTCCTCTGTGTATTTTCCCACGTAGGAGTAGATCTCACTCAGAGAACTCATGCTGTTAAACTCGCTCATGTGCATGCGCGATTGTTCGGCCAAGTAGGCGTTCATGTCCTGGTCGCTGATGGCCGGCATCTTGCCGATGTCTGAGTAGTACCTGTAAACACATGAACCATGGAGGGGTTTCAACCTTGAACACTGCGGCAGACGTTCACACTCGATCGGAGTCAGCAGCAGCTGTGTTGCATCCATCAGCAATGTTAATTAAAGTCGCTTATTTGCATATTGAAATCCCGCGGCTCCATCCAACTGGAGGACAAGCGCGATGCTTTTTTTGGCTGGCTGGTTCGGGCGCGTGTGCGGAAGCAACGTTGCTGCCAGAAGTCTTTACGGAAGGCAGGTGGTTGTTGTTAAGGACCGCGCAGGTTGCTAAAACCTCATGTGGAACGGCATCACGGAACAGCTCCTTTTTCGTAACCTCCACATACAGTGGGGCAAATAAGTATTTAGTCAACCACTAATTGTGCAAGTTCTCCCACGTGAAAATATTAGAGAGAGGCCTGTAATTGTCAACATGGGTAAACCTCAACCATAAGAGACAAAATGTGGGGGAAAAAAAGAAAATCACATTGTTTGATTTTTAAAGAATTTATTTGAAAATCATGGTGGAAAATAAGTATTTGGTCAATACCAAAAGTTCATTTCAATACTTTAATATGTACCCTTTGTTGGCAATAACGGAGGCCAAACGTTTTCTGTAACTCTTCACAAGCTTTTCACACACTGTTGCTGGTATTTTGGCCCATTCCTCCATGCAGATCTCCTCTAGAGCAGTGATGTTTTGGGGCTGTCAGTGGGCAACACGGACTTTCAACTCCCTCCACAAATTTTCTATGGGGTTGAGATCTGGAGACTGGTTAGGCCACTCCAGGACCTTGAAATGCTTCTTACGAAGCCACTCCGTTGTTGCCCTGGCTGTGTGTTTGGGATCATTGTCATGCTGAAAGACCCAACCACGTCTCATCTTCAATGCCCATGCTGATGGAAAGAGATTTTTACTCAAAATTTCTCGATACATGGCCCCATTCATTCTTTCCTTTACACAGATCAGTCGTCCTGGTCCTTTTGCAGAAAAACAGCCCCAAAGCATGATGTTTCCACCCCCATGCTTCACAGTGGGTATGGTGTTCTTCGGATGCAATTCAGTATTCTTTCTCCTCCAAACACGACAACCTGTGTTTCTATCAAAAAGTTCTATTTTGGTTTCATCTGACCATAACACATTCTCCCAGTCCTCTTCTGGATCATCCAGATGCTCTCTAGCCAACCGCAGACGGGCCTGGACGTGTACTTTCTTCAGCAGGGGGACACGTCTGGCTGTGCAGGATTTGAGTCCCTGGCGGTGCATTGTGCTACTGATAGTAGCCTTTGTTACTGTGGTCCCAGCTTTCTGTAGGTCATTCACTAGGTCCCCCCGTGTGGTTCTGGGATTTTTGCTCACCGTTCTTGTTATCATTTTGACGCCACGGGGTGAGATCTTGCATGGAGCCCCAGATCGAGGGAGATTATCAGTGGTCTTGTATGTCTTCCATTTTCTAATAATTGCTCCCACAGTTGATTTCTTTACACCAAGCGTTTTACCTATTGCAGATTCAGTCTTCCCAGCCTGGTGCAGGTCGACAATTTTGTCTCTGGTCACCTTCGACAGCTCTTTGGTCTTGGCCATTGTGGAGTTCGGAGTGTGACTGACTGAGATTGTGGACAGGTGTCTTTTATACCGATGATGCGTTAAAACAGGTGCCATTAATACAGGTAACGAGTGGAGCCTCGTTCGAAGAAGTTAGACCTCTTTGACAGCAAGAAATCCTGCTTGTTTGTAGGTGACCAGATACTTATTTTCCACTCTAATTTGGAAATAAATTCTTTAAAAATCGAACAATGTGATTTTTTTCCCCACATTCTGTCTCTCATGGTTGAGGTTTACCCATGTTGACAATCACAGGCCTCTCTAATCTTTTCAAGTAGGACAACTTGCACAATTGGTGGTTGCCTAAATACTTATTTGCCCCACTGTACATCCCATTTTACATACTGAACAACTAATATATCGCAGCAGTAAACGTTTCATCAGCGAGTCCGTTTTTTATTCGAAACCGTTTTACGACAACGATCCACTTTGAATTCAAACAAAGGGCCGTAAAATGTCTGATTCGTAAAAGCGCTGACCAGACACCGGCGCACTTGTAAACAAACGGCTTTAATGGCCACCGCGGCATATTCTTCTGTTCACAGCCATCAAATCGGGCCATCAAATTCATGGAAAGTGTCATCATCTCTGCAACCCGGCTCACTTCACGTCCTTAAATTAACGACACAAACATCCCCGAGCAACGAGTTATACTCTGACTTACTTAGTACTTCCTCTCTTAACTTCTAACCTACTCTACTAGTGGCCCTCTGGCTTGGTGTATGATGAATCAGCATCCTCCCACCTGCACGCACGTATCAGTAAATCAGTTTCCTGGCAGGCTGCGGGAACACAACACACATGACTAATGAGGGCACCGCTGAGCCTTAAGCCGCGCACATGCGCCGCCGCCCGCTTCTAAAAGCTGCCGACGCATGAATAACGCGCTCGGCGTGGCCATCTTTTATTCACGAGCCTTTCCGGGCGCCCTTAGACAAGTAAATGTAATGTAAGTCTCATTTGGACAAATGACTGCATGTATATTCTTACACACACACACACGCTGGAGAGGTTTCACACTGCACGGTTCTCACATGCATTCTCACTCATCATCCCAAATGTGCTCCACGGTTCGTAGATCACAATCTCTCAATGCGTCGGATAGAAACAGAATCAAAGGTCCAACCGCAGCGTCGGGCTTGAGCTCACCTCTCCACCCAGCTCTTGTAGCTGGGGATGTCCTTGGCATACAGCAGCTTGTTGGAGGGCGAGTCCTTCCCAAGGCGGTGCTCCGAGGTGGAGCAGGAGTCCATGAAGGTCTGAGCCACCACAGACAGGCAGGCGTCGGTGATGCTGCTCTTGTGGATGTCGAACACGAACTGAGGGTTCTTGATCACATTCACCCAGAAACGCAGAGGTAGGCTAACGGACAAAGAACGGGAAAGTTGATTTTATGATGTGATTCATAGCCAGGTGGAATACATATTATTATAGTAGTTAGTATAGTATACAGTGGTATGAAAAAGAATCTGAACCTTTTGGAATTGCTCACATTTCTGCATAAAATCACCATCGAATGTTATCTGATCTTTGTCAAAATCACACAGATGAAAAAAAGTGTCTGCTTTAACTGAAACCACCCAAACATTTATAGGTTTTCATATTTCAATGAGGATACTACTCAAACAATGACAAAAGGGGGGGAAAATAAGTAAGTGAACCATCACATATAATATTTTGTGCCCAATATTTTGGCAGCAATAACTTCAACCAGATGCTTCCTGTAGCTGTAGATCAGTCTGGCGCATATCTCAGGACTAATTTTTGCCAATTCATCACTACAAAACTGCTCTAGTTCAGTCAGATTCCTGGGATGTCTTGCATGAAACTCTGTCTTTAGGTCATGCCACAGCATCTCAACGGGGTTCAAGTCTGGACTTTGACTTGGCCACTCCAGAACCCACATTTTGTTGTTCTGAAAAAATTCTGAAGTTGATTTACTTCTGTATTTTGGATCATTGCCTTGTTGCAGCATCCATCCTCTTTTTACCTTCAACTGTCTGACTGACGGCCTCAGGTTTTCCTGCAAAACATCCTGATAAACTTTTGAATTCATTCTTCCATTAATGATTGCAAGTTGTCCAGGCCCTGAGGCAGCAAAACAGCCCCAAATCATGATGCTCCCTCCACCGTGCGTCACGGTGGTAATGAGTTGTTGATGTTGGTGATCTGTTCCATTTTTCCTCCACACATGATGTTGTGTGTTACTCCCAAAGAATTCAACTTTGGTTTTTACCAAAACTTCTGTGGAGTTTCCAAGTGCCTTTTTGCGAACATTAAACGCGCAATAATGTTTTTTTTAGACAGCAGTGGCTTCCTCCATGGAGTCATCCAATGAACACCACCCTGGGCCATAGTTGATGTCTGCACAGAGATATTGGACTGTGCCATTGATTTTTGTAAGTCTTAAGTAGACATTACGGTTCTTTTTTACCTCTCTGAGTATTCTGCGCTGAACTCTTGGCGGTCATTGGTGGACGGCCACTCCTTGGGAGAGAAGCAACGGTGCCAAACTCTCTCTATTTGTAGACAACTCTGACTGTCGATTGATGAACATCCAGACTTTTAGAGATGGTCTTGTATCCTTTCCCAGCTTTATACAAATCAACTATCCTTGATCGCAGGTTTTCAGACAGCTCTTTTGACCGAGCCATGACATAAATCAGACAATGCTTCTCATCAAGACATTTCTTACCAGGTGTGTGTTTTATAGTGGGCAGGGCAGCTTTAAACCACTCATCATTGATTGGGCACACACCTGACTGCTGACCTGATGGCGATTTCATGCAGAAATGTGAGAAATTCCAAAAGGTTCTGATACTTTTTTATACCACTGTAGTTTCTGAATCACAATTGGGCCATCCTTATGCAGGCGGTATCAGGAGAGCTATGAATATGAAATAAGATAGCTGTCAAAACGATTCGCACTCGTATTTACACATTCGTGTATGTATTTCGGCATTTGTATCTGTAAACAAAAAATTTTTAAAAAGTCTTTTGCGGGTATGTGAATACAAAACTGTTTCCGGCGACTACGAATCTTGTCTTTGTTCGTACGAATTTGTGTGGACAAAATGCCTAAAAACGACCACAAATGCGTAAATATGAGAACAAATTTTTTATATACGAACAATAATGTGTAAATATGAGTACAAATTTTTTCGACAGTTATCTTACGCCATACATGAGCGACTTGGATCGTTACATCTTCACAATCATCTGACGTGGCCGGAACCCGAACGTGGAAGCCGATTGAGGAAATTCAATCATGGAAAAAAAGCGGCACCGACCACATCCACAAAGCTATTAAGACGGACAATCTAGCACAAGAGGATTTGGACCCCAGGAAGTAAAAGTCTGCATTATGACTTGAACATTAATCGAAGCAAAGAATCTAGAAGGATTAGGTGCGGGGGATCAGAGGGATATTTAGGCTGCCGTTAAGCCGCCGCAGCTGCCCTGTTCTTTGAGTTCTTTCAAAAGAAGCTACGTAATAACGCCAACGCATCATTGGTTGTGCGGAGAATCACGGAATTGTCTGCAGTTATTTCACGCTGAGTAAATTGTAGAGATGTGATCTTTGAGCTCAGTTTAAATATCAGCTGGGGATCAAGTTCTGAACGAAAGAATAAAATATTTGGTAATATTAATATCAGCACAACATTTTACGATTACGATATTCTATAATAGAGTAAAAAAGGTTGGACATTAAACTGAGATCATGTATAGTGAGACGTGTAATGTCTATGAAATTCTCAATAATGCCGTCCCAATAATGGTTTTCCCTCCCATTTGTCCCCCGACACATACACGTGAGTGAAGCATGCTGGGATCTTTGGCAAAGGGTCACGAGGCTAATAAGATATTAGAGGGCGTTCTACTCCCACTGAGTCCACTTGCCTCTATTCATTATTGCGCCTCCCCTCCTTCACAGCTCAGTTAACCCCTCGCCACCCTGGAGTTCATCAGCACATATTACTATTAATCGCACATTTGTGACCGTGATTTCCACAGGGATTTCTGGGCTGAAAATGTGTGCCAAAGTAGACTGTTGGCAGCGTGCCTCTAAGACGGCTACCAGGCCTGTGATGACAGCATCGCCAACGACGACCATTCCCACTCACCAGTTGCTCTTCCATGTGTGTCGCACGTGCGGGTCGTGGATGTTATGTTTGTCGGCCTGCTCGTCCAGGAAGTCGAACATGTACTTAATGGCGAGCGGCAGGGCGCTGCCTCGGTGTGCCGTGCTGAAGATGGTCTCAAATAGGTCGTCCACAAACTTCTGGAGCGTGCCCTGTGCGGAAAGAGAGTGTTGAGAATGATTGACACACACATGAAGCCTGCACAATATATCGTTTGAACTAGGGCTGGGAATCTCTGTCATGAAGCCGATTCGATATGTATCTAGATACACAGGTTACGATTCGATTAAAAAAACGATACTTTTTTAAGGCCGAGCGATTCGATACGATTCGATACAGTTTAAGAAAGATACGGTTCGATACAGAGTGAAAACGAAACGGTAGTAAACACTTGTTGTGTGTGTCCGTAAAGTATTTTAAACATATAAAAAAGCCACTAATTAAACAACAAAATTTCATACCAATGTTATGTTTTATTTTTTTATGAAAAAAAAATAAGGCTTACCGTATTTTTCGGACTATAAGTCGCACTTTTTTTTCATAGTTTGGCTGGGGGTGCGACTTATACTCTGGAGCGACTTATGTGTGAAATTATTAACACATTATTACATCAATTCAGATGTTATTTTGTTTTTTTTGGACTGACACTGATGGTTTGGTAAACTTGTTAGCATGTTCTTTATGCTGTAGCTATCTGAATAACTCTATAACTAATAGCTACAGTATGTTACGTTAACATACCGGCCACGTTCGCATTTCGTTGTTCATGTATCATGTAAAATTATCATACTGTACACTTATTCAGCAATTGTATTTTTATTTTGAATTGCCTTTCAAGATGACATATCTGTTCAATGTGTTGGATTTTATCAAATACATTTCTCCCAAAAATGCGACTTATACTCTGGTGCGACTTATATATGTTTTTTCCCTCTTCGTTGGGCATTTTATGGCTGGTGTGACTTATACTCAGGTGCGACTTATAGTCCGAAAAATACGGTACTATATGACCGTCATTTTGTTGGATGAGATTGATAATAAAATAAAACTCCAGTGACAGACAACAAAAAAGTACAGTAATTCAATTACTGTATTTCCTGGTGTTTTGAACACAAGAGGTAAGTAATTTAAGTGCAAACTTTCAACGTAAACATCTTACAAACAAAAAATATTAATTATATGCAGCAGCTCTAGAAAAAAATGAATTAAACCTGCTAGTGTTATCATAAATAAATAATATATTATGCTTTACCACTGGTATAACTGGGGGAATAAAAACATGGCATTTTAGACAGACAGGTCAATAATCATTACTTTAACCTTATACACAGCAAAGTCATTCACATATGTCTCTGCTTCCACATTTTTTATTCCTCATCACTGTCCATATCTTTTTTTGAAGGGCATATTTTTCTTGAGGAAGATCAACTAAGCCACATGTTCATGTTTAAGTAGACGCGTTTCATGGGAACAAAATCTCCAGAGGGTCGTGCTGCCCTTTCCACCATTGTAGTGGGTTATTTTTCAGGGTTAAAAACTCACGATCTCTGTACCACTTCACACTAGCTCTGTCCCATGCGAACAGATCTGGCTGCCTTCATCACTTCAAGCCCCTAAAACTCATCAATCGACATGTTCATCAATCAACAATTAGAGAAGTTGTCTACAAATGGAGAGAGTTTGGCACTGTTGCTTCTCTCCCAAGGACTGGCCGCCCACCAAAGATGACGCTAAGAGTGCAGCGCAGAATACTCAGAGGTTAAAAAATTACCCTACAGCGTCTGCTAAAGACTTACAGAAATCATTGGCACAGTTCAATATCTCTGTGCCATATGTACCATATGTATCATATGTAAAACTACGGCCAAGAATGGTGTTCATGGGAGGAATCCACAGAGGAAGCCACTGCAGTCCAAAAAAATACATTATTGCTCGTCTAAAGTTCGCAAAAAGGCGCTGGGGCACTTCACAGAAGTTTTGGCAAAATATTTTGTGGACTGATAAAACCAAAAGTTGAATTGTTTGGGAGTAACACACAACGTCATATGCGGAGGAAAAATTGGATCAGCTCACCAAGATCAACACCTCAGCCCCACCGTGAAGCATGGTGGAGGGAGCATCATGATTTGGGGCTGTATTGCTAACTCAGGGCCTGGACAACTCGCAATCATTAAAGGGAGAATGCAGGAAAACCTGAGGCCGTTTACCAGACAATTGAAGCTAAAAAGAGGATGGATGATGGAACAAGACAATGATCCAAAAAACAGAAGTAAATCAACTTCAGAATGGTTCAAGAAGAACAAAATACACGTTCTGGAGTGGCCAAGTCAAAGTCCAGACTCCTTCGAGATACTGTGGCATGAACTAAAGACAGCGATTCGTGCCAGATATTCCAGGAATCTGACTGAACTAACGCAGTTTTGTTGAGAAGAATGGGCAAAGATTAATCCTGATTGATGTGCCAGACTCATCTCCAGCTACAGGAAGCGTCTGTTTGAAGTTATTGCTGCCAAAGGGGGGGGGCACAAAATATTTAATGTGATGGTTCATTTACTTATTTTTCCCCCTTCTATCATTCTTTTCATACTATCCTCATTAAAATATGAAAACCTATACATGTTTGGGTGATTTTAGTTAAAGCAGACACTGTATTTTCATCTCTGTGATTTTGCCAAAGATCAGATCACGGTGATTTTATGCAGAAATGTGAGAAATTCCAAAAGGTTCGGAAACTTTTTCAAACAACTGTATATAGAAATAGATATAAATTTCAAACTAAGTGGTATCGGGGCAAAAAAATGTGCAAAATCAAATTTTTCCCAATATCGTTCAGCCCTTACACACATTAACTTTTCACAATGTCTCCTTTGTGTTGACAGATGAGCGCCCGCCCACACAACACCGGTGACCCTCATTTGAGTTAATCTTGGCGATTTGACAGCAAGCGATGCAAAAACGACGCCGGAATCTGCTCTAAATCCTCTTGTAGAATGAGGAAGAATGAGCTAACGGGATGAAATGAAAGGACAGAGGTTTCCTAATAGGAATGAGGTGCGGGCAAATAAAAATCCAATTTGGGCTGGAGTGTCTCAGCAAATCACAGACAGGAGACAATCCTGTTAGCCAGATAATCATAACTGTAATTCTAATGCGGTTCTCATTCCTGACAGCGTTCTTTTTTCCCTACCATATAGATAGAATCATATCTCAATGGATCAAGCCCACGGGCCCTTTTTGCCAGACTATTATCTGACAAGGGGATGTGACGTATAGCGATCGTGTAGCACTGAGGCAATGACATTTCACGTCCTCCATCTCGAGAGTCTGCAGACATCACCGCCGGCTGCTCTCCTTCCCCAGGCGGCGGCAAAACATTCACTTGCCATTACAGGGCCGACGCAAAGTGCCATATGAGATTAAATAAGGGGCATGCTATCGCCGTCTCGCACAAATGCCACCTTTTGCTAGCAAACTGTATGTAGAAGAGTCTCCTCATATTATTGTCTTCTTTCTGAAGAAAAACCTCAAAGAGCTTCTTATCATTAGCCCTTCTGATAGGATGCCTTGTCAACACCCAATTCGAGAGAGGAGAAAAACAAACAAAACTACTAAACTATCTACTTTCTCTCTCATCTGGTCTCCTCGAGGGAGGGGAGCGGAATACATTTGAATAATCCTCTCCAACGAGACGATGCCTTCAAATGAATATGCAAATGAGGCTTTTCCTGAGTCACCAGAACGCCGGATGGAGGTCAGGCTGTAAAGCGGCCTCACCTTGGTCGCCAGAAGTCTGGTCAGGTAGATCTCGGAGACCATCTTGCTTCCGCGGTCGCCCTCTTTCTGGTCGCCGTGTTCGTGGTTCTTCACCAGGTGCCACACCTTGACGCCGCTCTCCAGGTCGGGCGTGATCATGGGCGTCCGGGAACGCAGGCTGTCGGGGCTTCCCGTATACTTGATCATGTTCTCTGTGAATGAAATATAAAGTCAGAGGCTAAACCGTGTGTGAGCGTCCTCCAAAAAGTGGGTGTCTTTGGGGGGTGACGAAACATCGGCTGACACAAAATCGAAGAGGTAAAATACGACGCGCCCACCCGGCGGATGGAGCCGGCCATGACATTTCCAAAACACACGGCTCGCTGAATGTTGACACAGCGAGAGTGGAAATTGATCAGCGGCTTTTCGGGCGCAATCAATCCCTCCTCAGAGGCGAAGAGGGAGGGGACGCCACCAGAAAGATTATTTATCCAAACCGTTTGGATTCTATTCTATTTAGATCCCGGTGTTATTCCAAAAGTATTTTCCAGGATCCACAAATCTCTCTCCAGTCTCAACAAAGCTCAGTTCATTCCTATATCTACTGTAATTTTCGCACTATATGGCGCACATGACTATAAGCTGTCATGCACCAAATTTGACATGAAAACATCATCATTTATTTACATATAAGCCGCACTGGACTATAAACAGCAACTGTCCTCACTGTATTATGAGATATTAATACCAAAAGATAACACTATATTTGACAGTGGCATCATGCGACTGTCAGAAGACCAAATGAACCGCGTGAAGCTTTGGCTACAAAGCTTCATTGCTTCAAGAAGCTTCATTTGGGCATCACTGCTCCCTTGGGGGAGACAGTCAACCTCTGCTGCCACCTGCTGTCAACACAGTTGTCGTCCATCATGTCTCCTGGCATGCATTACAGCGCTACAGATGTAAATAACAATCAAAATTTATGTTATGTGCTAATTATTTTTCAGTTACTGTTCTAATTGTTTCAGGAATTGCAAGTTATGGTATTTGACAGTGGCGCTATAAAACAATCATAAGACCAAATAAACCACCATAAACTTTAGCTGCAAAGCTTCATTGCTTCAAGAAGCTTTATTTGGCCATCACTGCTCCCTTGGGGGAGACAGTCAACCTCTGCTACCACCTGCTCTCAACACTGTTGTTGTCCAACATGCCTCCTAGCATGCATTGCAGCGCTACAGATGGAAAAACCAATCAAAATTCATGTTCTGTGCTAATTATTTTTCAGTTACTGTTCTAGTTGTTTCATTAATAGCTAGTTATGGTATTTGCTAAAACCTGCACTGCCAGATGTGTCCCCTGCTGAAGCCAGTACACGTCCTGGCTCGTCTGCGGTTCGCTAGAGAGCATTTGGATGATCCAGAAAAGGACTAGGAGAATGGGTTATGGTCAGATGAAACCAAAATAGAACTTTTTGGTAGAAACACAGGTTCTCATGTTTGGAGGATAAAGAATACTAAATTGCATCCGAAGAACACCATACCCACTTTGGGGGTGTTTTTCTGGAAAGGGACCTGGACGACTGATCTGTGTATAGGAAAGAATGAATGGGGCCATGTATCGAGAGATTTTGAGTGAAAATCTCCTTCCATCAACTAGGGCATTGAAGATGTGACGTGGCTGGGTCTTTCAGCATGACAATGATCCCAAACACACAGCCAGGGCAACAAAGGAGTGGCTTCCTAAGAAGCATTTCAAGGATCGGCGTGGCCTAGCCAGTCTCCAGATCTCAACCCCATAGAAAATCTGTGGACGGAGTACGTATTGCCCAAAGACAGCCCCAAAACATCACTGCTCTAGAGGAGATCTGCATGGACGAATGGGCCAAAATACCAGCAACAGTGCGTGAAAAGCTTGTGAGGAGTTACAGAAAACGTTTGGCCTCCGTAATTCCCAACAAAGGGTACATAACAAAGTATTGGGATGAACTTATGGTATTGACCAAATACTTATTTTTCACCATGATTTGCAAATAAATTCTTTAAAAATCAAACAATTTGATTTTCTGCTTCTTTTCCACATTGTGTCTCTCATGGTTGAGGTTTACCCATGTTGACAATTACAGGCCTCTCTAATATTTTCAAGTGGGAGAACTTGCACAATTAGTGGTTGACCAAATACTTATTTGCCCCACTGCATGTTAAGCAGGCACCATTGACCCGTGCTAGCTTAGCAACTCCGGAGCCCTGAAACTAGCAAATATTTAACAAACTGCACGGAATTTGTTGAAATCAACTCTAACTTGAAGTTGACGCCTTATGTCAAAAATTCTGAACTTCCCCTTTAAATGAATTTATAGAAAAGTCAAATAAATGCATTGACATTTTTCGGCCATTTCCGCCTATGGATTTGAGGGAAAAACTCACCGTATTTGCTGGCTGATGTCCGGGACACAGTGGAGTTGTTGACCGAGTTATACGCCGTCACTTGCTTGGGAACCAATGCCATCACGGCGTTGTCGGGCACCTACGCAAAATAAACTACATTAAAATCCTATTTTTAATAGAATTGGAAAACAACTAATCCCTAATAAACCCTTGTAAATTTTTGCCAGAATGTGTAATTACAAACTTACCTCTCACAGGCTAACGATTGACAGTTTGGCGCAAGCCCGTGTGACATCTCAATTTAATAATAATGGGCTCCTCTCAAGGATGAGTAGTGTGTAAGCGTAAGTGCGAAGAATCAGCGCGTGTGAGTGTGAATGCATTTGTCAGTTCATCCAAACTGGATTCAATTAACGCATCTGGGATTCGGCACCAACACACACACACAGTGTGAGAGCGAGCATTGCAAATAATGTGAGTAGCCACGCTGCAAGGTTAATTGAAGTGATCTCTATCATTGTTTGGCTGGATGGGACAGAGAATAAGCACCCGGGGCCTTTTTGTGTGCGCCAGATTATTAAGATCCTATCATTATTTCACTCAATCTGCAATGTTGATATCAAGTGAAGGAAGGAGAGGCGCACAGAGATCTTTGTATTCCTGTGTCTCAGCAACGTACAGACATGGTCCTACTATATATATATATGGCGGAAAACAAAGACAAGACTGAAAACGCAGTTTCTGCTCTTGCACTCCTCTGTAAAAGAAACTGCTGTATTTTAAGCCAAAACAACTGTTGTGTTTGACAGAAAAAAATGTCTATATGCTGCCATAGCAGATTCATGACACATTAAGCCCCCAAACTATTTTTAATTTGTACGTTTTACCCTGGAAACCCCTGTTTAAAGATGTCACGCAACCGCTTTTGTTTCGACCTAGCCATAAAAAGAAGGTAAGTAATCGTATTTATTATTCAAAATGTCTGTCATTTTTAGTTTAGAATCATCAATTGATGTCTTATATTTTGTTTAAAAAAGACTACTTTAAAAAAATGATTCACTCGCATATTTAAAACTTTTAAACAAATTACGTCACAATGAAAAAATTGGCGTCTGTAAAAAAGTCACGGATACCTCCTTCATAACTATCGCTTAATTGTATTTTTTTCGTTACTGTCGTATTTTCCCCAATATTTTAGATGATAAATAATTAAACCAAACAAAGAAAAATTGAAAAAAAAAAAAAAACATTTATAAGGGTATATATATGAAAAAGAAAATCTCGATCACTCCTTAACGTCTGCGATTTCTGCATTGCGACCCTGGTTATATTACCAAGTTTCACCCATAAAATCCCCCTCAAAATCCAGCTGTGGCCATTCACAGCTGTGTCTTGACACTCAGTGATATATGCTACATGGAGTTTTTGGATCGAAATAAGGCAAGTACGCGATAATATCTCGTTAAAGTCATGGCGTCTTTAATTCTGCTCTCGCCTGCTCTCGAGTTCCGCTCTGAGACCCCCAATCTGGCTAAATTTCAAAATTGTCCTATATGCATGTGTGATACATCATTGGAAAGCTTAAAATCTCAATTTTCTGTGTGAAGAAAAATTTTGAACAGGAGGGCATTTAAAAAAAAAAAAAAAAAAAAAAAAAAAAAAAAAAGAATTAAACAGCAAAACCTTTACTGGAGGCGAGAGCACGCGAGAGCAGAATTAAAGACGCCATGATTTTAACGAGATATTATCACGTACTTACCTTGTTTTGATCCAAAAACTCCATGTAGCATGTATCACCGAGTGTCAAGACACAGCTGTGAATGGCCACAGCCGGAATTTTTGGGATTTTATGGGTGAAAAATGGTAATATAACAAGGGTCGCGATGCAGAAATCGCAGACATCAAGGAGTGGTCGAGAGTTTCTTTTCCATATATTTACACTTTGAAATGTTTTTTTTTTCTTTTCAATTTTTCTTTTTTTGGACCGATTATTTATGATCAAACATATCAGAGAAAATGCGACAGTAACAAAAAAAATATAATTAAGCGAGTTATTAGCAGAGGTGGAGCAAGGGTCCCTGGGGGCCCCAGGCAACAAGCAGCATGGGGCCCTTCTGAGTCGCGTACATACTCGCGCAGTATAATGAACACAGAGGTGGGGGGGTGCGAGTGCACGCTGCGTGCACGTGTGGTCATCTTGGCCATAAAAGTGTCAAAAACTAAGCACTTTACACTGACTCATATGGATGTACTTACATTCGTTCATGGACGCTCACATTTCAACAGGTGGCCGTCCTCTGCTCGAAATGCGCACCTTACGCCTATTCTCGCTCCCAGAATACGCAGCGCTTGTGACGTAGTACAATAACAGGACTGGTTGCTATAGGAACGTATGCATACCCAAGGAACCTTGCTAAAAGAAGTATTAAAATTGCTAATAAAATCACTTAGGATTATTTGAGATGCATATATGTTATATTTTTCTTATATAGTATTCGACGAGGAATACGATAGACCAATTAATAGACTTGTTTGGAAAAATCACCATTTCTTTAAGTAGTCACATGAATAACGAGGTGGCCTGTGAAAATCAACGTAAAACAACTTGGCAAGGACTTTCCAGAGAGTACGTGTTTAGTCACTCTTTAAACAATCATATGGTATTAATAGCTGATTGGACTTTGTTAAACATGAATAATCTACGTGACATGGTTAGTGCTGAATGGAATCGATAACAGAATCGTTAGATAATCTGCCAAATGATTCCATGGTATTGAAACACTCCCTACACTTGTCACTGCGTTGGTGCAGTAAAGCTGCGTGTGCTAAATCTGTTGGCCCTCTGGGGGCCCCTGCTGGCTGGGAGCCCTAGGCAATTGCCTGGTTTGCCTAATGGGACGTGACGCCTTTTTTTTATTTTTTTTTTTAAACGAAATATTAGACATCAATTAATGATTCGAAGCTAAAAATGACAGACATTTTAGATAATAAATATAATTAATTACCTTAGTCTTATGGCTGGGTTAAAACAAAAGCAGTTGCACGACGTCTGTAAACGGGGGTTTCCAGGGTAAAACGTACAAATTAAAAATAGTTCGGGGCTTAATGCGCCATGAATCTGCTATGGCAGCATGTAGCATATGATAGATACCATCTATCAAACACAAAAGTTGTTTTGGCTTAAAATACAGCAGTTTATTTTAAAGAAGAGTGCAAGAGCAGAAACTGCTTTTTCATTCTTGTCTGCGTTTTCCGCCATATACTCTGAATGAAGTCACAATGGAGGAGTTACTTGATAGTGGGCCAGCATGTTGAGCCTCTTCCAGTCGCCTTCGATTTTAGTGGTGACGTCCTCGTCCTGCAGGATCACACGCTGACCTCGGCCTTGACGCCATTCTAAAGAGTAAAGAATGGGAAAACAATCTGTAAATCAACAAGTGTTTAAGCTAAACACCTCATTCTCCAGTCCAATAACAAAGGCATGGTATTTTTTTTTAATTTTAAATCAAGCGCCAAGCACGGAGGTCCGTCTTCGGAGGATTGAGCGAAAGCGGCAGAACGTCCTTTTGTTGTTGTTATCACATTTTAAATCTACACATTTTCCCATCAAGATGGAAATGAGCACCTGTCAACTGTCAAGTCCCAGTGAAGCAAACGTAGGAAGTAAAGGGAACAGATCAAAGAATAAATGGGAACGCGGAGCAAAGTGGGATTACGCCAATTCAAGTACGGACTCAGGAGTATAAACGTGTATGTAGTCGTGTTACGGACTCGCACACAATCAAGTAGACTCCTGGGAAAGTGTCTTATTCTGCAGTTTCTACACATTTTCTTCAGCCAACACGCCCTCTCATACACAGTGATGAAAGGCAATGCTTTGGCCCTGCAGGAGACTGCATCGAAAGAAGAATTAAAACCAAAAAAAATAAAAACAACAAAAGGCAGTCAGATAACAACATTCGTGACCAATCTGTCTCAGGAGAGACTCCTCCACAATCCCATTATCTTTATCATGCCTTGCAATCACTGTGTGTGTGCATTTGTCTTACTCTGTTTCTATTTGCTTCCACTTAAAGTTAAACATGGACTATATAGCGATGTTGCCGAGTGCGCTTGGCCAACGTTTGGTCTTGACTTGACACACATGTATCTAAAAGTAAAGAGATGTGGAGCATTTCTTTCACAGGGAAGCTCCTCTGTGGTCTCCTACAGCTCAAACAATAACAGGCAACCTAAAGGAGGTTTCATCAAAGGATTTGGTCAATCTTTGTACTGACAGTAGCTATTATTCCCAATGGGATGGAGTTAGCCTTTCTTATAAGGTCCTTCCTGGTTACTGTATACAGGTACAGTGGTATGAAAAAGTATCTGAGCCTTTTGGAATTTCTAACATTTCTGCATAAAATCACAAAAATGTTATATGATCTTTGTCAAAATCACACAGATGAAAAAACAGTGGCTGCTTTAACTTAAACCACCCAAACATTTATCGGTTTCCATGTTTTGGAATGGAATGGAATTTTACTGTCATCGTCATCGGTATCATTGACAATCATTGACAATTACAAAATGTGATATGATTTGCCCGAAGGAACCGAAGAAGAAGACAAAGGCGGACGAGATGAAGCATATGCTTATCACTTTCCCGTCCCCCATACAACTAAAGACGCACATTCAGGCATGGAACATACATCAAAACTGTACAATAACACAGTCAACAATCTGAGTTTAGTAACTTAGCGTACAGTCAAGCAGCTCAATTAATTTCAGGGCGTACAAGGTTAATGCTTAGTCATGTCCCTGACATTTTTGCATCTGTTTGCTGTGGAACTTTTTGTTGTGGCTATGTGTGTGGCAAAAGTTATAATATATTTCAATAAGTTGAAAATGAGCGTTTTTTTTCCGTCTCCCGTTATTCTTGAGGAGAATTCTAAATCAGGCTGATGGCAGGACAGCTATACTTTTCACCAAGATCATCATCCATTGAATATGGTACGCCCACCAGTGTCGTGTCAATGTAGTTACCTCAGTCACAAATTGTATCCCCCTAGGCGGAGCCATATGGAGGTAGATTTGTGTCTTCATTATTCGAATTAAAAAAAAAAAAAAAAAACGGCTTCAATCAAAACAAAAAGTTGCCTCAATCAAAATATATTTTTAATTATAAAAAAAAGTCACTTCAATCAAAAAAATGTGTTTGAATGCAAAAATAAATTTGAAAGCCAAAAAAATGCATTTGAAAGCTTTTTTAAAAAAATCTTTATTTATTTATTTATTTATTGATTGATTGATTGAAGCAACTTTCTTGATTGAAGTAATGTTGTTTTGTGTTTGGGCCACATTTTGGCTAGGACATTTGTGTCTTTATTATTCAATCATAAAAATTAAGTTGCTTTATACAAAAATATATACAGTGGGGAGAACAAGTATTTGATACACAGTCAATGGGAAAACCCATTGGCAGTTTATCAAATACTTGTTCTCCCCACTGTATATATATTTTCAAGAGAAAAATCACTTCAATCAAAAAAAGAAAAAAAAAAAAAGAAATTTCAATGATTAAAAAAAAAAAATGGAGGCTCAAAAATTTGTATTTGAACACTTAATTTTTCATGAAAAATGTTTTCTTTGATTTTAGCAATCCTTTTTGTGTTTGGACCATATTATGGGTAGGACATTTGTGTCTAAATCATTCAATTCCCCCAAAAGTTGCTTCACTAAAAAAAAAAAAAACAAAAAAAAAAAAAAAAATTTCAATCAAAGAAAAAAATCATTTGAAAAAATAAAATTGACCTCTCCTATTGATTTATTTAATTTATTTATTTTTCAATAATATGCAAAGCAAATGACCGTCTAAGGTGCTAGTCACATGATCTGTTCAAATAATAATTTTGACCCGTTATAAAAATATATTTTTTTTGTTCATTTCATTCATTTTTGTTGTTTGTTTTCTTGCTTTACAATTTTTATATATATAGGAAAGTCAATTACATGCAATGACAATTTTCGGCCACCAAGGGGGTGCCTGGCCGCCCTGACCCCCCCTTTAACTCCGCGTATGTACGCAAATAATAACAAAGGGAAAAAATATGTATGTGAACAATAACTTTTAATATTTTGTGGCCCCCTCTTTGGCAGCAATAACTTCAACCTGACGCGTCCTGTAGCTGAAGATCAGTCTGTGCACAAATCAGTACTAATCTTGGCCCATTCTTCTCTACAAAACTGCTGTAGTTCAGTCAGATTCTTTGGATGTCTGGTATAAATCGATGTTTTTAGGTCATGCCAAAGCATCTCAATAGGGTTCAAGGCTGGACTTTGACTTGGCCACTCCAGAACGTGAATTTTGTTCTTCGGAATCCATTCTGAAGTTGATTTACTTCTGTGTTTTGGACTATTGTCTTATTACTGTATCCATCCGCTTTTTAGCTTCAACTGTGACAGACAGCCTCAAACTTTCCAGCAAAACATCCTGATAAACTTTTGAATTCATTCTACCATTAATGATTGCAAGTTGTCCAGGCCCTGAGGCAGCAAAACAGCCCCAAATCATGATGCTCCCTCCACCACGCCTCACGGTGTTGATGAGGTATTGATGTTGGTGAGCTGTTCCATTTTTCCTCCTCACATGACGTCGTGTGTTACTCCCAAACAATTCAACTTTGGTTTCATCAGTCCAAAAAATATTTCGCCAAAACTTCTGTGGAGGGGCCAAGTGCCTTTTTGCGAACATTAACCGCGCAATAATGTTTTTTTAGACAGCAGTGGCTTCCTCCATGGAGTCATCCAATGAACACCAATCTTGGGCATAGTTGATGTCTGCACAGAGATATTGGACTGTGCCATTGATTTTTGTAAGTCTTAAGTAGACACTAGGGTTCTTTTTTAGTGGACGGCCACTGCTTGGGAAAGAAGCAACAGTGCCAAACTCTCTTCATTTGTAGACAACTTCTCTGATTGTCGATTGATGGACATCCAGAGTTTTAGAGATGGTTTTGTATCCTTTCCCAGCTTTATATAAATCAACAATCTTTCATCGCAGGTCTTCAGACAGCTCTTTTTACCAAGCAATGACGCACATTAGACAATGCTTCTCATCAAGACAATTCTTACCAGGTGTGTGTTTTATAGTGGGCAGGGCAGCTTTAAACCACTCATTGGTGATTGGGCACACGCCTGACTTAAATTGTTTGGTAAAAATTGGTTTCAATTCCTCTTTAAGTCTCCTTGGGCAGAGGGTTCACTTACTTATTTTTCCCTCTTCTGTTATTGTTTCCATGCTATCCTCAATATAACATGAAAACGTATAAATGTTTGGGTGGTTTTAGTTCAAGCAGACACTGTTTTTTCATCAGTGTGATTTTGACAAAGATCAGATCACATTCATAGTGATTTGAGAAATGTGAGCAATTCCAAAAGGTTCAGATACTTTTTCATACCACTGCGACCTAACCCGAATTCCCGCGTGAATTCCCACATGAATTGTAATTAACCCTTTAAGTACCTCAATCTCAAAATAAATAATAATCAATAATCAAAATAACTCAAAATAACTATCAAAAAAGTCCAAAAGTATTGTATTTTCACTGCCCTCTGGTGGCAACATTGGGTCTGGCTGGAATGTCGCCTCGTATGACTGAGGAGCACACTCAGACGTCAACATGGATTAAGGATAACTGCGCTCTGGTCCGGCCCACATATGGCTGTAAGTTGTTTCGGCTAATTTATGTTTGTGTATGTATTTGTAATTCAGTTAAAGCTACACTTTGTTGTTTTATGTGTAAGCGATTTGCTATGAGAATTGTAAATATGTTAGCATTCATCGCATTTAAGATAGCGGACTTTGTTGGGCAAATTAGGCTAATTTAATCTACTAAATTTACATATTGATCAGACTAGATGGATATTTGAACACCTATTGTTCGTAGCCATTGTATTTTTTGAGCTACAGTCTACATGGGAAAAAGTGAACTCTAAAAATAACAAAACAGATACGGAGAAGTCATACCGAGGTCCATATCAGAGGCTTTGAGGCGGTGCGAATGTGGCACGTTCTTGTAGATGGCATCGAGGATCTTCTCCTTCACTTGGCTGATGGTGTCGCAGTTGAGTGCCTTCACCTGGATCTCCGGGCTCTTCTCGTTCTCCGGATGGATGCAATTTACCACCTGAGACCCCAACGACACCCGCCGAGACATCAAGTGTGTGCAACAATGAATAGGTGTCCTTCTTTCTCCGCTCCTCACCAGCGTCTTGTAGTCGATCTGCTGCCGGATGAGCTTGTCCTCGCTGAGAGAATAGCGTGCCTCTCCAGTGATGGAGTCAATAGGGCCCTTCTCCATCTGTTGCTTGATGGCGCAGAAGAGCGAGAAGAGCGGCTCGCCCGCACACTCCTGCACAGAGGTTTTGGAGATTAAAAACTCAGCACGGAGAAAAAAACACTTTCAAATCCTTTGTTGGTCCAAGGCCAGCCGAACTATGAGCAGTGTTGGGAATAACGCCGTTATAAAGCACACAGGACGTGCTGGCACTCTTTCTTTAATAGCACATATAACTTCAACATTAACACAAACGTACGGCTCTCGGCAGGCTGTGTCGCTAACTCACTCCCGCGTCATGTGAGCAAAACAATATTGGCACCGTGTGCACTTTTAGGGTGCCTCGGATAATTCTGTATCAGAATATTACAGCACGTACTTCTTATGACTCCAGGCTGTTTTTCCCTGCTCATTTAATTAGACAATGCTTTCCAAAGTTTGCTAACGTTTCTGTTTTTGCTACACCTGAATGCTAGCCTCGTTCCCATCCCCCACTATCAGCCAGAAAGAATGCTGCTTCCATCTTGAGGACGGCAGACGCTTTGAGGGTGACGGGAGGAGTAGGGGGATGAGGCTACCCGAATGCACCACCTGGATGGATGCGATGGAAGTGATTGTGATTGGCTGAGGGTTAGAGTCATGTGTCATGGTAAGCCAATCACAGCCGGTGTTTTCAAACACAAACCAGAACAGCGCGTGTGGCAAACACACACACGCAAAACAGATGCAGAGGGATATGATGGCAGAGCATTCAGAGGAAAATTTGTCCTTTACAAGGTGGAGATATAAACATTATTTCAAGTCAAAATACTTGAAGTACAGTAGGCTATGCCTACTTGACCAGTTGTCTCAAGTTGTGACAGTTAGATTTAAAATTGATTAAACTCACTTCATATTGTTTACTGCTGATTGTTATTTTATTATATTTTTTACTGTTTATTTTTGTTGCACTTCAAGTGTAGGATAAATCTGTTGCTGGTGAGGTGCAATAAATATTACAAGGTTCTACAACACAACTACCTGTCTGTTCTTCTCTATTCAACTGACTCGAATACTGCTCAGAAAATTTCAAATTCTTTGACATACAACAACTTCTTTTTAAAGTAACAGAAAGAATTACTTTCCCTGGTAACTACCCTAATTTTCGCACTATAAGGCGCACCTGACTATAAGCCGCAGCACACCAAATTTGGCACGAAAACAGCATTTGTTCATAGATAAGCTGCACTAGACTATAAGCCGCAGCTGTCCTCACTACGTCATGGGATATTTACAATTTTACACCAAAAGATATTAACGGGTACAACCTTATTTGACAGCGTCATCATACGACCGACTGTCATAAGACCAAATGAACCATCATTAAACTTTGAACCAATTACTGCAAAGCTTTATTGCTTCAAGAAGCTTCATTTGGCCATCACTGCTCCCTTGGGGGAGACAGTCAACCTCTGCTGCCACCTGCTGTTGACTGTTGTCATCCAACATGCCTCTTAGCATGCATTGCAGCGCTACAGATGTAAATAACAATCAAAAATCATGTTCTGTGCTAAATATTTCTTCAGTTACTGTTCCAATTGTTTCATCAATTGCTAGTTATGGTATTTGCTAACACTTTATTTGACATTGGTGCCATAAGACTGTCATTACACAATCATAATTATGACATGTCTCTGTCCTGAGCATTCATGAATGCTTATAACAGATGTCATTAAGTGTTATCCGGCAAATGATCTCACTTTTGAATGGATGCAAAAGATCCAAGACGGACAAAAATTGAGTTAGTGACATAATTTGCCAAATGACACTTAATGACATAAGCATTCAGTAATGTCCACGATAGTGTCATGTCATAATTTTGATGATCTTATGACAGTCTTATGACACAGCTGTCAAATAAAGTGTTACCTAAAAAAAAATCAACAAATAAGCTGCACTGGACTATAAGCCACAGGTATCAAAATGAAGGAAAAAAGTAGTGGCTTATAGTCCGAAAATTACGGTAGTTACTTTTACTATAGAGTAATTCAGTTACTAACTTACTTTTTGGAAGAAGTACTGAGTAACTATAATTACTTTTTTAAAGTAACGTGCCCAACACTGACTATAAGTGAAGTGAACTCCCGAGAAGTGCGTTATTGTTGTGTATGTACTTTAAGAAAAACACAAGTGATGAACTCAATGACTTTTTACCTTGAGAAACTTGTACAGAAGAAAGGTGAACCAGTTTGTCAGCATTTTCTCCGCCACGGACTCGGTCCTGCAGACACGGACAGCACATAATAATCATCACGTACCGTACGCCCTCATTAATATCCCGCATCAACATCATTATGATGCCTCTCGGTAACACAAACATAATTGCGGCGACACCAAAGGAAAAAAGAACCTGTGGACAATCCTCGTGTTGGGGATTTGAATGCGATGCAAAGCAATTAAAAGGCTTGATTTGATCCCGTTGGATTGATGTGCTCCCTGTAGGAACACTGGCCTCATTATCAAGCCCTTTTTTCCTCAATGGACTGACACTCTATCCGTGCACAATAGCAAGCTAGTGAATACGTGTCTCCTTCAGCGCCTGGCATCCGTGCTTCGACAGTGTGTGACTGATCCTGAGTGAATGAATGATTGATGCGTGTATAAAAACATCAGTGGCGCTGGCGAGGGCACAGGCGAGGATCGGATATCCTTTTTTTTCTGTGGCCGTCAACAGGGGGCTGCGCATACACATTCGAAGGCATCAATATTTTAGGATTAGTATACATTGTGTGGCGCTATTGTCGGGGAGTCGGTCGGCCACCTGCGGCCCGAACGCCCCATCGACGCCCAGATAGCCACTTAAAGGGACTTCACACCGAGTAGGGAGGGAGTCCGTCATGCCAGTGGGCCGGCCTGGCACAACACCTGGGGGGGATTAGCCCTCCCGCACTCCACTCTCATCCAGCGACAAGGTCACCGGGGTCACGTTTGATCTTTTCTTTCATGCGTCCTTGCGGTCTGTAATCACACACGGCTTCAAATCCTCTCCATTTCCTCACATCGCCAGTCTGTCAAAGGACTGAAAGAAGCGTGGCGAAAGGAGTGGGGGACGTACGCAAGAAAAATAATTTCTTTTTCTGGAGGTATTCCTTTTTTGAGAGTGCTTTATGGATGGCGTCTGTGTGTGTGTTTGTCACACAGCAGCTTGACTGATGCACATTCGCGGGATTGTCCACAAGATACAAACTGCTGCAAGGCCTCCACTGCTTCCACATAACACAACATAATCATGTTTCAATGCCATTGACAGGCATAGACGTCCAATCCATTTTGACTCAGAAGTGCTGGCAGCGATCATTTGATTGCCAGTGGCAGCCAATGAACATGAAAAGACTTTAAAGCACTTACAACCATAGGATTGTTCTTGGTCTATTTCCTAAGTTTCAGTGTTGTATTTGTTCATATGCCAAAGTGACTGTTGGGTAAAAATAACAACAGTTCTTCTATGGAGGTAGATTTGTGTCTTTATTATTCAATCCAAAAAAAAAAAAAAAAGTCACTTCAATCAAAAAAAAAAAAAAAGTGTTTGAATGCAAAAATACATTTAAACTTTAAAAAAATGTATTTGAAAACTATTTTTCTTTGATTGAAAAAGTTTTTTTTTTTTTTCTTATTTAAGTCAAGTTTTTTTTTTTTTAATTGAAACAACTTTTTTGATTGAAGTCATGTAATTGTGCGTTTTGACCACATTTTGGCTAGGACATTTGTGTCTTTATTATTCAATCAAAAAATATGTTGCTTCAAACATAAAAATATATTTTCAAAAGAAAAATCACTTCAATCAAAAATTTTAAAAAATCCAATCGTAGTAAAAAAGGTTTGAAAGTGAAAAAATATTTTAGACTCAGAAATTCACATTTGAACACTTCATTTTTCATTGAAACTGTTTTCTTTGATCAAAACAATCCTTTTTGTGTTTGAGTCATATTATGGAAAGGACATTTGTGTCTAAATCATTCAATCCCAATAAAAGTTGCTTCAATCAAAAACACTTTTTAATCAAAGAAAAAAACCTTTTGCAAAAAAATTTTAAAAACATTTTTTTTTTTGTTTTTTTTTAAATATATATATTTTTATTGACGTGTCACTTTTACTTTTTTTTGAAAAGCAAAAAGTTTGGGTGGCAGGTGACTACGCCAATGGAATAAAAGCATGAAGCAAGAATAATGGCCACCAGGGCTCCATCCAGCCATCGGACTCTGCTAGAGTCCAAGCCGAAAATAGGGCACCGGTACAAGGGTGTGACATCGGCATCTCACCGGAGTGCCCGCGACGGTACGGTGCCCTGTCACGGCACACTGGTGGACCCCAATATCACCCCCCAGGCGCGGAGGCCGGCTGTCAAGTGGACGGCCCGCGAGTGACACGACACTCATTCAAAGCTGAAGCGACGGGGCTCCCGACGGGGCTCCCGACGGGGCTCCCGACGGGGCTCCCGGCGCGGGAGTGTCGTTTTTATTATACTTGTATAAAAAAAAAAAATCATTGGGATTTTATTCGAGAGCGGCTTTGAATTTTTTGATGTCGCTGCTCACGGAGACTTATACAGTGGGGCAAATACGTATTTAGTCAACCACTAATTGTGCAAGTCCTCCCTCTTGAAAATATTGGAGAGGCCTGATTGTCAACATGGGTAAACCTCAACCATGAGAGACAGAATGTGGAAAAAAAACCCAGAAAACCACATGGTTTGATTTTTAAATAATTTGTTTATTAAATCATGGTGGAAAATAAGTATTTGGTCAATACCAAAAGTTCATCTCAATACTTTGTTATGTACCCTTTGTTGGCAATAACGGAGGCCAAACATTTTCTGTAACTCTTCACAAGCTTTTCACAAACTGTTGCTGGTATTTTGGCCCATTCCTCCATGCAGATCTCCTCTGGAGCAGTGATATATTGGGGATGTCGTTGGGCAACACGGACTTTCAACTTCCTCCGCAGATTTTCTATGGGGTTGAGACCTGGAGACTGACTAGGCCACTCCAGGACCTTGAAATGCTTCTTACGAAGCCACTCCTTTGTTACCCTGGCTGTGTGTTTGGGATCATTGTCATGCTGAAAGACCCAGCCACGTCTCATCTTCAAGGGCCTTGCTGATGGAAGGAGATTTTCACTCAAAATCTCATTCTTTCCTTTGCACAGATCAGTCAACCTGGTCCCTTCGCAGAAAAACAGCCCCAAAAGCATGCCCCAAAGCATGATGACCCTAACCCTAACCCTATAGTGCAATTCAGTATTCTTTTTCCTCCAAACAAGAGAACCTAACCCTATGGTGCAATTCAGTATTCTTTTTCCTCCAAACAAGAGAACCTGTGTTTCTACCAAAAAGTTCTATTTTGGTTTCAACTGACCATAACACATTCTCCCAGTCCTCTTCTGGATCATCTAAATGCTCTCTAGCGAACCGCAGACGAGCCTGGACGCGTACTTTCTTCAGCAGGGGGACACGTTTGGCAGTGCAGGATTTGAGTCCCTGGCGGTGCATTGTGTTACTGATAGTCACCTTTGTTACTGTGGTCCCAGCTCTCAGTAGGTCATTCACTAGGTACCCCGTATAGTTATCATTTTGACGCCACGAGGTGAGGAGGGAGTTGAAAGTCCGTCCTGCCCAACGACAGCCTCAAAACATCACTGCCCTAGAGGAGATCTGCATGGAGGAATGGGCCAAAATACCAGCAACAGTGTGTGAAAAGTTTGTGAAGAGTTACAGAAAACATTTGGCCTCAGTTATTGCCAACAAAGGGTACAGAACAAAGTACTGAGATGAACTTTTGGTATAGACCAAATACTTATTTTCCACCATGATTTGCAAAAAAAAAATCTTTAAAAATCAAACAATGTGATTTTCTGTTTTTTTTTCCCACCTTCTGTCTCTCGTGGTTGAGGTTGTTGACAATTACATGCTTCTCTAATATTTTCAAGTGGGAGAACTTGTACAATTAGTGGTCGACTAAATACTTTTTTGCCCCATTGTATATGCCTAAGGGAGGTGCCTGTTTTGGTTTTAGGTCGCTAGCGGCTTTGTTTTTGAAAATAGGCCCCCTACGGATTGGTCCCGAGCCCCGTCAACTGATAGTGAAGTGTATGCATCTCTTCTGTTTCCTATTCCAAACATATCCTGCAAATTTGATCATAATCCCTTTACCATGAGTTATCTTGAAGCTAAACATACAAACAGCCACAACCGAATACATAATCTCCGCCTTCTGTAGGTTTCGCCTAATAGCGGCGGTAATAATAGTCCAAACTAAACGGAGTCGTGTATTTGTGTACATGCAGCGTGCCCGCATGGCGGGATGAAGGGTAGGGGATTGTAGATTGCGGCAAAGACTGCGACAGATGGTTGTGGAAGGCTCTCGTTAGTTAGCTTGCCTGGTGCTCGTACTTCAGCACAGGTTGAGATGGGACAGATGGAATGATGTGTGTGTGTATGTGGTCCTCAGGCACACATGCACACACTTCTTGGCCAAGGAATCAGTGGGTAGCCGTGCTCAGATGCTGTGCCAGAGATACGCTGTTCGCACACTTTAAGCATTGATTTAGCAATCAAGTGAGCAGGGAGAGGAGGGTGGCAGAAATAAAGATGGTGACAGAAGTGGCACAAGGCAGTCACAGTGATGGAAAAATTCACATAAGAAGAAGAGATGGTTAGGGAGATTTCAGCACTAAGAGTTGAAGGAAGAATGAAAGGTGTCCTTCTACCTTCGGAGCAGGAGCTTGGGGTGGTTCTTGCTCTCCAGGTTGCGGTCGATGAGGTCGGACAGAAGGTGCTTGAGCACGTCGGTAGCGTACTCCAGCTTGCTCTGCAGCACCGTCATGATGAGCGAGGCCACGTTGCCACGGTCGCGCATGGAGAAGCCACGTTGAGCCTCCAGAGTGCGGATGAAGCACAGAAGGTAGACTTTGTTGTTGATCAGTTGGCCGAATAGCTTCAGGCCCTTTTCCACTTGCTCCTGTCGGTAACCTGGCACCTGTATTAGAGGAAAAAATACACCGGATCGGATAAAACATCAGAATATGAAAACTAACTGTCAGTGCAGCATAATGGGCCGCTTCTCCTGCGAGACTCCAAGATTTGTCGCGTCTCTTCAACCTAACAAAAGCGGCGTGCCTCTCCGGAGCTCGATTAGATGCTTTGATGCCACGCGTCGCCATCGCCGTTTCAAAGCCGAGCCCGCCGCGTCCCCCGCGCCGTTTATGCCAGCCGCCGCGCTTGCCGCATCTGCTTCCGACCTCCATGTTTTCTTCCCTAACGAGCACCTACGGAGTTTGGGCTTTCAACGTCTGCCTCGTGGTGACGCGTCGCCTATTTGCAGCATGTGCGGCAGTCAAGTTGTAGATGACAAGTTTTGCTTCGTGTTTTCATCAGCACACATACTCACTTCATACAAGACTTCCACAGGCAAGCACTAGTGTGACTGCATCTTTTCCATCACATGGGCTATTTCTGTCACCTCTACCGACACATCAATAACAATTAGGTGTGTGCCAAACACCTAAAAGCAGCCTTCTGCTTCCTTCATTAGGCTGCCGCGGCACATTGCCTCTCCGAGCGGTTTGACATTTATACCAATTAAAGCCTAATTAATATTGCGTATTACTGGCAAATTCTCATCAAGGGACAGAGTGGCCAACCTTGAGGGCAGTGGAATAGGGGTCAATCATCGCCTTAATGGAACAAGACGACTCGTTCAATTACGGCTGTCAATCAACGTCACCGCCGGGGATAAATTACGAGATATTTTCCTTTTACCTGAGCGATTGACATAATTAGAATCTTTAAAAAGCCGTCCGATACTGCTAGAACTTCCTGGCGAGAAGATCGGGCGCAACTGACCATGAACGGATGAAGCGTACCTCAAGGTCTCTGAGTACGGGATGTTCTTCGATTCCCGGGAACAGAACCCTCATGGTGTACGTCCTGTAGTCCAAGAAAGGGATCCCTGCGCCGTCCAAGTCACTTGTCAACTCGTGGATGTCTGTCTGTAGCTCTGCAAAAGCTAACAGGATATAAAAGTCTTACGATACAATACCCTCGGTTGGTACGATGAAGAAAGAGACACTAGTGTGTGAGTTTCGCACCCTCCTTGCACTCCAGCGCCACCCGCGACTCCAGGTTGTCCATCTGCATCTGCAGCCGCTTGAGCGTCAGGTCGCTCTCTCTAGACTTGCGCTTATAGGCGATGAGCACCATGACAATGGCGAGGAGCAGAAGGGCACCGGCAGCCGCGATGCCGATGATGGCCGTGCTGCTGAGCGGGCTGTCCGACGTGATGTGAACCACGCCGGGTGAAAATTCGATACCCCCCACGCGAGCCTGAGGATGGAAAAAATCATGGTTTTTGACAGAACTTTTTTATGTACTTTCAGGTCACAACAATTTGAATGTCTGCTTGTTTTATTACCAATTCTTCTGGATAATAAAAGCTACAGTGGGGCAAATAAGTATTCAGTCAACCACTAATTGGGCAAGTTCTCCCACTTGAAAATATTAGAGAGGCCTGTAATTGTCAACATGGGTAAACCCCAACCATGAGAGACAGAATGTAAGAAAACCTCCAGAAAATTACATTGTTTGATTTTTAAAGAATTTATTTGCAAATCATGGTGGAAAATAAATATTTGGTCAATACCTCAAGTTCATCTCAATACTTTGTTATGTACCCTTTGATGGCAATAACGGAGGCCAAACGTTTTCTGTAATTCTTCACTTCAATTTTCTTCAATTTTCTGTAACTCTTTACAAGCTTTTCACACACTGTTGCTGGTATTTTGGCCCATTCTTCCATGCAGACCTCCTCTAGAGCAGTGATGTTTTGGGGTTGTCGTTGGGCAACACGGACTTTCAACTCCCTCCACAGATTTTCTAGATCTAGGCCACTCTCGGACCCTGAAATGCTTCTTACGAAGCCATTCCTTTGCTGCCCTGGCTGTGTGTTTGGGATGATTGTCATGCTGAAAGACCCAGCCACGTCTCATCTTCAACGCCCTTGCTGATGGAAGGAGATTTTCACTCAAAATCTCTCGATACATGGCCCCATTCATTCGTTCCTTTACACAAATCAGTTGTCCTGGTCCCTTTGCAGAAAAACAGCCCCAATGATGTTTTCACCCCCATGCTCCACAGTGGGTATGGTGTTCTTCGGATGCAATTCAGTATTCTTTCTCCTCCAAACACGACAACCTGTGTTTCTACCAAAAAGTTCTATTTTGGTTTCATCTGACCATAACACATTCTCCCAGTCCTCTTCTGGATCATCCAAATGCTCTCTAGCGAACCGGAGACGGGCCTGGACGTGTACTTTCTTCAGCAGGGGGACACGTCTGGCAGTGCAGGATTTGAGTCCCTGGCGGTGCATTGTGTTACTGATAGTAGCCTTTGTTACTGTGGTCCCAGCTCTCTATAGGTCATTCACTAGGTCCCCCCGTGTGGTTCTGGGATTTTTATAACTGTTCTTTTTATCATTTTGATGCCACAGGGTGAGATCTTGCATGGAGCCCCAGATCGAGGGAGATTATCAGTGGGCTTGTATGTCTTCCATTTTCTAATAATTGCTCCCACAGTTGATTTCTTTGCACCAAGCGTTTTACCTAATGCAGATTCAGTCTCTGGTGTCCTTCAAGACAAGGCAAGGCAAATTCGACAGCTTTTTGGTCTTGGCCATAGTGGAGTTTGGAGTGTGACTGACTGAGGTTGTGGACAGGTGTTTATTATAACGATAATGAGTTAAAACAGGTGCCATTAATACAGGTAACGAGTGGAGCCTCGTTAGACCTCGTCTTTGACAGCCAAAAATCTTGCTTGTTTGTGACCAAATACTTATTTTCCACTCTAATTTGGAAATAAGTTCTTTAAAAAATCAAACAATGTGATTTTCTGTTTTATTTTTCACATTCTGTCTCTCATGGTTGAGGTTGAAACACCCATGTTGACAATTATAGGCCTCTCTAATCTTTTCAAGTAGAAGAACTTGCACAATTGGTGGTTGACTAAATACTTATTTGCCCCACTGTATATCTCAAACTCCTATTAGTTTTAATGTGGCTGAAGTTCAAACAGACAGTAAGACAGACATATTGATCTAAAAAGTGCTAACTTCTGCTTCTGTTATTTCATATTACAGCCGTCTTGCCCAATTGGAAACAGCAGGAAGTGTTTGGAGCAAAGTGGCCGTGAACGGTCCTTATTGGGCTTCCCGCAGTCGGTTCATGTGTTTGTCTTGTGGGCGGCATTGACAAAAACACAGATGATCGGTCTGTCTGGGAGTGCTCATGCTGATAAAACAAAGGCAACATTTGTCCGTCCCTGCATTGATTTGCATCCATGCCACTCACCAGAACCTTGTGGCGACCAGTCAGGTTGGGTGACTCGCAGAGCAGTTGGCTGTCAGACACAGTCAACATGCAGGGCTTCTCTCCGATGAGTACGGTGTAGTTCATCTTTCCGTTTCCGGTGCTGGTGGGTGGGAGGAAGTTCCGCCCCTGAGGGAAGGAAACTCAACTCAATCCCTGTAGAGAAGTGCGTGATAACATCCTGAGAGTGAACGTACCTTCAGTATGATGGGCGATCCGGGTTTAAGCTCCAGAACGCCGGATGGACTGAGAGGCTCGAACTCGGGATTGGGGTAGTAGATAAAATTGGTGTTGTTGAGCACCATGACTGCTTGCACGTCGTCCAGCCTAAATCCGAACTCGTCAGGTCTCTCCGGCGCCTCCTGCTGATGCGCAAGGCTGATAGAAAGCTCCGGGGCCTGGCATTCCATGGATGTCCGGCTCAGGACTTGGCACAACTGGGGGCGACAAGATGGTAAGGACTTGGCATGTTTTCCCTTTCAGGCTTTCTTGACTCTCTTCTTTCCTTTCAGCTATTTACAAACTTGTTTTCAAAACAAGACAGCTTTGTCTGACATGTCTGTAGGAAATTGTCAGCGTCATGACAACAGGCAGAAAAGGTTTCGCGCAAACATTGACGAGACGCCAACAATAACCTTCAGCGTGAAGCCGCCGCGACTGGCGTCTGTCGCTTTAATTGGGTCCTTGAACGTCACGCTGGACACATCTGGAAAAGGTCTGCCAGACGTCCCTGTCGTGCGTCCTTGCTCAAAGTTGACTTGAATATTTCCGCGTGTGTTGGGAGACTGACTCCACAAAGACCCGATTGTGTGAGTTTTGCATACAAGAACTATGAAATGCACCCTTGAAAAATCCACAAGGCCAAAGACATACTGTATATCAGTTACTATCATCCTCTTGTTCTGTCAAATTCAAAGCGAAGGGGTGAATAAAGGCTACAAAGATTCTGATAAGGGACAATCTCTGCGGCTATCGTTGCATATGCGTGGAGATAAATTTCATCACCCTCTATTAATTTCAATCTGCAAACCGTGCCCTACTTTTGACCCGTTTACATCACCAAGGCAGCACGAGATGAGCACAGACCAATTCGCGATTCGGAATTTGTGGTTTCAGTTATTCGCAGATTTTGGGGGTACTGTATAAGGCTCCCCTGACACCTGTGCATTGTGTCATGTTTATCATATATGCATTTCCACTCATAGAGACATAATCTGGCGGCTGCTAGCTCCATTTACTAACAGAATAGCATTGTATTTCGACATATTTACATTAAATAAATGCTAACTGCACGTTTTGTTTGTTTTTAACCAAGAGCCGTGACTGTTTTGCGTCCATATCTATAAATAATTTAGGGATTTAAGCATTTATTCACAAGAATTTTCACCGGAAAAGCTCTGTTTACAAAAGGCGGCCGCTAGCTACATTCACCAACAGGCTAGCATTGTACTTCGACATAGTTACATAAAATAAATGCTAACTGCACGTTTTATTTGCTTTTAACCAAGAATCGAGACTGTTTTACGTCCATATCTATAAAGGATTCGGGGATTTAAGCATTTCTTCACAAGAATTCTCACCGGAAAAGCTCTGTAAGGCGGCCGCTAGCTCTATTTATTCACAGAATAGCATTGTACTTCGACATATTTACGTTAAATAAATGCTAACTGTACGGTTTTTTTTGTATTGTTTGTTTTTAACAAAGAATCGTGGCTGTTTTACGTCCATATCTATAAATAATTTAGGGATTTAAGCATTTATTCACAAGAATTTTCACCGGAAAAGCTCTGTTTACATAGGGCGGCTGCTAGCTACATTCACCAACAGGCTAGCACTATACTTCGACATATTTGCGTTAAATAAATGCTAACTGCACGTTTTTTTTGGTGTTTGTTTTAAACCAAGAATCGTGACTGTTTTACGTCCATATCTATAAATAATTTAGGGATTTAAGCATTTATTCACATGAATTTTCACGGGAAACCTCTTTTTACATAAGGTGGCCACTAGCTACATTCACCAAAAGGCTTGCATTGTACTTCGACATATTTACGTAAAATAAATGCTAAATGCATGTTTTTTTTTTGCTTTTAACCAAGAATCAAGACTGTTTTACGTCCATATCTATGAAGAATTCAGGGATTTAAGCATTTATTCACAAGAATTCTCACCGGAAAAGCTCTGTTTCCATAAGGCGGCCGCTAGCTACCTTCACTAACAGAATAGCATTGTACTTCGACTTATTTACGTAAAATAAATGCCAACTGCACGTTTTTTTTTTTTTTTTTTTTTTTGCTTTCAACCAAGAATCGTGACTGTTTTATGTCCATATCTATAAAGAATTCGGGGATTTAAGCATTTATTCACAAGAATTTTAACCGGAAAAGCTCTGTTTACATTAGGCGGCCGTTAGCTACATTCACAAACAGAATAGCATTGTACTTCGACAAATTTAACTAAAATAAATGCCGACTACACTTTTTTTTTTTTTTTTTTTTTGCTTTCAACCAAAAATAGAGACTGTTTTACGTCAACATCTATGAATAATTCATGAATGTAAGCATTTATTCACAAGAATTTTCACCAGAAAAGCTGTCTACATAAGGCGGGCGCTAGCTACATTCACTAACAGAATAGCAATGTACTTTGACATATTGATGTAAAATAAATGCTAACTGCACGTTTTTTTGCTTTTAACCAAGAATCGAGACTGTTTTACGTCCATATCTATGAATAATTCAGGGATTTAAGCATTTATTCACATGAATTTTCACCGGAAAAGCTCTGTTTACATAACGCACGGTAGTTGACTTACATTGAGTGTCTCGTGATTGTTGTATTTGGCTCTGATTAGCGGCGTTTGGATGATGTCCAAGTTGGTTCCCGTCACGGTCACCGGAGTGTTTCCACTGTAAAGGACGGAAATGGAGGTTATAGCCAAAAGATTCTAATTTTTCAGTTGCGCTGTTACTATTGAAGAAGCACTGGCAAAAAAATTTGATTTCCTTGGTCCTGACCTGTAGATACTCCATTCGGGCTCTATCTTGGTGATGGTGGGGTCCTCCACGTACTCGAAGCGCAGGTCCCTCTGCAGCTGTGCCTTGTCGATACTCACCGACACCGACACGTTGCCGTAGCCGTGTAGTGATGCGTGTGTGCGGCACGTTAGCCACAAGCCGTCGCGCCTGTGGCAAAAGGACAACGGGTTAGAAAGCGTATAATAAGGTCGCATTTGAGAGTTGGGTCATGGTTGCTTGACTTATTGAACTGCTTTTGAATTGAGTGGATGCTTCATTGCAAAAAGACTCGGACATGGAGATGTTGGTTTAGTCATGGTCAAAATTTTTTGTCAGTTATTTTGAAAAATGTATTTAAATACACAGTCGGTGCATCCAATCTGAGTGTCAAGTGTTATTCTTTGTTGGCAGATTTTAGTGATTTTAAAGGCACACATTTTGGTGCTGTCAGTCATTGTGGGGACACGTCCTAAAGCACACCCGGCCGGCCTTATCAGCTAAATGAGAGCATAACTTACAGAAGGAGCTGGTGCTGTATTGAAGAAGACATGAAAGCGGTGATGGAGAACGGAAACTCATTAGGAGGATATTTATGGAGATCATAAATCCGGGGCGACTCATTTTGCCAATGACTTGAATATAATCTGATTTCTTGCGGCCCTGGAATGTCTGTGCAGCTCTTTTAAATGACGCAGTGTGTGCTTTTAATTGACTGCTTAAGTGCGGGGGTCAGGAAGGGGGCGCACGGCGCGTCGGTGGACGACTGACTTAAGAAAGGTGCACGGCTGGTCCTTAAACATGATGGACACGTTGCTGCCGGCGTCCAGGTGGCTCCCCATGATGCTGACCACAGTTCCCCCGGAGACGGGCCCTCTGCTCGGTTTGATGCTGTGGATTCTTGGAATCTAAAGAGAAAAATAAGAAGCGAGTGGTTAAGAATAACATCCACACTTGACACCTTTGTAATTTCACACAGCAAGAAAAAACGTGGCAGGACTGCAGCCAACAGGGACATTGAAAATGCTGACAAAAAGCCAAATATGAGTTGACCTACCACAAAGTAGTAGTATTTGGACGACTTGGCCGTGAATTCCGGCCGGCACGCGCCCATACCGACGCACACCTTGACGTTCCCTGTATACTGACTCTTTTCGGCGCGGCCCATCTCGCACACGATTCTGTGGATGCGACATTAGGAACTCCCATTTCAAATACACTTGAGGGTGTTGTGCACGTTAAGTCGCCCACTCACTGCTCTGCCGGGATGTAGCCCTCTCGGATGGGCGTGCACTCCACCTCCGCCACCCTCACGTTGCCCTGGATCTCACGAAACTCCAGGCCCAGGTTGTCTCCGCGGATGGTCACCAGGGTGCCACCTTCTCTGGGACCCCGTAGAGGAGTAATCTGAAAACATAAAAGTGAAACTGCCACGTAAGGTAGTGTTTCGTCATTTTCGAGATTCTAGTTGTTGCTCTTGATGCATTTTTCTGTTCTCATTTCATGCGAGTGAAGGAATCTGACCTTCTGGCCAGACCGCCAGAATCGCGCCAGCCGAACCGCCGGACCAGCGCTGGCGCAACTCCAACGGACAAACTCGCGCGTTCACCTTGGTCTTAACCAGTGTTGGGCACGTTACTTTAAAAAAGTAATTAGTTATAGTTACTCACTACTTCTTCCAAAAAGTAACTTGAGTTAATAACTGAATTACTCTATAGAAAAAGTAACTAGTTACCAGGGAAAGTAACTATTTCCGTTAGTTTAAAAAGAAGTTGTTGTATGTGAAAAAATTTGAAATTTTCTGAGCAGTATTCGAGTCAGTTGAATAGAGAAGAACAGACAGGTAGTTGTGTTATAGAACCTTGTAATATTTATTGCACCTCACCAGCAACAGATTTATCCTACACTTGAAGTGCAACAAAAATAAAAAGATTTGAATTGCTTACCACAGATGTTGACAAAAGTTTTGCCCTGGGACATAAATTACACTTTACATGCACGTTCTTTCCTTTAATTTTGACCAACTTGAAATAGTGTTTATATCTCCACTTTGTAAAGCAGGGGTCCCCAACCTTTTTTGCACCACGGACCGGTGTGATTTGGGTCTTTTTTTCACGGACCGGTGTCCTGTCAAATTTTGCACCCTTATAAAATTTTGCTCCCAAAGCTTTTGTGGCGGTGAAAAAAGTCTTTTTTTATATTCCGTTGGACTGTTAATGTTATCCAATGGTGCTAAAAAACTATTTACATCATAAACATACATGTGCAACATGGAAATGGTGTAAATTAATGCTTAACGACACGGCGAAGTCGTTAAGTGACAGGGCTACGTGCAGTTGTTGTGTGCACCTAACATGGCTAACGTAAGTTAATATTTCTTTCTTTAAAGAAAGTTTGTAGTGTGTACTTTGGAATCGCTGCATTTGCGGTCCTTTTTAACGTTCCGCGCATGGCAACTTTGTCAAAACACCGGCAATGTGCGGCAGAAAAATATGACAAATATAAAATAGCATTTGTTTTTAGCCCCATCGTGTTAAGTGCAGGGAAAAAATACAACTCACCCGCTGAATCAGTGGGAGGCCTGAGTTTGTTTCGTTGAGACGAGATGGTCCCGAGATGGGAGAGTGAGAGAAGCTAGCATCACAAATACACGATGTTGGAAATTGTAGCACAGTTTTCAGCGCGCTCCTAGCGATGTCAGGATATTCCGAAATGACTTTAATCCAGAACTTCGGTAGAGTTGTTGTCCCAAATGTACGTTTAAGGTCCCCGTGATTTGCGATCTCTACAAGCTGATATTCCTGTTGCACAGACATGCTCGAATCACTCGGTTTATTCACATACGGGTCACGAATTCACTCCTTCGCAGTTCGTGGGTCTTTAGTGATTGGGAAGTAGCATAAATTTTGTTTTCTTCGAGGTTGTAGGCACATCTTCTGGCTCGTCAGGTTCCCTTTTCCCCGTAAAAAGTCTGTCCAAAGACATCTGTTATTCAGTCATTCTAGTGTGTGGGCTAATTATTTCCGGGAAGAAATGTGATTGGCGACGACCTACGTCATACGTTATTATCGAGTCCAAGCGCGCATAGATATACAAAATGAGATTTAGTGCTAACAGCCCAATCAATGCATTTCTATGACGACCTCCTATCCTGTAGTTGTATGTCTAGAGTAGACAGGGATATTGGTGTGTGAAGCGGCACAGGCCAAAGTTAATTGGCCAGAATGCAGTCGTAAATAAATTATTTATTATTTCTGCGCGGCCCGGTACCAAATGCGCCACGGACTGGTACCGGTCTGCGGCCCGGTCATTGGGGACCCCTGTTGTAAAGGACAAATTTTCCTCTGAATGCTCTGCCATCATATCCCTCTGCATCTGTTTTGCGTGTGCGTTTGCCGCACACGCTGTTCCGGTTTGTGTGTGAAAACACCGGCTCTGAAGTACGTGCGCTATTAGGCTCGAGCGTTTACATCACAGAATGGGGGATCACGTGAGATTTGACAACAACGCAGACATATTGGAAGCAGGTCTGGCTCGCGGGACATTAAACTTTAACTTGCCAGTTCGATAAAGAGACAAACTCGTTACTAAGGCGAAGAACAGATATGTGATCAAACTTAAGGATGTGAACAATGTTGACCCTTACGAGCAAGCCGAAGACAAATGGAGTAAAGATGTCGACGGGCTTCCACAATTATGAGAAATGGACATTCTGCTGTATTTATTGCTTGGTGTATGTTACTAAACTCATCAGCGATTCCGAAATTACAAATCGCTACAAGGCTACGAACAGTTTTGCTGCAGATGGGTGCAGGACCTGCACATTATGACCGTATCAAACGGCAACTCCATCGTTCTTGCAGAGGTAGGCTATGTGTGTTTACTATTTTCATTGCCATGAACCTGAACGCACCCCAAGTCTTGGATGACAAATAAACAGAGCAGAGAAGACTCGCTACGGCTGGTAGTTTCTTCAATCTATTCAAAGTAACGCACCGCTTTTGACCGTCAGTAACGGTAACAGTGTTGTAACGGCGGAAAAAATAATTAGTTAGATTACCCCGTTACTGAAAAAAATAATGCCGTTATGTAACGGCGTCATTTATAAAGGTGTTATTCCCAACACTGGTCTTATCCCTTTGTACTGACTCCATTTTTAAATTATTCAGGTCGACAGCGATCAAAATGGCAAGGCAAAACAGAAACACTCAGGGTAGGAGGCAAACTCGTTCCAAGGTCACCATATCAGCAGTCAATAAAAAGTTCCCGAGAAAAATGACAAGTTAGTTAAACATTCAATTTTTTTTTATTGCTCTCGTAGGGTGGGTCGTGGGCAGGAAGAAGGGTGTGTTTGGGATTTTGTCTGTTCGTGGATTGGACAGGAGGATTCGGGAGTTACTGTTGTCTGGGCAACGAGGATTGTGAATTTTGCCACCTCAGCGTCAAAGCGGCTCTTGGATTCTTGTCACTCGTGTTATCAGCTGGATATCGGGAGTTGCTTTTCCTTGTGTCGGGACACGGCGTCCCTTCATTTGTTCTGGACTGTCCGGGAGAACTGATTGCAAGAGTAGGTGCATCCGCTGCATGACGCACGCACTAGGCTTCCGTGATAAGAAGGCGTTTTTTATCTCTTATATCATATATTCTACAGTACTTGTTTTCCTTAAACTATGGTATATGTGCCATTTATTTTATATTGGGTGTATTGTAGTAAAACAAACAGTCAAACAGTAAATACGAGAAATTATACTATTCCCTGATTGATTATATTAAGTGTGTTAGAGTATTGCAAACAATAAGACGGTGCCAAAACACAGGTGGGAACATAAAAAGATCCTTGACAGCTTTGGCTCTTCACAATATTCCATAGCATGAGAAACGGGTGCCATCGCTGCAGAAATTGTCATCTAATTTGATTGAACGTCTTTAGATCTGCACAGATGGACCTTGGCGACTTAGCTTGAAGCTCGGGGCTTGTGCAACTCCCACACATGCATCCTAATGAGTTTCAGCTACGCGGGAGAGAGATCGTCCTCGCCACATTCCACATCCCGGATTAACAAGACCCCCCGCTGATGTCTATCTTTGCGCCCGGCGGACCACAGATATTGGCAAACACAGAAAGAGGCGGCGCGAGAGAGGCGAAAAGGCGAGGCGAAGGGGCGTCGATTGACGTTGAGACGAGATCATTCGCAAGGCGAAACCTTATCATTATTGTTTTTTAAATTCCTCTTTGCCTTGCTTCTGTTTCCTTTCTGTCTTTTCAACTTGACTTTTGAACCGTCTCGTCCCGCCCACACTCTCATTCCGTCAACAATGTGCAGATATAATCTGATTCATGCCGCAATAAAGGTTTATGCTTCATCGCTTTCACCAAATCTCCACGGAGGTCGCGGGTTAACACATCAATCTGGGATTACATTTCCATTCCGGCATGCCCACCTCCCTCTTCTCTGTACCTGACATTCCACCCCAGCATGCTTGGAGGGGATTGCTTCCAGCCTTTTCCCTTCATTGCTTCATCACAGCTCCTCCTCTGGGACGCCACTACACAGGACATTATCCGGCAATGGCCAAGTGATCTCCATCCCTTTACTTCCCTTCCCTTCATCTGGACATCCATCTATCTTTGCTTCTCTGTCCTCCCCAAAATGGTCCTCATGTCTTCGGTGGACTTAATGAGATGTCTTCCATTCGACCTCCACCCATCTGGAAAGGCTTTCAACCAGATGTAAGAGTTGCCAGTTGGATTTTATTCCTATCAACTCGACTTTTCGTTGCATTACAGATACTAGAGTGTGCTTATGAGGTGCATTGTCGGCGATTTCAATCGCTGGAGTATTTCTGTTTTGCGTTACCAAGATTTTGAGGTGGTTTATGATGTACGAAGCAAGGCACAGAAAGCATGTACTTCACGCACAGTGGGGAAAATAAGCATTTAGTCAAGCACTAATTGTGCAAGCTCTCCCACTTGAAAATATTAGAGAGGCCTGTAATTGTCGATATGGGTAAACCTCAACCATGAGAGACAGAATGTGAAAAAAAAAACAGCAACACGGACTTTCAACTCCCTCCACAGATTTTCTATGGGGTTAAGATCTGGAGACTAGCTAGGCCACCCCAGGACCTTGAAATGCTTCTTACAAAGCCACTCCTTTGTTGCCCTGGCTGTGTGTTTGGGATCATTGTCATGCTGAAAGACCCAGCCACAACTCATTTTCAATGCCCTTGCTGATGGAAGGAGATTTTCACTCAAAATCTCTCGATACATGGCCCCATTCATTCTTTCCTTTACACAGATCCGTCGTCCTGGTCCCTTTGCAGAAAATCAGCCTCAAAGCATGATGTTTCCACCCCCATGCTTCACAGTGGGTATGGTGTTCTTTGGATGCAATTCATTATTCTTTCTCCTCCAAACACAAGAACCTGTGTTTCTACCAAAAAGTTTTATTTTGGTTTCATCTGACCATAACACATTCTCCCAGTCCTCTTCTGGATCTTCCAAATGCTCTCTAGCGAACTGCAGACGGGCCTGGACGTGTACTGGTTCAGCAGGGGGACACGTCTGGCAGTGCAGGATTTGAGTCCCTGGCGGTGCATTGCGTTACTGATAGTAGCCTTTGTTACTGTGGTCCCAGCTCTCTGTAGGTCATTCACTAGGTCCCCCCCGTGTGGTTCAGGGATTTTTGCTCACCGTTCTTGTTATCATTTTGACGCCAAGGGGTAGGATCTTGCATGCAGCCCCAGATCGAGGGAGATTATCAGTGGTCTTGATTGTCTGCCATTTTCTAATAATTGCTCCAACAGTGGCTTTATTTACACCAAGCGTTTTACCTATTGCAGATTCCGTCTTCCCAGGATGGTGCAGGTCTACAATTTTGTCTCTGGTGTCCTTCGACAGCTCTTTGGTCTTGGCCATAGTGGAGTTTGGAGTGTGACTGACTGAGCTTGTGGACAGGTGTCTTTTATACCGATAATGAGTTAAAACAGGTGTCATTAATACAGGTAACGAGTGGAGCCTCGTTACACCTCGTTAGACCTTGTTTTGAAGAAGTTAGACCTTTTTGACAGCCCGAAATCTTGCTTGTTTGTAGGTGACCAAATACTTATTTTCCACTCTAATTTGGAAATAAATTCTTTAAAAATCAAACAATGTGATTTTCAGTTTTTTTTCCCACATTCTGTCTCTCATGGTTGAGGTTTACCCATGTTGACAATTACAGGCCTCTCATCTTTTCAAGTAGGAGAACTTGCACAATTGGTGGTTGACTAAATACTTATTTTCTTCACAGTAGGTAATGCACAAAAAAAAGTAAAAAAATTGCGATAACAGGTAGTCCCCGGGTTATGAACGAGTTCCGTTCCTATGCTGGCGACATAACCAGAATTTCCACGTAAATCGGAATTAACCCTTTAAAGCCGAGTTATGCTTCCGCGCTGTCAAGGAAGAACCGATTTGCAACCCTGCGCCGTAGCCTCTCTGGCTCCTTCTTTTTTTACTGGCTTCGTGTCGCATCAACGCGTGTGACGTGGTGGGAATGGACTATGATTGGTCCGCTCAGACTGTTGTTTCCGGTTCAGCGCGAAATCACCGCCATTGTCAAACATGATTTTTCTACACACAAAAATGGACCAAGCCAACGAGAGTTCAACAAAGAGCAAGTAGGATAACTTCTACAATGTCTCGTCAAGACATTATGAAGATTGCCAAATGGCAAGCCATTCGTGGGGAGGGGATTGCTGAAAATACGGGGCTGGGGGTTAGCCAGCGATTGAATAAAAAAATGGAAGAACCACCGAGGCAAGTAAAGTATGTGTGTGTTCGGAATCGAATGGCCACACGAAGCCGTGACCCAGTCGGCCAAAAACTGCCAGCTTTTTATCACTTTATGTCGTATTTTTGGTTGGTGCACTCCATCATTTATAGTGTACATATGTTTGCTGTGAGTCTGACTTATTTACTTGTCACAATTCAAGTACATGAAGAATAAAGCACAGGTTTGGTGTCAAAAGAGTTGTTTTGATGTTTAATTTTCAACAACAGACAGTTCACACACGATACATTATCACTGATTGAGAGTGCCTCAGTGCTTTTATGATAACGTTAACGTCAAGGCTTCCAACGCAGTTTGGGAAGTTCCATGGACACCAGAAATCCGCAGGAATCAGGTATTGCTTACAGGGCTTTAAAAAAAAAAAAAAAAAACCGACTGAAGACAAAATAGCCAACGAGAATTCTGGTGTCATAAAGTCTGAAGGAATCTGACCTTCTAGCCAGACCGCCGGAATCGCACCTGCCGAACCGCCGGACCCGAGGTGGCGCAGATCCAACGAGCTGGCCCGGCGAGACTCCAGCATTCCGGCCAAAAGGCCAAACTCCGCGCGTTCACCTTAGTCTTAACCCTTTGTACTGACTCCCTTTTGAAAGGTTTAAAGAAGGCTCACCAAAAACAAGTTAACAATTTATTCAGGTCGACAGCGATCAAAACGGCAAGGCGAAACAGAAACACGCAGGCAGGGAGCCAAGGTCATCCTATCACACGTCAACAAAAGGTTCCCGAGAAAAAAATGACAACGATTAGTTAAACATTCAGTCTTTTGAAGGCTCTCGCGGGGCAAGCCGTGGGCAGGAAGAAGTTTATGTTTGGGATTATTGACGATCTCCTGGAATGTATTACAACTGAGCTCCTTATCCCCAATTGTAAAAACATAATTATCTGCTGTGTCTACCGAGCTCCTGATTCAAATGTCCAGCTCTTTACTGACTATATGGAAAATATACTGTTTAAAACGAATAATAAGCAAGTCTTTTGTTGTGGAGACATTAATCTTGAGATATGTACAACATGTTGATTGATTTATACATTCATGTCTGATGAAACTGTCACAGTGATCTTTGTGTGCGGCAATGTTGCCACCATGTACACCTTAGGAATGTACCCTTTAAAGAGACTTATAAGAAAAGCATTTTGAGTCGCTACTTGCACACCAGCTGTGACAACACATAACACTTTTGCCACACACATAGCCACAACAAAATGTTCCCACAAAAGATAGATGCTAGAATGTCAGGGACAATGACAAAGCCATAACCTTGTACGCCCTGAAACTCAGACCCAGAGGCGTAGCAAGGGTCTCTGGGGGCCCCAGGCAACAAGCAACATGGGACCCTTCGAGAGTGTGCAAGTAAGGGGGACAGTTAGACTTGGAGCAATAGAAGAAAGAGTAGCAACACAAAAATACCACCGTCAGATGCGGAGGTATATACCTTTGTGTGAAATCAGTAGTCAGATTGGCCCTACGACCCACCAAATTCAAATTATTCCGTAAAAGCCACTGATTGGTGGACCAACAACCGAAATGAGTATTAAATTTGCTAATAAAATTGTTTAGGATTATTTTAGATGCATATATGTTATATTTTTCTTATAGAGTATTCAACGAGGAATACGAAAAACCCATTAATAGACTTTTTTGGAAAAATCCCCATTTTTTTAAGTAGTCACATGAATAATGAGGTGGCCTGTGAAAATCAACAAAGAAAACCTTGGGAAGGACCTTCCAGAGAGTACTTGGTGAGTCTTTAAACAATCATGTGGTATTAATGGCTGATTAGGCATTCTTAAACTTGTATAATCTACGTGACATGGTTAGTGCCGATTGGGATTGATAACCGAATCGTTAGATAATCTGCCAAATGATTCCATGGTATTGAAACACTCCCTACACTTGTCGCTGCGACAGTGCAGTAAAGCTGCTAGTGCTAAATCTGTTGGCCCTCTGGGGCCCCCTGCTGGCTGGGGGCCCTAGGCAATTGCCTGGTTTGCCCAATGGGACGCGACGCCTCTGCTCAGTCCACTAATCTGCTTGTGCACGAGACTGCTGTGTGATCAACAACCGCAATGGAGCTGCTTCTGGACGCTGAGTTATTGTTCAAACCAAGATTGTTGATTGTCTTATTGTGCAGTTTGTGGCCATGTGATGTATGTAACTGTACCATGTCTGATTGTGCGTCTTTAGCTGTATGGGGGGACGGCAAAATAATAAGCATATGCTTCTCCCGTCTGCCCTTGTCTTCTTCTTCGGTTCTTTCTTCCTTCGGGCAAATCATATCACATTTTGTAATTGTCAATGATTGTCAATGATACCGATGATGATGACAATAAATATTTCATTCATTCATTGTCTGTTTGTGGCTTGGACCGGAGGATTCGGGAGTTACTGTTGTCCGGGCAACGAGAGTTTTTGCAACCTCAGAGTAAAGGGGCTCTTGGAGTGTTGTCACTCGTGTTATCAGTTGGATATAGACCCTACCCACGTGACGTCACAACTCCTTCCTCCTGACTAGTGCCGCCCAATTGTCCGTCAACACATCATGTTTACCTGTTACGGCTACGTACATTCCTCCTATTTACGACGTGTTTTTCTGCTCGTTAACATTAATAATCAAAATGGTGAAGGCGTGTGTGGCGGTCGGTTGCAATAACAGAGAAGATAGACGGAGAAGACGGAGAGACTTGAAGTTCTACCGGATTCCGAGAGACCCGGAGAGAAGAGAGCGAGATGGGCTGCTGCAATTCGACGAGAAAACTGGGCTCCAAACGATTACCACAGATTATGTAGTAGTCATTTTATATCTGGTAAGATGCATTTAATATATATTTAGAGGGTTTTGGGCTGACAACCACAATTAAGATCATTGCTAGGCTAATCTCCGACAACATACACGTATGTATGTAGTGAGAGTGCTATCGCTAAACCATATACACGTTAAAAGCCCTAACTCCATTGACAAACGACATGAAATACATTAGACTTGACAGTGGATGTTAGCAATAACAAAAGATTTTGAAGTGAAAATTTCGTAACTCACCTTTCCAAGCACAAGATAGATTCCTGCCGAATTTTCGTGGACGAGGACCTGTTTCACCCAACCAGCAACGAAGTATTTATAAGCCTCCAAGCGCTTAAAGTTTTTCAAACTTTCGTGAGAATAGGCTGATTTTGTGTGGACAAGATAGTTGTACATATCAGGGTAGCTAGCAGATGTCAGGCAAATACGGCGGAGACAGCGGGTCGAAAAACATCGATTTAGGCATCAAATATGGATCTGGCGAATGGATAAACTGAAGCTTTTCCACATAACGCCTTTTATGCAACGCATCAAATGAGTTTACGGCATCCGAAAGCACCGGGTCTTCCATGAAATGCATTATAAATTGCTCGATCAATTGAGACCATTGATAATACAGACACAAAATGACGGACAAGGGGGCGGAACCATACAGCGAGCACGTGATTTTGTGACGTCGGTGGGTAGGGTCTATAGGGCGTTCTCCTGTGTTCTTTGTGTCGGGACAGAGCGTCCCGCCATTTGTTCTGGACTGTTCGGGAGAGCTGACTGCGAGAGTTGGTGCGTTAATCTTGCTCAGTCAGTTGTATGATGCATGCGCTGGTATTGGGTGTGTTAGAGTAATACAAACAGTCAAACAGTAAATACGAGAAACGATACTATTTCCTGATTGATTATATTAAGTGGGTTAGAATATTGTAAACAGTTAGACGGTGCCGACGAGAAAGTTGAAATCGCCTAAGTGGAGTACGTCGTAAAACTGGGACTACCTGTATTCTTATAAATCAAACAAATTATCAGATGTCGGTATGAATCTCACCTGCGTGATACGAGGGTGTGTACATTTGCTGTTGATGCCGTTGTGTTCCAGCCACTGGTTCTCAGGGTGCGGACAGTGCTGCTTAAGTGTGCAGCGGTTCTCTCCTTTACACCAAACGCAACCAAACAGCGGGTCCGCCTTCAGGCACAGGCCGCAGCTCCCACGCTGGGCGTCACATTTGTACAAATGGACTAGACCCGAGGTAGAGAATTCATGTAAGAGAAGTTCATTCAAGAGGAAAGTAAGAAGTGCAAAATGATTCCCTCACCCAAAAAGTCAGTGACAAACTAGTGCAAATAGGCAGAGAGCAACAAACAGCAGTTTCTTTGCCTCATTATGCTATTATCTGTGGTGCTTTACGCCTACGCACGTTTAACATATTATCACCATGGCAACAGGCCAGACGTTATCCTCCTAATTGCGATTAGACGGAGGTGTGATCTGTCCATCTCGTGACGCCCTGGGAGATGATGATGCTTCCTTTTCTTTTGCTGCTACCCGGGAGCTATCAATCCAAAGCCATGCTGTTTTTTCTAAAGTGTGATTTACATTGCTAGTGTCGTATAATCCTTAACTCTTTCATCCATAAGCGGATTTTAAGGAGGGGAAGAGGGGCTAGGCCCCCCCGGTGGCCGAAAAGTGTCATTGCATGAAACTGACTTTCCTATATACTGTACTATACTAGTATATAAAAGTTGTAAAGCAACAAAACTGCAACAAAAAAAATGAATGAAATGAACAAAAAAAAATTTTTTTTATAATGGGTCAAAATTATTTTTCGAACAGATTATGTGACTCGCACCTTAAACGGTCATTGGCTTTGCATGTAATTTTCAAAAAAAAAAAAAAAAAAAAAAATTATGGGAGGGCAATTTTATTTTTCAAATGATTTTTTTCTTTGATAGAAAACATTTTTGTTGTTGTGGATTGAAGCAACTTTTTTGGGGATCGAATAATTTAGACACACATGTCCTACCCATAATATGGCCCAAACACAAAAAGGATTGCTTCAATCAAAGAAAACTTTTTCAATGAAAAATGAAGTGTTCAAATGCAAATTTTGCAATCTCAAATATTTTTTCACGTTCAAAAACGTTTTCCCTGATTAAAATTTTTCTTTTTTTTGATTGAAGTGATTTTTCTTTTTGAAAATATATATTTTTTGAAGCAACTTATTTTTTGATTGAATAATATAGACAAAAACGTCCGAGCCAAAACGTGGCCGAAACACAAACCAACATTACTTCAACCAAACAAATTAAAAAAAAAAAAAAATTTTAATCAGAGAAAAATAGCTTTTGCATGCCATGCATTTTTTTGAGTTTCAATTTTTTTTCTCTTTTTTTGTTTTTGTTTTTGTTTTTGTTTGATTGAAGTGACTTTTTGGGGGGTTTAAAAATATATATTTTGAATGAAGCAACTTATTTTTTGATTGAATAATAAAGACAAAAACGTCCTAGCCAAAACGTGGCCCAAACACAAACCAATATTACTTCAATTAATAAAAAAAAATAAAAAATTAAAAAAAAATCAGAGAAAAATAGCTTTCGCATGCCATGCATTTTTTTGAGGTTCACATTTTTTTCTCTTTTTTTTTTTTTGATTGAAGCGACTTTTTTGGGGGTTTGAAAATATATATTTTGATTGAAGCAACTTTTTTTTGGATTGAATAATAAAGACACAAATCTACCTCCATATGGTTCCGCCCAGGGGATACAATTTTTGACTGGGGTACTACATTGGCACAACACCGGCAGGCGTACCATATTCAATGGATGATGATCTTGGCGAAAAGTATTGCCTGAAAAGTGGCATTTAGAATTCCCCCTCAAGAATGATGGGAAACAAAACCACTCATTGTCAAATTACTATTATAAATATTCGTGTAAGTTAATTTTATTGCTGACACTGTGTTTCGGGGTCATCAACATGTTGTGCCCCCCCCCCCCCCCCGCCCCAAAAGTCATACTCAGCCTATGCCTTAAATTAAAAAAAAAAAAAAAAAAAAAAAAAAAAAAAAAATCAATCAAAGAAAAATAGCTTTCACATGCATTTTTTTGAATTTCAAATATATCTTTGCATTCAAACACTTTTTTTTTTTTTTGAAAATATATATTTTGATTGAAGCAACTTTTTTTTGATTGAATATTAAAGACACAAATCTACCTCCATATGGTTTCGCCCAGGGGATACAATTTTTGACTGGGGTAACTACATTGGCACGACACCGGCGGGTACGATGACGATCTTGGTGAAAAGTATTGCCTAAGCAGCCTGATTTAGAAACCCCGCCTATGCTTTCATCGCCACTAATGATGAGAGGCATCCAATCAGTTGGTCCTTTATATTGTTTTGCCCGATTTAAATTAGTTGGTCACTAGTAGACGCCTAATCCATTTGAAGTGAGAGGGCTGGCAGCAAATAAACTTCGTTAAGCACTCTACGAGGAAATATCAGCCGAAGCTTGCCGCACCTCGGCACACCGCCCGCCTGTTGCCATGGAGACTAACTGTGAGGGCAGGAGTCGCCCTACTGCATGTCTGTGTTTATTAAAAGACAACGTGGACATTGCAAACGTGTTTTTGCTCGAAATTAGGAAATTAAGAGCGCGCTTTTTGACGCTCACCTTTGTTGTGGGCGGGGTTGTCGATACTGAAGTCGCCGTTCCAGATGACGGTCAGCTCCACGGGAAGGCTGCTCATCTCCATCCCGTCATAGAAGTACTGTCGCCAAGGCAACCGGGGGGTGGAGGAAATAACGGGGAGGTGCGAGGGAGAAAGTGTCCGTCATTATCTCCAGAGTACAAAAAAACAAGGGGTGACACTCGCTGCTGGCAACAGGTTGCTGTAAACACACTGAAGGGATCGTACGCACACACCTTTCAAAGACTATTTTCGTGTCGGACTTATCCTTTTCGGCGAAATTACAGTTTCCCTCCTTCAGTGCTCAATCAAAGTACAATATTTGGATTGTGTGATGATTATGCACACTAATCCCGCAGACACACAAGCAGTCAGAGTGATGAGGACAGGCATAAGGAGGAGATACTTTTGTATAAACACAAGAGCGCCATAAAGCCTTTTCCGCGCTAATCTGCTGCCAACATTGGAATACTGTTGCGGTGCGTGAGGACGACTTCTCACCGATGTGTTTTGACACTGCACCGAGGAGCTGTTGAAGCGCAGGGCGGGGACGCGGTGCTCGTTGCCCTGGATGGTCAACAGGCACTCGTAGCCTCGCTGGCCAGACTGAGGCTGGGGCAGGTTCTTGGCCCGCAGCGTGATGGGTTTCACCACGTTCACTGGCACCAGGATGCGCTCGGCCGGCAGCAGCTGGGGACACTCCTGAGAAAAACAGTTACACAACTTGTTCAGGATGCTGCATGGTTCTCAGGTTATTACTTTGAACGAGAATAAAAATTTCGTAGTTGTCGCAAGTTAAGAAATGGTTGGAAACTAGGGTTGTTCCGATCATGTTTTTTTTTTTTTTTTGGCTCCCGATCCGATCCCGATCGTTTTAGTTTGAGTATCTGCTGATCCCGATATTTCCCGATCCGATTTCTTTTTTTTTTTTTGCTCCCGATTCAATTCCAATCATTCCGGATAATTTTTCCCGATCATATACATTTTGGCAATGCATTAAGAAAAAAATGAATAAAACTCGGACGAATATATACATTCAACATACAGTACATGAGTACTGTATTTGTTTATTATGACAATAAATCCTCAAGATGGCATTTACATAATCAACATTCTTTCTGTGAGAGGGATCCACGGATAGAAAGACTTGTAATTCTTAAAGGATAAATGTGACCCTGTATATTGTGATAAAATATTGCCATCTAGTGTATTTGTTGAGCTTTCAGTAAATGATACTGCAGCCATTTAACTTCTGCCCAAATGCATGATGGGAAGTGCAACCATGACTGTGCGTAGTGGTACCAATTGATATATCTTCTCTGCGTTGGGAAATAAAATAGGGTGTTAAGAAAAAGATCAACTACTACCTTTCTTCCCCACATTGCTTCCCATGATATTACTAAATGTTGAGATTGGGTTTGTAAGTCTTCAGCCAATTAAGAAAAAAATTTATAGGCTGCCAAAATTCTCTCTACTCATTTAAAGTTGCCTTTTAACTCTATGTATACGTAATATGGTGCCATTATAGACTGAATGCGACATGATAGCCCTAGTTTAAGCCAAAACTAAAGACTCTGGATGAGTGTAAGACATTTTGTCTGTCACGTTAAATAAAATTAGAAAACGATTTAATTAAAAAAAAAAAAAAAAGTATATATATATATTAAAGAAAGGCATATCCGATATTTTTTTTGCCGATTCCGATACTTTAAAAATGACGTGATCGGATCCGATCGATCGGGACATATCTATTGGAAACCGTAAAGGTTTGACCCAAAAAGTACAGTGGGGCAAATAAGTATTTAGCCAACCACGAATTGAGCAAGTTCTCCCACTTGAAAATATTAGAGAGGCCGGTAAATCAGCATGGGTAAACCTCAACCATTAGATACATAATGTGGAAAAAAAAAAAACCAGAAAATCACATTGTTTGATTTTTAAATAATTTATTTGCAAATCATGGTGGAAAATAAATATTTGGTCAATACCAAAAGTTCATCTCAATACTTTGTTATGCACCCTCTGTTGGCAATAACGGAGGCTAAACGTTTTCTGTAACTCTTCACAAGCTTTTCACACACTGTTGCTGGTATTTTGGCCCATTCCTCCATGCAGATCTCCTCTTCTATGGGGTTGAGATCTGGGGACTGGCCAGGCCACTCCAGGACCTTGAAATACTTCTTACGAAGCCACTCCTTTGTTGCCCTGGCTGTGTGTTTGGGATCATTGTCATGCTGAAAGACCCAGCCACGTCTCATCTTCAATGCCCTTGTTGATGGAAGGACATTTTCACTCAAAATCTCTCGATACATGGCCCATTCATTCTTCCCTTTACACAGATCAGTCGTCCTGGTACCTTTGCATAAAAACATCTCCAAAGCATGATGTTTCCACCCCCATGCTTCACAGTGGGTATGGTGTTCTTCGGATGCAATTCAGTATTCTTTCTCCTCCAAACACGAGAACCTGTGTTTCTACCAAAAAGTTCTATCTTGGTTTCATCTGATCATAGCACATTCTCACAGTCCTCTTCTGGATAATACAAATGCTCTACAGTGATCCGCAGACGGGCCTGGACATGTACTCTCTTCAGCAGGGGGACACGTCTGGCAGTGCAGGATTTGAGTCCCTGGCGGCGCATTGTGTTACTGATAGTAGCCTTTGTTACTGTGGTCCCAGCTCTCTGTAGGTCGTTCACTAGGTCCCCCCGTGTGGTTCTGGGATTTTTTCTCACCGTTCTTGTAATAATTTTGACGCCACGGGGTGAGATCTTGCATGGAGCCCCAGATCGAGGGAGATTATCAGTGGTCTTCTATGTCTTCCATTTTCTAATAATTGCTCCCACAGTTGATTTCTTTACACCCAGCGTTTTACCTACTGCAGATTCAGTCTTCCCAGCCTGGTGCAGGTCTACAATTTTGTCTCTGGTGTCCTTCGACAGCTCTTTGGTCTTGGCCATAGTGGAGTTTGGAGTGTGACTGACTGAGGTTGTGGACAGGTGTCTTTTATACCGATAATGAGTTAAAACAGGTGCCATTAATACAGGTAACAAGTGCTGCCTTGTTAGACCTCATTAGAAGAAGTTAGACCTCTTTGACAGCCAGAAATCTTGCTTGTTTGTAGGTGACCAAATACTTATTTTCCACTCTAATTTGGAAATAAATTCTTTAAAAATCAAACAATTTGATTTTCTGTTTTTTTCCCACATTCCGTCTCTCATGGTTGAGGTTTACCCATGTTGACAATTACAGGCCTCTCTAATCTTTTCAAGTAGGAGAACTTGCACAATTGGCGGTTGACTAAATACTTATTTGCCCCACTGTAGTGACAAACATCCAATAAAACAAGACATACACAAATTCTAAAGAGAGATGTCATTAGAATGGTACTCTAGAACTTTTTGGGGAGTGGTTGAATTTAAGAACAGACCGAAAAGGAGGGAAAATTCCGTTAAATGACAAGAAGAGCTTGGGCATGTCAAAAAGGGTGAAGAAGAAGCCGAGCAGATAAGACGAGCCGGCGTGGCGCACGTTCAACCAGGCGATAACGCTCGCGTGGAGTTTATTAAAAGCCACTTGATTGAGTTTGCTTGAGTGACTGACTGGATGGCTCCTCAGCGAGGGGGGTGACACTATTCACAAAGTCATTATAGATAAATGACACACACACATAGAGCGAGAGGTGGTGTGTTTGCGCTTCATTTTCCTACATTTAGAGAACGAATATAAGTGGTAGGGTGCCGCGCACAGTTAATACACTTCAACAATGGCCGCCTTTAATGCAATCCGCCTGATGGAGGCGGAGGCAGACGAGTGTGACTTAAATCTAGAAGACACGGCCGGTAGCGCCGTATGCTGATGACGAGGTGTCCGAAGGCAACGCTTTGTCACAAAGGAGACAAATTGCGGGCTGATAGACGGAGCACCTCCTTGAGATAAACAACACAAGGCAGCGCCGTTTGCATCATGTGCTGCCATGGTGATGTGGAGTAGCGCTTCAATGAACCTTCAGTTTATGCCTGATGAATATTTATACTGCTTTCACTAAATACGTGTCTTAAAAGTACAATACAAATTGATCTTTTATCTGACAAGTAACACATTAGAAAAACGAGAAACAAAAATTGGTTTATTATTCATCTGTTTATTTGTAAACAAGGTAACACTTGACAATAAGGGTCCCCTAATTAACATTAGTTAATTCATTTTTAGACAATAACTCATGTTTAAGTAACATGACAGTAAGTCATTTAATCCATTATCTAACATTTATTAATATATTAATTAACATGAGTTAATGCATTAAGTTAATGCATTTTAAGACAATAAATGTTTAAGTAACATTACAATAATTCATATAATCCCTTATTTAACATTTAGTAATATATTGATTAACATTAGTTAATGCATAACCAGACAGTAACTAATAGTTTGGTAAAATTAAAAAAAAAAATATATATATATATAGGCCTATCAAGGGTTAGGGTTTGTTAATTTAAGCATTAATACGTTTTTAGTTAAGGGACACGTGTGCTATACTTTACAATAAGGGTCCAAAAAGCATTCAGTAATGGTTAATAAAGGTTAAGAGGGGTGAACTTAAGCATTTATAATTTCTTAGTTAAGGGATACGTGTGCTACCCTTTACAACAAGTGTCCAAAAAACATTCAGTAATGGTTAATTAAGGTTAAATAATACTTATGAGGTACGTTCACGTGAAATAACACCATACTTAAGGTTAGGTTAGTATAATAGCTATAATACATTACTTAACATTAATTCACATATACATGAGTGCATTAATAAATAGTTACTAATGTATACTTTTACTAGTAAGTGATTGTTATTTTAAAATGAGAAAAATTGCTCTGTTAGTCCTTGGGTGCTGCTTAACAAATGGCAAAAATAAAGAGGAATTGAAACCAATTTTTACCAAACAATTTAAGTCAGGTGTGCCTAATCATTGATTGGTAGTTTAACCCAGCCCACTATAAAACACACACGTGGTAAGAATTGTCTTGATGATAAGCATTGTCTGACGTGCATCATGGCTTGGTCAAAAGAGCTGTCTGAAGACCTGCGATCAAGGATTGTTGATGTGTATAAAGCTAGGATAGGATACAAAACCGTCTCTAAAAGTCTGGATGTTCATCAATTGACAGTCAGAGAAGTTGTCTACAAATGGAGAGAGTTTGGCACTGTTGCCTCTCTCCCAAGGAGTGGCCGTCCATCAAAGATGACGCCAAGAGTTCAGAGCAGAATACTCAGAGAACCATAGACTGTCTGCTAAAGACTTACAGAAATCACTGGCACAGTCCAATATCTATGTGCACACATCAACTATATGTATAATTATGGCCAAGAATGGTGTTCATGGGAGGACACCACGGAGGAAGCCACTGCTGTCTAAAAAAAAAATAAAACCCATTGTTGCTTGTTTAATGTTCGCAAAAAGGCACTTGGACACTCCACAGAAGTTTTGGCAAAATATTGTGTGGACTGATGAAACCAAAGTTGAATTGTTTGGGAGTAACAAACAACGTCATGTGTGGAGGAAAAATGGAACAGCTCACCAACATCAACACCTCATCCCCACCGTGAAGCATGGTGGAGGGAGCATCATGATTTGGGGCTGTTTTGCTACCTCAGGGCCTGGACAACATGCAAGCATTAATGGAAGAATTAATTCAAAAGTTTATCAGGATGTTTTGCAGGAAAACCTGAGGCCGTCTACCAGACAATTGAAGCTAAAAAGAGGATGGATGATGAAACAAGACAATGATCCAAAAAACAGAAGTAAATCAACTTCAGAATGGTTCAAGAAGAACAAAATACATGTTCTGGAGTGGCCAAGTCAAAGTCCAGACTTGAACCCCATTGAGATGCTGTGGCATGACCTAAAGACAACGAATCATGCCAGACATTCCAGGAATCTGACTGAACTAAAGCAGTTTTGTAGAGAAGAATGGGCCAAGATTGATCGATGTACCACACTGATCTGCAGCTACTGGAAGCATCTGGTTGAAGTTGGGGGGGCACAAAATATTAAAAGTGATGGTTCAAGTACTTATTTTTCCCCCTTTTGTCATTGTTTGCATAGTCTCCACATTAAAATATGAAACCTATAAATGTTTGGGTGCTTTTAGTGAAAACAGACACTGTTTTTTCATCTGTGTGATTTTGACAAAGATGAAATCACATTTGATGGTGATTTTATGCAGAAATGTGAGAAATTCCAAAAAGTTCAGATACGTTTTCATACAACTGTATACAATCCTCATTTCTGTGTGTAGGTACTACTGATAGTAGTGGTGATGCCAGCCATCACATTCTGAGATTTATGCTGACGTTAAGTTGATGTAATGTCAGTTGTGTTTATCGCCAGCCTCACACCCCCTCTTGGACGCACGGGATGTGATAAATAATAGGGGCGGCACAGATACGCCCGCTGTACACTTGCACATAGACACACACACACTTTCCCATAAATAAAAACCATCAGGCTCCACGTGGTGGAGAGATGAAAGCAGAGAACGGAGTTAAAGTGCAATTGACCAACTTTTAGAAGACTTTTAATCACAAAGGGCATCAAATCAATGAATTTGATCTTATTGGCAGGGGTTAATTTGTGCCGGATCCCGCCGGAACAAGATCCGGCATCTCTTCATTTTGGCCTTCCCGTGTTCTGGGACTTATTTAGGCAGATCCGGCACTTCTCAAGTATAGAAAATAATAATAACAGAAAATTTTTTTTTTTTTAAATGTATAAAATAGAATAACAATATCCATAAATTCATTTACAGAACAAATCCCAAGAATTGTGTGTTGTTTATAAAAATTTAATGTCATTTGAAAAGCTGGACCAACAAATCACATTGTTTTTAGCACCGTTTTCTGCATATGTTCCGGGACCTGTGCCTGTCTCGTCATCCCTGCGCTGTCATACAGTCGGGCAAATAAGTATTTAGTCAACCACTAATTGTTCTCCCACTTGAAAATATTAGAGAGGCCTGTAATTGTCAACATGGGTAAACCTCAACCATGAGCGACAAAATGCGGGGAAGAAAAAAAAAACCCAGAACATCACATTGTTTGATTTTTAAAGAATTTATTTGCAAATCATGGTTGAAAATAAGTATTTGGTCAATACCAAAAGTTAATCTCAATACCTTGTTATGTACCCTTTATTTGGCAATAACGGAGGTTAAACGTTTTCTGTAAATCTTCACAAGCTTTTCACACACTGTTGCTGGTATTTTGGCCCATTCCTCCATGGAGATCGCCTCTAGAGCAGTTATGTTTTGGGGCTGTTGTTGGGCAACACGGACTTCCAACTCCCTCCACAGATTTTCTATGGGGTTGAGATCTGGCATCATGGCACCATTCATTCTTTCCTTTACACATATCAGTCGTCCTGGTCCCTTTGCAGAAAAATAGCCCCAAAGCATGATGTTTCCACCCCCATGCTTCACAGTGGGTATGGTGTTCTTCGGATGCAATTCAGTATTCTTTCTCTTCCAAACACGAGAACCTGTGTTTCTACCAAAAAGTTCTATTTCGGTTTCAGCTGACCATAGCACACTCTCCCAGTCCTCTTCTGGATCATCCAAATGCTTTCTAGCGAACCGCAGATGGGCCTGGACGTGTACTTTCCTCAGCAGGGGGACAAGTCTGGCAGTGCAGGATTTGAGTCCCTGGCGGCGCATTTTGTTACTGATAATAGCCTTTGTTACTGTGGTCCCAGCTCTCTGTAGGTCATTCACTAGGTCCCCCCGTGTGGTTCTGGGATTTTGGCTCACCGCTCTTGTTATCATTTTGATGCCACGGGGTGAGATCTTGCATGGAGCCCCAGATCGAGGGAGATTATCAGTGGTCTTGTATGTCTTCCATTTTCTAATGATTGCTCCCACAGTTGATTTCTTTACACAAAGTGTTTTACCTATTGCAGATTCAGTCTTACCAGCTTAGTGCAGGTCTACAACTTGGCTCTGGTGTCCTTCGACAGCTCTTTGGTATTGGCCATAGTGGAGTTTGGCGTGTGACCGACTGAGGTTGTGGACAGGTGTCTTTTACACCGATAATGAGTTAAAACAGGTGCCATTAATACAGGTAACGAGTGGAACCTCGTTAGACCTCGTTAGAAGAAGTTAGACCTCTTTGACAGCCAGAAATTTTGCTTGTTTGTAGATGATCAAATACTTATTTTCCACTCTAATTTGGAAATAAATTCTTTAAAAATCAAACAATGTGATTTTCTGTTTTTTTTCCCCCACGTTCTGTCTGTCATGGTTGAGGTTTACCCATGTTGACAATTACAGGCCTCTCTAATCTTTTCAAGTAGGAGAACTTGCACAATTGGTGGCTGACTAAATACTTATTTGCTCCACTGTATGTACTTGCGTTCCGGCACCTTATGATTTACAAATTAAGCACTGCTTATTGGTTTAGGATCTGATGGCATCAAGTTATAATTTTGCGTGATCTAGAAAACGAAGAGTTTAAAACTTGAGTTCAAGCTATTGTTGAGCAAACACTGTCATGAGCCCAAGTCTCGATTCTGCACCATTCCTTGCGAGTCGACCCTTCGCGCTGACCCTAGTTTGCTTCATTCTTGTTGGGGAACCTGCTTAGATCCACTAATTGGAGGCTGGTGGGAGGTGTGAAGGGCGGCGACGGCGACCCAACAGGAAGCGGCGTGGGAGCTGTGAAGGCCTTTTCCTCGGCGTAGTTTCAAGTCACGTAATTATAGCCAGAGCGAGGTGTGAAGATGAGGGACATCTCCAGCTTTCGCACATTTCCTGTGGAGATCTCGAGTGAAGCCGCTCTTTCCTGGGATGCACTTCGCCACCTCGACATTTCCAATCGTCCACCATCTCCTATTACGGAGATGGGCAACTAGCAGCTATTCAAGCTGGCATTTCGCTGGCTTAATAAAATCATCCTGATCGATATAGTTCTGGTAAATAAACTCCTCGGAATTGATCAGTGCGACTCAGAAGCACTTAATGCTCCTTTTGCGCCGAGTGGTAGTCACCATTGTTTAGCATAAACTGGAAAAAAATAGTGAGGTTAATAAGGAAGTTGGAAGGCCCCAAAGAAGAGCTCAACGCGCAGGTAAACATTGCTAATTGGGTAAACAGCCACAGCTTATTCCCACTATAACGGCGTGACCGAGAATATTTTTGTTGTCAGGCTAATCCCGCCGGCTAAATCCTTGAGACGTGTGAAGGACAAAGTTTGGCAAGTGTCTGAGCCGTGTGCCCTGTGCCACCGCCAGCATGAATAAAACAGCACCAGCTCCATGCCCGGCGCGGGTTTTAACGCCACGCCGCCGTGCATACTAACAAAAGGCTCAACCAGTGGGAAGAGAAGCGGAATGGCTATCATTAGCATAGCGTGGAAGGATTATTCCCAAAGCCGCTCGGAATCTCTTCATTGTATCGGAGGCGGAAAGATCAACGCCGACTTGTTGCCGTTTTGGGAGAGGAGTCGAGTGCTCGACCTCGGATCGGAAGGGTTAATAAAAGGCAAATTAAAAGTCATTAAGGCTGCAAAACACCTGCTTTCCCGGAGCGCGGCTCATCAAGACGGACCGTGTCATTAATGTGCAAATGCATAATCCCTCTCGCTTTATTTGTGGCTTTCCTTGAAAGTCGGCAACACAATGGGAAGAGGATTGGCACATTATTATCCTCAGTCAATATTGACCGGCAGCGCCTGAGTTAATTGGAAAAGTAAACCGGCAAAGACTGAGGTCTGACTAAGCAGACGGTTCAAAAGGATAATGGAAGGCGTTGGCAAGGAGGGAAAATAATATCTTGTGCCCAGGTTGAATGGCTCCGGGGAAATATTGGCGGTATAACACAATGGCGAGCAGACTTCTCATCAAACCAGACAATCTGGCCCGCCGCGTCCCTGCGTTCATCCAGACGGATGCCAGCGCCACTGATCTTCATCATAGCTCACCTCGGGCATGGATTAACCTGCCACCAACTCCCAGCAAGGCTGTCCTGCTTTACAAAAAGTGTAAAAGACACACGCGGGCACATTTCCAAACCGTCCTTTGCGGCCACGCGTCCGGATGAAAGTTAAGACATCTCCATACCGTTCAACCCGAGGCCGTTGGCGAGCTTACAAATTGTGATGTATGCCCTTACAAATTGGTCACTATTCTTTAAGGCTGTCAAAATTATCGCGTTAACGCGCGGTAATTAATTTTTTAAATTAATCACGTTAAAATATTTGACGCAATTAACACACATGTCCCACTCAGACAGTATTCTGCCTTTTGGTAAGTTTTACAGCAAGGCTTTTTGTGCTGTCTAACAGCGAACTCTTGTGGTCGCTTTGCGACATGGTTTATTTTTTTCTTGCCATTTCAATATGGCTGCACGACGTCTCGGGCTGACGCCTACGTTGTAATGTTGTGCTTATATGATCCTTGGACAAGATTTGTCCGTAAGTATGGTTGTTGTAAAGAATGTACATATCATGTTAGTAAGCGAAATGTTATATTTTTTGTATGAGACGCTTTTTGTTTATGTTTAGTGAACCTGTATAGCGTGCTAAGCTAACGTTGTTGCTAATGCAATGCTTGTGTACTTTTTTTTGGTAGTTTTACGACGGTCTAAAGAGGACAATGGTTTGAGGCTATGTTATTAATAAATCAGACGAAAAAGGAAGAAGTCTGATTATTAAGGCGTCGTTCACTAGCTGTCTAGCTTTGGAAAAAGTAGACGCTTCGGAGTGAGGACAGCATAGACAGATTTAAATGACAGTTGAGTGAAATGCCCACTACAGTCCTTATGTACCGTATGTTGAATGTATATATCCATCTTGTGTCTTATCTTTACATTCCAACAATTTATTTTACAGAATATATATATAATTTACAGAAAAGTATGGCATATTTTATAGATGGTTTGAATTGCGATTAATTACGATTAATTAATTTTTAAGCTGTAATTAACTCGATTAAAAATTTTAATCGTTTGACAGCCCTACTAATCTTACAACGTTGTATATAGCGTGCAATATGAAACAAAAATAAAACTCAATTTTTAAAATAATTAGGGCTGTCAAACGATTGAAATTTTTAATTCAGTTAATCAAAGCTAAAAAATTATTTCATGATAATTAATTGCAATTCAAACCATTTCTAAAATATACCATATTTTTCGGTAAATTATTGTTGGAATGAAAAGACACAAGAGGGATATATACATTGAACATACTGTACATACAGTGGGGCAAATAAGTATTTAGTCAACCACCAATTGTGCAAGTTCTCCTACTTGAAAAGATTAGAGAGGCCTGTAATTGTCCACATGGGTAAACCTCAACCATGAGAGACGGAATGTAGATAACAAAACAAAACAAAAAAAAAAAAACAGAAAATCACATTGTTTGATTTTTAAAGAATTTATTTCCAAAATAGAGTGGAAAATAAGTATTTGGTCAATACAAACACGCAAGATTTCTGGCTGTCAAAAAGGTCAAATCAACACATGCGCAGAATGACCCAAGTGTTGCCTCAAACAGTTCACAATGACGCCGTTTTAGCACATTGAGAGCAAAAGGCAGAGAAATGCGAGTGGACACAGGCATTCATTTGACCACGCCTTTTATTGGCCTAAGCTTTGGCAGCCACTACTGACTGTCATGATCGCCCAACTTCCCATCATGCATTTGGGCGGAGCAGGAGACAATCTTTTTCTTAACACGCCTAATTGAACACAAGGCAAAACATATTGTATACCATTTGCAGCCACTACTGACAGTCATGGTTGCCCAACTTCCCTTCATACATTTAGTTGGAACAGTTAAGTCGCTACAGTATCATTTAGTGAAAGCAAAACAAAAATAATATTCCTAACTCTCAAAAAAATAATGTTCACAAAAAGAAAAGCGCTCAATGCAAAGAAAACTGGCATTCCCAATCGAAATAGCTATGCAAAATACACATGGCTGGATCTGTAATTAATTTAAAACTCGCCATTGACACCTTGTGGTGTATTTCAATCATTTTTACGTAGTTAAAGACACTGTGGAAGAGCCCGATCTGACTTTTTTTTACTTATTACTTTTTGATTGAAAATTTCACAAATTTTATTAAAACGAAAACGTTAAGAACTTACAATAAAAATAAGAAAATATAAAATTACTATAACCTATACTCAAATTTATCTTTTAAGAACTACAAGTCTTTCTATCCGTGGATCACTTTAACAGAAAGAATGTTAATAATGTTAATGCCATCTTGTGGATTTATTGTTATAACAAATACAGTACTTATGTACAGTATGTTGAATGTTTATGTCCGTCTTGTGTTTTATCTTTCCATTCCACCAATAATTTACAGAAAAATATGGCATATTTTAGAGATGGTTTGAATTGAGATTAATTACGATGAATTTTTAAGCTTTGATTAACTCGATTAAAAATTTTAATCGTTTGACAGCCCTAAAAATTAAAGATGTCCCGATCGATCGGGATGCCGATTGATCGGGTCCGATCACGTCATTTTCAAAGTATCGGAATCTGCAAAAAAAAAACGGACATGCCTTTTTTTAATATATATATATATATATTTTAAATTAAATTTTTTTCTAATTGTATTTAATGTTACAGACAAAATGTCTTACATTCCTCCAGAGTCTTTAGTTTTGGCTTAAGGTAGGGCTATCAAATTTATCGCGTAAATGACGGGAATTTTTTTTTTTTTTAATTAATCACGTTATAATATTTAATGCAATTAACGCATGCGCTGCACGACCTACTCATGCATTGTCGCGTTCAATCTATAATGGCACCGTTTTACCTATTGTATATATAGAGCTAACAGGCAACGTAAAATGAGTAGAGACAATTTTGGCAGTCTTTGCAGCCTCTTTTTAATTGGCTAAAGCCTTAAAATCCCTCTCTCAACAATTAAAAATATCGTGGGAAGCAATGTGGGGAAGAACGGTAGTGGTTGAGCTTTTCCTTAACACCCTATGTTACTTCCCAACGCAGAGAAGATATATCAATTGGTGCCACTACGCACAGTCATGGTGGCATTTCCCATCATGCATTTGGGCAGAACAGTTAAATGGCTACAGTATCATTTACTGAAAGCTCAACAAATACACTACATGGCAATATTTAGTCACAATATAGAAAGTCACATTTATCCTTTAAGAATTACAAGTCTTTCTATCCGTGGATCCCTCTTGCAGAAAGAATGTTAATAATGTAAATGCCATTTTGAGGATTTATTGTCATAATAAACAAATACAGTACTTATGTACTGTATGTTGAATGTATGTATTCGTCCGAGTTTTATTCATTTTTTTCTTAATGCATTGCCAAAATGTATATGATTGGGAAAAATTATCGGGAATGATTGGAATTGAATCGGGAGCAAAAAAAAAAAAGCAATCGGATCGGGAAATATCATGGCAGGTACTCAAACTAAAACGATCGGGAGCGAAAAAACAGAATGCATAAATGCAAAAATGCATGAAAAACGTACAGATTTTGAACGTACGGCGTAAAATCTGTGCTCACTTGTACAAATTACGCCGAAACAGTACAACTTGACAGGTATGCATCTCCTAGTGATTAGGTAACAGGAATATGCGGCCAGAACCGCGCTGGATGTGAAAAGGCGAGAAATGGAAGCAGCTGCCAGTATGATTGATAATTCACAGCCGCTAAGCTGTGTCAGGGAATAGGGACGGCCACCCGGATATCGCTTTTATTACCTTCCGTCGACCGAGCCAATTGCTGAAAGGTGTTTCGGTCTCCAGAACGACCTCACACACACAAGCCAAACATCAACCCATTCAAATGTTTTATCGCTACTGGCTGCAATTCTGGACCGGATGCTAACTCACCTCTGGCTTCTTGACTCGACCCTCCTGGAAGGAGCACGTGCGCGGGTCGTGTGTGCAGTCGTGTCTGTATTTGCACCAGTGGCATTGATACGGGCTGCTCACACATGACAAACAGCTAAAAAAAGGAGAAAAAAAAATGTCAATCTGTTCACAAAAATAAAAACAGAACCGCATAAGACTTACGACTTGTGCACGCTGCAGTTGTAGAAAACAAAACTGGTGTTGGCGAAGGCCAAGCCGGTCTCTTTGGACTTGAGGTAGAGTTGCACGATCTGGTGATCGCCTGGAGGAAACGCAACGTGTTACGATGTGGAATTTTATCACTTGTTCGCACGCCAATAGAGGAGCCGCAAGTGTTACGCTTGTTGCGACGGGAGGTTGTGAAATCATCCCTGCAACCTTGCGAGAGACGATAAGGTAGGAACAAGTCTCCCTCGGGACGGCAAGCGGTCTGTCAAGGAGTCTCAGACGAGCTAAAGTGGGAATGCGATGAAACGCTGTACCTCGTCTGTGTCCTTTTGTCTGGCTCTAATGAAGGGCTTCATGTTTAATTCATTATACACACACGCACACACGCCGTCACACGGGTCACCTCGCCACCGTCAACGCGGCCCACTCATTCTCCTAGCCTGGCTAACAAAGAGGGAATCATTCATCAATCAAGGTAAAGCGCCCCTGACAGTGGATCCGTCCTAATTAGGCCCCCTAAAAGTTACCTTGAAGGCTGCTAAAGCTAACTCCCCCTTCCTCCCAAGCCCCCCTCTCTCGGTGTCAACCAAGAACTGGATAATTAGTCCCAGGAAAAGGACTAAAATAGAATTTCCGGAGAGATTTGCTTTCTTACTTTTGTCGACGACGACACGCGGCATCTCCTTCTCGGCCGGGGAGAAGCACTTGATGCGGTTGCCCTCCACCAGCCCGTTCATCTCTGCCAGGTCTTCGAAGGTGCAGTTAACCCCTGCGGACAGCTCTGGAACGTTGTGGGCTTCCAGGACCAACTATAGGAGAAAAATAAAAGATGGGAAAATGTATTTAACATGCTTGAAATCGGTGATCAGGCGGGGAAATGCGACAAGATCATGATGGATACCACTAATGCAGATGAAACAATGAAAAACATTCAGTTCTATCACAGCGGAGTTTGACTTTTGGGGCGGGGGGGGGGGGGGGGACAACATGTTGATGACCCGGAAACGCAGTGTCAGCAATAAAATTAACTTACAAGAATATTTAATAGTAAGTTGACTTTGAGCCTTTTTTGTTTCCCCTCGGGGAATTCTAAATCAGGCTGCTTAGGCAATACTTTTCGCCAAGATTGTCAACCATTGAATATGGTACGCCTGCCGGTGTTGTGCCAATGTAGTTACCCCAGTCAAAAATTGTATCCCCTGGGCGGAGCCATATAGAGGTAGATTTGTGTCTTTATTATTCAACCCAAAAAATGTTGCTTCAATTAAAAACAAATGTGTTTGAATGCAAAAATAAAATTGAAACTCAAAGAAATATTTTTAAAAAATGCATGTGAAAGCTATTTTTCTTAGATTTTTATTTTTTTTTTCAATCTTTTTTTTGGATTAAAGTAATGTTGATTTGTTTTTGGGCCACATTTTGGCTAGGACATTTTTGTTTTTATTATTCAGTCAAAAAACAAACAAAAAAAATATATATAATATATATAATAATATATAATAAATAATATGAAATAAGTAAAAAATATAGATATTAAAAACGAAAATCACTTCAATCAAAAAAAGAAAAATTTCAATCATAGAAAAAGTTTTTGAATGCGAAAAAATATTTTAAGATTGAAAAATATACATTTGAACACTTAATTTTTCATTGAAAAAGTTTTCTTTGATTGAAGCAATCCTTTTTGTGTTTGGGCCATATTATGATTATGACATTTGTGTCTAAATCATTCAATCCCCCAAAAAAGTTGCTTCAATCAAAATATATACATATTTTAGGTCAAAGAATTATAATTTTTAAAAAATATTAAATTTATTTTATTTATATTATTTATAAATTTATTTATTTTAATTTATTGAAACTTTTTTTTTATTTAAAAAAATAAAAAAAATAATAATTATATGCAAAGCAAATGACCATCTAAGGTGCACGAAAAATAATTTTGACCCATTATAAAAATATTTATTTTTGTTCATTTCATTCATTTTTGTTGCAGTTTTATTGCTTTTCAACTTTAATATATATAGGACAGTCAAATACATGCAATTACACTTTTCGGACACCGTGCCCCCCCCCCCTAAAATCCACTTATGAGTGCTATGAAAAAGTATCTGAACCTTTTGGAATTTCTCACATTTCTGCATAAAATCACCATGAAATGTGATCTGATATTTCTTAAAAATCACACAGATGAAAATACAGTGTCTGCTTTAACTAAAACCACCCAAACATTTATAGGTTTTCATATTTTAACGACGATAGTATGCAAACGATGAAAGAAGGGGGAAAATAAGAGGCCGTTTACATGGTGACTCTCTTTGGTGCACGGCCACTCCTTGGGGAGAAGCAACAGGGCCAAACTATCTCCATTTGTAGACAACTTCTCTGACTGTCGATTGATGAACATCCAGACTTTTAGGGATGGTTCTGTATCCTTTCCCAGCTTCATACAAATCAACAATCCTTGATTGCAAGTCTTCAGACAGCTCTTTTGACCGAGCCATGATGCACATTTTTTACCAGGTGTGTGTTTTATAGTGGGCGGGGCAGCTTTAAACCACTCATCAGTGAATGGGCACATAGCTGACTTAAAATGTTTGGTAAAAAATGGTTTCAATTGCTCTTTAAGTCTCCTTAGGCCAGTGCTTCTCAATTATTTTCTGGTATGCCCCTTCCAGGAAGACGTAAACATTCTGCCCCCCCCCCCCCCCAACTCTCTGCTGCCACTGTAAATATACTGTAGTATCATGTGTCTATAAAAATCTTATTATTATAAGTACACCTCTGTATAACATTGTGTCCTTTTTAATATTAAAGATGAAAAAAAGTAAAAAAAAGAAAAAAGTAATCATAAATTCAAATTGATTAGCAACATTAACTTGAGAGGGCAATATGCCAAACTATTAGACTGAAAAAACAGAAAAAATAATAGAACAAAAACAACAGTGTCATTGGACCGAGTGGCAGTTTTTATTATTGCTGCGGGCAGTATCAGCTCCTTTGCTGTGGTGTTTGGTTATTTTGCATTGAGCAAATTGGTATGCCTCCTTATGTGATGCTGACAGTGCTCGCTGGTTTACTGATGTAACACTGATAAAGCGGGATGATTGTTTGCAATATTTGGCACGTTTTCACTGGGAAAAAAGAATTCCTGCTGTCCGCTGCGAACATTTTTAGACAAAGTAAACAGACTGGTCTTTCCTCGTCTCTCACTGTACTAAAAGTCAAAGCCAAAAGCCAAATGCTACATATGCTTCATCATATTTCTTCATCTTAGCATTTCATATCTCCAGTGCTCTTTGCTGTGTTCTCTTGTTTGGTTAAAAAATACTTCGTTTATGCTGAAAATGAGAGCGCCACTGCCACCCACTCAGTGGAAGTGCAATTACACTTTATTCTAGTACGGCAAAAAAGTATGTTCCCCAAGGTCACATGTGCCACCCCCAGCATCACTCCACGGCCTCGCTGGGGAGGGGGGGGTCACTATTTGAGAAGTACTGCCTTAGGCAGAGGGTTCACTGACTTATTTTTCCCCCTTCTATCATTCTTTGCATGCTATCCTCATTAAAATATGAAAACCTATCAATGTTTGGGTGGTTTTAGTTAAAGCAGACACTGTATTTTCATCTGTGTGATTTTGACAAAGATCAGATCACATCTGATGGTGATTTTATGCAGAAATGTGAGAAATTCCAAAAGGTTCAGATACTTTTTCATACCACTGTTGGAACGAGTTCAAAGTCCCAACATTGCAAATATTCCTCAAGATTAAAAGTATGCAGTTTCACTCTCCCCTTCTAAAAATGCAGCATCAGCTCAGCACCTGGTGGACTTTGTTCGGTCGAAGACAGTCGGAGGGAAAAACGCCGTCCTTGAATACAGAGCGGGGGAAGCAGGTGTACGGGGGTCAAAACCGGAATATACATATTGATGGGACAAGCACGTCTGCGGCGGTCCTCGGTCAAGGCTCTGATTTGCAGCGAAGCCCGTTCACACTTGGCCAGAGCTGCCTCAGCAACCAAGGAAGGGCCGAGCTCAGCTGTTTTTAGATTGTGCTTTAATGAAGTCAGACTGCAGGGGTCTAGGCCTTCTAGGTTTTCCAATAAGTTCCATTGCCTATTTTCAAACAACAATAATAACAATTCCATTGCATTATCTTCCTAATATGAAGTTAAAGAAAGGTGAAGGAGAATGTCCCACATGTGGCCTACCGTCATCCACTCGGGATATGTGCGCCCTCGCCTTTGGGTAAAACTCCACACTCCGAAAAGGTTAAACACTCATGCGGAGTCTCCGAATGAGCCCGATCACACATACGCACACACCAAGACATACACACACGCGCAGTCTATGAATACCATTAAAGTGGCGCAGAGGTGGAAAAGCAACAATGGTGTGCGTGACCCTTGGAGCAACACAGATGGGAAATGATCATTCAGGCCTGACCTCAGTAAATCAAATAGTATGGTACAGGGTGCTCACTGGCTTCTCATGCACAAACCATATTTAAGGCTCAAAGGGGAAATGGAAAAATGAGCATCAATGCTGTGTTTGAGTTATGAAGAGGTTGCAATAAAAAAGGCCAAACGGACTGGTAGGAGGGCGAGTAAACATGGATGCGTGTGGGGGAACACGTTAGTGGCGCTTTGAGGAAAGGTCAAAGATAAGCAGGCAACTTAGCACAATGTCACTTACAGCTACAAATCAAGTCAGAAACCTTGGCGTAATTATTGACTCAGACCTAAAATTTGATAGCCATCTAAAGTTCGTCACTAAATCCGCTTATTACCACCTAAAAAATATAACCAGAATTAAGGGGCTTCTGACTCAACAAGACATAGAAAAACTTATGCATGCATTCATTTTCAGGAGATTGGACAATTGCAACGGTATATTTACAGGTCTTGATAAAAAATCAGTCAGGAAGCTGCAGCTAGTACAGATTGCTGCAGCCAGAGTCCTCACAAATACAAGGAAGCTGGACCACATTACACCGGTTTTGAAATCGCTACACTGGCTTCCAGTGACTCAAAGGATAGACTATAAAATACTACTGCTCGTCAACAAAACACTTAATGGCCTTGGACCAAAATACATGCTTGACTTGTTAGATTCCTACGAGACATCTAGACCCCTAAGGTCGTCTGGAACCGGTCTTCTGCATGTTCCAAGAACAAGAACCAAGCAGGGTGAGGCAGCATTTAGTTATTATGCTCCTCACCTTTGGAACAAGTTACCTGAATGTCTGAAGTATGCTCAAACTGTTAGCTCTTTTAAATCAGGGCTAAAAACGCTTTTGTTTAGCACTGCATATCCATAACTGTCTATATATTTCAATCTACTTGCTTTCTATTCCTCTTGTGCTTATACCCATTGCTGATTTCAATTATTATTATTAGTAGTAGTAGTAGTTTTTGTTTTATTTTTATTTTTGTTTTATTTTTATTTATTTATTTTATTCTATTTGTGATTAAATGAGATCTTTTGTCTTGGTTTCTACGTTGTATTGATTTAAATGTGATTTTTATGATCTTCATGTGATGTAAAGCACTTTGAATTGCCTTGTGTTGAATTGTGCTATATAAATAAATTTGCCTTGCCTTGCCTTGAGATACGAGTATACAGACTTTTTTTTGCGAGAATAGCAATGTATTCATTACTGAGGAGCTGACTCTTCAGTTGCAGAACATCAGTATATTTGTACACGTGGTATGCTGCCCCCAGGTGGCTAATGCTCATACACAAGAAGGAGCAGCACAAGATCCAGTGAATTAAAGCAGAACATGTAGCAAATGTTCAGACCGCAGGTCTTCATGCACAATTCAAATTTTTCGTCATCTTTTTTTTTTGTTTGTTTTTTTTTTTGACGTGCCTATTAAGACTGCCTTTTTCCATTGAGCCTGTGAAAATATTACGTATGCGCACTAATTCGCAGTCCAACACGCGCTGACTAAACTGACTAAATGCGCAGAGGCATCAAAACAAATGACAACATATGCTGGCTCTACGTCATTCTGGGGTGATCATATTTTGATTTCCAAAAAGAGGACACAAATAACAGACATAAAAAATCCCTGTTTTGTCTTATATTCAACGTTCACATGATTAATAGAACACATGCACGCACTCTTGACGCACACACATACGGTCAGTTTGCCCTGACTCCCGGCCATTTAAGCAATATTGAAATATTGCTCATTTGGCGCCTACTCTGTTTTTTTTCCATTTTAATTTTTTTTTTCATGACTTTGGTCAAGGCCGCCTCCTGTCTAGAAGCAGAGTTCAAGCTAGACGATAACGGTAAAGCACAGCTCTATCGCTAACATCCTCGCTGCCTCTTTTGCTAATTGCTGTCGTAATTGCTGCATATAGTGGTAAGAAAAAGTATCTGAACCTTTTGGAATTTCTCACATTCCTGCATAAATTCACCATCAAATGTGATCTGATCTTTGTCAAAATCACACAGATGAAAATGCAGTGTCTGCTTGAACTAAAACCACCCAAACATTCATAGGTTATATTAATATTTTAAAGAGGATAGCTTGTAAACGATGACAGAAGGCATGACATTAAATTCTCATAGACACTCGAAGGCAAAGAACGCATTTTGGGAAAATGAACAATCAGAGGGGATGGTTACTATAAAAAAAAATAAAAAAAACTTAATCACTATGAAATCTGAATGTCAAAAATTGATATTCGATATTTTCTGCGTCCTATATGGTATACTGGGGACGGGTTTCAATAAGCTTCGGCTTCTCCCGTCAGCCCTTTTCTTTTCGGGTTGAATTAATTGTAAACACATATACAGTAAATGCTGTATGTGCCCATGCCCAATCACTAATGGGTGGTTTAAAGATGCCCAACCCACTATGAAACACACACCTGGCAAGAAGCGTCATGATGAGAAGCATTGTCTGATGTGCATTATGGCTCGGTCAAAAGATCAGTCTGAAGACCTGCGATCAAGGATTGTTGATTTTGATAAAGCTGGGAAACGATACAAAACCATCTCTAAAAGTCTGGATGTTCATCAGCCCAAGGAGCGGCCGTCCACCAAAGATGAGGCCAAGAGTTCAACGCAGAATACTCAGAGAGGTTAAAAAAAAGAACCCTAGAGTATCTGCTAAAGACTTACAGAAATCACTGGCACAGTCCAGTATCTTTGTGCACACATACACTTAATATAAAACTATGGCCAAGAATGCTGTTCATGGGAGGACTTCACAGAGGAAGCCTCTGCTGTCTAAAAAAAAAAAAACATTGTTGCTTGTTTAATGTTCGCAAAAAGGCGCTTGGACACTCCACAGAGGTTTTGGCAAAATATTTTGTGGACTGATGAAACCAAAGTTGAATTGTTTGGGAGTAAGAAACAATGTCATGTGTGGAGGATAAATGGACCTGCTCACCAACATCAACACCTTATGCCCACCATGAAGCATGGTGGATGAAGCATCATGATTTGGGGGCTGTTTTGCTTCCTCAGGGCCTGGACAACTTGCAATCATAATGTAAGAATTAATTCAAAAGTTTATCAGGATGTTTTGCAGGAAAACCTGAGGCGGTCTGTCATATAGTTGAAGCTAAGAAGAGGATGGATGATGCAACAACACAATGATCCAAAACACAGAAGGAAATCAACTTCAGAATGGTTTCAGAAGAACAAAATACATATTCTGGAGTGGGCATGTCAAAGTCCAGACTTGAACCCCATTGAGATGCTGTGGCATGACCTAAAGATAGTGATTCATACCAGACATCCAAGGAATCTGACTGAACTACAGCTGTTTTGAAGAGAAGATTAGTCGTGATCAATGTGTCAGACTGATCAGCAGCTACAGGAAGTGTCTGGTTGAAGTTAATGCTGCCAAAGGGGGGCCATAAAATATTAAATGTGATGGTTCACTTACTAATTTTTCGGTCAATTCTCCTTTTCCTGTCATTGTTTGCGTACTATCCTCATTAAAATATAAAAACCTAGAAATGTTTGGGTGGTTTTAGGTAAAGCAGACACTGTTTTTTCATCTGTACGATTTTGACAAAGATCAGATCACATTTGATGGTGATTTTATTCAGAAATGTGAGAAATTCCAATGGTTCAGATACTTTTTCATACCACTGTAAATTCCAATTTGGGATGCTTGAGAGTTCAGACCAACGCCACATGATGGAAAAATGTGGCCCAGATCAGATTTTATCCACATACGAAAGTGACCTAGATCAGATTTGAAATGGTCCGCTTCTTTGAGACTTGTCCCATTCGGACCTTCAAGTTAATGCCTCACTCAGGTCGAAAAAAAACACACACACACACAAAAAAAACCTTATTTGTGCATTAGGACCTGTGGTCAGAACCTAGCCAAAATGCTTTCCTTCTTTAAATACAGAACAATTTAAACTTGTAGCTGACCGTACCGCTGCATTAGAATTCTTACGCAGAGTCGTCAATAAACTGTCCAGGGGAAATGTATTGCATTAAGCTGCCAAACATCCTGGACACAATGCCAAGCAAATACTATGGTGTGTTAATGAGTGTTTCATTGGACAGGACAGCACATTTACACAGCCGGGATTTGAGTTGTGTTGCTGTTGGCAGGATGCGCCATCCATGTAAAGAGCGGCCACTAATCAGAAACGAGCGCATCATAATCACATTGTCCGGGCGTCAATCTGTCTCTCCTGAGTGCTTCTTCCCTAACGAAGAAGCGATAACGACGTCGACTCACCGTTACGCTGAACTGGGACACCGAGATGTTGTTGGGGTGCACGGTGAGCCTCACGCACTGCTTGATGTCGGACGCAAAGCGGCGCGGCTCCATCGAGCGCTCGCATTTCTCCTTTCTGGTGCACCTGTAAAAAAGAAGACAAAAAGTGTTATTCATGCACCTGTTGAGAACATTCCTCGTATTTCCTCCACAGGGGGATACTCATTACAGCGAACGGACCCCCGCTAGACATAAGTGTGTTTTAAAACAATGGCGGCTCTATACGTGGAAGTAGAGCAGGCCCTTTGGGGAGGAGGCAGGTCTTAATGACTGGCATTCACAGGCAACGGCAAGTGCAGGTAGAGGTGGTGGCTTCTGTTCCTCCTGATGCCAGAGCAGGTGGTCTAATCCCATAGTTGGCTTCACATCAGCAGCCATTTAATAAGTCAACACTTCTGGCGAACAAACTACTAAAACACCCACTTTCACCAAAGAAACCATTAAACCAAAATAGGGGTTTAAATTCAGTCCAACAACCAATTTAAGTGGAACAAATGGCGACATTCTTCTCAGCTACAATAATTTGTCTCATTTGTAGATCAACTATGCAAAGCTAGAGATCGGAATAATTGTTATTTTGCTGTCCAACATCTCTCTATTTGCTTTGTCGGTCAGTTTGACAGGCTGACTGCGATCTGAAAGGATTAGAGTGGCTCTGAATAGAGACTAATAAGGACTCCCTCCCAATTGAGGGTCTTTGATAAGCTGACGCAATTAAGAGAGAAAGATGATGACGAGGATGTGTGGGTGCTATATTTCATCACGAAGCCCATCTTTGATGAGTTAATCGACTCTCGTGTTGCAGATGAGGTCAACATGGTCCAGAGAGGTTTCATATTAGGGCTTGATTGTCAAAATGCATAAAATAATCCAAATGTTGGCATTCGGAGAGTATAGAGTTGGGCAAATACAGTAAGTATTTAGTCAACCACCAATAGCGCAAGTTCTCCTACTTGAAAAGATTAGCGAGGCCTTTAATTGTCAACATGGGTAAAACTCAACCATGAGAGAATGTGAAAAATAAAACAGAATATCACATTGTTTGATTTTCAAAGAATGTATTTCCAAATTAGAGTGGAAAATAAGTATTTAGTCACCTACAAACAAGCAAGATTTCTGGCTGTCAAAGGGGCCTAAGGGCCCAAATACACCAGATGCATGATCGTTGCTGTTCCGGTCCGGTTCAGTGTTGACTGCTTGCCACGCAGTTCGTCAAAAACAGGCAAATCATACCGGCTGCGGTCCGCCAACTCCGTCCCCTCGTGAGCTCTCGCGGGATCGCGCGCGATAATGTGCCATTTAAAACAACTACAAACACACGGAGTCTGTACTCATCAGAGAAGCAGAGAGAGAGAGAGCACATTTTTTTCCTTGCATATTGATATTGTAACGTTTGCTAAGTGGAAGTTTGGCCGCGAAAACAACACACGAGCTTCAACGCCTTTTTCCTCTTTTTCTTTATTAACTTCCCGCCACCTCACTAATGCAAAAACAACAACTATATACACCAGGGGTCCCCAAACTTTTTCCTGTGAGGGCCACATAACCCTTCTCTTCTCTGATGAGGGGCCGGGGTCAGTTTGTAACAGAAAAAGTGTGACGATTGCAGGAGTGCCTAAATGTAAAAATGTATTGTTTTTCAGAAAGCCACAATCAAATAACCCTTTCTGGATTCTTCACGGAACCAAAGTAAATAAAATAAAAATGATATAATATAATATAGTATAATATAATATAATTAGGGCTGTCAAACGATTAAAATTTTTAAGCGAGTTAATCACAGCTTAAAAATTAATCGTAATTAATCGCAATTCAAACATCTCTAAAATATGCCTTATTTTTCTGTAAATTATTGTTGGAATGGAAAGATAAGACACAAGACGGATATATACATTCAACATACTGTACATAAGTACTGTATTTGTTTATTATAACAATAAATCAACAAGATGGCATTAACATTAATATTCTGTCAAAGCAATCCCTGGATAGAACGACTTGTAGTTCTTAAAAGATAGATTTTAGTACAAATTATAGAAATTTTATGTTAAAACCCCTCTTAATGTTTTCGTTGTAATAAAATTGGTAAAATTTTCAATCAAAAAAATTAACTAGTAGCTCACCATTGTTGATGTCAAGAATTACACAATGCTCATGGTGCATAAAATCAGTCGCACCCAAGCCCCAGCAGAGGGAGACAAAAAACACAAGTAACAAGTGGACATGACACTGCTGTCATTTTAATCTGTTTGAGCGGGGCATATGCGTTAATTGCGTCAAATATTTTAACGTGATTAATGAAAAAAATTAATTACCGCCCGTTAACGCGATAACTTTGACAGCCCTTAATATAATATAATATAATATAATATAATACAATATAATATAATCAGGGGTGCACATAATTTTTTTGCCCAGGTTCTCAGAGGAGGACCTGGAGATGTGACTTGGTCCTCATTGAGCTTGAGAGCCGACCCACCTGATGCGATAAATTTATGACAAGCCTTACTTAGAGCCAATTAACTTTGATTAATTATATTAACAGTTAATGCTTGATTAACATCAACTGGCACAACAAAATTGCCATTACTTTGAAGTGAAATGTAAAGAAATAAACATAAAAGCACCAATTCAAAATAAAGGGCATTATGCGGCTCCCACATTAACTCCAAGCCTTTTTAAAAGTGGGATGTCCTCCTCATAAGATCTCATTGAACATGTATGTTTAGCTTTGTAAAATGCGAGCAAAAACACGTTTGTCAGTGCATGTCGCTGTTCATTACCTTTATTCCGCCCTATTCCGCCACATGTCCATAGGGCGAGTGGGGTCCTGTTTGACATCGATAGTTTGCTTAATTGCCACATGCTCTCTGTTTTTTTCGTGCTTTTCAAAGTTTGGATGGCTGAAATTCTTTGACCCTACATAAAATGCGTTGCTCTAATCGGCGACATTGGTATTCTCACGGCACATTTTGTACCGCATTTCCGTGCGAGCATCATTCACTTCTAGCCATGGTACCTCCTGTAGCCACTTTTCAGCAAAAGTCCTTTTTTTCGGTAGCTCCGGTGATGTCTCTGTCGTCTGTCTGTCTTTTGACGGGGGTGGGGGAACACGGAAGTAATTACTCAGTGTGGCCTGCCTCATCGACATTTTGAGAAGTTATTTTCTCGTGTCCGCCGCAAATAGTGGTCAGCCATCGGTACGCAAAAGCGTATGGAAGCCGTTGAGGGCCAGCGCGTTTGTCTACGTCCAGTACGCATGTGCGGACCACTTATGTGCACCCCTGAATATAATATAATATAATATAATATCATGTAATGTAATATAATATAATAATACTGTATTAATTAAATAGATAATAACCAAATAACCATTGCTCAGTTCTTCACAGAAAAAAGCCAGGACATAAATAACTCTATTGGAAAAAAAAAAAAAAAAAAAATTTTTTTTTTTGTTTTTTTTTTTTTACAAATTTTTTTTTTTTTGGTTTTGTTCAGGGGGCCGGACCAAATGTGGCTGCGGGCCGTATCCGGCCCGCGGGCCGTAGTTTGGGGACCCCTGATATACACTGACGCTATCTAGTCCACCAATCGGAGCATCGCGCTGGTGCACCAGCACACCAATGACAGCCCCGCGTTGGTGCATAAATTAACCCACCGATGACAGCCCCAGCGACGCTGTAATATTTTAGTTGTGTCTGTCTCTTAATTCCAGATTGACTGCATCATGTTAAGATCAGGGCTCCGTGTGTGGGGGGGAAGGGGGGCTATTATGCCCTTGGTTGTGTCGGTGGGTTTATATCTTTGTGCACATTTAAAATTTATGGCACATAACATCTCATAGAGCTGTTATAAACAACTGTTAAATAATCTGTAATATTTATAAAATGGATAGCGGATTCTATACTACACGAACTAAATAACAGCGTACTTGGAATTGGTGTCTCAACACTGCAGATTCCTGTGCCCAGCGCAAACTGTTGTTTTTTCTATGAAGAGTCAAGTGAAATGTAGGAAAGAAAGAGAAACGTCTTGAATAAACCACCAGGTCGAAACTTGTGGGTGTCTCTTTTTTCTTTCGTACTTTCCCCCCCTCGACTCTGTATACAAACTGACATTGTGTGTGCGCCGGGCACGAGAATTTCTGCAGTGGAACCACTTCCAGATACGCTGCTTTTTTTTTTTCGCTCAAAGTTGTTAGCACGTCGTGTGTTTGATATGATTGCCAGAAAAACACACATAATAGGACACCTTGCAGCTTCGCTTTTAATGCTGTCCTTATAATAACGATCTGCTGCATCGTATATTACTTTGTGACTTTCCAGTTTCCACCTCCATGATGAAGCGCTCATCATCCATCTTCGCTCGTGTTTAAACCGTGATTAGGCACCTGGGCTTTTGACGTCAGGCCCAGCTCCACCCATTTTGTCGGATGCGTGTCCGGCAAAAATAGAAAATAGCCTATACCATCCGGCGGGCATGCAGCACGCCGGAGGTGGTTCGCAGGCAATCCGGAGCACTGACGCGGCAGGTATACGTTGAACAATAGGATATAATGGGAACGGATTGGCTCTGGCGCTGTTTTTTACCGGAGTCGGACCGGAACCGCAACGATCATGCATCTGGTGTACTTGGGCCCTAACTTCTTCTAACAAGGTTTAAAGAGGCTCCACTCGTTACCTCTATTAATGGCACCTGTTTTAACTCATTATTGGTATAAAAGACACCTGTCCATAACCTCAGTCAGTCACACTCCAAACTCCACTATGGCCAAGACCAAAGAGCTGTCGAAGGACACCAGAGACAAAATAGGCTAAAATAAAATGTCATGTGTGGAGGAAAAATGGAACAGCTCACCAACATCAACACCTCATCCCCACAGCAAAGCATAGTGGAGGGAGCATCATGGTTTGGGGGTGTTTTGCTGCCTCAGGGCCTGGACAACTTGCAATCATTATTGGAAGAATGAATTCAAAAGTTTATCAGTATGTTTTGCAGGAAAACCTGAGGCCGTATGTCAGACAGTTGAAGCTAAAAAATCGATGGATGCAACAACAAGACAATGATCCAAAACACAGAAGTAAATTAACTTCAGAATGGTTTCTGAAGAACAAAATACTCGTTATGGAGTGGCCAAGTCAAAGACCAGACTTGAACCTCATTGAGATGCTCTGGCATGACCTAAAGACAGCGATTCATGCCAGACATCCCAGAAATCTGACTGAACTACAGCAGTTTTTTTTTTTTAGAGAAGAATGGGCCAAGATTAGTCCTGATTGCTATGCCAGACTGACAACTTATGAATGTTTGGGTGGTTTCAGTTGAAGCAGACACTGTTTTTTCATCTGTGCGATTTTGACAAAGATCAGATCACAGTAATTTTATGCAGAAATGTGAGAAATTCCAAAAGGTTTAGATTCTTTTCCAGACCGCTTTAGTTATACATCCTGCGCTAAATGACACAGGCTTTTCTTTCGTGTATCACACTCTAAATGTCACGTTTCTGTACATAGAAACACACACACGTGCACGGAGCTCTGCTATCATTATGAGTGCTGGTCCACATAGCACAAACACGCATGGAAGGACTCATGGGAGAGTCATTACTTGGCCCACTGGCCATGACCCCACTGTGGAGTCCAAGGCATTTCTGGATTCCTTGCAGCAATGACACTTATAATGTAACTTAGTCATTATTTGTCTTTAAGGGACAATAAGTGGAACAAAACGACCAGCAGCCTGCTGTGATGTAGTTGCCGTACGCCCGCTCGTAATGACGCTATGATGAGGTTTGTAAGCCAAAACACACACAAACGCACATACACATGATGAGTCCAGTGAGGGAACTATCTAATGGAGACTTTGGTGTGTGTAGTGTGCTTATTAGGCCATTTGTCTGGCTTATGTGACGCCACCACTGCCCCTGAAGATGCCATTAAGGCGGTGCCCTCTTGATATTACACCGCTCTATCTGCCAGGAATGGGAGTTAAAAAATATTGTAAAAGTCTATTTTAATTTAGAAAATATGAGTTCATAACTTTACAAAAAAAAACTAGATTCATATTTAGAAAATTGTCAAGATAGAACTAATACAAAGTTATAAAAATGCACATAGACAGGGGTTATTTTGTGCCTGATCCTGTCGGAACAAGATCCGGCACCTCTTGGTTTTGGCGTGCCTGTGTTCCAGGACTTATTTGGGCAGATCCGGCACCACTCGTGAATAGAAAATAATAATAATATAAAAACTAGGGCTGTCAAACGATTAACATTTTTAATCGAAATAATTACAGCTTAAAAATTAATTAATCGTAATTAATCGCAATTCAAACCATCTATAAAACATGCCATATTTTTCTTTAAATTATTGTTGGAATGAAAAGATAAGACACAAGACGGACATATACATACAACATACGGTACATATGTACTGTATTTGTTTATTATAACAATAAATCAACAAGATGGCATTCATATTATTAACATTCTCTTAAAGCGATCCATGGATAGAAAAACTTGTTCTTAAAAGATAAATGTTAGTGCAAGTTATAATAAATTTATATTAAAACCCCTCTTAATGTTTTCATTTTATTAAAATTTGTAAAATTATCAATAAAAAAATAAACTAGTAGCTCGCCATTGTTGATGTCAATAATTACACCATGCTCACTCCCCAAACCCATAAAATCATTTGGACCCAAGCGCCAGCAGAGGCCGCCAAACAACAAAAAACAAGTAACAAGCGGACATTACACTGCTGTCATTTTAATCTGTTTGAGCGGGGTATGTGCTTTAATTGCGTCAAATATTTTAACATGATTAATTTAAAAAAATTAATTACCGCCCGTTAACGCGATAATTTTGACAGCCCTAATAAAAACATTAAAAAAAAAAAAAATACTGTTATAGCCCCTAATGGGGTAAAGAAGGGGAGGAGTCGATGATGGCTTTCTCCACTTTGTTTTGGCAACAATATGAAAACAATAAACAAAATAACAACTTTTGCTTCTCGCCCATCTCCCCCTCACTTCCTACTACCTCACAGCTCTCCGATCCCAGCGTCTTTTAAAGGGACCGTGCATAGTTACGGACATTACACTATAAAATGAAATCATAATATGCATAAATTCATTTACAGAACAAAACCCAAGAATTGCATGTTGTTTATCAAAAATTAACGTCATTTGAAAGAGTCGGAGATTTGTTGATGCACTGAAAAGCTGGACCATTAAATCAGGCACCTGACATAAAAAAATAATTTTGGAAAAAAATTTGTAAATTGGTAGCATCTGGGGAGCAAGCACCCAGAATCAAACGGTATTTCAACATGCCAAAAAGACAGTTGCATTTAATGCCTTTTTTTTTTTTTTTTCCAAAAAGAAGGAAGATGGTTCAAAACGAGTTAGAAAAGCAACAACCGGCGATGAGGGCAGCTGCAGCAATCATGCTAATGGGCAGGACCAGGTTCAGTAGGAGGCTAGTGCCGCAGCAGCTAGCCAGGGTCGACAGCCAGCTAAGCTGGGGCAGGAGGCTGCTACCGTGGCAGCAGCTGGTCAGGTTCAGTGCCACCTGGAGTGGGGGCCAACTACAGCGCCAGCAGTCAGCTAGGTGGACCACCAACAGCTGGAGCAACAGGCCAGTACCCAATACAATTTGTAAGGCGGTGGGAACTTTGGGGCCAGAGAAGACTGGGGTATGAAACTTTCAAAAGAATGGGTTTGTGTTATTTATTGTAATCCCTGATTTAAAAAAAAAAAAATTTTTTTAATGTTTTACAAGATAGACCGTACGTAAGTCCCACCTGTGGTTAAGTGGGCAATTGCTCGTGCTGTGCAAATTATAGCCTAATAATTGTAAATTGTTGTCATAACATTTATACCATGGATATTATCTGAAATTGAGGCTTGTAAGTCCCACAGCATGGCAAGTGGGCATTTTGCGTGTTGTTTTCAGCACCATTTTCTGCGTATGTTCTGGGACCTGTGCCCGTCTCGTCAGCCCTGCGCTGTCATATGTACCTTATGATTTACAAATTAAGCACAGCGCATAGATGAATGGTCACCTACACACACAAGCTTATGTGAATAATGCAAGATATTTCCATCGTAATGGGATGTGAATGATGCACTTTAATATGTTTTGAGCGCGAAGTACAACAGTAGCATACGTATCGATCTGGCTGAGACGCATTGATCACGCTCTAGAAAAACAATATGGCCATTATGCACAGTGTATGCAAACACAGTGTGACCTCTGTTATTGATCTTTGTCGTATGGATTTGTATACAAACCCCACGAACTTAATTCGAGATCTACATGAGCATTTCAATGGACAAATATTAATATCGTCAATACCATGCTCTCAATGTTCCTCTGAGTGATCCATTTTATTTACTCTGACAGTTCGACGACTCTTCCGCTCCAAACGGTTGAAATGTGGGTATTTCGTGCACTTCCGAGCAGACACTGTGCAATGGGCCTGACTTCAAACTGTGTGACATTGACAGCAGAGAGTCACTTGGAGATGCACAATGCTTCGTTCCATCCTGATGCCTCTGTCACTTTGTGCCCTTTTTCTGTTCCCTCAGTGAGAGATGGAAGGTGAGGTGGGGCTGGGTCGGGGGTGAACCATAAGTGATGCCAGGTGCCCACAACATCCCTCATCGACAGTCATCCTTGGTTGGTGTCCTCTGCTCTAATATTATGCATCGAATGCAAGATTTTGCTCCGAGGTTCCTTAACATTATATGCCAATGGTTGTTAGGACTTGTAAGTTTGTTGAGTCGAAAAAACAACCCTTAAGGTGCTCTTTTTTCCGACAAAACACAAGTGCACGGTGTTTTGATTCCATCTTGACCAAACACAATTAGTCTGTTGTGATTTTAATTATCATAACTCTGTAATGAGCGCTGGTAGCAGAAGTACGGAGACAAGCTGTGGCGGCGTGGAATTAAAACAAGACGGCATGAAGAACAAACAAAACAGTTCTGCCAATTAGTTTTTCTTTCCGGCGGAAAAGGTTACTCGTCTGACAACAGACGAGACGTCACGGGAATACGTTTTCATTTTGGGAGACAGGATATTCGGCGGCATGACTTGCAAGTTTCATTCCGCCATTTTATGTGTTTTTGGCGTCGGTTCAGCGGGTCTATGCATTTGATATGCAGCTCTTTGAGTCTACCTTCTGTTGTTTGTCTACCAATATTGGCCAGGACAAAATCTTGAAACATGAACAGGTTTAAAATTGCCTTTAAAGCTTATTTGTTATGTTTCAGTCCGAGTGTATATAAAACGGACTCCTCTGTTTGTTTGGCATTGATTGCGGCGAACAAGAAGCTCTCTAACAAACGAGAGGAACGCGTCAAGTGTGAAGCGATCGATGCCTATGAACATTTGTCCGGCGAGTAGATCAAGCAACAACAGATCAGATTTGCGCTCAAAATGTGCGAAGTAGGACTTCTCTTAGTGCTTAGTGCTAAATTTGACGACAATGCAACCCGGGCAAATGCGGCGTCCAATCTGTCTGCCTGTCACGCTCCACGGCAGACTTGATATACTCGTTAAACACCGGGATGACTGACAGCTGACAGACTGGCATGACTAAATGTTGAATGTTCATCAAGTATATTGGCACGTGAATGGAGTTCAAGCGGGAGAAGAATATTGTGTTCAATACAGCTGCAACAACTAACTGAATAAATTGATTAAAAAGTTAGTTGCCAACTACAGTGGGGCAAATAAGTATTTAGTCAAACACCAATTGTGCAAGTTCTCCTACTTGAAAAGCTTAGAGAGGTCTGTAATTGTCAACATGGGTAAACCTCAACCATGAGAGACAGAATGTGGAAAAAAAAAACAGAAAATCACATTGTTTGATTTTTAAAGAATTTATTTCCATATTAGAGTGGAAAATAAGTACTTGGTCACCTCCAAACAAGCATGATTTCTGACTGTCAAAGAGGTCTAACGAGGTCTACCGAGGCTCCATTCGTTACCTGTATTAATGGCACCTGTTTTAACTCATTATCGGTATAAAAGACACCTGTCCTCAATCTCAGTCAGTCACACTACAAACTCCACTATGGCCAAGACCAAAGAGCTGTCGAAGGACAACAGAGACAAAATTGTAGACCTGCACCAGGCTGGGAAGACGGAATCTGCAATCGGTATAACGCTTGGTGTAAAGAAATCAACTGTGGGAGCAATTATTAGAAAATGGAAGACATACAAGAAGACCTCTGATAATCTCCCTCGATCTGGGGCTCCATGCAAGATCTCACTCCGTGGCGTCAAAAAGAATTGTGCAAGTTCTCCCACTTGAAAATATTAGAGAAGCCTATAATTGTCAACATGGGTAAATCCTCAACCATAAGAGACAGATTGTGGGAAAAAAAACAAAAAACAGAAAATCATATTGTTTGATTTTTAAAGAATTTATTTGCAAATCATGGTGGAAAATAAGTATTTGGTCAATACCAAAAGTTCATCTCAATACTTTGCTATGTACCCTTTGTTGGCAATAACGGAGGTTAAATGTTTTCTGCAACTCTTCACAAGTTTTTCACACACTGTTGCTGGTATTTTGGCCAATTCCTCCATGCAGATCTCCTCTAGAGCAGTAATGTTTTGGGGCTGTTGTGGGGCAACACGGACTTTCAACTCCCTCCACAGATTTTCTATGGGGTTGAGATCTGGAGACTGCCTAGGCCACTCCAGGACCTTGAAATGCTTCTTACAAAGCCACTCCTTTGTTGCCCTGGCTGTGTGTTTGGGATCATTGTCATGCTGAAAGACCCAGCCACGTCTCATCTTCAATGCCCTTGCTGATGGAAGGAGATTTTCACTCAAAATCTCTCGATACATGGCCCCATTCATTCTTTCCTTTACACAGATCAGTTTTCCTGGTCCCTTTGCAGAAAAACAGCCCCAAAGCATGATGTTTCCACCCACATGCTTCACAGTGGGTATGGTGTTCTTTGGATGCAATTCAGTATTCTTTCTCCTCCAAACACGAGAACCTGTGTTTCTACCAAAAAGTTCTATTTTGGTTTCATCTGACCATAACACATTCTCCCAGTCCTCTTCTGGATCATCCAAATGCTCTCTAGCGAACCGCAGACAGGCCTGGACGTGTACTTTCTTCAGCAGGGAGACACATCTGGCAGTGCAGGATTTGAGTCCCTAGCAGCGTATTGTGTTACTGATAGTAGCCTTTGTTACTGTAGTCCCAGCTCTCTGTAGGTCATTCACTAGGCCCCCCCGTGTGGTTCTGGAATTTTTGCTCACCGTTCTTGTTATCATTTTGACGTCACGGGGTGAGATCTTGCATGGAGCCCCAGATCGAGGGAGATTATCAGTGGTCTTGTATGTCTTCCATTTTTTAATAATTGCTCCCACAGTTGATTTCTTTACACCAAGTGTTTTACCTATTGCAGATTCAATCTTCCCAGCCTGGTGCAGGTCTACAATTTTGTCTTTGGTGTCCTTCGACAGCTCTTTGGTCTTGGCCATAGTGGAGTTTGGAGTGTGACTGACTGACTGTGACTCAAACAATGTGATTTTCTTTTTTTTCCCATATTCTGTGTCTCATGGTTGAGGTTTACCCATGTTGACAATCACAGGCCTCTCTAATATTTTCAAGTAGGAGAACTTGCACATTTGGGGGTTGAGTAAATACTTATTTGCCCCACTGTATACTGTAATTTTTGGACTAAAAGCCGCTACTTTTCCCCCCTCGTTTTGAATCCTGCGGCTTATAGTCCACTGCGGCTTATTTGTTGATTTATTTGGGGTCATGGGTAATGCTTTATTTGACAGTGGTGTCATAAGACTGTCATATGACAGTCATAATAAGGACATGACACTATCATAGGCTTTACTGAATGCTTATGACATATGTCATTAGGTGTCAACTCCATTTATGTCCAGCTCTGATCTTTTACGTCCATTCAAAAGTGAGATAATTTGCCGAATGACACTACATGACATCTTTTATTAGCATTCATTAATAATCATGACATTGTCATGTCATAGTTATGATTGTCTAATGACAGTCTTATGGCGCGACTGTGAATAAAGTGTTACAAAATACCATAACTAGCGATCAATGAAACAACTGGAACAGTAACTGAAGAAATAACTTGCACAGAACATCAATTTTGATGGTTATTTACATCTGTAGCGCTGCAATGCATGCTAGTAGGCATGTTGGACAACAACAGTGTTGACAGCAGGTGGCAGCAGAGGTTGACTGTCTCCATCAAGGGAGCAGTGATGTCCAAATGAAGCTTCTTGAAGCAATGACGCTTTGCAGCCAATTGGTTCAAAGCTTCATGGTGGTTCATTTTGTGTTACGACAGTATTATGATGCTGGTGTCATATAAAGTGTTACCAGTTAATATCTTTCGGTGTAAATATCCCATAATACAGTGAGGACAGCTGCGGCTTATAGTCCGATGATGGCTTATCTATGAGCAATTGTCGTTTTCGCTTCAAATTTCGTGGGTGGCAGCTTATAGTCAAGTGAGCCTGATACTGGTAGTCCGGAAATTACGATAATAATATGATAAATTTAAATTATTATTGAACGTGTTTGCGTGACTGCACGACGACTTGTCCTGTAGCTACACTTCGGAGTAAACATTTTTTGATGATGTGCACACGTTGAAATGGTGTTGTTGCCCTTTAGTGCCACTCGAAACATCAACGACGGTGCGCAGAAAAAGAAGCAATTGAATCGAGCATTTTGAAAGCAAAATGAGGGGAATCCAAACAGGTGAGGTTGAATAGAAGGATGCGCATCCATAGGAAGGAACGTTTATGGTCGCTTGCATTCAAAGTCAAAGCAAGGAGGGAGTGTTGAGGGCTTTTCTCCATAAATGCTGAGTGCTTGTCAAGGACAATGACTTCACGCATGCAGACACAAACACACACACACATAACAGCCTCTCCTGTTGATTTCCTCCCTATTGATTGCCTTTCTCCTCTTCCCCTCGGCTCTCGCAGCTCTCCTGGCCAATCTATAGAGTAAATAAAGCCTATGCTGATCGAGAGTGAAGAAAAGGCTGTTTACGCACAAGACCAGCGGGGTGATTTCAAGGTTGATTGGGGAACAGCAGCACGACTACCCGGGAGAACACTTTGAAGCAACTTGGCAGCACCCTTCCAACTTTAGAGGAGCGCGAAGCATTCTACTGATGATGAAAAATGGCGGCCTGCACTCAAGATTCGGGCCAGGGTGACTGTTTGCATACAGTTGACACACAAATACAGTGGGGCAAATAAGTATTTGGGCAACCACCAATTGTGCAAGTTCTCCTACCTGAAAAGATGAGAGACGCCTGTAATTGTCAAAATGGGTAAACCTCAATCATGAGAGACAGAATGTGGAAGAAAAAAAAAAACAGAAAATCACATTGTTTGATTTTTAAAGAATTTATTTCCAAATTATAGTGGAAAATAAGTATTTGGTCACCTACAAACAAGCAAGATTTGTGGCTGTCAAAGAGGTCTAACTTCTTCTAACGAGGCTCCACTCGTTACCTGTATTAATGGCACCTGTTTTAACTCATTATCGGTATAAAAGACACCTGTCCACAATCTCAGTCAGTCACACTCCAAACTCCACTATGGCCATGACCAAAGAGCTGTCGAAGGACACCAGAGACAAAATTGAAGACTGAATCTGCAATAGGTGAAACACTTGGTGTAAAGAAATCAACTGTGGGAGTAATTATTAGAAAATGGAAGACATACAAGACCACTGATAATCTCCCTCGATCCGGGGCTCTATGCAAAATCTCACCCCATGGCATCAAAATGATAACAAGAACGGTGAGCAAAAATCCCAGAACCACACTGGGGGACCTAGTAAATGACCTACAGAGAGCTGGGACCACAGTAACAAAGGCTACTATCAGTAACAAAATGCGCTGCCAGGGACTCAAGTCCTGCACTGCCAGACGTGTCCCCATCTGAAGCCAGTACACGTCCAGGTCCGTCTGCGGTTCGCTAGAGAGCATTTGGATGATCCAGAAGAGGACTGTGAGAATGTGTTATGGTCAGATGAAACCAATATAGAACTTTTTGGTAGAAACACAGGTTCTCGTGTTTGGAGGAGAAAGAATACTCAATTGCATCCGAAAAACACCATACCCACTGTGAGGCATGGGGGTGGAAACATCATGCTTTGGGGCTGGTTTTCTGCAAAGGGACCAGGACGACTGATCTGTGTAAAGGAAAGAATGAATGGGGCCATGTATCGAGAGATTTTGAGTAAAAATCTCCTTCCATCAGCAAGGGCATTGAAGATGAAATGTGGCTGGGTCTTTCAGCATGACAATGATCCCAAACACACAGCCAGGGAAACAAAGGAGTGGCGTCATAAGAAGCATTTGGAGTCCTGCTGTGGCCTAGCCAGTCCCCAGATCTCAACCCCAAAGAAAATCTGTGGAGGGAGTTGAAAGTCTGTGTTGCCCAACGACAGCCCCAAAACATCACTGCTCTAGAGGGAGATCTGCATGGAGGAATGGGCCAAAATACCAGCAACAGTGTATGAAAAGCTAGTAAAGAGTTACAGAAAATGTTTGGCCTCCGTTATTCCCAACAAAAGGTACATAACTAAGTATTGAGATGAACTTTTGGTGTTGACCAAATACTTAATTTCCACCATGATTTGCAAATAAATTCTTTAAAAATCAAACAATGTGATTTTCTGTTTTCACATTCTGTCTGTCATGGTTGAGGTTTACCCATGTTGACAATTACAGGCCTCTCTAATATTTTCAAGTGGGAGAACTTGCACAATTAGTGGTTAACTAAATACTTATTTCCCCCACTGTCTCCCACTTGGCCACATGCAAGTGATTCCATTTTGTACCTGTTTCCAATCACAAAAGGATTCTTGCCGTTGTGTCTTGCGCAGTCACTATTTGGTTGGTGTGTGTGAAGTGGAGGCTGAAGGGATGAGCAGATTCTATCAGGCTAAGTGTGACAGGGCAATCTGTGGACACCCATTTGCTGTGTGGCCAGGAGCATCTCCAGGGCGTTAATGGGCTTCTCACAAACACGCTCACACACCGGCAGAGACAAGGACACACACTCTTTCAAAATTTCCAATCCAACTCTAAAAAGTGAAGGCTTTCTACAACTTCACACCCAATAGCCCTCTAAAGAGCGCTGTCACAATGAAAGACAATAAGGACATTTACACGATTACATCGCGACACAATGTGAATTCAAATTAATCCATTCCAGACACCACAAACATTTGAGCAGACTTGTTATTTCATAACACTTTGGATCAGTGTTGTTTTTGGCAGCCCTTTTAATTCCGTGTTAGTCTCAGTCTTTTTGGACGATAATACTTATTAGTCTTAGTCAGTGCTTAATTTGTAAATCATAAGGTGTTGGAATGCAAAGTACACATGACAGTGCAGGGATGACGAGACGGGCACAGGTCCCGGAACATACGAAGAAAATGGTGCCGAAAACTACACGCAAATGCCCACTTGCCATGCTGTGGGACTTTTCTTTTTTCCTCTTTTTTCTTTGTGCTTTTATGACTCGTTTTGAACCATCTTCCTTCGTTTTGAAAAAAGACAGTAAATTCAACTGTCTTTTTGGCATGTTGAAATACCGTTTGATCCGGGCTGCTTGCTCCCCAGATGCCGCAAATTTCAATTTTTTTTTTTTTTAATGTTAGGGGTGTGATTTGTTGGTGCATCAACAAATCTTCGGCTCTTTCAAATGATGTTCAATTTTTATAAACAACATGCAATTCTCGGCATTTGTTCTGTAAATGAATTTATGCATATTACCGTATTGGCCTGAATATAAGACGGCCCTGATTATAAGACGACCCCCACTTTTTCAAGACTCAAGTTTGAAAAAAAAACTTTTTGAACACCAAATTAATTTTTATACAGAAAATAATTACGGTACATCTGAAGCAAATGATTATTAGGGTTGTTCTGATCATGATTTTTTGCTCCCGTTCCGATCCCGAATGGTTTATTTTGAGTATTTGCCGATCCCGATATTTTCCGATCCAATTACTTTTTTTTTTTGCTCCCAATTCAATTCCAATCATTCCCGATAATTTTTCCCGATCATATACATTTTGGCAATGCATTAAGAAAAAAATGAATAAACCTCGGACGAATATATACATTCAACATACAGTACATAAGTACTGTATTTGTTTATTATGACAATAAATCCTCAAGATGGCATTTACATTATTAACATTCTTTCTGTTAGAGGGGTCCACGGATAGAAAGACTTAAAGGATAAATGTGACTTTGTATATTGTGACTAAATATTGCCATCTAGTGGATTTTTATGAGCTTTCAGTAAATGATACTGCAGCCATTTAACTTCTGCCCAAATGCATGATGGGAAGTGCAACCATGACTGTGTGTAATGGTACCAATTGATATATCTTCTCAGGGTTGGGAAATAAAATAGGGTGTTAAGAAAAAGATCAACTACTACCTTTCTTCCCCACATTGCTTCCCACTATATTTCTAATCGTTGAGAGAGGGGTTGTAAGGCTTTAGCCAATTAAAAAAAGGCTTCAAAGGCTGCCAAAATTCTCTCTACTCAATTTACGTTGCCTTTTAGCTCTATGTATACGTAATACGGTGCTATTATAGATTGAATGCGACAATGCGTGAGTGGGTAGTGCAGCGCATGCGTTAATTGCGTTCAATATTTTAATGTTAGTACAGCCGTTGATAAATTTGACAGCCCTACTTTAAGCCAAAACTAAAGACTGTGGATGAGTGTAAGACATTTTGCCTGTAATGTTAACTACAATTAGAAAACGATTTAAATTAAACTACATACTGTGTGTATACATATATATATATATATATATATATATATATATATATACATACAGTGCCTTGCAAAAGTATTCGGCCCCCTTGAACCTTGCAACCTTTCGCCACATTTCAGGCTTCAAACATAAAGATGTAAAATTTTAATTTTTTGTCAAGAATCAACAACAAGTGGGACACAATCGTGAAGTGGAACAAAATGTATTGGATAATTTAAACTTTTTTAACAAATAAAAACTGAAAAGTGGGGCGTGCAATATTATTCGGCCCCCTTGCGTTAATACTTTGTAGCGCCACCTTTTGCTCCAATTACAGCTGCAATTCGCTTGGGGTATGTTTCTATCAGTTTTGCACATCGAGAGACTGACATTCTTGCCCATTCTTCGTTGCAAAACAGCTCGAGCTCAGTGAGGTTGGATGGAGAGTGTTTGTGAACAGCAGTCTTCAGCTCTTTCCACAGATTCTCGATTGGATTCAGGTCTGGACTTTGACTTGGCCATTCTAACACCTGGATACGTTTATTTTTTAACCATTCCATTGTAGATTTGGCTTTATGTTTTGGATCATTGTCCTGTTGGAAGATAAATCTCCGTCCCAGTCTCAGGTCTTGTGCAGATATCAACAGGTTTTCTTCCAGAATGTTCCTGTATTTGGCTGCATCTATCTTCCCGTCAATTTTAACCATCTTCCCTGTCCCTGCTGAAGAAAAAAAGGCCCAAACCATGATGATGCCACCACCATGTTTGACAGTGGGGATGGTGTGTTCAGGGTGATGAGCTGTGTTGCTTTTACGCCAAACATATCGTTTTGCATTGTGGCCAAAAAGTTCAATTTTGGTTTCATCTGACCAGAGCACCTTCTTCCACATGTTTGGTGTGTCTCCCAGGTGGCTTGTGGCAAACTTTAAACGAGACTTTTTATGGATATCTTTGAGAAATGGCTTTCTTCTTGCCACTCTTCCATAAAGGCCAGATTTGTACAGTGTACGGCTGATTGTTGTCCTATGGACAGACTCTCCCACCTCAGCTGTAGATCTCTGCAGTTCATCCAGAGTGATCATGGGTCTCTTGGCTGCATCTCTGATCAGTTTTCTCCTTGTTTGAGAAGAAAGTTTGGAAGGACGGCCGGGTCTTGGTAGATTTGCAGTGGTCTGATGCTCGTTCCATTTCAATATGATGGCTTGCACAGTGCTCCTTGAGATGTTTAAAGCTTGGGAAATCTTTTTGTATCAAAATCCGGCTTTAAACTTCTCCACAACAGTATCTCGGACCTGCCTGGTGTGTTCCTTGGTTTTCATAATGCTCTCTGCACTTTAAACAGAACCCTGAGACTATCACAGAGCAGGTGCATTTATACGGAGACTTGATTACACACAGGTGGATTCTATTTATCATCATCGGTCATTTAGGACAACATTGGATCATTCAGAGATCCTCACTGAACTTCTGGAGTGAGTTTGCTGCACTGAAAGTAAAGGGGCGGAATAATATTGCACGCCCCACTTTTCAGTTTTTTATTTGTTAAAAAAGTTTAAATTATCCAATAAATGTTGTTCCACTTCACGATTGTGTCCCACTTGTTGTTGATTCTTGACAAAAAAATTAAATTTCATATCTTTATGTTTGAAGCCTGAAATGTGGCGAAAGGTTGCAAGATTCAAGGGGGCCGAATACTTTTGCAAGGCACTGTACATACACACATTAAAAAAGGCATGTCCTATATTTTTTTGCCGATTCCGATACTTTGAAGATGACGTGATCGGACCCGATCGATCGGCATCCCGAAGAAGATCTACCAATCGATCTACGTTCCTACCTTTACCTATGGTCACGAGTTGTGGGTTGTGACCGAAAGAACAAGATGCCGGATAGAAGCAGCTGAAATTAGATTCCGCCGAAGGGTCTCCGGGCTCTCCTTTAGAGATAGGGTGAGAAGCTTGGTCATCCGGGAGGGGCTCGGCGTTGAACCGCTACTCCTCTGCGTTGAGAGGAGCCAGCTGTGGTGGCTCGGGCATCTGGTTCGGATGCCTCCTTGACGCCTCCCCGTGAGAGGTGTTCCGGGCATGTCCCACCAGTGGGAGGCCCCGGGGATGACCCAGGAAACGCTGGAGAGACTATGTCTCGTCTAGTTTTTGCTAACGAAAACGCAAGACTAATTTCGTCTAGTTTTAGTCAACATTTCATAAAAATGTTTTTGTCTGTAAAATTTTAAAAATTCATTATACCCACCTGGGCGTCACGAACTGTATGTAAAAAAAGTCTTTAAGAGTTTAAGAGGACGTTCGCTTTTAGCAATAGCCTGATGCTAATGCAAACGTGAGTGCTTGATGCTAACGCAAACATGAACGCTATGCTCTCTTGCCATGATAAGAAGACAAATGTTGTGAGTTGGGTGGGGTGGCACAGCACGTCACACGAGTGACACAACCATACACTACTACAATGCAGGCTAACTACACATAAAATGTCACACATTGTGAACATGTGACGGAAAATATTGCACATTTTGGTCTCGTCAGACGAAAACCGGCATTTGTCTCGTTATGTTTTAGTCTGCCAAAACACGTTTTTAGCTCGTGATCCTCTCGTTATCGTCATGAAAAAAAAGTGTTAACGAAATATTTCGCTGTCGTCGTCGTTGCAAAAAAAAACAACACTGCTTTGGATGAACATGTCCCATTTTCTTTTGTCCTAATTCTTGCTGGTGCTTATCACTCCATTCACACGTTTCCTTCCATTCTTCTATTTGTCTATTCTTTGCATCTCAGCCCGGTCTTTTCTTGCACCTCCAGTTTTCGGTCAATATGCTCCTCTCGCATCCCTGCCCTAGCCGTGTCCTCTCAGCGCCAGCAGGGATGGAGGTGCTAAATGCAGGCCACTAAAACACACGCACACTCACACACAGCCCGGCGTGCAAGCTATACCCAAGGGCTAGCGCTGACACGAGAAAGCCATTTTCAATTTACAGCGGAGTGGGAAATCAAGCGCCTCCCCCCCCACCCCACACCCCAGTAGACAGACGGGAGTTTGACAGCTGGCGGCGAAGTGTGCGAATGTACGCGACAGATGGAAAGACGTCAACGGCGGTGCCGGACGGACCGGCTTCAAGTTGAATCGGGGATAGGCTGGAAAGTGAACAGCTTAGTGTACAAATTGGACGTTTGCATGCTGTCACCAAACAGCTAGTTGCGACGTTTTAGACGAGAAGTCTGGTGACGTGACATGAGAGTCCAATAACTTTTTTTTACTGAGTGAGAGTGTGGCAAAAATGTGAGTTATAAAAGACACTTTATCGCTAGAGGGCAGCAGGAAACGCAACAACATCTGGCAAGCATTTCATGTTAGTTCTGTCGCAGTCAAAATACAATATTACTTTGACAGATGAGCCTAATCTGTTCCATGTACTGTTCTGTACTTACGTGTTATGGAGGACACACCAGCCGCAGTGAGGATCTCCGGACCCGAGACATTCGCTACAGGTAGAGTACTGACCGCAGGCCTCCACTGGCATCCTAGACAGCTGGGAATAAGATGTAGCAGTCAGACTATATACAAAAAGTCATGAAATCACCATAGTGGAAGTCTATGAATGATAAGCTATTAGCATTCTTAGATGAACACTCCTCCAAAATAACCATTCTGATTTCTAGCACCAACCACCAAGATACTCAAGAGCTTTTGCCTCCTCTTGTTACCACGACGACAGCAGCTGGCAATACCAGGTGTTGCCATCTCTTTGATTAATGAGCCGTCACCAGGCGGCTGACCGCTGTCGCTCAGTCACGACAAAGCCGAGGCCGGGTCGAGCGAGAACAGACAGCGAGAACCAAAAGTGGTATTTGCCATTTAGCGATATGGATTTCGCCAAGTGGCATTGTTTTTTGCCATGTGGCATTTTTTTGCCATGTGGAGAAATGGATTTTGCCATGTGGCATTTTTTTTGCCATGTGGCATTTTTTTTTTTGCCATGTGACAGAATGGATTTGGATTTTGGAAAATTTGTACGTGCATAACCGCATAGCGTAGTGCATAGCCTGACTTGGTTGCCAGTTGAATGTCAATGTGCTGTAAAGCTAAGTGCATGGTCAAAAATCACAGCCACACATGTTTTTCTGCCATTTAAAATGAATGGAAAATTCGGACGTGCATAGCCGTCAATGGCATGGATGTGCATGGCCTTCAAAACTGCCATATACCCCCCAAAACTGCCACATGCCAAATTCCATTTTGTCACATACCAAAATGCCACATGTCAAATTCCATTTTGCCACAAGGCAAAAAAATAAAATAAAATATAAATTGCCACATGGCAAAAAATGCCACATGGCAAAATCAGTTTTGCCACATTGCAAAAAAACACGCATCATGTCAAAATCCATTTTGCCACATGGCAAAAAAAAAATGCCACATGGCAAAATCAGTTTTGCAACATGGCAAAAAAATTCCACATGTCAAAATCCATTTTGCCACATGGCAAAAAAATGCCAGATGGCAAAAAAAATATGCTATATGGCAAAATCAGTTTTGCCAAATGGCAAAAAAAATACCATATGTCAAAATCCATTTTGCCACATGGCAAAAAAAATCCCAAATGGCAACTTCTGTTTGGCCACACGGCAAAAGAATGCGACATGGCAAAAACAATGCGACATGGAAATATCAGTTTTGCCAAATGGCAAAAAAATGCCACATGGCAAAATCAATTTTGCCACATGGCAAAAAGACTGCCACATGGCAAAAAGAATGCCACATGGCAAAATCCATTTTGCCACATGGCAAAAAAAATGCCACATGGCAAAATCCATTTTGCCACATGGCAAAAAAAAAAAAAAATGCCACCTAGCAAAATCAATTTTTTGCCACTTGTCAAAAAAATGTCACATGGCAAAATCCATTTTGCCGCATGGCAAAAAAAAAAAAAAAAAAAAAAAAAAAAAAAAAAAAGCCACTTACCCAAAATCAATTTTGCCACTTGTCAAAAAATGCCACATGCACATGGCAAAAAAAAAAAAAAAATGCCACATGGCAAAATCAGTTTTGCAACATGGCAAAAAAAATCCACATGTCAAAATCCATTTTGCCACATGGCAAAAAAATATGCTTCATGGCAAAATCAGTTTTGCCACATGGCAAAAAAAATACATGTCAAAATCCATTTTGCCACATGGCAAAAAAAATCCCAAATGGCAACTTCTGTTTGGCCACACAGCAAAAGAATGCGACATGGCAAAAACAATGCGACATGTCAAAATCCATTTTGCCACATGGCAAAAAAAATGTCACATGGCAATAAAATGCCAAATGGCAAAATCCATTTGACCACATGGGAAATACCACTTTTGGTTCTCGCCCCTGCTGGCGAGAAGAGCCTTTGGTGATTCTCGGGACATGTGAGACATTTGCTGGAAAATCTACTCAAACGTAATGCACGATTCGCAATGCCAAGTTAAGCAAAATGACTTGAATGATCTGGAACATATCGTGTGACTTTACCTGGCATGGAAGCGCCAACCCGTATCCCCACCTCTTAAGGCACAACGGATCAATGCTACACATTCGTTCTTTCTGCAACCTAAATTTCAAGGTGTCTGTTGAGCACAGACACGACAGATGTCAGAAATTCTGACAGTAGAAACAAAAAGCTACACTCCACTACTCGACTCCTATGTACAGCTGAGCGGATTCTGGATTTGCAGGGGGTGTATCTCCTTGTCAAAGTCAAGAGCAATGCTGCATGTTATTACATGTGGAAAAACAATAGGAGTGCATCCTGGTGCGTGAATCAACCGGTGTGTTTTCTCCCCTCCTGCTGCGCTGAGGCCAATTTGCATTAGACAGATAAAGGGAATGAGTTAGAGATGGAATCGCAGGGCGAACACTGCCGCTCACTGCACACGAGGGGTCCGACGCTAAGAGTAAAAAAGGCCATTGTGTCACCCCGGCTGTGTTATCACGAGCGGCTATGAAACCCAAATCTCCCGGCACGCTCGCACCCGCGTCACCTCATCCCGGGCTTTGTTATGTCAAGAGCAGCCAGACAGAACCGACGCAAACAATGGAGCCGTATCTTTATAATTTAACACTTGGTCGCTGGCAGATGTGCCCACTTGAGGGCACACATTTAGAAGCCCTGAAAAGTCAACTCTCGGTTCCAGAGCTCGATATCATTCGCGCAATCGCGTAACATTTTTGCTGTATCAAAAACATCTGTCCGACGACAATAGGCATAAACACAGGGACGGCGGTGCGTGGCGCTTATAATGCCCTCTTGTTTTTTGGTTTTGCAAATGGCAGCCATTAGAACCAGCACTCTGACTCCCTCCTTTTTCACAGCAGGGAGAGATGGAATATAATCAGGCTTTTAAAAAGACGGCAGCCCAAGATCACACTTCAAGAGCACTTGATGCCTTAATGTGCGAGGGCAGAGACGTGGCGTAATGGCAGCGTAATGCAGAAAAGTGAGGAACATTGAGACAATTCCACTTTATGTCTCGCTGCCGACACAATATCAGTGACCTGAGACTCAACCCGCCGAGGGAAAATGCGATCTTTTGCAAAATGTTCTTCATTCCCAGCAAGTAATTAAACACATTGCACCTACAGCAGACCACCAATTGGACGTGATAACAGCGACACTGCGATATCTCGGCGCAGGGTCGTGAGCTTGCAAATAATAAGACATAATGGAGTTAAATATACGCTATGAAATGTACCAACGGCCCTCCAGCTGTGCATGTAATGTACTGTATGTGTAGTTCTAGTCTCCAATTAGATATCTCAGTTATGCCCATTACAGCTGAGGGATTCAACTACAATCACAGCAAAATTATTATTTATATCAGTGCCGATGGATGGGAATAATCATGGACGACCCGCTGATATCGACACTGCAATTTATTACCAGCCCTGCTTCGAACAACGCTGATATTAAATACAAACGCACGACACTTTTAAGGGCAACTACATATGGCGGAAAACACAGACAAGACTGAAAAAGCAGTTTTTGCTCTTGCACTCCTCTGAAATTGCTGTATTTTAAGCCACTTTATTAGGTACACCTGTCCAACTGCTCGTTAACACTTGATTTCTAATCAGCCAATCACTTGGCGGCAACTCAGTGCATTTAGGCATGTAGACATGGTTTAAGACAATCTCCTGCAGTTCAAACCGAGCATCAGTATAGGGAAGAAAGGTGATTTGAGTGACTTTGAATGCGAAAGGGTTGTTGGTGTCAGAAGGGCTGGTCTGAGTATTTTAGAAACTGCTCATCTACTGGGATTTTCACGCACAACCATCTCTAGGGTTTACAGAGAATGGTCGGAAAAAGAAAAAAATATCCAGTGAGCGGCAGTTCTGTGGGCGGAAATGCCTTGTTGATGCCAGAGGTCAGAGGAGAATGGCCAGACTGGTTGGAGCTGATAGAAAGGCAACAGTGACTCAAATAACCACCCGTTACAACCAAGGTAGGCAGAAGAGCATCTCTGAACGCACAGTACGTCGAACTTTGAGGCAGATGGGCTACAGCAGCAGAAGACCACGCTGGGTGCCACTCCTTTCATCCAAGAACAGGAAACTGAGGCTACAATTTGCACAAGCTCATCGAAATTGGACAATAGAAGATTGGAAAAACGTTGCCTGGTCTGATGAGTCTCGATTTCTGCTGCGACATTCGGATGGTAGGGTCAGAATTTGGCGTCAACTACATGAAAGCATGGACCCATCCTGTCTTGTATCAACGGTTCAGGGTGGTGGTGTAATGGTGTGGGGAATATTTTCCTAGCATAATCGTTGGAACGCCACAGCCTACCTGAGTATTGTTGCTGACCATGTCCATCCTTTTATGACCACAATATACCCAACTTCTGATGGCTACTTTCAGCAGGATAATGCGCCATGTCATAAAGCTGTTGTTAATAATGTAAATGCCATCTTGAGGATTTATTGTCATAATAAACAAATACAGTACTTATGTACTGTTTGTTAAATGTATATATTCGTCCGAGTTTTATTCATTTTTTTCTTAATGCATTGCCAAAATGTATATGATCGGGAAAAATTATTGGGAATGATTGGAAATGAATCGGGAGCAAAAAAAAAAAGCAATCAGATCGGGAAATATCGGGATTGGCAGATACTCAACTAAAACGATCAGGATCGGATCGGGAGCAGCAAAAAAACATGATCGGAACAACCCTAATATTTATCATTCAAAATGTCTGTCGTTTTTAGCTTAGAATCAGTAATTGATGTCTTATATTTCGTTAAAAAAAAAAAAAAAAAAAAACTACTTAAAAAATTATTCACTCACAGATTTTAAACTTATAAACAAATTATGTCACAATGAAAAAAATGGCGTCTGTAAAAAAGTCACGGATATCTATCTCATAACTATCGCTTAATTGCATTTTATTTTTTTGTCACTGTCGCATTTTCTCCGATATATTAGATGATAAATAATCGATCCAAACAAAGAAAAATGGGAAAAAAAACATTTAAAATGGTAAATATATGAAAAAATCTCGACCACTTATTGATGTCTGCGATTTCTGCATGGCGACCCTTGTTATATTACCAAGTTCCACCCATAAAATCCCCCAAAAATCCAGTTGTGGCCATTCACAGCTGTGTATTGACACTCAGTGATACATGCTACATGGAGTTTTTGGATTGAAACGAGGTACGTACGCGATAATATCTCGTTAAAGTCATGGCGTCTGTAATTCTGCTCTCGCGTGCTCTCACCTCCAGATAGTGTTTTGCTGTTTAAAAAAACATTTAAAAAAAAAAAAATTGCCCTCCTGTTCAAAATTTTTCTTCCCCCAGAAAATTGAGATTTTAAGCTTTCCAATGATGTATCACACATGCATATCGGACAATTTTGAAAATTGGCCAAATTGGGGGTCTCAAAGCGGAACTTCAATTCACCTGAGTGTTTTCCGCCATATACTGTTTAGCCCTAACAAGTGATTAGGGTGTAGCCCACATCTGTCCTGCCTTGTCCACCAAATGAATCAGGGGGGATTCACGACGTCGCCACCCCCCTCGGTCACGCTTGACGTGCCGCTCACTCCGCCAAGCGCTGGTTTCGTATCATAAACTGGCTTAACGGAGCGGACCCCGGCGGCCGAACGTGTGTTATTGTTTTCGCTTGACATCCTGAAAAGGTCAAATGAGGAAGGCGTCTATCCTGCCGTCGGGACTGTCACGGCGTGACAAACGATTGGGATGGGATCAATCATTATTAGTTATCTTTGCACTCATAGGATGCTCAGGCACTGGGAAGGTTTTTCATTTTGCTTGTTGCAAATACAGTGGTATGAAAAAGTATCTGAACCTTTTGGAATTTATCACATTTCTGCATAAAATCACCATCCAACGTGATCGGATCTTTGTCAAAATCACACAGATGAAAAAACTGTCTGCTTTAACCAAAACTACCCAAACATTTCTAGGTTTTAATATTTTAATTCAGATAGTATGTAAACAATGACAGAAGGGGGAAAAATTACTAAGTGAGCCATCACATTTAATATTTTGTGCCCAACCCCCCTTTGGCAGCAATAACTTCAACCAGACACTTCCTGCAGCTGCAGATCAGTCTGGCATATCGATCAGGACTAATCTTGGCCCATTCTTACTACAAAACGGCTGTAGTTCAGTCAGATTCCTGGGATGTCTGTTAAGAATCGCTGTCTTTAGGTCATGCCACAGCATCTCAAAGGGGTTCAAGTCTGGACTTTGACTTGGCCACTCCAGAACTTGTATTTTGTTCTTCTGAAACCATTCTGAAGTTGATTTATTTATGTATTTTTGATCATTGTCTTGTTGTAGAATCCATCCAGACGGCCTCGGATTCTCACGCAAAACATCCTGATCAACTTTGGAATTCATTCTTCCATGAATGATTGCAGGTGGTCCAGGCCCTGAGGCAGCAAAACAGCCATAAATCATGATGTTCCCTCCACCATGCTTCACGATGGGGATGAGGTGTTGATGTTGGTGAGCTGTTCTAGTTTTCCTCCAATCATGATGTTGTTTCAACTTTGCTTTCATCAGTCCACAAAATATTTTGCCAAAACTTGCCTTTTTGCGAACATTCAACAAGCAACAATGTTTTTCTTTTTAAGAGATCTGTGGCTTCCACCGTGGAGTCCTCCCACGAATACCATTCTTGGCCATAGTTTTATATATAGTTGATGTGTGCACAGATAGATTGGACTCTGCCAGTGATTTCTGTAAGTCTTTAGCAGACACTCTAGGGTTCTTTTTTACCTCTCTGAGTATTCTGCGCTGAACTCTTGACATCATCTTTGGTGGACGGCCACTCCTTGGGAGAGAAGCAACAGTGCCTAACTCAGTGTTTTTCAACCTTTTTTGACTCAAGGCACGTTTTTACATTGGAAAAAATCTCGCGGCACACCACTAACCAAAAATGTTCCAAAATTATTTTCTGTACAGTATATTTAATTATAAAATCATTTCTCAGTATGTATACCTACTCAGTGTGAAACTTGACCCTGTTTAAATGAACACAAAGTCGATATCCTTATTCTTCAACAGCTCTCAGTCTGTTTTTATTTTATTTTATTTTTTATAGCAGTTAGGCTTGACAGGAGGACTTGAGCAATGTCTTTAACCACATCAGGGCCGAGCATCTCGCAGACAATGGCTTTGCAGGCAGGTAGTAATAATGTCTCTGTCACGGTGTGGGACTTTTTAGACTTAGCAACAAGGTAACTACCCTGAAGTGACGGGTGTTTCGTTTGGAGATGACGTTTAGGAGAGCTGCTCGTTTCGCGTTCAAGAACTGTTCGAATTTCTAGCCGTCAGCCATTTTGCTGTCGTTGACAATGTGTTAGAATAAAACACAGGAGGAGGATTGACGGTCGTCACATATGGATAAAATAGAAAGGACACTTTCGAGTATTTTGACACATGACGAGTCTAACCAATTAATGTGCAGCAGATGTGCTGGGGTCCACATTGTCGCGGACAGCAAGGTCTTTGATGGCTAGAAATCCGAGCAGTTTTTGAACGCAACACGACCAAGAACTTTCTACACCTTCCTACTGCAACTCCGCCCGACGACGTTAAAAAAAATATTGTAATAGCCCCGAAAGGGGAAACAGAAAGGAGAGGAGTCGGTGATGACTTTCCCATTTTATTGTGGCAACAATTGAAAATAATAAACAAAATAACAGCGGCATCAGCAACATGCGACCGCTAACTTCGCTCTCACGCCGTTCTCCCTCCTTCCTAGCTTGCTTCCCATTACGTCACCACTCTGCAGTCTGATGGCCCCTTCAAGGGCCCGAACGGTTATGGACATTACAAAATTTTTAATATATAAATGCGACATTGGATAATTTCTCGCGGCACACTAGAGATCGTCAGGTGTGCCGCGGCACACCAGTTGAAAAACACTGGCCTAACTCTCTCCATTTATAGATAACTTCTCTGACTGTCAATTGAATAACATTTAGACATTTAGAGATGGTTTTGTATACTTTCCCAGCTTTATACAAATCAACAATCCTCGATCGCAGGTCAGGACAGCTCTTTTGATCGAGCCGTGATGCACATTAGATAATGCTTCTCATCAAGACATTTCTTACTAGGTGTGTGTTTTATAGTGGACAGGGCAGCTTTAAACCACTCATCAGTGATTGTGGACACACCTGACGTTAAGTGTTTGGTAAAAATTGGTTTCAATTGCTCTTGAAGTCTTCTTAGGCAGAGGGTTCACTTACTTATTTTCCCCCCTTCTGTCATTGCTTGCACACTATCCTCATTAAAAAAAAAAAAAAAAAAAAAAAAAAAAAAAAAAAAAGAAACATCAATATTTGGGGTGGTTTTAGTTCAGGCAGACAGTTTTTACATCTGTGTGATTTTGTCAAAGATCAGATCATATTTGATGGTGATTTTATGCAGAAATGTGAGGAATTCCAAAAGGTTTAGATACCTTTTCATACCACCGTACTTCTACAAATTGTGTGAGGTTGCTGAGGCTGGAAAAGTTAGTACCGCAACTTCAGTACCATTCCGAGACATGTGTACCTCTTCTGACTCTTATCTCCGAGTTGTTTGAATTTCAGTTTTATTTCCAAGATTGAATCGAAAAATATTCCTCATCGATACAACTTCAATGCCCATCCTTCGAAAGTTTTGAGGAGCTATCGCAACTCGACAGTTACAGACTGTATCTGCATTTTAATCAGGTCATAAACAGCAGACCTCAGACTTTCCCCGCTCATAAAATATCTGGACAATGACCTTCATCCCAACTATTTCAACTGTGTCAGACGTTCCGCGGGCGTCGCCTCATAAAGCTCCCGCGTCTGCTTCTGCTCTCGTAGCGCGTGTGAAAGCACTTTCAGCCAACGTGTATCTGCAGACGGGAGATGAGTTGAGCTAGCACACAATGAGAGGCCATTAAAGGGAGGACAAAAGGTAAAAACGTCCCGCACTTCTGCCTTGCTAGCTTGACACGTGTCACCGCCTGTGTTCTGCTTCCTTGTTAGACCGAACTGGGACGCCACATCTAAACACCTTCACCAGTCGAGCAGAAATTAAAGAATACTGATACTAAACAGCTTTGATGCTGACTCAAATTAGTTGTCGGGCTTCTCTAGGGAGGGGGAAGCGGTTGACTTTGAACGATCTCACCCAAGCATAGTACACATTCTCAATAATTCACACTTACAGATCTGCATTTTCTACACGGAATATCAATAATTGAATACAACCAGTGCGGCGGTGAGCAACAGCTTCTACAGCGAATGCAAGGCAGTTCGACAGTTACCAAATATATCTGAGATGAGGTGCAGTCATATTTTACTTGTAGCTCGTGGAGTTGATGATGTTCAAATACAAACTCTGCAATCGTTTTTTGTTTTGTTGTTTAACCAGGGCATTAATAACATGGTTTCACAAGGACAGAGTTACATGCGAGGCTCTTTCAGGGAGCCACAGAGGGTCTGTGTCGAGATGACCGCCTTTACAGGCCAGGCATCAGTGAATTCGAAGAGGACGTTCCAAGGGTGTGCTAAGAACAGCAGGGGTGGAGCTCGATCGATCCACTCTGTTCTCGGCCTCCTGTGGGCTTCTTCTTGGTTCTGTCTTTAGATGCTCTCCCAGCGTCTGGGTCCTGGGCCGGGACGCAGCGTGGAGCCTCCTCTTATTGATGGTTCAGGGCTACTTTTAATTCTGTTGGCCACGTCAGTATTGCGAGTTCTTGTTTACGTGCACCTTAATGTTGATGATACTGAAGGAAGTAACTTTCTGTGAATGTGTTGCTTCAGTGTGATGTGATTATTCCCAGATGTTTCTCCCTAAACACTTGGGAAGGTCTACATTTTAACTAGGCTAATAGACTAATTACCCAGAAGCCACTCCCACTGCCGAACTGGACAGCCACAATCACTTACTGTTTATTTTTCCAATATGGACTAATTGAAGTGCCTAAATGTGTAACACAATATGGGACTCAAGGGAATGAAACACAAAGGGAAGAGAAGGAAATTAAGAAATGGTAATCATTTTAATGTGATACAGTGTCTCCATCTTGGAGCCCCAATTATGGATGTTAAATTCCAAGAGAGGCGAGAAGTAAGGAATCTAATTTTGCTGGTTAACAGATTTGCAGAACTGATAATTGGATTCCATGACAAAACAGAATCCTAAATGGACCTATTCCACAGAATCCTAGTCTTTCCTTCTGTGTTCTCTTACTCTTTCTGCCTTGAGCTCTTCATTTTGATCCTTAACCTAATTCCATTTTTAATCTCACCTCTACTTTATATTAAAAATGCTGAAGAAATACTCAAAAAGCCAAAATGTACACAATTTTACACAGAGTGCAAAAAAATGGCTGGACAAAATTGTTGGCACCATTGTAGAACTGTGGGTAAATCATTTCATTTCAAGTAGGTGATGCTTTTTTAAACGCAGCTATGGTAATTAACAGGGGCTAGCAATATAGAAATCATACCTTGCACCAATTAGAATGTATAAAAGTTGACTCGTCCTTTGTGTTGTGTGCGTACAGTGGGGCAAATAAGTATTTAGTCAACCACCAATTGTGCAAGTTCTCCTACTTGAAAAGATTAGAGAGGCCTGTAATTGTCAACATGGGTAAACCTCAACCATGAGAGACAGAATGTGGAAAAAAACCCCAGAAAATCACATTGTTTGATTTTTAAAGAATTTATTTCCAAATTAGAGTGGAAAATAAGTGTTTGGTCACCTACAAACGGACAAGATTTCTGGCTGTCAAAGAGGTCTAACTTCTTCTAACGAGGTCTAATGAGGCTCCACTCATTACCTGTATTAATGGCACCTGTTTTAACTCATTATCGGTATAAAAGACACCTGTCCACAATCTCTGTCAGTCACACTCCAAACTCCACTATGGCCAAGACCAAAGAGCTGTCGAAGGACATCAGAGACAAAATTGTAGACCTGCACCAGGCTGAATCTGCAATAGCTAAAACGCTTGGTGTAAAGAAATCAACAGCAATTATTAGAAAATGGAAGACATACAAGACCACTGATAATCTCCCTCGATTTGGGGCTCCATGCAAGATCTCACCCCGTGGCGTCAAAATGATAACAAGAACAATGAGCAAAAATCCCAGAACCACACGGGGGATCTAGTGAATGACCTACAGAAGCTGGGACCACAGTAACAAAGGTTACTATCAGTAACTGCCAGGGACTCAAATCCTGCACTGCCAGACATGTCCCCCAGCTGAAGAAAGTACACGTCCAGGCCCATCTGCGGTTCACTACAGAGCATTTGGAAAATCCAGAAGAGGACTGGGAGAATGTGTCAGATGAAACCAAAATAGAACTTTTTGTTAGAACACAGGTTCTCGTGTTTGGATGAGAAAGAATACTGAATCGGATCCGAAGAACACCATACCCACTGAGAAGCATGGGGGTGGAAACGTCATGCTTTGGGGCTGTTTTTCTGCAAAGGGACCAGGACGACCGATCTGTGTAAAGGAAAGAATGAATGGGGCCATGTATCGAGAGATTTTGAGTGAAAATCTCCTTCTATCAGCAAGGGCATTGAAGATGAGATGTGGCTGGGTCTTTCTTGCCTGGCACAGCCAGACTATTCTCCCTGTATTGTTCAAACACTGTGAGAAAAAGTCTGGGACCCAGTCCATTAACGGCCTCTCGAGCTAGGTACAAAGCAATTGTCCAATCAGATTCGTTTATTTGCGTGACGTGTTCTTAACGAGTAACGTCACTCTTGCGCGCCGAAAGTCGTGTCTACAACAACACAGATGGTGAACGGGAGATCTGAGAATATGTTCCAATCCGCGGTAAAACCAGTTTTAAATGACCAAAAACACATCGAAAATAGTCATTGACAACAGTCAACGTGGCCCACGCTAGCCATGTTGAATAAACTTCTCCATTCTCCACTCAAGCTAATCACTTGTCACTTTAACAACGTCACGTCTGCCCGTCGCTGATTGGTCCATTCCGCTGTGTTTGCGGTGGCTTTGTCCGCCCTCGGAATTTGATCCGCCGGACGGTCGCCAGACACAATCGCTGGAACAGCGGTGAGTCTGGTATACCAGGCAAGGGTCTTTCAGCATGACAATGATCCCAAACACACAGCCAGGCCAACAAAGGAGTGGTTTCGTAAGAAGCATTTCAAGGTCCTGGAGTGGCCTAGCCAGTCTCCAGATCTCAACCCCATGGAAAATCTGTGGAGGGAGTTGAAAGTCCGTGTTGCCCAACGACAGCCCCAAAACATCACTGCTCTAGAGGACTTCTGCATGGAGGAATGGGCCAAAATACCAGCAACAGTGTGTGAAAAGCTTGTGAAGAGTTACAGAAAACATTTGGCCCCCGTTATTGCCAACAAAGGGTACATTGCAAAGTATTGAGATGAACTTTTGTTATTGACCAAATACTTATTTTCCCACCATGATTTGCAAATAAATTCTTTAAAAATCAAACAATGTGATTTTCTCTTTTTTTCCCCACATTCTGTCTCTCATGGTTGACCCATGTTGACAATTACAGGCTTCTCTAATATTTTCAAGGGGTAGAACTTTCACAATTAGTTGACTAAATACTTATTTGCCCCACTGCATGTGTCTCACACCAAGCATGGAGAAGAGCAGAGAAGTGTGCGAGGACTTAGGAAACAAAATACTTGGATACTCAAGGATACAAGACCTTCTCCAGGGATCTTGAAGTTCCTTTGTCGACTGTGCGCATAATAATCAAGATGTTCATACCCCATGGAACTGTGGCTAATCTCCCTGGATGGGGAAAATTGTTAGATTGTTAGATCCTCAGTCAACTTCCAAACAAGTTCAAGTTGTTTTGCAGACTTTGGGTGTAAAAGTGTCAGCTCGAACCATGCGTCATCATCTGAATGACAAGAAGCGCTATGGCAGGACACCAAGGAGAGACCCACTTCTGACTAAGGGACTTTGGAAGGTTTTTGGAAAAGCACAAAGAAGGCCTACAAAGTCAACAGTCAAACATGGTGGAGGTTCAGTGATGTTTTTGGGTTGTTTTGCTGCCTCTGCACTGGGTGCCTTGACGGTGTGCAAGGAGTCATGAAATCTGGAGACCATCAAAATGTTTTGGGCCTCCAATGTAGAGTTTAGTGTCAGAAAACTAGGTCTGGGTCAGAGGTCGTGGGTGTTGCAACAGGACAATGACCCAAAACATACCTCAAATAGTACCAAGAAATGGTTGGAGACAAAGCGCTGGGGAATTTTGAGGTGGCCATGGATGAGTCTGGATCTAAATTGCATTGAACACCTATGAAGAGATCTCAAAATTGCTGTTGCAAATCGGAGAGACCTGGAACAGTTTGCAAAAGAAGAGTGGTCCAAAATTCCATCTGAGATGTAAGTGCACTCAACCAGTTGATGGTTATAGGAAGCGATTGCTTTCTGTTATTAATATTGAGTTTTGTCCAGCCTATTTTTTGTTCTGTGTAAAATTGTGCCAATGTTGGCTTCTTCCTCAGCTTGTTTCTGTTTTTCTAATGCACATCAAAGAAATAGATGCCATCATTTCTGTGAGAAATGTTGTATTTCTGGAAAAATTCCAGGAGTGCCAATAATTTTGCCCATGACTGTAGGTGTCTTTTTATCAAACTGAGAGCCACATGGAGGTCGAAACGCTGAGTCACATATTGTTCACAAACCTCGCGTGTCCATAAATGTAGCTATTTTTGCCTTGATGGAGGTATACAAAGCCTCTCGGTGCCGGCATCCATTAGGCAGAGTGCTGCTATTTCACCTTCCAACAGTGCGAACAACAAACACCTTCCTCTATCCCTAATATTCGCACCTTTTTTTCATTCCGGCGCACATCACATCGAAACACCCATTGACCAACAAGGGTTATTTTTAACCTGCGACCTTTGACAATGAGCATCTTACTTGGGTCTCGGACATGACGTAGAGGTAGTGGTGATCAGCTGAGAAGGCCATGTCGCGGAGGATAGGTCCGCTTTCCACTGCCTGTACCGTCTCATACTGCAGGGATCGGGAAGAGCCGTCCACTCGAATCTGCAAGGAAACATAGAAAGACTTAAGGAACATATAATCCGGCAAAGAGACCGCATTTTACGCGTGATTCCGGTGGAGTCGCAGAATTACAGCCACCTTCGACAACAGAGGATTGCCCGAGGATAATCCCTGGAGGGACTAACGCAAATACTTTCTTCAGTGGATTTGGGGATTGGATCAACACAAAGACTTGTTGAGCCCATCATTGTAAACTCAGCAACTTTTGGACACCTGGCAGACTTCATGCCATGACAGGTGTGAAACGGAGCCTTGTTAAAGTTTTGATGACTCTGGCTCGTTTCTTCTCAGCGGGTTTTGCCGGTAAACGGCGGCAAATATAATTAGATATGAAGCAGATGGTAGGAAAGGCAAGTGAGTCCCTCCATGATTAATTACAATACACAACGGTGACAACACAGCTTCCTCACTGCGGTTTTTAAGGTTTTGAATGCCAATCAGTTGAACGTATTGGAATATAAGACAATTTAAGGAGAATCGGTGGATGCTGGGGTGATCAAACCGGAAGGGCATGTGCCCAACCAGAAAGACGAATAAGTAGCAAGTGTAGGAATTTTATAGCAGTCATACTTTTTTATAGCGATGAAGCAAGTTGCAAGATATGTTTACATGTCTCCCCTTCATTTCTTCCAAGATTGTGAGCTGCCATCCATGTTTCATTGTCATAATTAATTCATCCTAATGCTAACATTTCATCAGCCTACAATCATTAAGGCAACCACGGTGGTGGTAGCCAACATTATCTGATTCCGTTTCGACGGCAATGAGGGGATTAGCCGCTCTATGCTAAATGGATTACAATGCTAATCTCTGCTATCACATTAGCACGACACAATAGACTTCCGCTGCCGGGCTGACTTCATTTTGTCTCGGAGTGGTTAGGGAAGGTGAACGATCTGTTTGGCCCCCGATTGAGGCCTACTAATGAGCATAAACATGTATGGAAAACACGGAGAAGCAGATGCACATGCAGACTTGTCTGGCTGGAAGATAATTATGCCGCCTACCCAGAGCAGCGTGCTCATCCGTTACTCTGTGACCAGACTCGATGGAAGACACTCTGACCATCTACAGTCCCTGACAAAAGTCCTGTCGCTTATCCATTTTGTAGAAACAATTGCTTAACTTGACTTTTAATTATTCAATTGGTTTCAGAAAGGGCTCGTATGGAAGCTAACACCCTCCCAAATGATGTTGACTGTACAAAAATATATTTGTTTAACTGAAAAAAGACATAAAGGTCAAATTTTGGCAAGAAAAATCCTACCCCAGACATGCTCAATGATGTTCATGTCTGGTGACTGGGCTGGCCAGTCCAGGAGGATGAATGAATGAATGAAATATTTATTGTCATCATCATCGGTATCATTGACAATCATTGACAATTACAAAATGTGATATGATTTGCCCGAAGGAACCGAAGAAGAAGACAAAGGCAGACGGGAGGAAGCATATGCTTATCAGTTTCCCGTCCCCCATACAACTAAAGACGCACACTCAGATATCTTGCATCTTGACAAGGATCCTGCAATCCGAGACCCAGGTGTTGGCTATTTTCCCAACTGGTCGAGATCGTCAGCCAAAATTTCTCTCCTCGACCGCCTGCTTGAGTTTCTTGTTTTTCAGCGCGCATTAACTGGAGCTCTCTGACGATTTCTTGATTCTGGTTTTGAATCCAGTCAAGGAGACCTCCAATTTCTGTATGGAGGATTTTATTTCATCCAAGTCTCCAGGTTTCAAATTCTTTGGAGCCATACTGGGAGTCGAGCTTGCTGGCCCTGAGTTGGCAATAAGCGCTTATTGGTTGAGATAAGTTGCTCTTGGGAGCTCAGAGTGCGTCTGTTCACAGCTTGAGCTGAATCAAGAATTCAGCCCAAGCTAATATCCTTCCTCTTAGAAGAAGGATCTTGATCTTCTTTGAGGTGGAGATTGAAGAATGCGATGGAGAACCATCCTGCTGCAGAATTTGTCCCTTTTTATGGTTAGGAATGTAAGAGGCAGCTAAGATTTGTTGATATTTCAGCCTATTTATGTTGCCTTCCACCCTGCAGATCTCTCGCACACCACCATACTGGATGTAAACCCAGACCATGATTTTGCTACCACCAAACTACACTGTTTTCTGAGTGAATCTCGGATCCATGTGGGCTCCAGTAGGTCTCCTGCAATATTTGCGGTGACTCTGGTGTAATTCAATGGAAGATTAATCTGAAAAATCCAACTTTTGCTACTTTTCCAGCATCCATCCTTTTGACAGGCTGTGGGCCTTGGTAAATGCCACACGGTTTTTTAATTGTCTTTTGTTCAATCCTGGTTTCTGGGCACTGATTTGACCGTGGAGGCGATTTATAGACAGAATTTGACAGACTGTTCTGGTTGACACAGGGACTTCAGTTGACTAAGTCTCGTGGAGCTCTGGAAAAAAGGGCTGGCTTTGGATTTTCCAGCCAACAACCGGTCCTCCCGAGCAGTTGTCTTGCGGGGTCTGCCTGACCTGGGCTTGTCAAAAACGTCTCCAGTCTGTTCATATCTTTTTTTAATCCTCTGTACCTGACGCTGAGACACATTGAAGGTGTCTGCCACATCTGCAGTGGATCTGGTCTTCAGGCTCTTGGTAATTAACACTTTGGTCTCAGGAGGAATCTTTGGCATCTTGTCAGAGGTCAGCTTGCAGTTGATTTGGCAGTCTAGTGCACTGGGGTTCTTTTTATACACACCTGAGAGTTAATTGATCCAAGGAAATATTTGATTACAAATATATTAGAGGGACACTTCAGGTCCATGTGTGTGCAAGCGACAAGACTTTTGTCAGGTACTGTACTCCACTGGATCCCCTTCATGGTGGTGGGAAACACTACACATGCATGATTCACACTAAAACAAGAATACATTTCTTTCTGGCCCTTCTAAGACTAAAAGTGCAGCTTGTGAAAAAAACAAATGACACCGCTTGAGCAGATGGCCTTTATTTGGAAAAAATATCGCAGTCAAAGAGTGTGTTTCATCTCGCTCTCTGCGGGTCCACCGGCAGGCAGAAGGCGAGATGCAGTCAGGGAAGCCATTCCGGTGCGAAAGCCACAGGATTACCCTCTCGCTGCGTCTACATTTTGGCAGCGAACGCAACAAAAGGCACATTGGAAACTTCCTCGGACTCTGCGAGGAATCAATTTGCCACGGGCTCCGACCGCAACGCTGAGCCGACAACCAAACAATAACCGTGGAGAGGGATGGTGTGCTTGCTAGGCAATGGAATATGGATTCTGCAGGCCGATAGTCACACAGTTAAGCAGTGTGCTAAGCCTGGCACAATGGCGACTAACACCTCCATATTTGGAACACCCTGGATAAAGTGCTGAGTGAAGTGTCACTGTGCTCTGACCTGAGGCCGTGCAACTGTAGTGAGGTACATGGGCAGGAGGGGAATATCATCCAAGGTCATGGCTGAAAAAAGGTAGCAGTGTGAGCCATCGCCTGGATTGGAAGTGAACACAATGTTGTGTTGCGGAAAAGTGTGGAATAGATGATAACCCAGTTGGGTCTTGTGCGTATCTCCACACCGGAGTAGCATACAGTGGTATGAAAAAGTATCTAACCTTTTGGAATTTCTCACATTTCTGCTTAAAATCAGCATCAAATGTGATCTAATATTTGTCAAAATCACACAGATAAAAAAAGTCTGCTTTAAATAAAACCACCCAAATATTTATAGTTTTTCATATTTTAATGAGGATAGTATGCAAAACAATGACAGAAGGGGGAAAATAAGTAAGTGAAACATCAAATTTACTATTTTTTGCCCCCCTATCCCAATTTTGCAACAATAACTTAACAACCAGACACTTCCTGTAGCTGCAGATCAGTCTGGCACATTGATCAGGACTAATCTTGACCCATTCTTCTCTACAAAAGTTCTGTAGTTCGGTCAGATTCCTGGGATGTCTGGCATGAATCGCTGTCTTTAGGTCATGCAACAGCATCTCAATTGGGTTCAAGTTTGGACTTTGACTCGGCCACTCCAGAACGTGTATTTTTTTCTTCTGAAACCATTCTGAAGTCGATTTACTTCTGTGTTTTGGATCATTGTCTTGTAGCAGCATCCTTTCTCTTATTAGCTTCAACTGTCTGGCAGAAGGCCTCAGGTTTTCCTGCAAAACTCTTGAATTCATTGGTCCATTAATGATTGCAAGTTGTCCAGGCCATGAGGCACCAAAACAGCCCCAAATCATGATGCTCCCTCCACCATGCTTCACGCTGGGGATGAGGTGTTGATGTTGGTGAGCTGTCCCATTTTCCCTCCACACATAACGTTGTGTATAACAATAAACAATCAACTATGCCAAAACTTCTGTGGAGTGTCCAAGTGCATTTTTGCGAACGTTAAATGAGCAACGTTTTTTAGACCGCAGTGACTTCCTCCGTGGAGTCCTCCCATGAACACCATTCTTGGCCATATTTTTACATATAGTTGACGGGTGCAAAGAGATACTGGACTGTGCCAGTGATTTCTCTACATCTTTCGCAGACACTCAAGGGTTCTTTTTTTTTTACCGCTCTGAGTATTCTGCGCTGAACTCTTGGCATCATCTTTGGTGGAGGGCAACTCCTTGGGAGACAAGCAACAGTACCAAACTCTCTCCACTTGTAGACAACTTCTCTGACTGTCGATTGATGAACATCCAGACTTTTAGAGTTGGTTTTGTATCCTTTCCCAGCTTTATACAAATCAACAATACTTGATCACAGGTCTTCAGACAGCTGTTTTGACCGAGCCATGAAGCACATCAGACAATGCTTCTCATCAAGACACTTCTTACCAGGTGTGCGTTTTATAGTGGGCAGGGCAGCTTTAAACCACTAATCACTTACTTATTTTTCCCCACTTCTGTCATTGTTTGCATGCTATCCTCATTAAATTATGAAAACCTAAAAATGTTTGGGTTCTTTTAGTTAAAGCAGACACTGTTTTTACATCTGTGTGATTTTGACAAAGATCAGATCACATTTGATGGTGATTTTTTGCAGGAATGTGAAGTTCAAAAAGGTTCAGATACTTTTTCATACCACTGTATATGCATTCTTTGAAGACAATATCCTGGTCATGACAGTCAGTTTTAACAGCGGTCTCGCCAAAACGCCTGATGACAGTTCTGAGCCTCTTTGTCAGGCAAACACAGCACGTCAGTCAGGTAGACGACAGGGAGGAACACCGACTGTGAAGGAGACGGTAAGGAAAAATAACACATCCACGCCACGTAACGACGACGTGTCTCTTCACACGCTCCATTCATTCAGACAGCGATAGAATAGTGGCGGTCTGATTGCCAGAATTTGTCCGGCTCGATAAAAATACGCAGGGAAAAAAAAAACTGGATCCATTTCACGCCGTCAATCATTAATGGAACAAAAACTCTGTTATACTGCCTACGAGTATCTTCAGGCAAGATGGACTCGTGGCTTATTCGACGTTAATCTGAGGGTATTAACGCCAAAGTGTCACTCTGAAGCTTGAGAGGGAGAAAAACTGTATTTAGTGCAAAAGCTGGAAGGCCTCTGGAGAAAGTGCTCAAGGTGATGCCATTAATAAGCAGTTAAATTGCATTTGGACCTAGTTTTGATTTTGGTCCACTTTAAATAAATACGTCCATTTAAAATAAAGGTTATGTCATTGTCACCGAGGAACAAAAGTACTGCCAGAGTGGAAGCAAAGAATAATATATGACCTTTACTGTTGTTATTGATGACAGGCGGAACTGTGTGTGGGTAGAACTCATGTTTGGTTTCCATCAACTTTCATCTGGGATCTGACACCACTTCAGCAAGAGCTGTGAGGGAACCCCCGGCTCGATGACTGACCGTAGTGGCATTCAAAGTGCGCTACTAGTTAGCCCCCAGGTCCACGCGGCTTGCTAATCTAACCTCATTCCCCTGCTGAGAAATGCTAAGACAGACCCAGAGTGTTACCGCGAGGACTGATGGTGTTGGACGTGAAAGGGGACAAGTGTCTGGAGGCGTCCCAACTCATTCCTCCCTCAGCCTCGCCCTCCCTTGGCTCCGAAGAGGTGAGTGGCAGGTCCGCCTGTTATCGCTGCCTCGGAGCGTCGGGAGAAGGCGGGGGAACAGGGAGGAGGGATGGTTCTTCACAAATCTTCTTCTTGTTCGTATATCTCCTTCTAGCAAAGGTGTCAGTTTGAATGGACCACCAGCAGGCATAAGCGGATTTTAAGTAGGGGCCAGGAGGGCCAGCCCCCCGCGGTGGCCGAAAAGTGTCAATGCATGTAATTGACTTTCCTATAGACCCTATTCACGTGACGTCACAGCCACGCCCCCGCGCCATGTTGTCCGCATACTCGTCATGTTAATGCATTAGCGCTTCGTAAATTCCTCCTATTATGGCGTGTTTTTCTGCTCGTTAACATTAATAATCGAAATGGTGAAGTCGTGTGTGGCGGTCGGTTGCAAAAACAGAGAAGATGGACGGAGAGACTTGAAGTTTTACCGTATTCCGAGAGACCCGGAGAGGAGAGCGAGATTGACTGCTGCAATTCGACGAGAAAACTGGGCTCCAAACGACTACCACAGATTATGTAGTAGTCATTTTATATCTGGTAAGATGCATTTAATATATATTTAGAGGGTTTTGGGCTGTCAACCACAATTAAGATCATTGCTAGGCTAATCGCCGACAACATACACTCAGACGTTGTGAATGAACTACCTGAAAATATATAATTATAAGGGGATAATAAGACAGTTGTCATACAACTAATTTACAATTTCACTATTGAGGTCAAAAGCCAAAAAATAAATTCAACTAGGGACAATCTGGAGTAGTGCTATCGCACTTCATATTTATTACATATTATATATGTATGTAGTGAGAGTGCTATCGCTAAACCATATAAACTTTAAAAGCCCTAGCTCCATTGACAAATGACATGAAATACATTAGACTTGACAGTGGATGTTAGCAAGAACAAAAGATTTTGAATTGAAAATTTCGTAACTCACCTTCCCGAGCACAAGATAGATTCCTGCCGAATTTTCGTGGACGAGGACCTGTTTCCCCCAACCAGCAACGAAGTATTTATAAGCCTCCAAGCTCTTAAAGTTTTTCAAACTTTCGTGAGAATAGGTTGATTTTGTGTGGACAAGATAGCTGTAAATATCAGGGTAGCTAGCAGATGTCAGGCAAAGACGGCGAAGACAGCGGGTCGAAAAACATCGATTTAGGCATCAAATATGGATCTGGCGAATAGATAAACTGAAGCTTTTCCACATAACGCCTTTTATGCAACGCATCCAATGAGTTTACAGCGTCAGATAACACAGGGGCTTCCATGAATTGCTCTATAACTTGCACGACTAATTGAAAACAATGAGAACAAGTCTAAAAAATACAGACAATATGGTGGCCGGATACAGCGACACGTCATTTTGTGACGTAGGTGAGTAGGGTCTATAGTCCCCATTCACGTGACGTCACAACACCGCCCCCCTGGCTTGTGCCGCCATATTGTCCGTCAGCTCATCGTGTTTACATATTACCACTACGTACATTCCTCCTATTACTGCCTGTTTTCTGCTTGTCTAAGGAATCACCGCCTAGTAAACGAACCCAAAAACCTTCCTGACAATCGTTAACATTGATTCATCAAAATGGTGAAGGCATGTGTGGCGGTTGGTTGCAGGAACAGAGAAGATAAACGGTCATTTTAGTAGATACTGTTAGAGATGTCCCGATCGATCGGCATCCTGATCGATCGGGTCCGATCACGTCATTTTCAAAGTATCGGAATCGGCAAAAAAATATCGGACATGCCTTTTTTTTAATATATATATATTTTTTTTATTAAATCGTTTTCTAATTGTATATAACGTTACAGACATAATATGTTACACTTATCCAGTCTTTAGTAAAGGCTTGAGGTAGGGTTATCAAATTTATCCCAATAACGGCGGTAGTTAATTTAAAAAAAAATGTATCACGTTAAAATATTTAACGCAATTAATGCATGCGCTGCACGACCCACTCACGCATTGTCGCGCTCCATCTGCAATGGCGCCGTTTTGCCTATATAGAGAGCTAAAAGGCAGCGTAAGTTGAATAGAGTGAATTTTGGCAGCCTTTGGAACCATATTTTAATTAGCTAAAGCCGTACAATCCCTCTCCCTTCGATAAGAAATATCATGGGAAGAAATGTGGGGAAGCAAGGGAGCAATTGATCTTTTTCTTAACACCTTAAGTTATATCCCATCGCAGAGAAGATATATGAATTGGTAGCACTACGCACAGTCATGGTTTCACTTGTCATGGTTCCACTTCCCATCATGCATTGGGCATGGCCTTCAGTATCATTTACTGAAAGCTCAACAAATGGCAATATTTAGTCACAATATACAAAGTCACAAGTCTTTCTATCCGTGAATCCCTCTCACAGAAAGAATGTTAATAATGTAAATGCCATCTTGAGGATTTATTGTCATAATAAACAAATACAGTACCTATGTACTGTATGTTGAATGTACATATTCGTCCGAGCTTTATTTAAAATGTATATGATCGGGAAAAATTATCGGGAATGATTGGAATTGAATCGGGAGCAAAAAAAAGCAATCGGATCGGGAAATATAGGGATCGGCAGATACTCAAACTAAAACGACCGGGATCGGATCGGGAGCAAAAAAACATGATCGGAACAACCCTAGTCACCATATTGTCGGTCATCTCATCGTGTTTATATATTACCGGTACATACATTCCTCCTATTATTACCTGTTTTTCTGCTTGTCTAAGGAATCACCGCCTAGTAAACAAACCCAAAAACCTTCCTGACAATCGTTAACATTGATTAATCTAAATGGTGAAGTCAAGTGTGGCGGATGGTTGCAGTAACTGAGAAGATAAACGGTCATTTTAGTAGTTACTGTGTACCCATTGTTAAAAGGGTTTGTTTATCTTGGTCTATGATGCGTTTGTGTCGGCAGCTGTCAAACAGCGGCGAAAACATTAATAGTCGTGATGCCAACACGATCGCAGATATCATCAGACGGAGACTACGAAGCTCGTCGCCACGGTCGCGCAGCAAGAAGGTGAGCGCAACCACAGGTGTTGTGCGGAAAAATAGCCGCCCCGTGTGAAATGTGCCCCCTGACGGGAGCGCCCACACGGAAACGACTTTCTTGTACCGTGAATATGTATCATTTTACTCTGCTTGAACTAATAAATCTTGTACTGTGAATTTGTATTATTTTACTCTGCTTGAACGAATAAATGTCATACCTCTGTGATTGTCATTGGGATATTGTCGTGAAAACCTGTAGACTAATACATTTCTGTTTAAAGATGGTTATGTGGCCCAGTCCACGATTTGTTACTAAAATACAGTACTAATATTTTGTGTAATTTAATGACCTAAAACTGATTTTACAGTCGAAATCCATAACTGTAATGCATCCATGAAACATTTGATGTTTTCACTTCAATAAAGCGTTATAAATAAGCACTCTCGTCAGGGGGGACATTTCACGCGGGGCGGCTATTTTTCGGCACACACCGGCCCGTTGTCGAACCGGCGATCAAGTTTCATTTTAAGAATCGTGACAACGGTGACGCTTAGCTGCCCAAATGTCGGTTTATATTCAGGCCGGTGCCGATTTTGGGTACCCGACTCTTCTTTGTGACATAAACTGGAGTATGATTGGAAATGTTGTGGTCTCAGGACGAGGTCTGACGCGCACGGGACGGGACCGGAAGGGAGGAAACATCGATTTGGGCATCAAATATGGATCTGGCGACTGGATCGACCGAAGCTTTTCCAAATAACGGCTTTTATGCAACTCATCAAATGAGTTTAAACCGTCTGAAAGCACTGGGGCTTCCATAATTTGCAAGTGAATCCACCTTTAGAAACTACGATCATTGACAACACGGACACCCAATGACGGACAATATGGCGGCACAATACAGCGATCACGTGATTGTGTGACCTTGGTGATTGGGGTCTATATATATAAAAGAAGATCATTTGACTGGCAACTTAGACGGTCATTTGCTTTGCATGGAAAATGAATGAATGAATAACCCCCCCCCCCCAAAAAAAAAAAAAAAAAAATTCAAATGATTTTTTTTTTCTTCGATTAAATTTTTAAAAAATTTTTTATTGAAGCAACTTTTTTTGGGGGGGGTTAAATGATTTAGACACAAATGTCCTACCCATTATATGGCCCAAACACAAAAAGGATTGAAAAAGAAAACTTTTTCGATGAAAAATTAAGTGTTCAAACTAGGACTGTCAAACGATTAAAATTTTTAATCGAGTTAATCACAGCTTTAAAATTAATTAATCGTAATTGCAATTCAAACAAGCTATAAAATATGCCATATTTTTCTGTAAATTATTGTTGGAATGGAAAGAAAACACAAGACGGATATACACATTCAACATACTGTACATAAGTACTGTATTTGTTTATTATAACAATAAATCAACAAGATGGCATTAACATTCTCTTAAAGCAATCCATGGATAGAAAGACTTGTAGTTCTTAAAAGATAAATGTTAGTACAAGTTATATAAATTTTATATTAAAACCCCTCTCAATGTTTTCGTTTTAATAAAATTTGTAACATTTTCAATCAAAAATAAACTAGTAGCTCGCCATTGTTGATGTCAATAATTACACATTGCTCATGGTGCTTAAACCCATAAAATCAGTCGCACCCAAGCGCCAGCAGAGGGCCACAAAACACCAAAAAACACAAGCAACAAGTGCACATGACACTGTGCTGTCATTTTAATCTGTTTGAGCGGGGCATGTGCGTTAATTGCGTCAAATATTTTAACGTGATTAATTTAAAAAATATAATTACTGCCAGTTCACGCGATAATTTTGACAGCCCGAGTTTAAACACATCAAATTTTTCAATCTCAAATGTTTTTTTGCATTCAAAAACTTTTACCAACATTGGAATTTTTCTTTTTTTGACTGGTGATTTTTCTTTTTGAAGATATTTTTTTTTTTGAAGCAACTTATTTTTTTGATTGAATAATGACAAAAATGTCCTAGTCAAAATGTGGCCCAAACACAAATCAACATTACTTTTATCAAAAAAGTTACTTCAATCAAAATAAATAAATAAATAAATAAATAAATAAATAAAAACACCCTTAAAAAAATTTTAAAAATCAGAAAAAATAGCTTTCGCATGCAGTTTTTTTTTTAGTTTTTGTTTTGCATTCAAACACTTTTTTTTTGTTTTTTTTTGTTTTTTGTTTTTTTTTTAAATCGACTTTTTTGGGGGGGGCAACTTTTTTTTTTTTTTTTTTTTTTTATTGAATAATAAAGACATAAATTTACTTCCATATGTCTCCGCCCAGAGGATACAACTTTTGACTGGGGTAACTACATTGGCACAACACCGGTGAGCGTACTATATTCAATGGATGACAATCTTGGCAAAAAGTATTGCCAAAGCAGTGGCATTTAGAATTCCCCTCAATAATGATAGGAAACAAAAAAAAAAACCTTCATTATCAACTTATTATTATAAATTATTATGAATATATATATATATATATATATATATATATATATATTATACATTTTATTGCTAACACTGCGTTTCGGGGTCAGCAACATGTTGTGCCAAAAGTCAAACTCCGCCTTATGCCTTTAGGTACATGAGTGCTTAGGCCCCAAAGAATTTCACTATGTAACTTTTTTTTGTCAAGAAAAATACATTTTTAAGTCATAAAATGGACGAGTTGCATTGTGCCAAAGTATGGCTTGTTGTTCTCAGAGTTGGCCGGGACGCCGTGAACATTTTGGGCGATTTTATGCTTCCAACTCTGTGGGAAGAGTTTGCAGAAGACCCGTCTGTGTTCCAGCGTATCTGTGCATATACGCATGCTTGTTTTAGTTAGATGTGGAAAAACTTGAGACTGCCATTAAACACCTTTGGCGTGGAGCAGAACGAAGATAACAAGCCAGACTGGGCTTTAGCTGCTGGAGTATTTTTGTGGAGTTAAACTTCACAAAAACACTCCAAAATCCAACTCACCAATTAGATTTCATGTGTTTCATCCCCCATACTTTTAGTCCAATGCAATATTCCTAATTTTATATCTGAAGCAAGTCTCTTTCTATGCTATTAAGCAACGAGAAATACCCAATACCACTTCATTTGATGCCGACAAATATTTGGCCTCGCTGGGAAAAACTCAAATGGGTGTTTTTCTTTCAAACCTATTATTTCCCTTGCTTTTTCTCTTTTCTTGAGATCATACGAGGTGCTGCTTGAGGCAGCGGAAGCTCCCGACTGGGCATACAGGACCCCACAGAGAAGGCGAGGACATAATTTGAGGCACGCATTGCCACCTGTGTCTCTATTAGTCGAGCAACCTGGTGGCCGTGCTCCAAAAGCAGCGCGAAAGCCATTATATTTTTGTGACCGCAGGCCACTGTGTGAAAGTTAAAAGGCTTTGGGAGCCATTAAACAAGTCAACACGCTTAGCCCCCCGGAGCATCGCGGGCACCAAATCAACCCTTTTTGCAGTTTCAAGAATCAGCCTTTTAGGCCTGTTTCAGTTGCACCAACCTTCAAACTGGCTATACAGTGGGGTAAATAAGTATTTAGTCAACCACCAATTGTGCAAGTTCTTCTACTTGAAAAGATTAGAGAGCCCTATAATTGTCAACATGGGTAAACCTCAACCATGAGAGACAGAATGTTGGGAAAAAAACCCAACAGAAAATCACATTGTTTGATAATTAAAGAATTTATTTCCAAATTAGAGTGGAAAATAAGTATTTGGTCACGTACAAACAAGCAAGATTTCTGGCTGTCAAAGAGGTTTAACTTCTTCTAACGAGGTCTAACAAGGCAAGGTGTATTAATAGCACCTGTTTTAACTCATTATCAGTATAAAAGACACCTGTCAACAACCTCAGTCAGTCACACTCCAAACTCCACTATGGCCAAGACCAAAGAGCTGTCGAAGGACACCAGAGACAAAATTGTAGACTTGAACCAGGCTGGGAAGGCTGAACATGAAATAGGTAAAACGCTTGATGTAAAGCAGGGGTCCCCAAACTTTTTCCTGTGAGGGCCACATAACTTTTCCCTTCTCTGATGATGGGCCGGGTCAGTTTGTAACAGAAAATGTGATGATTGCAAGAGTGCCTAAATGTAAAAATGTATTGTTTTTCAGAAAGCCACAATCAAATAACCCTTTCTGGATTCTTCACGGAACAAAAGTAAATAAAATAGAAATAATATAATATAATATAATATAATATAATATAATATAATATAATATAATATATAGATATTATATTATATTATATTATATATATGTATATTATATATATGTATAATATAATATAATATAATATATATATATTATATTATATTATATTATATTATATTATATTATATTATATTATATTATATTATATTATATTATATTATATTATATTATATTATATTATATTATATTATATTATATTATATTATATTATGATATGATATAATAATAACATTATTAATTGAATATATAATAACCAAATAACCCTTTTTGGGTTCTTCACAGAAAAAAAACAGGAAATAAATAACACCATTAAAAAAAAAAAATTGTTCAGGGGCCGGACCAAATGTGGAGGTGGCCCGTATCCGGCCCACGGGCCATAGTTTGTGGACCCCTGGTGTAAAGAAATCAACTGAGGGCGCAATTATTAGAAAATGGAAGACATACAAGACCACTGATAATCTCCCTCGATCTGGGGCTCCATGCAAGATCTCACCCCGTGGCGTCAAGACAAGGCAAGGCAAATTTATTTATATAGCACAATTCAACACAAGGCAGTTCAAAGTGCTTTAAATCACATGAAGATCATAAAAATCACATTTAAATCAATACAACGTAAAAACCAAGACAATCAAAATCGGAAATAAAATTATACATAAACATCGCATTTAATCACAAATAGAATAAAAATAAATAAATATGAAATAAAAACGACTACTACTAATAATAATTGAAATCAGCAATGGTCAAAATGATAACAAGAACGGTGAGCAAAAATCCCAGAACAACACGGGCGGACCTAATGAATGACCTACAGAGAGCTGGGACCACAGTAACAAAGGCTACTATCACTAACACAATGCGTTGCCAGGGGCTCAAATCCTGCACTGCCAGACGTGTCCCCCTGCTGAAGAAAGTACACATCCAGGCCCGTCTGCGGTTCGCTAGAGAGCATTTGGATGATCCAGAAGAGGACTGGGAGAGTGTGTTATGGTCAGATGAAAGCAAAATAGAACTTTTTGGTAGAAACACAGGTTCTCGTGTTTGGAGGAGAAAGAATACTGAATTGCATCCGAAGAACACCATACCCACTGTGAAGCATGGGGGTGGAAACATCATGCTTTGGGGCTATTTTTCTGCAAAGGGACCAGGACGACTGATCTGTGTCAAGGAAAGAATGAATGGGGCCATGTATCTAGAGATTTTGAGTGAAAATCTCCTTCCATCAGCAAGGGCATTTGAAGATGGGACGTGGCTGGGTCTTTCAGCATGACAATGATCCCAAACACACAGCCAGGGCAACAAAGGAGTGGCTTCGTGAGAAGCATTTCAAGGTCCTGGAGTGACCTAGCCAGTCTCCAGATCTCAACGCCATAGAAAATCTGTGGAGGGAGTTGTAAGTCTGTGTTGCCCAAAGACAGCCCCAAAACAACACTGCTCTAGAGGAGATCTGCATGGAGGAATGGGCCAAAATACCAGCAACAGTGTGTGAAAAGCTTGTAAAGAGTTACAGAAAACGTTTGGCCTTTGTTATTGCCAACAAAGGGTACATAACAAAGTATTGAGATAATCTTTTGGTATTGACCAAATACTTATTTTCCACCAAGATTTGCAAATAAATTCTCCCCCCCCCCCCCCCCCCCCACTTCTGTCTGTCATGGTTGAGTTTTACCCATGTTGTTAATTACAGGCCTCTCTAACATTTTCAAGTGGGAGAACTTGCACAAGTAGTGGTTGACCAAATACTTATTTGCCCCACTGTATTTTCTCATCAATTCATTTTGTTCATGTAAAAACCCTTGGACCAAATGTGATTTGGAATACTACACTCACATTTGCTATCACACTGCCACGCATGAAAAAGTTTCCACATGCAGAGCCAAAATGTTTGAGTTCAAACCAAAAATGCAAAATAAAATACAGTTTGCTTCCCATGTAAGCAACATTGGAAAAACCACCATTATTCCACGTTGACGACATCCTGCCTCCCTCGCCGCCGCTTTGATGGAAAATAACAAGAGGGGGATCACACTAGATTCCTTGACCCATAATGACCTAAGGATGCACAAAGAGGGAAAATGTCTTCTGATGATGGACTTTGATCAGAAAACACTCCCTGATACCCATCTTCATGTTACGATGTCCCTCCATACTATAATCTCCATCAGACCATCAATCAGCAGCTCACTCGGACAGGATGCTGAGTCTGTCTCAGCTTGCTAATGACCTATTGACATCCTCGCATCAGCTTTACTTGGAAGGTGAGGGCATGACCTTGAGACCCCCCACCCTTTGCTGACTATCAGCCTATCAGTCTGGCCTCTTGTGTCTGTTCAATACAACTTCTCAGCATATTCATCAGAGCGGTTCATCCATTTTAGTGGTGACTTTGACTTCAACAAAGTCATGTGCCGATTACCGGTTTCAAGGAATACAGTGGTATGAAAACGTCAAGGTTTCAAAATTTTTCGGCCAAAAATGCATGGAGAAATCCCTCGCTTGCAACTACAAGGCTAAACCCTCCCCAATCGGTTGTTGCTCAGTGTCAGTGAGTCAGCTGTGCTACACGCTGGCTAGAGGAGGTGAAACTCCTGAACTTTTTCCCCCCATCAAAGAAAACAAAATCGCCAGTATGGGAATACTTCGGCTACAAAAAAGTGGCTTAGAGGAGGAGGGCCATTTGACATGTAAAACATGTTTGCCGAGGAGGCAATACCTTCAATATGATTTCGCTTTTATACAAAATTAAAGGTTGTTAACACTGTCATGAACGTTTCCCACCAGCTACGAGAGTTAACTCCAGCGCGTTTAGTGTGTCTAAAACGGCTCCATTACAGATTGAGCGCGACAATGCGTGAGTGGGTCGTGCAGCGCACGCGTTAATTGCGTTAAATATTTTAACGTGATACTTTTTTAAAAAAATTAATTACCGCCGTTATCGGGATAAATTTGATAACCCTACCTTAAACCTAAACTAAAGACTCTGGATGAGTGTAACATATTCTGTCTGTAACGTTAAATACAATTAGAAAACGATTTAATTAAAAAATATATATATTAAAAAAAGGCATGTCCGATATTTTTTTGCCGATTCCGATACTTTGAAAATGACGTGATCGGGACATATCTAATTTATACCATGTATACTATCTTAAATTCAGGCTTCTAAGTCCAACAGCATGGCAAGTGGGCATCTGCGTGTTGTTTTCAGCACCATTTTCTGCGTATATTCCGGGTCCTATGCCCGTCTCGTCATCCCCTGCGCTGTCATATGTACTTTGCGTTCCGTCACCTCATGATTCACAAATTAAGCACGAGGCTTAAAGTTATCATACCATCAGAATATCAGAAGGGCAAATTCCTATTTCAACATATAAGATCAAGCCATACACGCTCGGAGAAAAAGTTGAGGAAATCAACAGTCGAATTTATGCCATAGAACAAATTAAGAAGAGAAAGTTTACAGAGGAGAAATAAAACAGGGAAAGTCGGTGTGTGTAAATAATGGATGCGGAGCCGAAAGCCCAGACGCTGTCTGAGAGCAGCCTGGATCCTGTTACCACACACACTGCCATCAGGACAACTCGAGACACACACATGCATGGTGTACACACAGTCCCAGTGACCTTTGTACACCAATTTCTAATACTACTATCTCTGAACGGTGTCCTAGTTTTAGTATAATCCAATGATTTTACATAGAACAAACTAACATGAAATATACAGTACCTGCACAGTATAAGCAGTTGGAATACTAGAGATGGCAAACAATCATATACACAATTTTGCCTCATACACACAATGCTCTTATCGCCCCAAAACAAAAGAGGGGTACAAAAGTACCTAATGTAGTGGCTTGTATGTGCATTGTTGAAGCAGGCACAAAGTCATTATGTGCCTCGCTTGTGCAAATTTGTTCGTCGACCGCCTCTTGCACAAGGGGGTGATTTATGAGTTTTCTTCCAAAGTTTCTAATTAAAAAGAGGAGCCTTTCGTAGCCAATTCCTCAGAGATAAGCAGGTGTGAATTCCTGTGTTCTCCGTGCGTATATTCCCTTGTCGCCTGCCCCGAGGCCACTCGATTCTTCTTTGTATTCCTTCCTCGGCTCCCCTTTTTTTCCTTCCTTTACTCTGTTATTAAACAAACTGGCACACCGCTTCGACTGTTAGAGCCGTTTCCCCCACTGAGGTGCAAAATTGCATTGCTGGCACAGCGACGGGCGGCGGGTCGGATACAAAGCGAGGCAGAGAGCGAGGAAATGGAAAAAAAACAAGGGGAGTGACTGAGGTAAAGCTCCCAAAAGGGATGTGTTGATTCCCCAGAAAGAAAGAAAATAATCGGCAGGGAAGCAAAATAGATCTGATGCATTAAAGCTTTCAAATAATTTCCACAAATGCTCTTTTACTAAAATTAGCACCTTGTTATCAAGGGCTCATATGAGTTTCACGCCCGTGCATAATGCCATAACACATAAGCAAAGCATTGTGCATGACAATGGAAGCTTCATAGTGCAGCCCAAATGAACAAGCGTGTTGTTTCAGCATGGTTGCTTATCTAATCACAGACATGAGCCAACAAATAAAGGAGCATGCAAGCGTGCTGCTGATGATGATTCCCCAAATGGCTGCATTTCAAGGATTTTGTCACATGCGGTAATGTATAATCTAGTCACTTCACTTTCAAATTTTGAATAACTTTTCCCACCTTGTATTATTTTGCTGAAGAGTAGTGCTGGGAGTTGAAGGGAATAGTATCTTTTCTCATTTTTACTGTTTGTATTACTCTAACACACCCAAACTGAAATAAATAGCATTTACAGTGGGGCAAATAAGTATTTAGTCAACCACCAATTGAGCAAGATTAGAGAGTCCTGTAATTGTCAACATGGGTCAACCTCAACCATGAAAGACAGAATGTGGAAAAAAAAACAACAACAGAAAATCACATTGTTTGATTTTTAAAGAATTTAGTTCCAAATTAGAGTGAAAAATAAATATTTGGTCACCTACAAACAAGCAAGATTTCTAGCTGTCAAAGAGGTCTAACTTCTTCTAACGAGGTCTAACGAGGCTCCACTCGTTACCTGTATTATCGGTATAAAAGACACCTGTCCACAACCTCAGTCAGTCACACTCCAAACTCCACTATGGCCAAGACCAAAGAGCTGTCAAAGGACACCATAGACAAAATTGTAGACCTGCACCAGGCTGGGAAGACTGAATCTGCAATAGGTAAAACGTTTGGTGTATTGAAATACACTGTGGGAGCAATTATTAGAAAATGGAAGACATACAAGACCACTGATAATCTCCCTTGATTTGGGGCTCCATGCAAGATCTCACCTCATGGCGTCAAAATGATGACGAGAACGATGAGCAAAAATCCCAGAACCACACAGGGGGACCTAGTGAATGACCTACAGAGAGCTAGGACCACAGTAGCAAAGGCTACTTTCTATCAGTAACACAATGCACCGCCAGGGACTCAAATCCTGCACTGCCAGATGTGTCCCCCTGCTGAAGCCAGTACACGTCCAGGTCTGTCTGTGGTTCACTAGAGACAATTTGGATGATCCAGAAGAGGACTGGGGGAATGTGTTATAGTCAGATGAAACCAAAACAGAACTTTTTGGTAGAAACACAGGTTCTCATGTTTGGAGAAAGAAAGAATACTGAATTGCATCCGAAGAACACCATACCCACTATTAAGCATGAGGGTGGAAACATCATGCTTTGGGGCTGTTTTTCTGCAAAGGGACCAGGACGACTGATCTGTGTAAAGGAAAGAATGAATGGGGCCATGTATCGAGAGCTTCTGAGTGAAAATCTTCCATCAGCAAGGGCATTGAAGACGAGACGTGGCTGGGTCTTTCAGCATGACAATGATCCCAAACACACAGCCAGGGCAACAAAGGAGTGTCTTCGTAAGAAGCATTGACCACAGTCAATTTGCATCAGCACTAATATGATGTCATTTTCTTTCCTTTCAGAACCACACATATAGCCACACATTCCAGTCTTCTTCCACACACATACAAATACATCAACATCTTTCCACGCATGCTCTCATATGCTCATTGAGTGATTGTCATATCAAGTGCCATTGCCTGTATATAGTTGTGCCTGTTGCCAAGTTGGATTAAAAGTGCCAAAGACCAACTCCACTCTCCGCTCCTTGTGTTCTAACCGACACCCCGAGGCGAATGAACCATAAAACATATCCCAGAACCTCATACAGTCCATTAGTCCAAATTAGAATCGACAAAAAAATCGACTCGTTAAGCGATATCGATAATGGAATCGGAATCATAAAAAACTTATCAATTCCCAACCCTAGTGCTGAGTGAAAAATGTAACTCGTAGCGTTAGCATAAGGCTATTACTAACGGTGAGCGTACTCCTAAACTATCGGTCAACTTTTTATTTAATTTTTTTTTTTTTACATATAGTTCGTGGCGTCCAGCAGGGTATAACTAATTAAAAATAATGTAGCCTACTGTTTTCCTGCTGAGTGTGTAATGTCACGGGACAGATTTGTAGATGCTACAATATTTTCTTGTCTGCCAATGTTCATCGAAAACCTTTTCTTACTTATTTTTGGAGTGAAACTTTCGAATTTTACAGACAAAAATACTGCGTTGACGTCGATTAAATCCAGACGAAATTAGTCTGGAGTTTTCGTCAACAAAAACTCGACGACGACAAACACATTTTTAAATGACTAAAATACGACTGAGACCAAAAGGTATTATCGTCCAACAGAAGAAAACTAAGACGAAAATTAAAATGGCTGCCAAAAACAACACTACAAGGTGTAGGTACACTAACAAAATGTGATGATAGAGGGAACTGTAAGCCTCACTAACATTTAAAGACACATGAATTCTTCCTATGGAAGAGAAACACACAGGCACAGAGAGAAAGAAGTCTAAGAGGATATTCTGTGAATGGGGACTGTCAGCTGGCGTTGTGCAGAAATCCTCTTATACCTCCAAATTTCAATTAGGTGTGGAAGCGCTCCGCTGGGGTGCGCCGCGCTCATTGCAGAACCACAAGTACAAGGTGAACGAGGAAGGATTTGTCACGCCGGCGACAGGCCCGCTCCACCTACATTATGATTTAAAGGGGAAAAAAAGACAGTGCGCTCCCTCAACTGACTGCCAACTGCATTTGTGAGTGACAACGCTGCCGCACTCGACGCCACTCCAGTGTTCAGCCAGCGCTGTCGCAATTGGGTTTGTTCCACCGCGTGGAGTTTGAACTTCGCCTGGCGTCCGTGTGACAGCCGCAATTACGCCGCGTGTCAGCCTCTCCAAACTGGCGCTGACTTACTGTAATTACAACACCTCACGCAGTCGCACATTTTCATGCTGTGCTTTTACTTGATTTGAACCGCGACCGTTACCCTGACAATAGAGTGTGTGCAAACTTAGACCAAGTACAAGGTGTCTGCTTGATCGTTCTACATCTGTGGCATGCTACCAAGACTCAAACCAAAGTACTCTCATGTAGTTCTGATGAGTGATGTCATTTCACAGATTTTTTTTTATGTCAATGTCCCTCTGAAGTGGACACATTCTTGGGACTTGCACTCTGAAGCCACCGCACTGGATTATGGTAATGCACATGTACTGCCCAAAACAGTGTGTTTCCTTTTGAAAGCTGCTGAGAAAACTATTGGCTCCTCTCTGCCACCTCAGGAGGACATTGCTGCTGCGCGACACCTAAAAAGAGCTAAGAACATTATTAAAGACTCTTCCCATCCTGGTCATCACCTGTTTGAACTGTTGTTCTCAGGCAGGAAATACAGGGTGATGAGCTCACGTACATCCAGACTCAGAGTTCCCAGGGCCATCCGCGTTCTCAACACTGAACAGCACTAATTGTTCATGATGCTGCTATGTAGCGACTTTTGCACAATAATTTATTCTTTGTCTTTTATTTAGTAGTATGTTTAAGTTGTGTGTTATTTTACTGTCTTGCGTTTTATGGTACCACAGAGTAGCTTTCCAATTTCGTTGTTTGCTTGGCTTGCAATGACAATAAAGGAATTGAAATTTAGAGTCCAGAATCTTCTTTGGACAAGGTGTCAAGAGTCAAGAATCTGCATTGGACATATGTCTGAGTGATTGCTCGTCCGAGACTGGTGATTCCATACTTTTTGCTCGGGGTTGTATCATCAGTTTCATTGCATATATCCAAAAACGTCCCATTCAAGGAACTGTAAAAATGTCAGTTTTACATAGACTTGCCACCCGTCCCTTGAAATACGGAATCGTCCCGTAATTGGGAATTAAAAGTTGCGTTCTGTATTGAACCAATACGGAACGCAGTTTATTGCGTATTTCACAATTGTCCCATGGGTCGACCTCGCGCGACCCGCGGCTCCTGCGTGGCGGGCGGCGGTGCGCCCAGCCCATGCACGTCTGTCACACACAAACACACACCTGCGCTCATGAGTGACCACTGAGCCAGCAATAATGAACAAAAAAGGCAGGAGATATTAAAGACAGCAAGATAGTTATCAGCCTGCCCGCTGCTGTCTGCCCTGCACTGCGCTCCACTTCCGGGTTCGTTGCCTAGTTAACTCGCTCTCTCTGCTCAGTGCACCGCCCCGCGCGTTTTCAAAACTAACATGTCTCTTCAACATTAGAAGTTCAGGACACCCCACGTCATCCTCAAAAGGGGAAACGTCTCCAAAAAATAAAACAGCATGCTGCAGGGGACCTCCACATACGGAATATAAGATCCCAGAAGAGCCTTCGTCACAATTATTTGTACCTGAAACATCCCCTGAGCTTGATTTGGTATGTTATTATGCGCTTGTATATGTATAACATATAGGCTATATTTATATTTACCTTCATACATCTTGCATTGATAGGAGCATAGCTAGGCTATTTCAGTTGCTACTATGGTTGATTATTTTTATCAATGTTGATTTTTTTTTTTTTTTTTTTTTGAAACATGCATTTATTATCAATCAATATGGAATGAATTTATGTCCCCATAAAGAACATGTTATTTTGTTACGCTAACTAATGCTACTCATTTGGAATTATTCCTAATAGATTAACAGCAAAAAGACACTGAATAAATAGTCCTACTGCAAATATATGCTATCTATTGATTGATTAATAGTGAATTTGACATCATCCCACTCCTACCCTCTAAATTACTGCAGCTGAGGTGACACAGGTATACCACACAGTATAACGTAGCCAGCCAGAGCTTCAATAGTGCTGACTGTGGACACAGGCTCAGTCAGAAGATTTTTATGTTATTCCAAAATGGTGAAGAAAATGACTTTGGGGAGAACGAGCAAGAGGCACTGTTGAAACAAGACCTGGGTCCAAAGGCAGTGGATGATGTGCTTAAGAGCTTAACATCACCCATCCCATACAGACCGATGCCTCGAATTAATTGAGCAGGAAGATGTTCCCCTTGCTGTCCAGTACTTCAGTCCAGAGTCTTGGCTCAATAACAAAATGCTGGACTTCATAGAGAATGCAGACGAGTCAGCTGCTGGAATTGTAGCTCTCCTGGAACATTCCCTTAAGAAATTTGGCTTGTCAATGCATCACGTGACCGGATTCAGTGCCGACAACATAAATGTTAATTATGATATTCACAACTTCGTTTTCACTAACCTGCAGGAAAAAAAAAAAAACAATCTGCTGCAAAGAAACTGCCATGCCCACAAAGTGCACAATACAGTTTTCTCATCTAAAAATACATACATTTCTATGCATTTCAGGAGTTTTGGGGATGCATCTTTTTTTCGCCCGTAAGGCTTTGGGCGCGAGAGGGGGCATCCCTTATTTCTATTTCTGAAAGGAGGCAACCCTAGTTATACACGGAATAATCGTGAGAACAGGCTCACTCAACTGACTACCTTCGACGCACCACAAAATGATGACTACTGTTGCACCAATTAACCTGATACGCTTAACTTTACTTTCGAGCTTTATGTGTCACCATCAACCGTTTTTGAAACAATCCGCTCTCTCTCTGACTAAGCAGTCGCTCTTTCCCAAAACTTCACGCTGTCGTTCTCATCCTCTCACCTTACACCGCTCCTATCAACCAACCCCCCCCTTCCCTTTTCTCTGGTCCCAGCTTCCCAGCCGGCTTTCATCCTCCCCAGGTTAGATTACTGCAAAGCACTGCCTGTCTGCCAGCATTCCTAAAAGCTTTTCATCTCTGCTCCGATTCATCTGGGAGGGAGACGGCGTGAGCCAGGGAAAGAGAGAGATTCCAGAGCCCTTCCGTGGCTAACCTGCGCTACGCACTGCGGTACAGGGGCTGATGGGAAATCTCCCTCGGACGCCCACTTGCAGCTCAGAAGGACAAACCGAACATATGATGCAAAAGGGTTGAGTACATAGAGGAGTCGACAAATCGTCAAAACGCACGTTTAGTTGAGACAACGAGCTACACACGGCATAACACGAGTCAAACACTTTTCCCACCAAGAAGATTAGGAAAGCGGCTGTCTGCCATGTTTCCCACAGACGTGTTTGTCCAAACAGCCAAAGCCGGATTGACTCTGGCAGCATTCAAATGGAGAAGATTGAAGTGAGATCCCTGCAGCAAACCTTCTAAAAACTTGAGGTAACAAAAGAACCAATTGCATTCAGAGCTCATTAGTGTGTTGATCATTTGCGCAAGCTACCAATTAGTCATTAAGATGACTTCCCTTCAGCGACTTCCATCAAGTTGAGCCATCTGACTCCATTAATGATACAGTGCCCTCAAACTATTGAGGGCATGCACACCTAAAGTGATATTTATGGTTCTGACAGTCTTTCCTGACCCGGATCACCCTCGCCCTTTCATCTTCTTGCTGTCACCGCTTTATGGATGTTCAGCCTCGGCCCTGGCATTGATGCCGCGTTCTTCCGCGTGTCGGAAAGATAACACTCTGCCACACAAGTTAACACCCCATTCATCGCCGAGTGCCGCGTCCCTTTCATCATTGCAATGCAGAAATTGTCATGGATAACGACTAAATCATCGCTTGTGTTATTATGGCGTTCACGTTCAGAGCGAATACGACGCGTGGCTGATTTATCCGTTTTCTTAAGCGCCCACTTGAGCTGAACGAGCGGGTTTACGACGCCGCGCAGATGCGCGTTGTTGGCCGGCGAAACAAAGAGCGGCCTTCCGCGCCTGCCGTTCAAAGGCGACTGCGAGGTTGGAAAAGCTCGAGCGCAGAAGCTGTTTATAAATGAGTCATCAATTGTGAAAGCCAAGAAGCAGTACGCATATTGTCCTCGATTATTAAGACACATGCTAGTTCTGTTTCATTTTGTGCGTGGTGATAGGATGCTTGCATGCTGGGCCAGAGAAAATTAACACTGGAACTACCGTTTTTTTTGGGGCTATAAAGAAATATCAAAAAGGCGTCAAATGACCCCAATACCAAACTAAGGGGCCGTTTACATGGTGACTCTCCGAGAATACGAAAAATTTCAAATTTGCATTTTGCGTCTCCATTCGAACAATGTCGCAATTCCTCATGAAAATGATGTAGTATGTATGCCAGGCCCTAGGGGGCAGTGCAGATATACAGGGTGACAGAGAATGATGCACTTTGACCCCACCAAGCTCCCTCAGCCCGGAAAAAATTTGCCCGCTCACTCGAAGCAATGGCATTTTTCTTTTGTTCAAAAAGACACAAAACTTGAAACATTCATCATATTTAATTTGAAAATATTATTAAAACAGTAAATTAAAGCTGAAATTTCACCATATTTGCTGTTTTTAATGTTTAGCAGCCCCACTGCACACGCCCAATGTGACGTGTACGAGTGCTGACGTTAACGACGCGGTCTCGCGCCGCGGGAGCCTTTGATATGCATGCTGAGGAAGCCCCCCTTCAATCCCCCGCAATCAGATTCTTCCACTTGGAGGCAGGATTCAGAATTTTTCGTCTTCGCCTTCCGTCTTAACCCCTAGTCTCCGTCTTTGGGGACAATTTGAGCATCCAGAAAAGTTGGTAGTGTTTTGTCCCAACTGTCCCTATGCAAACCTACGCCCTTGAAGCACACAATGATCAAACAACTTTCCACAGCAGCTCAAACAGCTGTTTTGTCTCAGCAAACACAAGCTTTGGTCTACATTACATATAGGCAAACTGCAGCTTTTAGAAGATGTAAAAAGGTTGTCCGCCCGATTGCCTGCCTGAGCGGTCCACTGTCCGACAAGAAACAACTGTTTTGTCGAACTGGACAAGCCTATTTCGAAGGGGGAGAGAAAATAACCTCCAAAGGTATTCCTTGCCTCAGACAACTGTCTAATGGCAGCTTTCTGTCTCCATACAGTTTACACACAATATAGTATATGTGAGACATATGCCCCTTTACCACTGAAACCAGTGGTTCAACGCGTGTTTTTTCCAAGCCAATGCAACCCACTAGCAATTGGCATTTGGCACCTTTCCCATTCACAAAAATAAAAAGCCGTGTCTGTCCTCAGCCGTGCGTAAGGTTACGTGACGTCACCACGCTAAGATGCGCGTCGACAAGTGCGACCAAATTCATTCAGTTCAAGGAAGTAAATAATGCAGAGCAACATGGAAGCCTCCTTTACCTTTGTGTTCTCTGTTTTCATGCTTTTTACTGCCCTCAAAATGGTCGAAATGCAGCAAAGGATCAACACTCTGCTTGTGCTGAGGCAACGTAGCCGACGTGAATTTTGGTTTGAAATTGAAAGGAATCGTGTAAGTCACAGAAGGAGGAGAGGAGCCTTTGTTTCATCTGTTACTGCTATTGCTAACGCTGCTACACCGACTGTTCGCCGTATGTGGATCACGTAAGAGCCTACGTCACCACGTATATTAGGGTGTTGACTGTTGACCCTGGGTTTTGCTTTCACACTGCATGACGATCAGGTGATTTTAACGCGGGTCGCTTGGTGGGTTGATTGACACGGGTCAAGGTGGGTCGCTGCACCTTTCCCACTGCCACCAAAAGCCGATTGTTAGTGGGTTGACATGGGTTTTTTGGCCAGTGGGAAAAGGGTAATACTGTAAGTCTGACCACAGTATAGTTCAATGGATAAGATTTAAAAAAAAAAAAAAAAAAAAAAAAAAAACCCTGACTAGTATGTTCCATTTGGTTCACACAGATGATAAAACTGGAAGAGTTGAAGGGACAAGTAAACACTTAAAAAGAAAAGTCACATCCTGTAAGTAGTTTGGTCTATTTTATGGTGGCTTTTTCACCACAACTTGTTTTATGGGCTTGAAAATGAGAACAGGGTAGCTAGAATAACACCAGTTTAGCCTTCCCCCATCAGCCAAGGCACCCCTGCCCTGCAAACACTCAAGATGCTAAATGGAGCAATCCAACCCTGTGGTTTTGTGAGAGTTAATGGGAATGACTAATGAGGACAATAGTGCTCACAAAAAATATACGGATTAGGGTCAGATGATCCTTCTCTGGTTCCAAAAGTGATTTGTATCAATTGATCCATCCTTGGTAGTTCTAGTGTTATGCGCGTTATAGTTGGGAGGGTTCAATGAAGACAAAACTGCAGAGCAAACGTGTAATGTTGTTGTTTTTAAAAACACTAACAACTGAAATGGCCGTTTGAAATGCACATTAGTGAAGTGATTAGGTTTAATATGGTTGTTTCTTGATGAGACAATTAATTAGGCTGTTGGACAGCTGTTTTTGCTCCAAGTGTCTGTGTTTTTCTTTCATTTTCTTTACTCTGCTGAAAAACTGTCATTTCTACTTTTCGCAATCTGAAAGCATGTGTGTGTGTGTGTGTCCAGGGGGGGTCTTTGACCAGGGGAGATGAGGGCTCTAGGATGGAAACAGGTGTGCGGATTAGCTTTTCTATCCTCCGGCAGCTCTTTAGCATTTTAATGAGGCAGAGGGGTCACTAGGGGTCTTTCTTCCATCCCAGCCAAAAGTGTCTGGGTCTGGGGGACCATGGGGTGTTCACGGATGCTTCCAATAATACTTCGTAGCTATTGAAAGCGACAATCAGGTTAGACAAATGTGTGTTTGTGTGGACGCAGTAGATATCACAAGTGTATGTCTGCCCCCGACGCAGAATAGAAGAGCAATTTGGCCTTTTCCTTGGGGCCTTCCACAAAGCTGTACCGGTATGCCTCCTGATAACAGAGCGGGCACACATGGATTAGCTCTCTATTGAAGAAATTGTAATTACCTGCTGATATGAATATTATTATTAGGAATACTAGGTAAAAACCAAACCAGTTTTTTTCTTTTTCCAGAAAAGCCGCCAAGTGAATAAGAGGGTTAACTAAGCCGGAGCCTGACGGCAGAAATTCACTTTAACAAAAGACGACTCAGATCACGTGATATTTTGGGATATTTTAATCTTGAAAATAAAATACGCTTGCAAAGGCAAAAATTGGACAATCCTACAGTCATTGGACTAAAAAACTTTTGGGTCAAAGGGTTCAGACTTATGATCAAAGGTGCGTGGCTAACACCCAAAACTGAGACAGAATCGCCTAAAAAAATGGAGTCACAGTCAGGGGTCTGAGTGACTCTACTCCATTGGACAAAAGATCTGTCAATCATCCCAGGGGGGTCAGGGAGGTGGTCAAAACTAAAAAAAGGGTGGGGACAAAGCTTCTCCAGCACACATACACTCTGAAAGAATGCATGGCTAATCAAGCTTTGGGGTAGACGCGCATAATAACATTGAAGTGACGGTCTGTGTGAGTCAGAATGCCACTGACGGCTATTCAACTGGTTATAATGGAGGAGTCCATGAAGAGGAGTCATTGAAACCCACTGACGTCCACTTCACGGTACTTTCTGGCATTTAGCCGGCCGGAACGAGAGCTCACAAACACTCGGGCCTCGGGCTACAAATGCCTGAGGAACGGCGCTGGGGCTCGAAGCGCCGACCTCAGGGCGTCGAGGACAATTCTGACTGTCACTGGAGCTTTACAATGATACCAGCTTTGTCTCGCCGCCTCGTTGGTTCTCACGCAGGCGTCCGACGACCTCGGACGCACCAGTCGAGGCGACAAAAAACGTATGGTGAAGAAAAGTATTTCAACACCCTGCTGTTTTGCAAGTTCTCCCACTTAGAAATGATGGACGGGTCTGAAATTTTCATGTTAATATTTGGTACTTTGGCCTTTGTTTCCTGTAGTTTTTCACCAAGTTTGCACACACTGCAGGATGGATCTTGGTCCACCCATCAGTCAGGTTACTGGGCTGTCGCTGAGAAACACGGCTTTTGAGCTCCCTCAAAATGATTTCTATTGGGTTTAGGTCTGGAGACAGGCTAGGCTATGCTAGAACCATGTTATGCTTCTTACAGAGCCACTCCTTAGTTTTGCTGGCTGTGTGCTTCAGGTCATTGTCATGTTGGAAGACTCATTAACGAACCATCTACAATGCTCTGACTGAAGGAAGGAGGTTGTTCCCCAAAATCTCAAAACAGGGACCCAGACATCCTCTCCTTAATACTGAAGGAGATAGACTATGCTTACGAGAAAAGGTACTAACTGTTCGTATTACTCTAACACACCGAATATGAAATAAATACCACTTATACCACGGTTTAAGGAGAACAAGCAGAATATACGGCAGAAGAGATAAACAACGCCTTCTTATCACGGAAGCCCAGCGCATGCGTCAGACGCAATCAGTTCTCGCGGACAGTCCAGAACAAATGAAGGGACGCCCTGTCCCGACACAAGGAAAACCAACACCCGATATCCAACTGATAACACGACTGACAAGACTCTTTGACGCAGATGTGGCAAAATCCACAACCCTCGTTGCCCGGACAACAGTAACTCCCGAATCCTCCTGTCCAATCCACAAACAGACAATAATCCCAAACACACTCTTCTTCCTGCCCTGCGAGGCCCTTCAAAAGACTGAATGTTTAATTAAGCGTTGTCATTTTTCTCAGGAACCTTTTGTTGACTTGTGATATGGTGACCTTGAATCATCGCCTGGGTCCCTCTGTGCTGTAAAATTGCTGTCGACCTGAATAAATTGTCAACTTGTGCTTTGAAGTCTTTTTCCAGCATACACGGCACTCGTCCTGTCCCATGCACAGAAAAACACCCCCAAAGCATGATGCTATCACCCCCACGCTTCACAGTAGGGATGGTGTTCTTGAAATAGGACTTATCATTCTTCTTCCTCCAAACACTGTTAGTGTAATTATGATCTGAAGTTCTATTTTACTCTCATCTGAACGCAAAACCTGCTCCCATGACTCCTCTGCATCATCCAAATGGTCATCAGCAAACTTAAGACAGGTAAACTTTCCTTGCCATTGAAGGGAAAAGTTACCGTTCTCGCACACACCATATAATTGTTTGCACTAGTATAACACATTCATTTAACTATAGTTTAGGCAGACTCCACTCAGTGGCCTTGAACACAGTAAAGTGAATCACCTTATCGGCGCTCATGAGGGGAAAAAGGAAAAATGGTACAGTTTCTCGTAGGCACCGTCTAACTGTTTGCATTACTCGAACACACGTAATATAATCAATCAGGGAATAGTATCATTTCTCATATTCACTGTAGGACTGCACTACTCTAACACACCTAATGTAAAATAAATAGCACACCATAGTTTAAAGAAACAGAATAGATACACAACGACATCTTATCACAGAAGCCCAAAACGTGTGCGCCACGAGCAAGATTGACGCACCAAACTCTGGCAATCAGTCCTCCCGACAAACGAACACGGACAAAGACCAGCGCGCTTTGTCCTAAAACAAGTAGTACCAGCACGGATAACCAAGTTGATAGCAGGCGCTTGTGACGTCAAGACCAGCGTCGGTCGCTGTGGCAACCACATCCCATCCATGCACAAACCTAAGCAGCCCGAAACCGGCCAGAGAGGGATGATCCCAAAGCAACGCCTGGAGACACCTTCGGCCGCCCCACAGACTTAAAAAACACTGGACACTGAGATAAGACAGATTTTGCTGCTCGGAAACATGTAGCCTTGTTTTGGATCCAGAATTTTCCTCCATCGCCTGTTTTTGCCTTGTTTTTGACCATTGTTGACGAATAAATTGTCAACCTGCTTTTGGCGAGTCTTTTTCAAACTTTTGGAACATGGAGTCAGTAAAAAGGGTCAATATCAGAGATGAACGCGCGAAGTTCCGCCTTCCCGGTTGACGCACGCGGAGGCAGCATCAGCAGAACGGCACTTTGTTCAGCTGTCGCTATTTCCGTGTGGCTTGTCTGGGTAGGCGAATTTCAACACCATGAATGATTGCAAACCATGATGTCTAGTGTATTACCAACAGTAACCTTGGAAACTGTGGTCCCAGATCTTTTTAGGTCATTGACCATCTCCTGTCGTGTAGTTCTGGGCTGGTTCCTCACCTTTCATGGAATCATACATGGGGCTCTAATCCGATTGAGACTGACCGTCATGTTTAACTTCTTCCATTTTCTAATGACTGCTCCAACAGTGGACTTTTTTTCACCAAGCTCCTTGGCAATTGCTTCGTAGCCCTTTCAACCTTTGTGGAGGTGTACAATTTTGTCTCTGGTGTGTTTGGACAGCTCTTTGGTATTGACCATGTTACAATTTTGCATCTTACTGATTGTATGGGGTGGACAGGTATCATTATGCTGCCATCGACCGCAAGCAAACAACTGCATCTGATTCAGGACAATACATGGAATCGAGTTGGACTTTTAATAGGCGGACTAACAGGTCTTTCTGGGTCAGGATTTGAGCTGCTAGATGTTCAAATGATCACATGCGAGCCCCTCTCGTGAAACATTGCTTCGAGCGACCGCTCGCTTCACACACACATGATGCCAAGTGCCGCTAATTACTATTCGCTAGGTTTTGTGTACAAGCGTGTGTCCGGACTGCTTTGCATTCCTCGCTCCTGATGAAATATGTGTGTAATTAATTGGATATGTTTGTAATTAGAGGGGAGAGACAACGCACGTGCCGTTTTTGTTTTGCCTGTTGTGCCTGACTAAAGGCATAGACAAACTCAAAACTGATTACACACAACACTAATTATGAGGTATTATTTAGGCTTCCTCACCATGCAGGGTTAATTCTTATTATGTGCGCGCCTGTCGTAGATGTCTCATATATTATCTGCGATGATGCGGGAACACTATGGCGACTGTAATTGTCAACATGGGTAAACCTCAACCATGAGAGACAGAATGTGGAAGAAAAAAAAAACATAAAATCACATAGTTTGATTTTTAAATAATTTATTTGCAAATCATGGTGTAAAATAAGTATTTGGTCAATACCAAAAGTTCATCTCAACACTTATGTACCCTTTGCTGGCAATAACAGAGGCCAAATGTATTCTGTAACTCTTCAAAAGCTTTTCACACACTGTTGCTGGTATTTTGGCCCATTCCTCCATGCAGATCTCCTCTAGAGCAGTGATGTTTTGGGGCTGTCGTTGGGCAACACAGACTTTCAAATCCCTCCACAGATTTTCTATGGGGTTGACATCTGGAGACTGGCTAGGCCACTCCAGGACCTTAAAATGCTTCTTACGAAGACACTCCTTTGTTGCCCTGGCTATGTGTTTGGGATCATTGTCATGCTGAAAGACCCAGCCTCGTCTCATCTTCAATGCCCTTGCTGATGGAAGGAGATTTTCCACTCAGAATCTCTCGATACATGGCCCTATTCATTCTTTCCTTTACACAGATCAGTTTTCCTGGTCCTTTGCAGAAAACAGCCGCAAAGAATGATGTTTCCACCCCCATGCTTCACAGTGGGTATGGTGTTCTTCGGATGCAATTCAGTATTCTTTCTCCTCCAAACACGAGAACCTGTGTTTCTACCAAAAAGTTCTATTTTGGTTTCATCTGACCGTAACACATTCTCCCAGTCCTCTTCTGGATCATCCAAATGCTCTCTAGCGAACCGCAGACGGGCCTGGACGTGTACTGGCTTCAGCAGGGGGACACGTCTGGCAGTGCAGGATTTGAGTCCCTGGCGGCGCAATGTGTTACTGATAGTAGCCTTTGTTACGGTGGTCCCAGCTCTCTGTAGGTCATTCACTAGGTCCCCCCGTGTGGTTCTGGGATTTTTGCTCACCGTTCTTGTTATCAATTTGACGCCACGGGGTGCGATCTTGCATGGAGCGCCAGATCGAGGGAGATTATCAGTGGTCTTGTATGTGTTCTATTTTGTAATAATTGCTCCCACAGACATGCTGTCTCTCATGGTTGAGGTTTACCCATGTTGACAATTACAGGCCTCTCTAATCTTTTCAAGTAGGAGAACTTGCACAATTGGTATTCGCCCCACTGTTAGCATAGTATGGCATCAAGAAATCTGCCCTCGAAATATTTCACTTACAGTCATGTTAATTTTTGCACAAAACGAAGGACAAATCAGTCCTTTGGCGACCATGAGCGAGGGAGCAGCGAGTCAACCAAGCAGCCATTGAAAATTGTTCAATAAGCCACTTAGCTTGGTCTCCCGATTGGAGCTGTGCAAATGAATGAGAGGCAGAGCGGTGAGCGCTGCTTTCACTTATCTTCCGTTCTTGCCTGGCAGGGAGGGTTGCTAATGAATCTGTTGTGTGTTGGTATATTTGCCTGACTGAAATTTTCAAACTCCCACAACCACATGCGTGCACTTCAAACTCTGTCTAAAATACCATCTGATTAACACCCACCACCACCACCCGCCTTGTTGGTGTTAATAAGCTTTCCTTCCAGCTGCTTTTATTCAAACAAACAGTTTTTTGGGGCAATGCAGAGTTAAATCAGAAAATTTTATGCATGTCATGATCTTTTGGTGCCGTAACTGAAGTCATAGTTGTTTTCTTCAAGATGGTGTTGCTCGCCTCTACACTGGAACTCCTAATCAATTATGATTCATGTCTGATTTGTGAGGTCGTATTAGATTACGTTACTGTAATTTTCAGACTATATGACGCTACTTTTCCCCCTCATTTTGAATCCCGCGGCTTCTAGTCCAGTGCAGCTTATTTGTTGATTTATTTGGGTTAATAGCTAACACTTTCTTTAACAGGGGCATCATTATGATATGACAATATCAAGGGCATTAATGACATCATAAATTATGTCACTAACCCCATTTAAGTCCAGCTCAGATCTTAACATCCATTAAAAAGTGGGATAATTTGCTGGATGACACAAAATGACATCTGTCATAAGCATTCATTAATGCTCATGGCAATGTCATGTCATTATTATGATGGTCTTATGGCGCCACTGTCAAATAAAGTGTTACAAAATACCATAATTAGTATTTGATGAAACAACTAGAACAGTAACTGAAGAAATATTTAGCACAGAACATGAATTTTGATTGTTATTTACATCTGTAGGGCTGCAATGCATGTTAGGAGGCATGTTAAACGACAACAGTGTTGACAGAAGGTGGTAGCAGAGGTTTTATGTCCCCCCCACCCCCAAGGGAGCAGTGATGGCCAAATGAAGCTTCTTAAAGCAATGGAGCGTTGCAGTAAAGGAATCTGACCTTCTTGCCAGATTGCCGGAATCAAGCCAACCGAACAGCCGGATCCGTGCCGGCGCAGCTCCAACCACACGGGCTGCCAAAAGGCCAAACTTCACACGTTCACCTTAGTCTTAACTCCATGTACTGACTCCATTTTGAAACCTGGAAAAAGGCTTCGAAGCACAAGTTGACGATTTATTCAGGTTGACAGCAATCATACAGAACAGAGGGACCCAGGCGAGGAATCAGGGTCACCATATCAAAGGTCAACAAAAGGCTCCCGAAAAAAATGACTACGATTAGTCTTTTTGAAGTCTCTCGCGGGGCAGGCTGTGGGCAGAAGAAGGGTGTGTTTGGGCGTTGTTTAGGATTATAGTCTGTTTGTGGATTGGACAGGAAGATTCTGGAGTTACTGTTTTCAGGGCAACTAGGGTTGTGGACTTTGCCACCTCAACGTCAAAGGGGCTTTTGCAATCTTATCAATCGTGTTATCAGTTGGATACCGGGCGTTCTCCGGTGTTCCTTGTGTTGGGACAGGGTGTCCCGCCATTTTTCCGGGAGAACTGATTGTGAGAGTTGGTGGTGCAGACGTGGGCTTGTCAGCGTCAAACTTGCTATGTCAGTTGCACGTAGCACACGTTGGGCTTCCGTGATAAGAAGGTGTCATGTATCTCTTATGCCTATATTCTGCTTGTTTTCCTTAAACTATAAGTGCTATTTATTTCATATTGGGTGTGTTAAAGTAATAAAAACAGTTAAACAGTAAATACGGGAAACGATACTATTCTCTGATTGATTATATTAAGTGTGTTAGAATAATGCAAACAGACGAGAAAATCAAAGCTTCATGGTGGTTCATTTGATCTTATGACAGTTTTTTTGATGCCACTGTCAAGTATAGTGTTACCGGTTCATATCTTTTGGTGTAAACATCCCATAACCAAGCCCGTCAACGGGGGGGGGTCAACCGGGTATGTTGTCCCGGCCTCAGGACCATAGGGGCCCTTGAATGACCCTTAATTCATTTTACTTAATGTAATTTATTTACAGTAAATTTCTTTTTTATTTGAAACATTGTCTGATTAAATATTATGTTCTACTCGCTATATACTTAAAAACTAACATGTTAAATATTTCAAATATTTTTTTTTTTTCACTACGCCCCAACCCCCGACCCCCCTGACTTAGCAGATAATGGTTTGACCCCAGTCTGGCGCACTCAAGGCTACACTACATACGTGCTCTGAAGCGGGAAATTAAAATTTGTCATAGTTATAAACTCTAAACATTGCCAGTCGTCATAAATCGGGTGCGCAGAAAAGAAAAGAAAAAAGAAAAAGAAATGAAGATCATAGAGGTTAACGAGAAAAAAATGATTACGTTTTTAAAAGGGGGACAAGAAGCCAGAGAATTAGAGCTAGAGTTGGATGTGGGCTGTGATGTGGGTAAGTGAACAACAGCCGATGAAAACACTGAACGTTTACATTCGCGATCACCGGGACCAAAACCCGATTCAGGTCGCTTGTAGCCTATTGAGCTGCGGTATGACAAGACATACTTTATACTTAACAACATAGCCATGCTCTCCATTGAGCGTGAGCTTGCTCAAAAACTGGATTTCACTGATGTTATAAATGACTTTGCGGTCAAAAAATCTAGGCGCATCACTGTTTGCGCATCACTTGATAACCCCAGGGATATGGAAGGGGCAGGCACAGGCTGTTTAGTTATACTGTGTTGTTTCTTAGCAAGCAGGCATAGCACTCTCAGTTGTATTGTATTGTAGCTTACATGGAACAATAGATGGAAATTGTTTAAATTGTGTCACATCACATTACGTTCTATTAAATTTAACTGTCCATCTCAAATTAAATAATTTAAAATTTACATTTTCATTGCTTGCAAAAGTACTGCGTATGTTGTCGTGACAAGCCGGTGGGGTGGGGGGGCCCCTATAATGGTTTCTTGTCCCCGGTCCCCTGCAAGTCTGTTGACAGCCCTGCCCATAACACATTGAGGACAGCCGTTTTCGTGTCAAATTTGGTGGGTGGCGGCTTATAGTCAGGTGTGCCTTGTAGTCCGAAAATTATGGTAAGTTCTTTCTGTCCTGGATTCCTAAATGCATGTGAACCTTGAAGTAACTTATATGCTAAGGCAATCAGAGTTCAAAACCCAAGTCGGCAATTTCGTAAAAGTATTTTCCTGAAGAATGACACCCTGGTCCAAAAGGAAAAAAGAAGTGGGTCCCTCCGGACCTATATCTACTTCTGTCTCTCTCCTTCGCTCTCTCTGCCTCCCTGTTGCATGGCTGAGATAACCCTGCGTTGCCGTGGCAACAAGGACTTGCTGCTGCTGCTGCTGCTGCGGCACGGCAAAGACTACAGATGGAGAAGGTAGAAAGAATAAATGGAGAGAGGTAAAGAAGCGTGCATCGAGTGAGGATACAAGGAGAGCAACATCAAGTACGTCCCCAAAATTCATTCGCACTTGAAAAATCAATATCCACTTGTCCTACTTCTTCCGCTTTCCTAAAAACTCCCTCACCAACCTGCTTTTATTCCATTTTTTCTTTCTTTCACTGTCCACGCCGCCTTTGCTCCCCATGCACAATGAATTAGTAATGAAACCGCTGCAAGTCCACAGTGGTGACGGAATGGTAATTATGAAAATGTCAATCCCGGTTACGCCAAGAGAATGAGAGAGTGTCCATTAATGTCGCCGACTTTTGCACTTTCTTGAGAGGGTGAGAGCTAATTCGGCGACTTTCACAAGAAAGGCCAAAGGTGGAGGACTTTGGGTCAATAAGATAGGGAGGATTTGGGTTTTCAAAGTACAAAAAGGAAGAGGGAACCAGAACCTCTGATACTAATAGTCATTGCTATCCTTCCTTTACCAATAGCAGTACGTTAGAAAACAAACTTTGTTGCTATTGTTGTTGACGTCGCAAGGCGGTGACATCACATGGTTACGCTGCCGGGCTTCCGGAGTATGACTCTAGCGACATAAACATGTCATCTGTTCAACCCTTTCAATTTAAACCCGAGAGGAACATTAATGAGCATGGCAGCACATTTCTCAAAACGAGTAGCAAAAGCAAAATGAACCGGAAAGACGGGATGAGACGAGATCAGAGTAGGACAAAACCTGTGTTCTGCCAAAAGGAGTTACACCGGCGAAACGTCTACAAGAGGCGTATTTGACACCCAAAGTATTACTGTGCGCTTTAAGCTTGTTTTGTTTAGATGCATACAGCCAGAACATACTAAAGATGCCTTAAGAAAATACGTAGTAATTTGAAATAAGCGTGGTTTGAATACACTCCGAGACTAATGTGGTCAACAGATCAACAATCTGTTGTAAAGCTACCACAAAAAACACAATACTTAAAAGTATGAGAGGGAAACACATGCAAAAAGTATTTTGAGGCAATGAAAACTCAAGAAGACACAAGAAAAAAAAAACACAAATAGTAAGTACTCGACGCGTAGAAGGAATTGGAGAACACCGGTAGTCAGGGCTGTCAACAGACTTGCAGGGGCACGGGGACAATAGACCATCATAGGAGCCCCTCCACCCCACTCCACCCCTGCCACCGGCTTGTCCCGACAACATACGCAGTACTTTTGACAATTTGCAAGCAATCACAGTGTACATTTTCAAATTATTTAAGATGGACATTTAAATTTCACAGACCGTAATGTGATGTGACACAATATAAACAAAAAATTTCCATCTATTGTCCCATGTAGGCTACAATACAATACAACTGAGAGTGCTATGCCTGCCTGCTAACCAACAAAACAGTATAACTAAACATCCTGTGCCTGCCCCTTTCACATCCCTAGGGTTATCAAGCCCTCAAACAGTGATGTGCCTAGATTTTTTGACAGCAAAGTCATTTATAACATCAGGGAAATCAAGTTTTTGAGCAATCTCACGCTCAATGGAGAGCATGGCTAGGTTGTTAAGCCTGCCCTGTGATATGGATTTGTATCAGCGTTTTCTATAATACACAGGGGTTATGGGTTTTTCCCCATTAGCCTCAATGTAGCAATGCTAACGCTTACAGTGTTTAATATAGATGTGTTTCCTTATTTTGTATGTATTAACTTTAATTCAATGGCATGTTGATGACCAATGAACATCCGTGAAACTGTGAACTGGAGTCTCATATGCCATCAACACGCACGCACAAATGTATGCACGCATGCGGTGATAAAACGCAGCCGTGAAAATTACCGCCCTCAGTTTTGATTTACCGTGCGATAAATGGACTCTTTGCATATCGCAACAGGCTTAGCAACTTCCATAAAACATGTTGTTAGTTAATTAGATGGACATACGATCTGCGAGCTTGTTGTCTCTTGTCGTCTTCCGAAATTACAACTGGGTGACAGCACTTTAGATGTTTATTCACTGCCGACGTGCAGCCAAGCTTGGCATTGAAGAGACAGGACACAACAGTGTACCCTCCTTTGTTTCGTTGAAATAAGTCAATGTTTTGGCCACTCCGGTGCGTTTTTTAGGCTTGGTGCCGCTTTCCCCGCTTGCATACCAAGCGTCCGACATTAAAAAAAAACTCCCGAACACCTCCCCTCCTTTAAAAATGTTCTCCTCGGATCTACACAATTCACGTAGTTTACCCTTTTTGACTTCAAAACGACTAATTTTGCCAAAGGTGAGAGATTTTCATGCCTGAGTAGTGTAGCCTTGAGTGCGCCAGATCGGGGTCGAACCAATCTCTGCTAAGACAGCGTAGGTGGGAGTTCATCAATATTCTTGGGTTTCGTCTTCCATGCTTCCTCTTTTATCCTACCCCAGACATGCTCAATGATGTTCATGTCTGGTGACTGGGCTGGCCAGTCCTGGAGGATCTTGATCGTCTTTGCCTTGAGGAACTTTGAGGTAGAGATTGAAGTATGCGATGGAGCACCATCCTGCTGCAGAATTTGTCCCTTTTTATGGTTAGGAATGTAAGAGGCAGCTAAGATTTGTTGATATTTCACCCTGCAGATCTCTCAGGGTTCAGACAATTAAAAAACCGTGTGGCATTTGCCAAGGCCCAAAGCCTGTCAAAAGGATGGACGCTAGAAAAGTGGCAAAAGGTGGATTTTTCAGATGAATCTTCCATTGAATTACACCACAGTCGCCGCAAATATTGCAGGAGACCTACTGGAGCCCGCATGGATCCGAGATTCACTCAGAAAACAGTGAAGTTTGGTGGTGGCAAAATCATGGTCTGGGGTTTAATCCAGTGTGGGGGTGTGCGAGAGATCTGCAGGGTGGAAGGCAACATAAATAGTCTTAAATATCAACAAATCTTAGCTGCCTCTTACATTCCTAGCCATAAAAAGGGACAAATTCTGCAGCAGGATGGTGCTCCATCGCATACTTCAATCTCTACCTCATAGTTCCTTAAGGCAAAGAAGATCAAGATCCTCCAGGACTGGCCAGCCCAGTCACCAGACATGAACATCATTGAGCATGTCTGGGGTAGGATGTAAGAGGAAGCATGGAAGACGAAACCCAAGAATATTGATTAACTCTGGGAGGCATGCAAGACTGCTTTCTTTTATGTTCCTGATGACTTCCTCAATAAATTGTATGAATCCTTGCCGAAACCCATGGAAGTCATACAAAATATTAATTTTGGATCTCACATCACCACTACTTAATTCGCTTATGCTTTGTAACATATTTTTGTATTTGAAGTACATTTTTTGTCCAATTTTCACACTACTTTCTGTAGGCGACAAAAGTTTTGTCTTGCCAAAATTTGACCTTTATGTCTTCATTAAATGATAAATCGTTTTTCAGTGAAACAAATAATATTTTTGTACATTCAACATCATTTAGGAGGGTCCTAGCTTTCATATGAGCCATTTCTGAAACCAAGTGAAGAATTAAAAGTCAGCTTATTCGCAATTGTTTTCGTCTTTTGTCAGGGACTGTCCTGACAGTGACAATCTACGTCAACACCCCGAGCGTCCATAAAACATGGCGCCCTCCTTAGGTCAAAACGTGTACTAAATATGATAGATCTTTAAATCAAAGGCAGTATTTTATGTTTCTAATAACATATTTTAGTACAAGAGAACAATTGTGGCTTATTAGAGCCTACAATTCTTTAAGTGCGACGTTCCCTTTAAAGTCCAAAATACGAGCAAGATGACACCTTCTAAATTAAAGCCACATCTCTGCTAATATAATCTTTCATAATCCCACATTTTTATGATATAACAAGAAGTAAGGAAGGGAAGCAATAAGGTGTATATCAACAATCTATCTGCATCTGCAGATTCCAGGTAAACGCAAAGCTGTCACTCTGATGTACCAATCTGACCCGAGCAGGTCCGCCATGCCGAAACTCACATCAACCTGATAAAGATGTTCATAAAGGGATTTATATTGGCTGTCACGGAGTGTATAGATTCCTATCTGGAACATACAGATGCGAGCCCAGTGCGCATGAAAACATATATAGGTGTCTGCTCTCATTCATCTTCACAATTTATGCTTCCAATCCCTCCAGACCGGCTCGCTCACTCATTCTTGTGATCTCGCCGGCTGATTAGGGTTGGGATCTTTGGGGGTGTTGGGTGACAAAAGGAAATCACAGTGATAGCATCAGATTCAGGAAGCTTCCCTCACAAACAAACAGCGCGGCAGCCAACATACCTGCATGCGTGCACACCATTCCAACAATTTGCAAGACGTTGTCTGACAGTCAAATGGCAGATTTAATAATGCCAATTATCCATAAGCGGCTTTTAAGGTGTGTGTATGTGTGTGGGGGGTGGATGTCAGGCCCCCCCCCCATGGCCGAAAATTGTCATTGCATGTAATTGACTTATATAGAATATATATATCAAATGTGTAAAGCAATAAAACTACAGCAAAAATGAATGAAATGAACAAAAAAAATAGATTTTTACAATGGGTCAAAATTATTTTTCGAACAGATCATATGACGAGTAACTTTCATTTGGTTTGCATATAATCCACCCCCCCCCCAAAAAAAGAAAAAAATTAGGGGAGGGGAAATTTATTTTTCAAATGATTTTTTTCCTTTGAAAAACTTTTTTTTTGATTGAAGCAACTTTTTGGGGATTAAATGATTTAGGCACAAATGTCCTACCCATAATATGGCCCAAACAAAAATAGCTTTCATTTTTTTTTCACTTTTTTGAGTTACAAATTCATTTTTGCATTCACATTTTTTTTTTTAAATTAAAGCGACTTTTTTTTTTTTTTGGTTGAAAATATATATTTTGATTCAAGCAACTTTATTATTAAAGCAACTTTTTTTTTTTTTTTTATTAAATGATTTAGACACAAATGTCCTACCCATAACATGGTCCAATCATAAAAAAGGATTGCTTCAATCAAAGGAAACTTTTTCAATGAAAAATTAAGTGTTCAAATAGATTTTTCAATCTCAAGTATTTTTTCACATTCAAAAACTTTTTCCACGATTGAATTTTTTCTTTTTTTCTTTTTTTTGATTGAAGTGATTTGTCTTTTTGAAAATACATTTTTTTAAGCAACATATTTTTTTGAGTGAATAATAAAGACAAAAATGTCCTAGCCAAAATGTGGCCCAAAGACAAATCAACTTTGCTTAACTTTGCTGCAATCAAAAAAAAAAAAAAAAAAAAAAAAAAAAAAAAATCAAAGAAAAATAGCTTTCATTTTTTTCACTTCTTTGAGTTAGAAATTTATTTTTGCATTCACATTTTTTTTTTTTTATTAAAGCGACTTTTTGGGGGGGTTGAAAATATAATGTATATTTTGATTGAAGCAACTTTAAAAAAAACTATTTTTAAAAAAAATTATTTTATTTTTATTTTTTATATTTTAAAAAAAAAAATTTTTTTTTTGATTAAATGATTTAGAAACTAATGTCCTACCCATAATATGGCCCAAATACAAAAAGGATTGCTTCAATCAAAGGAAACTTTTTCAATGAAAAATTAAGTGTTCAAATACAGATTTTTCAATCTCAAATATTTTTTCCACATTCAAAAACTTATTCCAAGATTGAAAATTTTCTTATTTTGATTCAAGTGATTTTTTCTTTTTGAAAAAAATAATATATATATATTTGAAGCAACTTATTTTTTGATTGAATAATAAAGACAAAAATGTCCTATCCAAAATGTGGGCCAAACACAAATCAACTTTGCTTCAATCAAAAAAAAAAAAAAAAAAAAAAAAAAAAAATCAATCAAAGAAAAATAGCTGTCATTTTTTCACTTTATTGAGTTAGATATTCATTTTTGCATTCACATTTTCTTTAATTAAAGCGACTTTTTTTTGGTTGAAAATATATATTTTTTGATTGAAATGTTTCTTTCTTTGATTGAAGTGATTTTTCTTTTTGAAAAAAATTTTTTTTTTAAGCAAATTATTTTTTGATTGAAAAGTAAAGACAAAAATGTCCTAGCCAAAATGTGGCCCAAACACAAATCAACTTTGCTTGCTAGGGGATACAAATTTTGACTGGGGTAACTACATTGGCACGGCACCTGTGGACGTACCATATTCAATGGATGACGATCTTGGCGAAAAGTATTGCCGAAGTAGCCTGATTTAGAATTCCCCTCAAGAATGATGGGAAACAAAAAACGCTTATTGTCAACTTATTATTATAAATATTCTTGTAAGTTAATTTTATTGCTGATACTGCATTTCGGCCCCAAAAGTCAAACTCTGTCGATGCACTTATCATGTAGAAAGAAATCAACACAGTGCATAAATGCCTTAAAACTTGGACAGCGTGCACTCAATTAAAACAAGTAATGTCCTTTAATGAATAATTTGACAAAAGTAGAAGCTCCTGCATCTGCGCTGCGTTTCATAACCCACAAGGTAATAAAGCGGCTAATTAAAACAAATGCACGGCACTAGAGCGGCTTTTTATGACAGCCCTAGCCTGAGTGTATACACAATAAAGTTTGACGCTAAGTGGAGGTGGGAATGAAGAAGCGCAGGACCTTTTCATTAACAAAATCCATTAGGCCCCCCAAAAAATGAACGGAAGATAAACAAACGGCAAAGGCTTGGCGCTCACTTGAGTGTCAGAAAGCTTGCCTACGGCCACTTGTGTGCTCGTGTGCGTGCGTTTTTGGAGAGGCTTAGAAAAGTTATCGGCGAGCGTTATCGGGCGCCACTCAAGGTCGCCGTCTTCGACTTTAATTAACGCGCGCCGCCAGAGGGAGGCTCCACCGATACGCCGAATTCTGAGAGCGCCGTTGCAGGCTGGTTGCACACAAGACACGACGGCAATAAATCACACTAATCCGGGCCACTCGTTGCACTTCATGCGCTGCATAAATCAGTGGGAGCACAAATACACATTTTATGAAGAGGAACTTAATTTACACGCTAACAACTACACTTGCTGCTTTCTTCAAATACGGGTAGTCTACGAGTTACGAACGAGTTACGTTTCCATGCTGGCGACGTAACCCCTTTAAGTACCCCTAAACACGCCCCAAATCTCAAAATAACGATCCCAAAAACATGTATTATATGCAGTGTTGGGAATAACGCTGTTATAAATAACGCAGTTACATAACGACGTTATTTTTTTCAGTAACGGGGTAATCTAACTAATTATTTTTTCCGCTGTTACAACACTGTTACCGTTACTGAAGGTCAAAAGCGGTGCGTTACATACGTTGAATAAATTGAAGAAACTACCAGCCGTAGCGAGTCACCTCTGCTCTGTTTATTTGTCATCCAAGACTTGGGGTGCGTTCAGGTTCATGGCAATGAAAACAGTAAACACGCATAGCCTATCTTTGCAAGAACGATGGAGTTAACGTTTGATACGGTCATAATGTGCAGGTCCTGCACCCATCCGCAGCAAAACTGTTCGTAGCTTTGTAGCGATTTGTAATTTCGGAATAGCTGATGAGTTTCGGAACATACACCAAACAGAATGTCCATTGCGTGTAATTTTGGACGCTCGTCGACATCTTTACTCCATTTGTCTTCGGCTTGCTCGTAAGGGTCAACATTGTTCACATCCTTAAGTTTGATCACATATCTGTTCTTTGCCTTAGTAACGAGTTTGTCTCTTTATCGAACTGGCAAGTTAAAGTTTAATGTCCCGCGAGCCAGACCTGCTTCCAATATGGCCGCGTTGTTGTCAAATCTCACGTGATCCCCCATTCTGTGACGTAAATGCTCGAGCCTAATAGCGCACGTACTCCAGAGCCTGTGTTTTCACACACAAACCGAAACAGGGCGTGCGGCAAACACACACGCAAAACAAATGCAGAGGGATATGATGGCAGAGCATTCAGAGGAAAATTTGCCCTTTCCGAGGTGGAGATATAAACACTATTTCAAGTTGGTCGAAATTAAAGGAAAGAACGTGCATGTAAAGTGTAATTTATGTCCCGGGGCAATGCTTTTGTCGACATCTGTGGTAAGCAATTCAAATATGTTTATTTTTGTTGCGCTTCAAATGTAGGATAAATCTGTTGCTGGTGAGGCACAATAAATTTTACAAGGTTCTATAACACAACTACCTGTCTGTTCTTCTCTATTCAACTGACTCGAATACTGCTCAGAAAATTTCAAATTCTTTGACATACAACATCTTTTTAAAGTAACAAAAATAGTTACTTTCCCTGGTAACTAGTTACTTTTACTATAGAGTAATTCAGTTACTAACTTTACTTTTTGGAAGAAGTCGTGAGTAACTATAACTAATTACTTTTTTAAAGTAACGTGCCCAACACTGATTATACGTCAATGTACTGTCCTTGCCAAGATGTTGGCGCTAAGCTCCGAAATGACGATGTCAGACGTCTGTGTGGTTCGCTGACTTTATTCAGCTTCTCATGACGTCAACACTTGCAGAATGAAAGTAAAATATAAATGAAATTAAATCAGTTTCATCTTCAATAACGGCAATTCAAATATGTGTTTATAACTACAGTGGTACCAAAAAATATCTGAACCCTTTGGAATTTCTCACATTTCTGCAAAAATTCACCATCAAATGTGATCCGATCTTTGTCAAAATCACACAGATGTAAAAACAGTGTCTTCTTTAACTAAAACCATCCAAACATCTATAGGTTTTCATATTTTAATGAGGATAGCATGCAAACAATGACAGAAGGGGGAAAAATAAGTGAATCCTTTTAACATTTACCAAAATATTTAAGTCATGTGTGTGCCCAATCACTGATAAGTGGTTTAAAGCTCCCCTGCCCACTATAAAACACACACCTGGTAAGAATTGTCTTGATGAGAAGCATTGTCTAATGTGCATCATGGCTCGGTCAAAAGAGCTGTCTGCCTGAGATCAAGGATAATTGTTTTGTACAAAGCTGGGGAAGGATACAAAACCATCTCGAAAAGTCTGGATGTTCATCAATCGACAGTCAGAGAAGTTGTCGACAAATGGAGAGAGTTTGGCATTGTTGCTTCTCTCCCAAGGAGTGGCCGTCCACCAAAGATGATGCCAAGAGTTCAGCGCAGTTTACTCAGAGAGGTAAAAAAGAACCCTAGAGTGTCTGCCAAAGATTTATAAAAATCTCTGGCACAGTCCAATATCTCTGTGCACACATCAAATATATGTAAAACTAATGCCAAAAATGGTGTTCATGGGAGGAATCCACGGAGAAAGCCACTACTGTCTTAATAAAAAACATTGTCGCTCATTTAATGTTCGCAAAAAGGCACTTGCACACTCCAAAGAAGTTTTGGCAAAATATTTTGTGGACTGATGAAACCAAAGTTGAATTGTTTGGGAGTAAAACACAACGTCATGTGTGAAGGAAAAATGAAAAGGAGCATCATGATTATGGGCTGTTTTACTGCCTCAGGGCCTGGACAACTTTTAATCATTAATGGAGGAATGAATTCAAAAGTTAATCAGGATGTTTTGCAGGAAAACCTGAGGCCGTCTGTCAGACAGTTGAAGAAGAGAATGAATGCTGCAACAAGACAGTGACCAAAAACACAAAAGTAAATCAACTTCAGAATGGTTTCAGAAGAACAAAATACACGTTCTTGAGTGGCCAAGTCAAAGTCCAGACTTGAACCCCATTGAGATGCTGTGGCTATGACCGAAAGACAGAGATTCACGCCAGACATCCCAGGAATCTGACTGAACTACAGCAGTTTTGTAGAGAAGAATGGGCCAAGATTAGTCCTGATCGATGTGCCAGACTGATCTGCAGCGACAGGAAGCATCTGGTTGAAGTTATTGCTGCCGAACGGGGGAAGTAGGGAACAAAATATTAATTGTGATGGTTCACTTACTTACAGTGCCCTCCATAATTATTAGCACCCCTGAAAAAGATGTGTTTTTTAGCTTCTAATATATATATATTTTAATTCAAATAGTATGGGACCTAAATGGATAAAAAGAGAAAAATCCAACCTTCAATACAAGTGCATTCATTCAGTGGGGGAAAATCCCACATAAAGAAGAAAATTATTTGACATCAAATAATGTTTGTCACAATTATTAACACCCCTGGTGTTAATACTTTGTACAACCCCATTTTGCCAACAAAACAAGTTCTGGGGACTGAGATGGCCATGGGAGGAGCTTGATTTTGTGTCTGGTGAACAATTTCTGTGTGTGGCCATATGTTTAGGGTCATTGTCATGCTGAAAGACCCAGTGACGACCCATCTTCAGCCTTCGGGCAGAGGGCAACAGATTTTGATTTAAAATGTCCTGGTATTTCAAAGCGTTCACGATGCCATGGACCCTAACAAGGTTCCCAGGGCCTTTGGAAGCGAAACAGCCCCACAGCATCACTGACGCACCAGCATACTTCACAGTGGGTATAAGGTGCTTTTCAGCATGCGCATCTTTCGTGGCACGCCAGAACTACTTAGAGTGTTTGTTGCCAAAAAGCTCAATCTTGGTCTCACACAAAAATACACACAGTCCCAGCCTTCAACTGGGACCATGTGCTTTGGTCAGATGAGACCAAGATTGAGCTTTTGCCGAAAGCTTAAGAAGGGTCGTCACTGGGTCTTTCAGCAAGACAATGACCCTAAACATATGGCCAAATCTACACAGAAATAGTTTACCAGACACAAAATCAAGCTCCTCCCATGGCCATCTCAGTCCCCAGACCTTGTTTTGTTGGCAAAAGGGCGTTGTACAAAGTATTAACACCAGGGGTGCTATTTTTTCCCCACTGAATGAATGCACTTGTATTGAAGGTTGGATTTTTCTCTTTTTTTCCATTAAGGTCCCATATTATTTGAATTAAAAAAAAGATTATTAGAAGCTAAAAAACACATCTTTTTCAGGGGTGCCAATAATTATGGAGGGCACTGTATTTCCCCCCCTTCTGTCATTGTTTGGATACTATCCTTATTAAAATATGAAAACCTATAAATGTTTGTGTGGTTTTAGTTTAAGCACTGTTTTTTCATCTGTGTGATTTTGACAAAGATCAGATCACATTTGATGGTGATTTTATGCAGACGTGTGAGAAATTCCAAAAGGTTCCGATACTTTTTAATACCACTGTATATTGTCTTCAAAATGGAACAAATTGTGGTGTGAGACTCTTAAACTTCTTTTTTCTAGGTCAAATATTATAGAAGTGTTTTCAATTAATTGATATTTCCTTGACAGGCTGGACAACAAGTGCAAAAACATTTTGAAAAAATCTTCAAAATAACTACAAAAATGGGATGAATATTTTTTATCAAATGAGTTATGGAGGATGTTTTCATCATGACAGAGCACTTCTGACAGGTTTGATAATATCATTTTCAAAAACACATTTGCCTCTAAATCCGAGGCTCGGCAGAAGCCAGGTCAATATTTTTAGCTTTGCTCTTGCATAATACCCCCACTCTTTCCTCCAAGACTTAAATTTTGGGTCAAGTCCATCCACAAACACCCCTCACGCTCCCATTCCCACACGCAGAAGACAAAGTAGACGTAGAAGCAGCGAGTAAGCCAGCGGCCAATTACACTACGAGACAATGTTGGCCATAAATCATCCGGCGGACTGTCACGGGCACTGGAGGCATCGGCTCTCGCCCCTCGCATTCTTTTGCTCTCATTTTGTGTCGAGGAGTTGCGTGTTAAACCTGCATTGCAGTCAGGGCCCTTTTTAGTCTGCAAGTCATCGCCGCCCTATTGTTATGTCCTTTATTGCCCTTTTGTTTCGCTTTTTCGCATCATTGTGTTTGCGTTCTTTCCACTGCTTTATTTGGTTAACAACAGGCTCGAGTTTTGAGTTACATTGGCTTGTACTTGTGATTACTTGTGTTTGTACATATGGCTTCATAGTCTTTTGGGAAGCAGCAGTATAGGTCAAATGTAGAGGATCTGTCGTTATGTTTGACAAAGAATCACATCTGAATTATTTACATTACATCGAACCGTGTTGCAAATCATTCTGACAAGCACAGATTGCATCTTGAAACATAAGAAAGTAATATACAGCGCTTTATTGCTTTACGACTTATATATATATATGTGTGTGTATATATATATATATTTATACATATATATGGCGGAAAATACAGACAAGACTGAAAAAGCAGTTTCTGCTCTTGCACCCCTCTTGCAGAGAAACTGTTGTATTTTAAGCCAAAAAAACTGTTGTGTTTGATAAAACAATATGTCTATATGCTGCCATAGCAGATTCATGGCTTACTAAGCCCCCGAACTATTTTTAATTTGCCCGTTTTACCCTGAAAACCCCCGTTTACAGACGTCGCGCAACCGTTTTTGTTTCAACCTAGCCATAAAAAGAAGGTAAGTAATTATATTTATTATTCAAAATGTCTGTCATTTTTAGCTTAGAATCATTAATTGATGTCTAACATTTAGTTTGAAAAAAGAAAACGACTTAAAAAAATTATTCACTCGCATATTTTAAACTTTTAAACAAATTACGTCACAATGAAAAATTTGGCGTCTGTAAAAAAGTCACGGATATCTACCTCATAACTATCGCTTAATTGTATTTTTTTTGTTACTGTCGCATTTTCCTCGATATATTAGATGATAAATAATCGATCCAAACAAAGAAAATTTGAAAAATAACATTTAAAAGGGTAACTATATGAAAAAGAAAATCTCAACCACTCCTTGTTGTCTGTGATTTCTGCATCGCGACCCTTGCTATATCACCATGTTTCACCCATACAATCCCCCAAAAATCTGGCTGTGGCCATTCACAGCTGTGTCTTGACACTCAGTGATACATGCTCCATGGAGTTTTTGGATCGAAACAAGGTAAGTTTGCAAAAATATGTTGTTAAAATCGTGGCGTCTTTAATTCTGCTCTCGCTTGCTCTCGCCTACACTTAGGGTTTTGCTGTTTAAAAAAAATATTTTTTTCAAAAATGCCCTCCAGTTCAAAATTTTTTTAAGCATTCCAATGATGTATCACACATGCCAATCGGACAGTTTTGAAATCTTTATATACACATATATATATATATAATGTATATATATATTTTTTTGGGGGGGGGCAATTTTATTTTTCGAATGATTTTTTTTCTTACAATCAAAATATTTCTTTTTTGATTGAAGCAACTTTTTGAGAATTGCTTCGATCAAAGAAAACTCCTTCGATGAAAAATTAGGTGTTCAAATGAACATTTTTCAATCTTGAATATTTTCTCGCACTCAAAAACAGTTTCTATGATTGAATTTTTTTTTTTTTTTGGATTGAAGTGATTTTTCTTTTTGAAAATATATATTTTTTTGAAGCAACTTATTTTTTTGATTGAATAATAAAGACAAAAATGTCTGAGCCAAAATGTGGCCCAAACACAAATCAACATTACTTTAATCATAAAAAAAACTTGACTTTTTGAGTTTCAAATTTATTTTTGCAAACACACTTTTTTTTTTTTTTGATTGAAGTGAGTTTTTTGGGTTGAAGATATATATATTTTTTGAAGCAAATTTTTTTTTTATTGATACTAAAGACACATATTTACCTCCATATGGCTCCGCCCAGGGGATAACATTTTTGACTGGGGTAACTACATTGGCACGACACTGGTGGGTGTACCATATTCAATGGATGACGATCTTGGCGAAAAGTATTGCCTAAGCAGCCTGATTTAGAATTCCCCTCAAGAATGATGGGAAACATAAAACACTCATTGTCAACTTATTATTATAAATAATCTTGTAAGTTAATTTTATTGCTGACACTAAGTTTCGCGTTCATCAACATGTTGTGCCCCCCCTGCCCCAAAAGTCAAACTCCGCCTGTGATGCTATCCTCATTAAAATCTGAAAACCTATAAATGTTTGGGTGGTTTTAGTTAAAGCAGATACTGTTTTTACATCTGTGTGATTTTGACAAAAATCAGATCAAATTTAATGGTGATTTTATACAGAAATGTGAGACATCCCAAAAGGTTAAGATACTTTTTCACACCACTGTAGAACAAAGGTCAGGTGATGATGCGGCACTGAGCAAAGGTGAGTAACGCTTCATCAACATGCCATCGGCGTCTGGTGATGTCGTCTCAATTTACTCCTGCGTGACATCACCGCCCGCACGTCTGACATGTAGTCATTCAGGACTTTTCAATGAGCCGTGCTGAGATAGGATCCAAACTCATTATATTCCAAGGCTGTTTGTATCTCCTTCAAGGGCTACCTTTCCCTTCAGAGTTGAAGATCACCCTCATATATTGAATTCTACAACGAATGGTGCGGTCGGCTCCACGGCGGAGGTCCTGAATAAGATTTTCCTTTTGGACTTCTCACTTCAAACGAATTCCGGGTGTCTTTTATCTTCCCATTCATGCAGCACACACACCAGCATGAGAAAGAGATGGAAGGGGAAGATGACAGCAAATTGGGCCATCATCAGCCCATTAAAAGGGCCGTTATTAGGAGTCATTTGGATTTAAGGGGCTAGGCCCAGCACTATTAGAGACACATGCCCTCCAGTGGTCATGTGTATAGTGACCCTGGTCTGATGAATCACCCTGTGCAAAGCAGGTGTTCCATTCAAAGACATTGTTCCTGCTAAGGATGACTCAACGGGACCAGCGACTTCTCTACATTGGCAAACAAACCAACACATTAAGGCCTCCGGGACGGAGGCGGGGCATGTGTCAATGCATGTGAGAAAAACAAAGAAAGACAGAAAACAGTCGATCGTTACTCTTTGTGAGGATGAGTGAGACATGCACTCTTGCCTTCAGGAGTAGACAAAGACAGTTGGATTCAAACATGTTAAGGCACATTTGACTTAACTGAAAATTTCGAACACTCACAAACAGCCTGTAGCTGTAACTGCTCTCCCCCAACCTCTAATCCCTCCATCGTAGAGATTTCCAATCATTGCATCATTAGTGTTGTTGTTTGATGACATCACAAGCTTCACCTGAGGATGAGATTGACATCTCGTCTGCCTCATTTGCATAAAACATGTTCTATTCATGTGTCGGTCTTTCACCTTTGAAATTCAGAGGGGATAAAAACCGTATGTGAGTGCTCCCGAAGCCCATTATTTGGAAATACAGTGGGGCAAATAAGTTCTACTACTTGAAAAGATTAGAGAGGCCTGTAATTGTCAACATGGGTAAACCTCAACCATGAGAGACAGAATGTGGAGGAACCCCCCCCCCCCCCCCCCCCGAAAATCACATTATTTGATTTTTAAAGAATTTATTTCCAAATTAGAGTGGAAAATAAGTATTTGGTCACCTCCAAACAAGCAAGATTTCTGGCTGACAAAGAGGTCTAACTTCTTCTAACGAGGTCTAACGAAGCTCCACTCGTTACCTGTATTAATGGCACCTGTTTCAACTCATTATCGGTATAAAAGACACCTGTCCACAACCTCAGTCAGTCACACTCCAAACTCCACTATGGCCAAGACCAAGTCGAAGGACACCAGAGACAAAATTGTACACCTGTTCCAGGCTGGGAAGACAGAAATCAACTGTGGGAGCAATTATTAGGAAATGGAAGACATACAAGACCTCTGATAATCTCCCTCGATCCGGGGCTTCATGCAAGATTTCACCCCGTGGCGTCAAAATGATAACAAGAATGGTGAGCAAAAATCCCAGAACCACACGGAGGGGCGTAGTAAATGACCTACACCAGGGGTGTCCAAACTTTTTGCAAAGCGGGCCAGATTTGGCGTGTTAAAAATGTGGGGGGCCGACCTTGGCTGTCGTCCTTTACGTAGAACCTTATATTTAAGCAAAATTTAGCTAGCCATTCAGTGTGTCACATTTGCTTTATTATTTTTGTAATGAATAATTTCAACAATCTCGCAACTAGCCTTTGCGGCATTCTCTTTTGACTCTCGGCCTCTTGCGAAATACTACTGCTGTGAAATTAAACTAGCTTCAAGTTGCTTCAATTTCTCGCTGTGTATCTTCCCTGTAATCTTGTCGTTTATGTCAGCGTGTCTTGTTTGGTAATATCGCCTCACATTGAAATCGTTAAAAACAGTGACTGTCTCTTTGCAAATGAGGCAAGACACAGTTGTTGCGTATTTTAGTGAAGAAATTTCCACCTATCCTTGAGGCGTCGGCCGTCACAGTCAACTTTCTCTTTTTTGTTGATTGTCGCCATTTTAGAAAATGGAAGTACCGTATTTTTCGGACTACAAGTCGCTCCTGAGTATAAGTCGATCCAGCCATAAAATGCCCAACGAAGAGAAAAAAAACATATACAAGTCGCACCGGAGTATAAGTCGAATTTTTGGGGGAAATTTACTTGATAAAATCCAACACATAGAACAGACATGTCATCTTGAAAGGCAATTTAATATAAAAATACAATAGAGAACAACATGCTAAATAAATGTACAGTGTACAGTGTATGAACAACGAAATGTGAATATACTGTCCTATGTTACGGCTCGGTCCTGGCTATACAGCGAACTCCCAAAAGACAATGCTGGACGTCCGTATAATTTGCTGAATCAATTTGGTCCTCGATAGAAAACAGGTTCGCATCAACGTAAATAAATGATAATTAGGTACTATTAGTACCTAGTAATAGTACCTAGTAGTAGTATAAGTAACAGGTTAGCATGCGTTCACTATCATTAGCACATCATTCAAACAACCACACAACTGGCTCTAAGTGTCCGATCGCGGGTGGAAAACACACAACAACAACAGAAAAGATGATACACGCAGGCGTTGCCTCTGTAGAGATGATTTAAAAGCATAAACAATGAAAGTAGGTTCGCAGCCGTCTATTCTCTCTCGCTAACTCGCCCACTCACACACTTACTCACTCAGAGCTACGTAGCTGTCCATCTTCTTCTGGCGTGTGAGCACTCTTCTTCACGTAAACAAGTGCGAGTGCGCCCTCACGTGGGCGTGAAAGCGCCACAAACTAAATGCATCCATTTCAAGATAAAAAAGTCAATGATACAATTGAACATACACTGCCAAAGGCAGAACGCGAACATGGCCATAGCTATAAAGAGTTATTCTGATAACTATAGCATAAGAACATGCTAACAACTTTACAAAACCATCAGTGTCACTGCAAAACACCAAAATAACATGTGAAATTATATCATACTGTGTTAATAATTCCACACATAAGTCGCTCCTGAGTATAAGTCGCACCCCCAGCCAAAATATGAAAAAAAACGCGACTTATAGTCCGAAAAATACGGTAATGGGTCACACGGAGTAATGTTGCTTACCCCTTAAATACCTGCAACATGAAACAATTATCAGAGAATCCCAAAATGTGAAAAATAAGGTCCTAATGAAACCTATTTTTCAAATTTGTAAAAAGAAAAGTCAAAATGAATAGCCTATGTGTAATAAGTGTTCTAATATCAACATTACAACCCATGCTAAATCATGTTTTTTTTTTCTCATGGAACATGCAGATGCATGTGTTGACTTGCATCCATCATTTTTTTTTTTTTTTTTGGAAAAAGAAATGTCAAAATTCTAAATTAGACTCAAAATCGTGAAGTTTTAGGTTTATCAAATGTGATACATTTGGCAATAAAGGGTTGAAGTGCTGTTGCCTTTTAGTGGGTAAATGAGGAGCAGCATTTCGTGTGGAAGCTACTTCATATGCTGGTTGCAGTACTGCTGACCAATTTATTAAGTCTGTGTGCGGGCCAGACTTTATTGATTTTATGACTGAGGCTGGGGGCCGGAGGAAATTTGACCACGGCCGGATTTTGGACATGTCTGACCTACAGAGAACTGGGACCACAGTAACAAAGGCTACTGTCAGTAACAGAATGCGCCACCAGGGACTCAAATCCTGCACTGCCAGACGTGTCCCCCTGCTGAAGAAAGTACACGTCCAGGCCCGTCTGCGGTTCGCTAGAGAGCATTTGGATGATCCAGAAGAGGACTGGGAGAATGTGTTATGGTCAGATGAAACCAAAATAGAACTTTTTGGTAGAAACACAGGTTCTTGTCTTTGGAGGAGAAAGAATACTGAATTGTCGCCGAAGAACACCATACCCACTGTGAAGCATGGGGGTGGAAACATCATACTTTGGGGCTGTTTTTCTGCAAAGGGACCAGGACGACTGATCTGTGTAAAGGAAAGAATGAATGGGGCCATGTATTGAGAGATTTTGAGTGAAAATCTCCTTCCATCACCAAGGGCATTGAAGATGAGACATGGCTGGGTCTTTCAGCATGACAATGATCCCAAACACACAGCCAGGGCAACAAAGGAGTGGCTTCGTAAAAAGCATTTCAAGGTCCTGGAGTGGCCTAGCCAGTCTCCAGATCTCAACCCCATAGAAAATCTATGGAGGGAATTGAAAGTCCGTGTTGCCTAACGACAGCCTCAAAACATCACTGCTCTAGAGGAGATCTGCATGGAGGAATGGACCAAAATACCAGCAACAGTGTGTGAAAAGCTTGTGAAGAGTTACAGAAAATGTTTGGCCTCCATTACTGCCAACAAAGGGTACATAACAAAGTATTGAGATGAACTTTTGGTATTGACCAAATACTTATTTTCCACCATGATTTGCAAATAAATTCTTTAAAAATCAAACATTTTCAGTTTTTTTTTTTTCTTCCACATTCTGTCTCTCATGGTTGAGGTTTACCCATGTTGACAATTACAGGCCTCTCTAATATTTTCAATTGGGAGAACTTGAATTAGTGGTTGGCTAAATACTTTGCCCCACTATACATCAATTACAGCTAAAATAACTTTTTAAATATCACATAGAAGCAGAATATATTAGACAGTAACAGATGTCGAGGTCAATAAAGGCAGCCAATGAAAAGAAAACACACACAAAAAGACAGAAGAGCTTCCGTCCAAACTTCTGTCTCCTCAACAATGAAAGCGGCGACAAACTTTGTGGCGGCAAACAGGTGCGGATGAATATTCATGGACGGGGCTGCAATTGTGCGAGGGAGTGAGTGTTTTGTTGAGCATGTGTCTGGATATCTGTGTCCTTGCGTGGGTGGCCAAAAAATAAGAAAAAATACGGCCATTGCTTAGTGAACAAGAAAAACAGAGTGACTGCACAAGTGAATATTCATGACTCACAAATAACAGCAGGGAGGAACGAGCCACGGGGTCAAGTCAATCAAGTACAGCAAGTACGACCACTTCTAGTGCGGTTTTGCCAATTTGGGAAGGAAAAATAACATGGTGAGTGCCGAAAGTCACAACAAGAAGTGAAAAAGAGAGAAGAGAGGAAAACAAACGACAGCGTTTCGACCGCAGGGAGACAACAATACATTATTGATGTACTCCTGTTTCTCCCCCAATCAGCTGCGATCGGACTCTTCTTCCATCAAGTGTGCAGACGAAGACACGTTGCGAGAGAGTCTAAATCTGAGAAGCGGAGTGTTGGAATTTTAATCCAATACAGAGCAAATCTGTTCCGAAGGCGGTGTTTGACTTTTGGGGCAGGGAGGGCACAACATGTTGATGACCCCAAAACGCAGTGTCAACAATAAAATTAACTGACAAGAATATTTATAATAATAAGTTGACAAAGAGCGTTTTTTTGTTTCCCATCATTCTTGAGCGGAATTCTAAATCAGGCTGTTTAGGCAATACTTTTCAGTAAGATCGTCATCCATTGAATTTGGTCCGCCCGCCGGTGTCGTGCCAATGTAGTTACCAGAGTCAAAAATTGTATCCACATGACGGAGCCATATGGAGGTAGATTTGTGTCTTTATTATTCAATCAAAAAAAAAAAAAAAAAGTTGCTTCAATGAAAAAAAAAAGCTTCAATCAAAATATATATTTTCAACCCAAAAAAAAAGTCGCTTCAATCAAAAAAATGTGTTTGAATGCAAAAATAAATTTGAAACTCAAACATCTAAAAAAAAAAAAAAATGCATGTGAAAGCTATTTTTCTTTTTTTTAAATTTTTTTTTTTTGGGATTGAAGTCAAGTTTATTTTTTGATTGAAGTAATGTTGATTTCTGTTTGGACCACATTTTGGCTAGGACATTTTTCTCTTTATTATTCAATCCAAAAATAAGTTGCTTCAAAAAAAAAAAATGTTCAAAAAGAAAAATCACTTCAATCAAAAAAAAGAATTTATTTTTAATTTATTTTATAATTTAATCATAGAAAAAAGTTTTTGAATGCAAAAAAAAAATATTTGAGATTCAAAAATTTGCAAATGAACACTTAATTTTTCATTGAAAAAGTTTTCTTTGATTGAAGAAATCCTTTTTGTTTTGGGGCCATATTATGATGAGGACATTTGTATCTAAATCATTCAATCCCCCAAAAAGTTGCTTCAATCAAAAAAAGAAAAATATAGAATAGGTTGCTTAAAAAAATATAGATTTTCAAATAGAAAAATCACTTAATCAAAAAAAAGAAAAATTCAAACATAGAAAACAGTTTTTGAATGCGAAAAAATATTTGAGATTGAAAAATTTGCATATGAACACTTAATTTTTCATTGAAAAAGTTTTCTCTGATTGAAGAAATCCTATTTGGGCCATATCATGGTGAGGACATTTGTATCTAAATCATTCAATCTTCAAAAAAGTTCAATCAATCAATCAAAAAAAAAAAAATGTTCAATCAATGAAAAAAATCCTCTAAAAAATATTTTTGAATATTTTTTTCTCTATTATATATTTTAAATTATATGCAAAGCAAATGGCTGTCTAAGTTGCTCGAAAAATAATTTCGACCCATTATCATAATGTTTTTTTTTGTTCATTTCATTCATTTTTCTTGCAGTTTTATTGCTTTAGAACTTATATATACACATATAGGAACTTCAATTACATGCAATGACACTTTTCGGCCACCTGCCCCCCCTCTTAAACTCGGCTTATGTTCCGAACCTCATTGTAGAATGTGTAACCTGCTGCCATTTCCAGCTACAGTGACCCAGTCTGTATGTTGCGCGACCTCAACATGTCACACAGTGTCAGTCGGCCTCGTATGACAGCAGTAAAGGGGAGAGTGAGAAGCTGTGAGTCAGCAAACGCTTGCCACGTATCGCAACGTTTGCATTATGGAAGAGTGCGCATTTCGTGAACACATACAAGATGGTAGGTACTAAATGAAGGAGGTATACTTGAGTCATATTAAAGTATAACTTGAAGTATTTTCGAAGATGCAGAATAGAATTGTTTAGGATACTGCAATATTATGGAACTATATGTATTACAACGTATAGAAAAATAGAGCACTGTGTAAAACTTAGTAAAATTGCACAGTATAGTGCTGCCCCCCCTGCATAACAAGTTGGGGCAATAACTAAATCACACTTGCAGCCAGTTAAAATGGATTAAAGTTGACTCAACCTCTGTCCTGTGTCCTTGTGTGTACCACATTGAACATGGAGAAAATAAAAAAGACCAAAGAACTGTTAGAGGACTTGAGAAGCAAAATTGTGAGGAAGCATGGGCAATCTCAAGGCTACAAGTCCATCTCCAAACACTTGAATGTTCCTGTGTCGACCGTGCGCAATGTCATCAATAAGTGTAAAGCCCATGGCACTGTGGCTAACCTCCCTAGATGTGGACGAAAAGGAAAAATTGATGGGAGATTTCAACGAAAGATTAAGCGGATGGTGGATAAAGAACCTCGACTAACATCTAAATGAGTTCAAGCTGTCCTGCATTCTGAGGGTACAACAGTGTCACCCCATACTATCCGTCGGTGTCTGAATGAAAAGGGACTCTATGGTAGGATACCCAGGAAGACTCCACTTCTGACCCAGAGACATAGAAAGCCAGGCTGGAATTTGCCAAAATCTACCTGAGAAAGCCAAAAACGTTTTGGAAGAATTTTCTCTGGTTAGATGAGACAAAAGTAGCGCTTTTTGGGAAAAGACATCAACAGAGTTTACAGGGGAAAAAAACAAGGCCTTAAAAAAAAAAAAAAAAAAAAAAAGAACACAGTCCCCACAGTCAAACATGGCAGAGGTTCCCTGATGTTTTGGGGTTGCTTTGCTGCTTCTGGAACTTGACCGTGTGCATGGCATTATGAAGTCTGAAGACTACCAACAAATTTTGCAGCATAATTTAGGGCCCAGTATGAGAAAGCTGAGTCTCCCTCAGAGGTCAAGGGTCTTCCAGCAGGACAATGACCCAAAACACACTCCAAAAAGCACTAGAAAATGGTTTGAGAGAAAGCACTGGAGACTTCTAAAGTTGCCAGGAACCTGAATCCCGTAGAACACCTGTGGAGAGATCTGAAAATGGCTGTTTGGAAAAGGCACCCTTCAAATCTCAGAGACCAGGAGCAGTTGGCCAATAAGAATGGTCTAAAATTCCAGCAGAGCATTGTAAGAAATTCGTTGATGGACACCGGAAGCAATTATTCGCAGTCATTTCGTCTAAAGGTTGTGATACCTAGTATTAGGCTGAGGCTGACTTTTGTCTGGCCCATTTTTGGAGTTTTGTGTAAAATGATAATGATTTTTTTGTTTGTTTGTTTCATTCTCTTTTGTTTTTTTTCATTACAAGCAAAATAAATTAACATATTACGACCAAACCATTTGTGCTTGGAATCATTTCCTGGGAGATATTGAGCAATATCTGACAGAATTGCAAGGGTGTCTACTTAAAACGTCTCTACATCAAGAATTTTCAGGTTAAGACCAACCTCAATGGGAAAATATTGCGTCTTGTTAATCTAGCTGGCCTGTTGTCACTTTCAAGACCATAAAACATGTTGTGGTGAAAAAGCCACCATAAAACAGACCAAACTACTGACAGGATGTGACTTTTCTTTTTAAGTGTTTACTTGTCCCTTCAACTCTTCCAGTTTTATCATCTGTGTAAACCAAATGGAACATACTAGTTAGGTTTTTTTTTTACAGTATGTCTCACATATACTGTTTGTGTGTGTAAACTGTATAGAGACAGAAAGCTGCCATTAGATGGTTGTCTGAGGCAATGAACACCTTTAGAGGTCATTTTCATTCTCCCTTTCAAATAGGCTTGTCCTGTTGGACAAAACAGTTGTTGCTTGTCGGACAGTAGACCGCTCAGGCAGGCAATCGGGCGGACAACCTTTTTACATCTTCTAAAAGCTGCAGTTTGCCTATATGTAATGTATACCAAAGCTTGTGCTTGGTGTGACAAAATAGCTGTTTGAGCTGCTGTGGAAAGTTCTTTGAACATTGTGTGCTTCAACAGAATATACCGTGAACCTTGAAAACTGAATGTTGGACTTGTCAAAATAAAAATAAAAGTGCTTGATGGGATTTGTCCCAGATGTTCTAACACTCAATTTTCTTAAATGTAGACAGTCTGGTTTAGCTACAGTTCTCGATGCTAGTCATAGTTTCATGACACATGTCCCTCTCATCATTTTTACACTAACCCAGGAGTTAACAAGTCTGGATTTGCAAATATTCAAGATGCTACTTGCAGCTATACAGAGTGAACGCCCCCCACTTTCACACCTAGAATGCTTGATTGCTTGTTTGAGTGGTCTATTGTTTGTCAAAGCCAAGTTGTTAGTTTGGCATTGGGGTCATTTGACGCCTTTCTGGTATTTCTTTATAGCCCTAAAAAACCTGGTAGTTCCAGTGTTAAGGCAAAAATACATTATGGCTGGTACTCGCATCTCCCAGAATTTACTGAATGTAACGCAATTATAGCTGCTCTACCATTGGCTGTTGCCTAGAATTCCTGGCATCCAATTGGCTTAGATGGACTTCTACTGTATGTGTACGTATCCCAACATCCTCTTCATTTGCACCATGTGTTCCAACAGCTTTACATGAGTGTATTAACTTTTATTCTTTACTGTATTCTTGGTATTCTTCTTACGCACAACTCAGATTTTTTTAAGTTTACTGTGCAATAATCTAATTGTAACATGTATGTGTTACATGTTTTGATGCATTTTTATTAGAGAGGATCGGGTCCGATCACAACATTTTCAAAGTATCGGAATCGGCAAAAAAATATCGGACATGCCTTTTTTAAATATATATATATTTTTTAATTAAATCGTTTTCTAATTGTATTTAACGTTACAGACATAATATGTTACTCTCATCCAGAGTATTTAGTTTAGGCTTAAGGTAGGGTTATCAAATTTATCCCGTTAACGGCGGTAATTATTTATTTTTTTAAATTTATCACGTTAAAATATTTAACGCAATTAACGCATGCGCTGCACGACCCACTCACGCATTGTCGCGTTCAATCTGTAATGGTGCCGTTTTACCTATATATAAAGCTAAAAAGCAGCGTAAAATGAGTAGAGTGAATTTTGGCAGCCTTTGGAGCCTTTTTTTAATCGGCTAAAGCCTTACAATCCCTCTGCCTACGATTAGAAATATCGTGGGAAGCAATGTGGGGAAGAAAGGTAGTAATTGATCTTTTTCTTAACACCCTATGTTATTTCCCAACGCAGAGAAGATATATCAATTAGTACCACTACGCATGGTTGCACTTCCCATCATGCATTTGGGCAGAACAGTTAAATGGCTACAGTATCATTTACTGAAAGCTTAACAAATACACTAGATGGCAATATTTAGTCACAATATGCAAAGTCACATTTATCCTTTAAGAATTACAAGTCTTTCTATCCGTGGATGACTCTCACAGAAAGAATGTTAATAATATAAATGCCATCTTGAGGATTTATTGTCATAATAAACAAATACAGTACTTATGTACTGTATGTTGAATGTATATATTCGTCCGAGTTTTATTCATTTTTTTCTTAATGCATTGCCAAAATGTATACGATCGGGAAAAATTATCGGGAATGATTGGAATTGATTGGGAGCATAAAAAAAAGCAATCGGATCGGGAAATATCGGGATCGGCAGATACTCAAACTAAAACAATCGGGATCAGATCGGGAGCAAAAAACATGATCGGAACAACCCTAATTTTTATGCATTATAAAAGATTTATGTCTGAATATTAGGGGGCTTGGAACAGATTATGGCATTTACATGAAAAACGAGTCTACTTAGAATTTTCAAGTAAGGAAGCTACTTCTAGAACCAAGTAATTTCGTAAGAAGAGGTACCACTGTACTATACTCAAAATTATTTCGCAGAAGTATAGCAGAGCATGACTAAACACAGAACACAGTTAAATAATGGGCCAATGAGTGATCATACAGCACTTAGTGTTACATGATGTAGTAAAAAGTAGAAAGAGTGTTAGTGCCAATAAGTAGTATTTTACTGCAAAATCCAGGCGTAGTTTCGTGCCATAAAGCACACTGCAGTATAATTTAGCAAACTGTCCAAACTGGCTAATTAAATATTGCCAGCGTGTTCCTATTTCCATCTCTACCTTCAATCACTCATCTTCTTTTCACACCAGCACTCCCCATCCACTTATCCGCTTTTCTGTCTTTCCTCCAGCTGCCCGGCCTGCTGCTCTGCCGCCTCTCCCTCAGGTGAGCGAGCGACGGCATCCGCCCGTGACGCCACGCTGGGACATGTGGCACTTGCGCCGCCACTCATCTCATCTGCCTAAATTAGCATGCATTAGACCCTGACATTTGCAGTTAAATTGCATGTGAGGCTTGACGGCGCACCATAGGTGGCAGACAAGGAAGGCAGAGCAAGTTGAGGAACCAAGAGAAGTAGCTTTTCCTGTGCACCCCCATTAAGAAGACACAGATTTATAATGCCATCACTGCGGTCTGACACCAAACTATTGTGCAGGTGTGTGCCTTAAGCAAGCAAAGTGTTATCACTGGCCACCAGTCTCATTGCAATCATCACTAAATAAACACTTAATAAAACATTGTCTCCACACTGAAACAACTAACCTTAGTCACACCGCGAGAACGGATTTCACGCATGGTTAAGAAAATCTGATTGTATTATTTTTGCAAGTGGAAAACAAACATTATGGCGTGAATGGAAGACATACCTGATGTTGAGCGAATCATTTCAACAGCGCAGTCAAAAGGGAACATGGAAGAAAAGAGAAAGGAGAAGAATTAGCTTTTCAGGAATAATTGCAGAAAAACAAAGAGCACAAAATGTACCGTAATTTTCGGACTATGAAACATTACTTTTTCACTCATTTTGAATCCTGTGAATAATAGTCCAGTGCGGCTTTTTGTTGATTTATTTGGGTTGAAAGGTAACACTTTATTTGACAGCGGCATCATAAGACTGCCGTAAGCAGAGGCGTCGCGTCCCATTAGGCAAACCAGGCAATTGCCGAGGGCCCCAGCCAGCAGGGGGCCCCCAGACGGGCCAACAGATTTAGCACATGCAGCTTTACTGCCAATGAAAGCTTTGTGTCTGAGTTCCCTGAAGGGGCCCCTTCACTTGCTCTACACCCTCCCCCCCTCACGTAACTCAGAGTGAGAGTGAGCGGCGATTTGGCTTTTTTTAAATTGGTGTATATCCAAAATGAAGAGAAGTTATCCTTATGGAAGCGACAAAAGAAGGAAAAAAAACAGAAGAGGAGAAAAAGAAGCAAGACAACGATGAGTGTACTATGTTACGATAGTTTTATGTCCTAATGTAGTAGAAGCCGGGCACTTTAAGTGTCCTAAAAAGCGCTCTATGAGACCGAGGCGTTATTGTACTTTTAATGAATATGCCTTTGCTCCAAGTCCAACTGTCCCCTTACTTGCACACGGTCGAAGGGCCCCATGTTGCTTGTTGCCTGGGGCCCCCGGGGACCCTTGCTACGCCTCTGTCATTAAGTGTCATCTACCACTGTCAAATAAAGTGTCGCCCAATACCATAACTAGTAATTAATGAAACAACTGGAACAGTAACTGAAGAAATAATTACAACAGAACAAAAAATTTGATTGTTATTTACACCTGTAGTGCTGCAATGCATACTAGGAGGCATGTTGGACAATAACAGTGTTGACAGCAGGTGGCAGCAGAGGTTAACTGTTTCCCCCAAGGGAGCAGTGATGGCCAAATGAAGCAATGAAGCTTTGCAGCCTATTGGTCTATAGTGGTTCATTTGGTTTAATGACAGTCTTATGCAGTCAAATACAGTGTTACCGGTTAATATCTTGTGGTGTAAATATTCCATAATACAGTGAGGACAGCTGCGGCTTATAGTCCAGTGTGGCTTATTTGTTGATTTATTTGGATTTAATAGGTAACACTTTGAAAGCGACGTCATAACTCTGCCATAAGACCATCATGATGATTATGACATGGCACTATCATGGGCATTAATGAATGCTTATGACAGATGTCATTAAGTGTCATCCACCACTGTCAAATAAAGTGTTACCAAATACCATAACTCGCAACTAACGAAACAACTAGGACAGTAATTGAAGAAAAAATTACCAGAGAACATGAATTTTGATTGTTATTTACATCTGTAGTGCTGCAATGCATACTAGGAGGCATGTTGGACGACTACAGAGTTGACAGCAGGTGGCAGTAGAAGTTGACTGTTTCCCCCAAGGGAGCAGTGATGGCCAAATGAAGCTTCTTGAAGCAATGAAGCTTTGCTGCCAATTCGGCAGTGGTGGTTCATTTGGTTTAATGACAGTCTTATAATGACGCAGTCAAAGACAGTTTTACCGGTTAATATAATATGGTGTAAATATCCCATAATATAGTGAGGACAGCTGCGGCTTATAGTCCAGTGCAGTTTATTTGTTAATTTTTTTTGGTTAATAGGTGACACTTTGACAGCGGTCATGATGATAATGACATGACACTATCATGGGCATTAATGAATGCTTATGACAGATGTCATTAAGTGTCACCCGCCACTATCAAAAAAAGTTTTACCAAAATACCATAACTCGCAACTAAACACAACTAGAACACTACCTGAAGAAATTTCCATTCTTATTCAAATCTGTTGCGCTGCAATGCATGCTAGGAGACATGTTGTACTACAACAGAGTTGACAGCAGGTGGCAGCAGAGGTTGACTGTCTCCTCCAAGGGAGCAGTGATGGCCAATGAAGCTTTGCAGCCAATTGGTCAATGGTGGTTCATTTGGTTTGATGACAGTCTTATGATGCCGCGGTCAAATACAGTGTGACCGGTTAATATCAGCTGTGGTTTACAGTTTAGTGTGGCTTAACAATGAAAAAATGCAATTTTAATGTCAAATTTGTTGGGTAAATAGTCAGTTGCGCCTTAAAGTCTGAAAATTAAGGTACTTTGCAAGCAGGACAAGACAACCGTAAAATGTTCTGGGTTGGAGTGCTTGTTTATGCAAAGCCAAAAAATACACCCACAGGCTGAAATGATCAAATCTGTCAAGCTCTCATCGCAAATCGAATTCCTTTTACTCGCCCCAATCCTTATCCCGCGTTAAGTGTTGACGGCGCAACCGTCCGTGCCACGGTTTGGCATCGTTTGTGCCAGTGCTAGTTAAGCCCGGGGTCAGAAAGATGTGATTCATTAAGAAACGCCTCACGCCGCGGGGATCAATGCTTCATGCTGGATGCGCCGGACGAACAGCAACGTGGCAGGTTGCATGCGAAAGGGAGATTTCTTGTGATTAAAAACGCATATACGATTAAGTTAGTATTCAAGGAGGTTCTTGCCTCGCATTTGTCTTATCAGCGTCAGAGTGGGGCTGTTTTATCAGAAAGTGCAGATTTCTCCCAATTACTTTGGTTACTCGTTTCAATGCTTCATCATCGGTGAGTCATATTGTACTTGTTTGAGGTAGCTGCAAATGAATGCAAGCAGGGTTTTTGTCTAAAACAGAACAGATCGGAACTGGCGTACTATAATTAGTAGTTGTAAAGGTAGCGCAATATCTCTGTACACTGATCAAATGCTTATTGTGCCGCTATAGGCATTTCAGAGTTTTCCAAATCCGTACTAATTAAATAAACTTTACTTAGTACATTCATTGTGCATCTATGTTGAAGTGCCACATCACAAGGGATTAGTGCAAAACAAAGATTCCTCAGAGAAACAAGCAAAGTGAAAAGCTTTGTCGGGATTGCAGATAAAAGACCATAACTGAGCCACAAAGTTGCTCGTTACCGTCATCTTGCAAACATTCTTAATGGCTCGGCCTTAGCGAGATGCGTGGTGGCGGGATTGCATCTGCCGCCATCCGTGTGTGATAGTGATGAGTCACTGAGGCAGCAAAACGAGAAAACAGCACATAAAACTGTTTCAAATCAACCAAATTGAGCACTGGGGTGATATATAAACAAGGTTTGATCCTAGTAGAAAAAAGATGTTTGTTGTGACGTTAACTCTTAACTGATGGGTTCTCGGTACTGATCACAATGATTAAGGCAGATGGGTCTCTTTGATATCACTGCCTGGGTTTGGAGTCACGGTCACGGCGGTAGTATCGACTTCCCAGTCGGCCGTGACTAACCAAAGGAGCAAGACTAATTTGGATTAGACATCCATTGCAAGTATGGGTTGTTTCAATGGATGTCGATTGATCAGCAAGACCCACCCATTAAGTCAGATCACTTTAGATGGAAGTGAAAATCCATACGAAATCCCCCGAAGGAGCTAAGGCACGGCCTCCCATACCACAGCAGGTCGAGACCCCGGTGCATTATCATAGTTCATATTTGCTTGCAACATGTGTACAGTGGGGCAAATAAGTATTTAGTCAACCACCAATTGTGCAAATTCTCCTATTTGAAAAGATTAGAGAGGCCTGTAATTGTCAACATGGGTAAACCTCAACCTTGAGAGACAGAATGTGGAAAAAAAACCCTGAAAATCACATTGTTTGATTTTTAAAGAATTTATTTTCAAATTAGAGTGGAAACTAACTTCTTCTAACGAGGTCTAACGAGGCTCCACTAGTTACCTGTATTAATGGCACCTGTTTTAACTCATTATCGGTATAAAAGACACCTGTCCACAAGCTCAGTCAGTCACACTCCAAACTCCACTATGGCCATGACCAAAGAGCTGTCGAAGGACACCAGAGACAAAATTGTAGACCTGCACCAGGCTGGGAAGACTGAATCTGCAATTAGTAAAACGCTTGGTGTAAAGAAATCAACTGTAGGAGCAATTATTAGAAAATGGAAGACATACAAAACCACTGATAATCTCCCTTAATCTGGGGCTCCGTGCAAGATCTCACCCCGTGGTGTCAAAATGTTAACAAGAACGGTGAGCAAAAATCCCAGAACCACACGGGGGACCTAGTGAATGACCTACAGAGAGCTGGGACCACAGTAACAAAGGCTACTATCAGTAACACAATGCGCCGCCAGGGACTCAAATCCTGCACTGCCACACGTGTCCCCCTGCTGAAGAAAGTACACGTCCAGGCCCGTCTGTGATTCGCTAGAGAGCATTTGGATGATCCAGAAGAGGACTGGGAGAATGTGTTATGGTCAGATGAAACCAAAATAGAACTTTTTGGTAGAAACACGGGTTCTTGTGTTTGGAGGAGAAAGAATTCTGAATTGCATCCGAAGAACACCATACCCACTGTGAAGCATGGGGGTGGAAACATCATGCATGGGACTGTTTTTCTGCAAAGGGACCAGGACGACTGATCTGTGTAAAGGAAAGAATGAATGGGGCCATTTATCGAGAGATTTTGAGTGAAAATCTCCTTCTATCAGCAAGGGCATTGAAGATGAGACATGGCTGGGTCTTTCAGCATGACAATGATTCCAAACACACAGCCAGGGCAACAAAGGAGTGGCTTCGTAAAAAGCATTTCAAGGTCCTGGAGTGGCCTAGCCAGTCTCCAGATCTCAACCCCATAGAAAATCTGTGGAGGGAGTTGAAAGTCCGTGTTGCCTAACGACAGCCCCAAAACATCACTGCTCGAGAGGAGATCTGCATGGAGGAATGGGCCAAAATACCAGTAACAGTGTGCGAAAAGCTTGTGAAGAGTTGCAGAAAACGTTTGGCCTCGGTTATTGCCAACAAAGAGTACATAACAATTATTGAGATGAACTTTTGGTATGGAACAAATACTTATTTTCCACCATGATTTGCAAATAAATTCTTTAAAAATCAAACATTTTCTGTTTTTTTTTCCACATTCTGTCTCTCATGTTTGAGGTTTACCAATGTTGACAATTACAGGCCTCTAATATTTTCAAGTGGGAGAACTTGCACAATTAGTGGTTGACGAAATACTTATTTGCCCCACTGTAGCCACTCTGAGAATATGCCGCTTTATTCGAATTAGGATTTATACTCGGGCAAATGAGATAAGAGGTAAGGGGTGAGTAGGAAAATAGCAGCGCTGCAAGAGAATTATGGAAATTTTGCAAAGTTCAACAGATGGGCTTCATTAAGATGAGACTGCTGACATTTGGGTGAGACAATCGCCTTCAAGTTGCTTCTTTGGAAAGTCAGCAAACACTCAGAAGGACATGTCACACTTCAATTGGTGTCCTGCAAGAGCAAAGGGGTTGCTACAGTAATTCTGGAGCTTTTGCCAAACCTTAAACCTTTGTTGTTAGTCGAATCAAATACACTGAAAACTCGTAATTTTGTTTCACAGCGCTCATATCCGGGAGTAATAGGACCGTAATTACCTGCCAATGGGATCTAATTGGCAGTAATCAAAGCCAGTCTGATGCTGATGAGACGACAACATTTCTGTCCATTTTTGTGATATTTTTAGAGATGTCACTTTACTTAGTTTTCGCCATGCGCCCCCTCTCTCTCACACGTTCTACAAAGTGTTTCAAGTCATTTTATCTCTTCCTTTTTTTTGTTCCCCTTTCCTCCAGTGTCACTTCAAGTTCCCTCAGGATCACTTCCCTCCACCTCACACCTCTTCTTTCGGTGACAGCTCGCAGCTTCCCTTCGATTGCTGCAAGCGCCGCCTCGCCAACGCTGTAGGCTACACACATTCACGACGAACCCCATTATTTATTGATTGGCGTATGGGTTGGGGAGGTGCAGAATGAGGGCAGGGCACCGGTTCCGTACGAAGAAGCCGGAGCGGAATTTCCATAAAAGATATTTAAGACCGGTAGGTCTGCGTATCTCATCCAGCACAGCTGAAAGACATAGTGAAGTGTCATAGGGCATGATGAAAGTACAACCTAGACCTCATGAAATATGGACATCATATAAGTGTGGAAATAAGGGAGGAGGGGTTAAGGGCTTTTGTGTGGATTTTTAGTGGCAAGATTGGGTGAAGCTGTTATAACTCTAACATATGCATCTCAGGATTTATTCACACACAGGTAGCCTCCAGTCAAAGGGCCACTCACCATTTCACCAAATGGCTCACGGTAAAAACGAAGTGACGCCGGGAGTCATTAAATTCCCGTGTACTTCCTGTAGATCTGCTGATTCAAAGGCAATGTCACTGACAAGAATAGTGCGAGTGTTCTTTAATAACCCAGTGAAAGGTCAGGCTTGGTTTTTGCAATCCATTGTCAGCATTTTTTGGGTGCTGCAGGAGAAAGACAATGCTGGTCGTATATTTCTACTTTAGGCCTGAATACTGACATAACTGTACAAACCACAGAAATAGCTCCAACAGCTTTCTGCAAGGTCCTCCTCCATAGTTACTCTATAAATGATCTATTGGCCATCATTTAGCAAGGCTGCGTGTTAATCATTCATCACATTGAACCATCCGGAGCGCAGGGAAACGCTAGCCAACCGCTGTAAAGACACGGAGCAAAGGGTTCCCGGCGGGATCCGCGGGAGGAGGAGAAGCACCATGGATCACGCCGTGAGCATTAATCATGCTAGCCTAGTTTCCCATGCAAAGTGCAAACATGCGGAGATGTCTCGGAGAAGGCGGAGGCTAAAGCAGGGCATGTGGTACCTTACAAGTGTGACGAACGGAAAGGAAACACAAGCCTCCGCTGTAACTTAATGGCTGCCGAGAGTTTATAGACTTCCACTTCCCAAATATGGTGGACTGATCTGAACAGCAGTAAAAGAATGATGGTCAGTCCGCATATGAAAGAGTACAAAGGACAGGAAGTATTATTGGCTGTGCAGTTGGGGCCTGGATCTTCAGTCAGTCCAATACTTAAAACCACTACCATCACATTTATACGGTCCCTGACAAAAGTCTTGTCGCTTATCCATTTTGTAGAAACAATTGCTAATAACCTGATTTTTAATTATTCAATTCAGAAATGGCTCATATGAAAGCTAAGACCCTCCCAATTGATGTTGAATGTACATAAATATATTTGTATCACTGAAAAAAGATTTATCATTTAATGAAGCCATAAAGGTCAAATTTTGGCAAGACCAAAGTTTTGTCGCCTACAGAAAGTACTGTGAAAATTGAACCAAAAATGTACTTCAAATACAAAAATATGTTACATAACATAAGTGAATTAAGTAGTGCTGCTGTGAAATCCAAATTTAATATTTTGTATGACTTCCATGGGCTTGAAGGACTGCATCCATGCTGAAGGGAAAAGGTACCGTTCTCCACACACCATATAATTGTTTGCATTAATATAACACATTCATTTAACTATAGTTTAGGCAGACTCCACTCAGGGGCCTTGAACACAGTAAAGTAAATCACCTTATCGGCGCTCATGAGGGGGAAAAGGAAAAATGGTACCGTTTCTCGTAGGCACCGTCTAACTGTTTGCATTACTCGAACACACGTAATATAATCAATGAGGGAATAGTATCATTTCTCATATTCACTGTAGGACTGCACTACTCTAACACACCTAATGTAAAATAAATAGCACACCATAGTTTAAAGAAACAGAATAGATACACAACACCATCTAATCATAGAAGCCCAAAACGTGTTCGCCACGAGCAAGATTGACGCACCAAACCCTGGCAATCAGTTCTCCCGACAAACGAACAAGGACAAAGACCAGCGCGCTTTGTCCTAAAACAAGTAGTGCCAGCCCGGATAACAAAGTTGATAGCAGGCGCTTGTGACGTCAAGACCAGCGTCGGTCGCTGTGGCAACTACATACCATCCAAGCACGAACCTAAACAGCCCGAAACCGGTCAGAGAGGGATGATCCCAAAGCAACGCCTGGACACAACTTCGGCCGGCCCACGGACTTAAAAAACATTGGACACTGAGATAAAACAGATTTTGCTCCTTGGAAACATGTAGCCTTGTTTTGGGTCCAGAATTGTCCCTCCGTCGTCTGTTTTTGCCTTGTTTTTGACCATTGTCGACGGATAAATTGTCAACCTGCTTTCGGCGAATCTTTTTTCAAACTTTTGGAACATGGAGTCAGTACAAAGGGTTAATATCAGAGATGAACGCGCGAAGTTCCGCCTTCCCGGTTGGCGCGCGCGGAGGCAGCATCGACAGAGCGGCACTTTGTTCAGCTGTCACTGTTTCCGTGTGGCTTGTCTGGGGAGGTGAATTTCAACGATGCGGTTCGGAAAGGATTCATACAATTTATTGATGAAGTCATCAGGAACATCAAAGAAAGCAGTCTTGCATTTCTCCCAGTGTTCATCAACATTCTTGGGTTTCGTCTTCCATGCTTCCTCTTCATCCTGTTCATGTCTGGTGACTGGGTTGGCCAGTCCTGGAGGATCTAGATCTTCTTTGCCTTGAGGAACTTTGAGGTAGAGATCGAAGTATGCGATGGAGCAGCATCCTGCTGCAGAATTTGTCCCTTTTTATGGTTAGGAATGTAAGAGGCAGCTAAAATTTGTTGATATTTCAGACTATTTATGTTGCCTTCCACCCTGCAGATCTCTCGCACACCCCCACACTGGATGCAACCCCAGACTATGATTTTGCCACTACCAAACTTCACTGTTTTCTGAGTGAATCTCGGATCCATGTGGGCTCCAGTAGGTCTCCTGCAATATTTGCGGTGACTGTGGTGTAATTCAATGGAAGATTCATCTGAAAAATCCACCTTTTGCCACTTTTCCAGCGTCCATTCTTTTGACAGGCTATGGGCCTTGGCAAATGCCACACGTTTTTTTTTTAACTGTGTTCACCCTTAAAGATCTGCAGGCTGAAATATCAACAAATCTTAGCTGCCTCTTACATTCCTAACCATAAAAAGGGACAAATTCTGCAGCAGGATGGTGCTCCATCGCATACTTCAATCTGTACCTCAAAGTTCCTCAAGGCAAAGAAGATCAAGATCCTCCAGGACTGGCCAGCCCAGTCACCAGACATGAACATCATTGAGCATCTCTGGGGTAGGATAAAAGAGGAAGCATGGAAGACGAAACCCATAAATGTTGATGAACTCCCACCTACTCTGTCTTAGCAGAGAATGGTTTGACCCCGCTCTGGCACACTCAAGGCTACACTACTCAGGCATGAAAATCTCTCACCTTTTGGCAAAATTCGCCGTTTTGAAGTCAAAAAGGGTAGCCTATGTGAATTGTGTAGATCCGAGGAGAACATTTTTAAAGGAGGGAAGGGGTTCGGGAGATTTTTTTAATGTCGGACGCTCGGTATGCAAGCGGGGAAAGCAGCACAAAGCCAAAAAAAGCGCACCGGAGTGGCCAAAACATTGACTTATTTCAACGAAACAAAGGAGGGTACACTGTTGTGTCCTGTTTCTTCAATGCCAAGCTTGGCTGCACATCGGCAGTGAATGAACGCCTAAAGCGCTGACACCCAGTTGTAATTTTGGAAGACGACAAGAGACAACAAGCTAGCAGATCGTAAGTCCATCTAACTAACCAACGACATGTTGCTAAGCCTGTTGTGAAATGCAATGAGTCCATTTATCCCACGGTAAATAAAATCAGAGGGTGGTAATTTTCACAGCTGTGTTTTATCGCAGTGTGCGTGCATACATTTGTGCGTGCGTGTTGATGGCATATGAGACTCCAGTTCACAGTTTCACGGATGTTTATTGGTTATCAACATGTCATTGAATTGAAGTTAATACATACAAAATAAGGAAACACATCTATAATAAACACTGTAAACTAAAGATGTCCCGATTGATCGGGTCCGATCACGTCATTTTCAAAGTATTGGAATCGGCAAAAAAAAAATCAGACATGCCTTTTTTTAATATATATATATTTTTTATTTAAACCGTTTTCTAATTGCATTTAACGTTACAGACAAAATGTCTTACACTCATCCAGAGTAGTTTTGGCTTAAAGTAGGGCTATCAAATTTATTGCGTTAACGGCGGTAATTAATTTTTTTTAATTAATCACGTTAAATAATTAATGCATGCGCTGCACGACCCACTCACGCATTGTCGCGTTCAATCTATAAAGATGCCGTTTTACCTATAGATAGCGCTAAAAGGCAGCGTATAATGAGTAGAGAGAATTTTGACAGCCTTTGGAGCTATTTTCTATGTGGCTAAAGCCTTACAATACCTTTCTCAGCAATTAAAAATAACGTGGGAGGCAATGTGGGGAAGAAAGGTAGTAGTTGAGTGTAGTTAGTCTAGTGTATTTGTTGAGCTTTCAGTAAATGATACTGTAGCCATTTAACTGTTCTGCCCAAATGCATGATGGGAAGTACAACCATGACCGTGCGTAGTGGAGCCAATCTCTGCGTTGGGAAGTAACATAAGGTGTTAAGGAAAAGATCAACCATTACGGTTGTTCCCCACATACATAGGGTGTTAAGGAAAAGATCAACCACTACGGTTGTTCCCCACATAGTTTCCCACGACATTTCTAATTGTTGAGAGAGGGATTTTAATGGTTTAGTCAATTAACAAGAGGTTCCAAAGACTGCCAAAATTCTCTCTACTCATTATACGTTGCCTGTTAGCTCTATATATAGGTAAAACGGCGCCATTATAGATTGAACGCGACAATGCGTGAGTGGGTCGTGCAGCGCATGCGTTAATTGCATTAAATATTTTAACGTGATTAATTAAAAAAAAATTAATTACCGCCGTTTACGCAATAAATTTGATAGCCCTACTTCAAGCCAAAACTAAAGACTCTGGATGAGTGTAACATATTTTGTCTGTAACGTTAAATACAATTAGAAAACAATTTAATTAAGAAATAAATATATATTTAAAAAAGGCATGTTCGATATTTTTTTGCCGATTCCGATACTTTGAAAATGACGATCGGCATCCCGATCGATCAAGACATCTTTAGTTAATAGCAATTGTTTCTACAAAATGGATAAGCGACAAGACTTTTGTCAGGGACTGTACAGCAAGCACAAAAGCCAAGATAAACAGTGCAGAATGACAAAAATAGACCAAATTAAATTAGTGTTAAATTGATACCCCGGTCAACCACCACTTGGGAATATAAAGTATGTTACAGTCTGGGACATTTGTATATATTATCCGCATTATCTACCGGTATGCACCGAAGTGACAGCTGTGTTTGTATGCCACTAAACTCGCACTGTTCCACCTTACGAACTGCAGACATTCCCCTGGCTAGGCAACTCAAACAAATGCTTGACCCGCGCGTGTGCCGACCTGCTAGCATTTTCCTTCGAAATGTCTGGGTCATAAACAGCAACAGCTGCAGTCGCTTCTAATTAAATACCTGTGCATCTGTCTCGGGTCCCGAGCGGGGCGTCGCGGTAGCTAAGTGTGGCGGGACTTGTGCGTATTGTGCTTCGGGCGTGCCAAACGTGACAAACGTGCCGTTCCTCGCCAATTCCTTCCCTTGGATTGCTCTATCAACTTGCAATTAGTTTCAACTCTGGCTGCACACTTTTAATGTGGCATCATAAAAGAAATGACCCACGATGGGTAGGACTAAAGTGGACCCCTTACTGTAATTATTACAGTCTATAAAACATAAGGAAATAAGGCTGCATAGACAAGCACAGAGGGGGCGGGGAAGAGAACAAATCACATTTGGAAGTACATGAAAGAAAGCCTTGAGTAGACGCTTCTGTTGTGACGCCGACAAAGATGGTGAAAGAGCACTTTGTGGTCATCAATGGAACCCAATGTCCAATTTCCGAGCACATCAGGGAAGCGGTCTGCATTTAAGTCATCACCTTGCCTTGGGCAACTTCTGCCTCTAAATTGAGGTCAGATGTCAGCGCGTACGGGTGCCCCAAACGCTTGAGTCAATACATCGTACACGCGTGTACGCACAATGCCGCAAGCGGAGGTTGGCGGACACACATCCTTAGCTCATCACGCCCCGAGGGGAATCGGCGGTACTTGACCCGGTTCCATATTTACTGGTCAACAACGAGCTGTCTATCCTCGGAAATTTTGCACAGTAATGTGCTTCCATCCCTTCTATGTCAAGGCGTCTTTACACGGAGACACAAGCGGCTTTGTCCAGTCAATCCGAAGTCATATTTTGGGAATTTCAATAGCGTATTAAACAGCCATAACTGTAGGGCGATGACTCACTCTTTTGTTTGACTGATTCAAACATTGAATCCATATCCAAGACATTGACAATACGATTTCATGCAGTACGTCGGTTAGGTTAGTAGTAGTGTTATGCAATAATTACTTGAGGTCACAAGTCTTCACCCCCCTCAAGGGTTAAGACAATCATTGGCTTCCCTACATTGTGTTTAACCTGCGACCTTTAGGACTGATCCTGCGTCATTGTGCTGAATAGGTCTAGACGACTTACTGATCGTCGGGCTGTGGAGATACGGCCTGGGGACATCATTGCCTGGGATTTACGGAGGAATGAAGAAATTGAGGTGTAAGGCCCGAGGTCTCTGCTATATGTTCGAATTCGCCCCTCCCGGCCAAGGCGCACGGAAACAGCGACAGCCGAACAAAGTGCCGCTCTGCCCCCGCGCGCGCCAACCGGGAAGGCGGAACTCCGCACGTTCATCTCTGATATTAACCCTTTGTACTGACTCCATGTTCCAAAAGTTTGAAAAAGACTCGCCGAAAGCAGGTTGAAAATTTATTCATCACCAATGGTCAAAAACAAGGCAAAAACAGACGACGGAGGGACAATTCTGGATCCAAAACAAGGCTACATGTTTCAGAGCAGAAAAATCTGTCTTATCTCAGTGTCCGGGCGTTGTTTTGGGATCATCCCTCTCTGGCCGGTTTCGGGCTGTTTAGGTTCGTGCCTGGATGGGATGCGGTTGCCACAGCGACTGATGCTGGTCTTGACGTCACAAGCGCCTGCTATCAACTTTGTTTTATACGGGCTGGCGCTACTTGTTTTAGGACAAAGCGCGCTGGTCTTTGTCCTTGTTCGTTTGTCGGGAGAACTGATTGCCAGAGTTGGTGCGAAAATCTTGCTCGTGATGCATACGCTGGGCTTCTGTGATAAGATGGCGTTCTGTATCTATTCTGTGTTTTTAAACAATGGTGTGCTATTTATTTTACATTAGGTGTGTTAGAATAGTGCAGTCCTACAGTGAATATGAGAAATGATACTATTCACTGATTGATTATATTACGTGTGTTCGAGTAATGCAAACAGTTAGACAGTGCCTACGAGAAACGGTACCATTTTCCCTTTTCCCCCTCATGAGCGCCGATAAGGTGATTCACTTTACTGTGTTCAAGGCCACTGAGTGAAGTCTGCCTAAACTATAGTTAAATGAATGTGTTATACTAATGCAAACAATTATATGGTGTGTGCGAGAACGGTACCTTTTCCCTTCATATAAAATAGTACATTTTTGTATTTTCTGAATAGTTCTGCATGTGTGGTCTTCTAGATAGTCGATACAAGCTTAGACAAATGCTATGATTGTTATTGGCAGAAATCTATCAATCAATACACTCGATTGGTCCGGTACTTAACAGGACACTCAACATAACAAAAGCAAACCTCTGGTATATAATGTTATTCCCCTTAGATAGGGTAATGGGCACTTATGAAGGCTTTGAAAAGGTTGGAGAGAATTTCAAACACACACCAGCTGCTATCTGCTGTCCAGGGAGAGCCCCCACCCTCCCTGAAGACCTTGTGTATGGAGGACGGCAAGAACAAGGCATCGTGAAATATGGTGGCTACTAGTTGGCCACTTTGCCTTAGGGATGCTCTTTGCAGATCTTGTTCCATCCTCAGCTCCATTGTGGGCTGTTGTGTATCCTAGACCAGTCAATAGCTGCAACCCTTCTCCCAAGTGATAAGCCCTCCTAAAACATGCATGAGTCTATGAGCTGGGAATGCGCCATCAGAAGCCTACAGGGCTTTTCGAAGCTGGTGGAATACTATCTAAAAGCTAAGTGAGACCATCTTTCCAGGGTTTGATCTGAGGGGATTTCTCATCCCTTCTAATACTCTTTTACTGTTCCTTTTCTTTAGTCCCTCTCAGACAGATATATAGCTTGCCTCCTTGCATAAATCAGCCCTGAAGTTTCCATCCAATGGGCAGGGGTATTCTCATATCCCGCCTTTTCACTCTAATAAATAAAATCCCCATTGAGCAAAGCTGGACTTTATCATCAGGAATTACCCAGAGAAGAAGCTAGGGACTTTTGTCCATTTTAGATTTTAATTTAAACTGTACGATAATCCAGGGATGCCATTTCGAAAACGGCAGGATGATGGCAATAAGGAGGAGTGGGAAATTTTCGGGCCTATGAATGTTTGATGAGGCCAAATGGCCCGTTGTGTGACCCAGCTGCTTAGCCAGGTGGGCTTTTGAGAGGGACTGAATCAGAGTGACCAGGAATTAGGCCTGCACAATATATCATTTTGAACATCACAATGTGCGCATGGCAATAGTCCTATCGTAGGCCGTGCGATTGTTTTTTAATGTAAACTTTTGTTTTCCTTCATAAAAGAAGCAATTGTGCAGAGACAAGTCACCTGATTTTGAGAATACCGATAAAAGTTTGTTTTTTTTGCTTTGACGCTTACACTGCCGAGAACAGCCTCTCACTTACACAATGAATGAGTTGGGGTCCTGGTGCCGGGATTGGCGGTGGGGCAGCATAGGGTCGGTTGCCAACGGGCTTACACTCTGAAGGGATTCACACGATAACTAGGTTCTAGATCACAGTGCTGATTTGTGTACGCCCCCCCCCTCCCACTTAGCTTATAGTCTCCCCCTCCCCTCTCCCCTTCTTTCCCTGGTCACCAGCCCCACCACATGGTGTCAACCGGAAATACATCTAGCTGACAATAGAACCAACGTATTAATAATTAGTGTAGACGTTCAATGTGTTTCTTGTAGTTGCTTTCTTTTCTTGTTTCTTTTTTTTTCTTTTCCCCCCCCATAATCCGTTCCTGTTTACTGCTTTGTCACAATAAATGAGGTATGTTGAATGATTACAATGGGAGTATGTCATACTCTCAGTGTGAAACATTAAACTGTTCAGACCAATCGGACACTTAGGGGCAGTTTACAAGGCGACTCTGCGACACGAGGACGCAATGACAGAGTAGCAGAATTGCCTCGCGTGCATTTGGTGTCAGCAAAGACGAAAAATTCTGAATCCTGCCTCCAAAGTGGAGGAATTCGATCCCGGGGGCTTGAGTGGGGCTGGCTCCGCATGCATATCAAAAGCTCCTGCCACGTGGGACCCGCGCCGATAACGTCAGCACTCGTACACGTCACATTGGGCGTGCGCAGTGGTGCTATTAAACATTAAAGACAGCTAATGGCGGAACGTCGGCTTTAATTTACTTTTTAAATAATATTTTATAGATTTAAATATGTTGAATGTTTCCATTTTTGTGCCTTTTTGAACAAAAGAAAATGCCATTGCCCGGAGTGGGCGGGCATGTTGTCTTCCGGGCTGAGGAGGTCAAAGTGCATCATTCGATGTCACCTTGTAAATCTGCACTGCCCCCTAGGGCCTGGCATGAAGGCTACATCGTTTTCATGCGAAATTGCGACATTGTTCGAATGGAGACGGAACCATATAAATGCAAATTTGAATTTTTTTTTACCTGGTAAACTGCCCCTTAGACTTCTATTCTCCGTGTCAAACAGCTGAACAGGACAGGTTTTAAAAAACAACAACGAATGAGTTGCCACAACATATTGCGTTCGACGCTTGACGATGATTAACACATTTGTGCCTTTGATCGTAGAGCTAATGAGGCGTCTCTGGCCAGATCAAAGCTACAAACCCTTCAATCATCGTTAAAGTGATCCTCGATCTTTAAGACAAGTAATTCTTAAAAGATAAATATTCGTAGGAGTTATAATAATTTAATATTAAAACCCCTCTAAATTTTTTCGTTTTAATAAAATTTGCAAAATTATTTTAAATGATAGGTCGCCATTCTTGTTACGTTGCAGTGCGTGACGTCACTGGGCCGGCGTGTCACTCTTAGCTACCCCAACATGTCGTCGGTTCTGCCCTTCCAATTTGAACCAGATCGGAAAAGTGAAGAGCAGGATAGCACTGTCGGTCGTTCACAAGACGAGCAGCAAAGGTAAAATGAGAACAGGAAATACAGTACTTTATAAGAGAAGAATTGGGCAAAACTGATGATGTACTCGCTGCAAGTGCGTCTCAATGATAACGGAGCAGAGAGTGTATGCTGTTGAGAACTCCGGTTTTTGTTGGCAGATCTTCAAGGTAAGACCCTGCGTTTTCAAACTTATCCCAGTATAATTCTGTAGATTGTTAGTGTCCAGAGCTGTCGTATCCTTTACATACAGTACAAGCCAACAGTTTGACGGGAACAAATCCTGGAATCGAGTGTAATCCATCTCTTGTACATTGTAACGCATGGTATGTAGGATACGTGCATAAAAGTACCAAAAAGGGGAGAAGCTTCCACTTATGCATATTTATTCACACAAAAAAATAATATTTTCACCTTGACCACTTGTCACTCGGGAGCTCAGCGGTACGCACACGCGTTCCCAGACGAACTCAAACATAAAAGTAAGGTCCATTTCAGTGTCACTGTCGTCATTGTAGCGTGCCATAGTGCTTTAATTATTTGGTATGATTTAGGGAAAACTCCCACGAAGAATAGTCAACAAAAAAGATAGCAATAGTAATCCAAATCTGCGTTTTTTACTCACTCGAAGATCCAGGAATAAGACCGATCTCATGGCAATGTTGCAACCGCGATCAGGTCGTCGAATCCAGAAAATAGACTGATCCCAAAAGCTGCTGTGGGACTGACGAATCCAGAAACTGGACGGATCCGAAACCAATATTGCAGCCGCGGTGGGACCGTCGGATCCAGAAATTAGACAGATCCCTTACTTGACTGAGGATCCAGGAAAAATGTTCGGGCGCCAGTTGTAACGCGTGGTAGGTAGGATACGAGCATACAGGGACCAAAAAGGGGAAAAGCTTCCACTAATGCACATTTATCCACAAAAAAATAATACGTAATCCCACCTTGACCAATCACGTCACTCCACTTTGACTGGAAATTGTATCCAAAAGCAGCACATCGTGGCATTTTACTAAGCGAGTTTAGGCAGCAATACGCAATTGTTGTACACACATTTGGAAACATCCCATTTACATCATCACTGCGAGCCCGCAAAACATGGCGCCAACTATCGGTCAAAATGTGTTCTATATATGATAAAATATTGCCATTGATTGAACATTTTATGTGTTTCTAACAACATATTTTAGTACAAGAGAACAATTGTGGTTTATTAGAGCCTACATATATTTAAGGTAGAGGATCACGTTAACTTTAAGTACCAAACGCAAGCTGCACTGTGACCAAGAAAAACAGTTTGGTCACACTGCTTTTCAGGAGGGAGGGTGAGAAGCTGTACGAGGATGAAGCAGAAAAAAATAAATGTTTTTTTTTTTTTCATTAAAAACACGACCCTTTACACCAGATTCAGATCTTCTGAAAAATGGCGAGATCGGCCCAATTTCTGATCATGTGATGGATCAGAACATCTCAAAGAATACAGTGTGGTCATGGTGAGTCAAAGTCTTACCAAACAGAGCTATTCAAGTCTGGTGAAAATTCTTCTGGTTTTAATATTGCAATATATCGCACCCCGCCCCAAAAATCGCAATGCCAGTTTTTTCCGATATCGTTTAGCGCTACCAGGAAGCATCGGATCCAGAGACTTAGCCGTGTTTTTGCTGTAGTTTCAAGAAATTTGCATAAGAAATTATTTGTTTACTTCCTCAAGGGGAGTCAATCTTTTTCCTTGTCCTCTCTCTGAGTACAGCTGAGGATCAATGCTCTGTCATGGCTAATGTGCACTGAGGGCAACCCTTCCAAGTGGAAACTGGGTCTCGGTATCAGAGCATGGCTGACACAAATCACTTCCTTGACAGTAAAAGCAGAACAACAAATGGGAAGAGCGAGTGGATGAGGAGAGGGAGGACAGAGTTGATGGAGGAGAGGACTCCTGCTTAACGTTGCATTCATCATTAACTCAGGGAAATGTGGAATGGATGCAGACAGGACAACGGGGAGAAGGCGATGAAGACGTCGAGAGTAGTCATAGTCGTCTCTGAAACCACGTCGCAATTCCTCTAATCACCTCATCCTCCTTCTTCCATTACGAACAATGATGTTTGACCACTATTATGGCCATCCATTTTTCGTTTAAGTGCCGCCTTTATGGTTACCAGATGCACTCATGGTGTTTTACACCCATTGATTGGTTCGATCAATACGACATCCTGGGGAAAGTTTGGAGAAGCAACGTTGGTTCTCTGAAAGCTACGAGTGGTCATGGGTGCTAGTTCATTAGGTTAATGGGCGAAAGCAAGCGGGATAGTTTTTTCCCCCACAGGCATGTTGACAAATTTAAATACAAACTTTTCAGTCAAATGCAGCACATCTTATTTGTGTTGACACCATCCAGCGCAACGGCGCACACGGCAGATAAGCGCAGATTGCTTTCCTATCGTCCCGCCGATGAGCTAATCTGCTGTGTCGGACTCACAATCAGGCCCCAGCAGGTGACGTGTGAGTGAAATGGCTGCACAATAGGAGTCCGCTCTACCTACAGATAACAGAATTAATATTGATTGGGCGTGTTTATCAGTAGCATGACTGTACTCGGTCATGTGCCGTTCCTTCCTTCAAATCGCCCAAGCAACTTGTCACTTGAAAAGATATCACTGTATTTTAAAACAAGGTCATGTAACACTCGAAAACAACTAGGGGTAGCATAGCACACCCTACGGATGTCATTGTTTTTGCTTTTGAAGTCAGTATGCATCTTGCCTAATGCAATCAAATGGAGTTGTTTTCTTAGAAACTGCTGATAGTTAGTTTTGCATCAGATCGTCATGGACTTTTAACTGGCAACACAACAAGGCTCATGACAAGGATTGTTCTGATCATGTTTTTTTGCTCCCGATCCGATCCCGATTGTTTTAGTTTGAGTATCTGCCGATCCCGATATGATTGCTTTTTTTTTTTTTTTTTTTGCTCCCGATTCAATTCCAATCATTCCCGATAATTTTTCCCGATCATATACATTTTGGCAACGCATTAAGAAAAAAATGAATAAAACTCGGACGAATATATACATTCAACATACAGTACATAAGTACTGTATTTGTTTATTATGACAATAAATCTTCAAGATGGCATTTACATTATTAACATTCTTTCTGTAAGAGGGATCCACGGATAGAAGGACTTGTAATTCTTAAAGGATAAATGTGACTTTGTATATTGTGACTAAATATTACCATCTAGTGTATTTGTTGAGCTTTCAGTAAATTACACTGCAGCCATTCAACCCAAATGCATGATGGGAAGTGCAACCATGACTGTACGTAGGTGCACCAATTGATATATCTTCTCTGCGTTGGGAAAGTCACCTTAATTTTAATTGCTGAGAGAGGGAATGTAAGGCTTTAGCCAAATTGAAATAGGCTCCAAAGACTGTCAAAATTCTCTCTACTCATTATACGCTGCGTTTAGCTCTATATATTGGTAAAACGGTGCCTTTATAGATTGAACGCGACAATGCGTGAGTGGGTCGTGCAGCGCATGCGTTAATTATTTACCGTGATTAATTAAGAAAAAAATAATTTCCGCCATTAACGCAATAAATTTGATAGCCCTACTTTAAGCCAAAACTACTCTGGATGAGTGTAAGACATTTTGTCTGTAACGTTATATACAATTAGAAAACGATTTAAATTAAAAAATATATATATATATATATATATACATGTATGTGTATATATATATATATAAAAAGGCATGTCTGATATTTTTTTGCCGATTCCGATACTTTGAAAATGACGTGATCGAACCCGATCGATCGGGAAGCCATCTTTACTCATGACCCATTTTTGCAAGATCCGCAGGAAGAGTTAATCACCCAGTGTTTCAGTCACACCTCCTTATTTGTATTTAAAGAAGGCCGTGTTTCTTGATCAGTGTGCATTTCCTATACAGCCTGTCTTGTAGCTAAGTGCATCCAGAAATTTCTGATATTAATACTGCACAGTATTGACCTCCAGTCTTTTATTTAGCAATCCAGTCTAGCCGTCTCACCTGATTTGAAAACAAACACACGGAGGACCTGAAAGACTGCCTCCAACACTTTCCATTTTAAAAAAAACTAAATAAACGGCGACATTATTAACAGATGAAGTTCCATGAAAAGTGTGCAGTGGGTACGCACCACCCAAATATAGATGCCAACGTGTGAGCGCATGCGTCGCTAACAGGCAGTACGTACACTCAAGAACTGTGGGACTGTTTTACAAGCTCAAAGCGCCTTTGCAACAGCACATTCTTTTTGGGGGGAGAAGATCAGCGATCCCTCTGTGACTTCTGTACATACTCTTCTGGATATTCGCTCACACATACACAGCAACATATTACGAGGCAGCAATCATCCTTGTTTCATCCTGCCCTCGCTCCTGTTCCACTTCTGCTACATACATGCTCTCCGACAACCTCTGCCTATTTTTCTTTTCCATCCTGCCTTTTCTCTGAAGCCCTGAGCAATTACCTAGCAAGACTCTGGAGGCAGAAAGAGAGAAGGAGGGAGTAGCATGAGTGGAAAACTGGTTAAAGGATGGCAAAAATCATTCAAAAGACGACCTAAAAACATTTGTGTAAAGGTTCTAAGGACAAGCCTATCGCGGGATTTGAGAGCAATTGCCGGTCACATTTAAGCCAGTAACTCCCAACCTTTGGCACATTATAAGAACTGAAGGAATTCGGCCCCCGCGCAAAGAGCGACAGCCGAACGAAATGGTGTTCCGCTGGCACCGCTCCCGCAAGTCGACCGGGAGGGGGCAAAGTTCCGCACGTTCACTCCGGTGTTAACCCTTTGTACTGACTCCATTTTGAACGGTTTAAAGAAGGCTCACCGAAAACAACGAATATGTTCATCGACACTGGTCAAACAAGGCAAAAACAGACGACGGAGAAACAATGCTGGATCCAGTGTCGGCAAAACAACGGCTACATAGAAATGTTCCCGAGAAGCAACAGTTGTCATCTAAATGTTCAGTCCTTTTGAAAGCTGCGGTGGAGTGGGCCGAGCCGAAGGCGTGGCTGGGTGTTGTCTTGGGATCATCCCTCTGTGGCAGGTTTTGGCGGTCAAGTTCACGCGTCATCGTTCGTGGCTGGGACGTGGTTGCCACGGTCCAACACTATCAAGTTGTTGGTAGGGCAGGAGCGTCCTGACCCCTACCGGAGCGCTGATGACGCTTTTTTTCTTCGCCTATCAGGCAAGAACTGATAAGCTAGTCCACTTTACTGTGTCAAAGGGAATGGAGCTTGTTTCTTTAAAAGGATCCTCTATTTTTAAGACAAGTAAGTCTTAAAAGATAAATGTTAGTATGAGTTATTATAATAATAATATACATGATATTAAAACCCCTCTTAATTATTTTGTTTTAATAAAGTTTGTAAAATTATTTTAAGTGATAGGTCGCCATTCTTGTTACGTCGGAGTCCGTGACGTCACCAGTCCCTTTGCCGAAATTCCAGCGTATCACTCGTTAGCTTTCCCAACATGTCGTCGGTTCTATCCTTCCTATTTGAACCAGATCTGAAAAGTGAGGAGCAGGACAGCACTGTCGGTCGTTCACAAGACGAGCTTCAGGGAAAAATGCGTGCAGCAAATACCTGATAAGACAAAAGTTGGGCAAAAGTCTCAATGACAACCGAGCGAGAGAGCGTATGCTGTTGGGAACTCCGGTTGGGAGCGTGAGTGTATGCTGTTGGAAACTCCGGTTTTATTAGCAGACATTCAAGGTAAGTATATTGCGTTTTCAAACTTATCCCAATATAATTATGTAGATTTTTAGCATCCAGAGCTGTCGTGTGCTTTACATACAGTACAGGCCAAAGAGCACACCTTGTGTAATCCACGTCTTGTACATTGTAACGCGTGGTAGCGATGATACGTGTATAAAAGTACCAAAAGGGGGAGAAGCTTCCACTTACGCACATTTATTCACAAAAAATAATATTTCCACCTTGACCACTCTTCACTCGGGAGCTCAGCAGTACGCAAACACGCGTTCCCTGACGAACTCCAACATTGTTGTAAGGTCCACGTCAGAGTCACTGTCGTCACTGTAGCGTGCCATAGTGCTTTAATTATTTAGTATGATTTGGGGAAAACTCCCACGAAGAATAGTCAACATAAAAATTTGCAATAGTAATCCAAATCCGCGTTTTTACTCACTCGCAGATCCAGGAATTAGACCGATCCCATGGCAATGTTACAGTCGCGATCAGGCCATCGATTCCACTAAATAGACTGATCCGAAAAGCTGCTGTGGGACCGACGAATCAAAAAATGGACAGATCCGAAACCAACATTGCAGACGCGGTGGGACTGTTGGATCCAGAAAATAGACGGATCCCTTACTTGACTGAGGATCCAGGAAAACTATACGGGCGTCAGTTGTAACACGTGGTGGGTAGGATACGTGCATACAGGGACCAAAAAGGGGGAGAAGCTTCCACTTATGCACATTTATTCACTAAAAATAATAATTCCACCTTGACCACTCACTTCACTCCCCTTGTTTCCATTTGACTGGAAATTGCATCCAAAAGCAGCACATCGTGGCATTTTACTTCGCGAGTTTAGGCAGCAATAAGCAATTGTTGAACACGAAAGATACCAATGACGTCATCACTGCGAGCCCGCAAACCATGGCGCCAACTAATGGTGAAATATGTACTAAATATTATAAAATATTGCCATTGATTTAACATTTTATGTGTTTCTAACGACATATTTTAGTACAAGAGAACAATTGTGGGAGGATCACTTTAAACTATGGTCAAGTGCTTTACTATAATGAATGTTTTAGACTAATGCAAAGAGTTATATGATGTCTGCGAGAAAAGCAACTATTCCCTTCAGAACCAAAACTACAATTACTAATAATAATAATAACAAAGCCATAGTGTGACTAAATTCACCATATGTATGGAGAGTGCAGAGTCCACTGCCTTCACTAAGCCTTCCAGGTTGATCCATTTTAAAACACAATGGAGGATTACATTCTCATCTGGCCTAACAGTGCAGTTTTAATGCAACCTTGGCACATGCTACTGGGTCTGCAAGAAATTGTCGACAGCTCAGGCCTGTTTTTGCATGGACAGCTTGGGTGGCGGCAGTAGGGTTGGGCTAAGACCCCTCTCCAGTGAGGAGTGCTTGTGAATTGGTTTTGGCTTGGGGCTAAATCCCCTGAAAGACACCTATTTTTTTTCCACCGTCTTTCACAGCAACACTTCCAATTCTCACAAATCTCAGCCAACGTCCTTGGCCGCGTGGCAGGTGCGAACGTGCGTCTCCCTCCGTTTTCCTTTGCCGCCACCGAGTTGCTTTGTAAAACAATGGCGGACCCTCCTCCAATTGACTAAGCCTCCGCTTATTCTTCCTTCGCTGTCACACGCTGACAGAAAAAATGCCGACAAACCCGCCCACCAGCCTAACACAGACAGTTGCAATGTGTCCATTCGCTGTATTCAGCCTCCTGATTAAACCACTGCTTATTGGTAATTAAACACTGCGCTTTGTGACAGCATCCAGCTCACTATACGCCACGTCCGCTGGCGCCGCGCCGCACCCCTCCCCTTCTTTTTTTTCCCCTCTGCCTTTCAGGAGGCCGCAGGTGGCACAATTGGCAGTAATGTGTTCTAATTGTTGGCAGAGCTGCCTGGGTGGATACGTAGTGGGGAGCGGCAGCTTGGCAGGCGCAGCGAAGGAGGCAGAAGGAAGAGGAGGTGGTAGAACTCAAGGTAGAGCGAGATACGAACGGCAATAATGAACACGTCACTAGCGTATTCCTGAGGAGAAATTGGCACGAGATTAACAAAATAAAGGAAGGGAAGGCTGTTGGCGTCACGTCCAAATGTTTCCCTGGCTGTTGTTATTTTTCCCAGCACAAAGACAGCAAGAACGATGCTCCCTTGGGTTGAGACTTGAGCGTAAGCAGCACCGCCTAGCTCCAGATCACATGATCCCCTGTGAGGATTGCCTTTATTAGATTAAGGCACTTTCACACTAGCACTGTTTTCTCGGATAGTCCGCTTCATTTCGTAAATGTGAACGCGCATCCGAACCAAACAACCGAACTCTGGTCCGCTCAAAAATCCTGGGTCTCGGTCCGTTTTAAGCGCACACTGGTTCGCCTGTGAATGCAACCACAGCATGGTGCGCTTTTGCTACTTCATGTGCAGCGTCACAGCATAATGGCGTTATTTTTTCAGTAATGGGGTAATCTAACTAATTATTTTTTTCCGCCGTTACAACGCCGTTAACGTTACTGAAGGTCAAAAGTGGTGTGTTACTTACTCTGAATAAATTGAAGAAACTACCAGCCATAGCGAATCTACTCTGCTCTGTTTATTTGTCATCCAAGACTTGGGGTCCGTTCAGGTTCGAGAATAGCGCACGTGTTTTGTTTTGTGCTTTTTCTTAGCAAAGATAAAGACCCCAATCACCAACGTCACACAATCACATGATCGCTGTATTGTGCCCCCATATTGTCCGTCATTGTGTGATTCACTTGCAAATTATGGAAGCCCTGGTGCTATCAGACGCTGTAAACTCATAGGATGAGTTGCATAAAAGCCGTTATTTGGAAAAGCTTCGGTCGATCCAGTCTCCAGATCCATATTTGATGCCCAAATCCGGTCCCGTGCCGTGCGTTAGAGCTCGTCCTGAGACCACAAAATTTCCAATCATACTCCAGTTTATGTCATGATGAGGAGTCGGGTACCCAAAATCGGGACCGGCCCGAATATAAACCGACAGTTGGTCAGCTGAGCGTCACCGTTTTCAGGTTTGTAAAATGAAACTTGATCGACAACGGGCCGGTGTGTGCCAAAAAATAGCCGCCCTGCGTGAAATGTCCCCCCTGACGGAAGCGCTTATTTATAACGCTATAATTGACGTGAAAACATCAAATGTTTTCATGGAATCATTACAGTAATGAATTTACAACTGTAAGATCAGTTTTAAATAATTAAATTACACAAAATATTAGTACTGTATTTTAGTAACAAATCGTGGACTGGGCCACATAACCATCTTTGAACAGAAATGTATTAGTCTACAGGTTTTCACGACCATATCCTAATGACAATCACACAGTTATGACATTTATTAGTTCAAGCAGAGTAAAATAATACATATTCACAGTACAAGAAAGTCGTTTCCGTGTGGGCGCTCCCGTCAGGGGGGGACATTTCACGCAGGGCGGCTATTTTTCGGCACAACACCTGTTGTTGCGCTCCCCTTCTTGCTGCGCGACCGTGGCGACGAGCATCGTAGTGTCCGTCTGATGATGTCTGCGATCATGTTGCCATCATATTGATGTTTTCGCCGCTGTCTAACGGCTGTCGACACAAACGCATCATGGACCGAGATAAACAAACCATGCTGCTTTAGAGATTTGCCCTTTTAACAATGGGCACACAGCAACTACTAAAATGACCGTTTATCTTCTCTGTTACTGCAACCAACCGCCACACATACCTTCACCGTTTTGATTAATCAATGTTAATGATTGTCAGGAAGGTTTTTGGGTACGTTTACTAGGCGGTGATTCCTTAGACAAGCAGAAAAACACGCAGTAATAGGAGGAATGTACGTAGCGGGAATATGTAAACATGATGAGCTGACGGACAATATGGCGGCACCAGTCAGGGGGGCGGAGTTGTGACATCACGTGATTGGGGTCTAAACCACACAGGACGTGCTGGCACTCTATTTCTTTAATAACACATATACAGTGCCTTGCAAAAGTATTCGGCCCCCTTGAACCTTGCAACCTTTCGCCACATTTCAGGCTTCAAACATAAAGATATAAAATTTTAATTTTTTGTCAAGAATCAACAACAAGTGGGACACAATCGTGAAGTGGAACAAAATTTATTGGATAATTTCAACTTTTTTAACAAATAAAAAACTGAAAAGTGGGGCGTGCAATATTATTCGGCCCCCTTGCGTTAATACTTTGTAGCGCCACCTTTTGCTCCAATTACAGCTGCAAGTCGCTTGGGGTATGTTTCTATCAGTTTTGCACATCGAGAGACTGACATTCTTGCCCATTCTTCCTTGCAAAACAGCTCGAGCTCAGTGAGGTTGGATGGAGAGTGTTTGTGAACAGCAGTCTTCAGCTCTTTCCACAGATTCTCCATTGGATTCAGGTCTGGACTTTGACTTGGCCATTCTAACACCTGGATACGTTTATTTTTGAACCATTCCATTGTAGATTTGGCTTTATGTTTTGGATCATTGTCCTGTTGGAAGATAAATCTCCGTCCCAGTCTCAGGTCTTGTGCAGATACCAACAGGTTTTCTTCCAGAATGTTCCTGTATTTGGCTGCATCCATCTTCCTGTCAATTTTAACCATCTTCCCTGTCCCTGCTGAAGAAAAGCAGGCCCAAACCATGATGCTGCCACCACCATGTTTGACAGTGGGGATGGTGTGTTCAGGGTGATGAGCTGTGTTGCTTTTACGCCAAACATATCGTTTTGCATTGTGGCCAAAAAGTTCAATTTTGGTTTCATCTGACCAGAGCACCTTCTTCCACGTTTGGTGTGTCTCCCAGGTGGCTTGTGGCAAACTTTAAACGAGACTTTTTATGGATATCTTTGAGAAATGGCTTTCTTCTTGCCACTCTTCCATAAAGGCCAGATTTGTGCAGTGTACGACTGATTGTTGTCCTATGGACAGACTTTCCCACCTCAGCTGTAGATCTCTGCAGTTCATCCAGAGTGATCATGGGCCTCTTGGCTGCATCTCTGATCAGTTTTCTCCTTGTTTGAGAAGAAAGTTTGGAAGGACGGCCGGGTCTTGGTAGATTTGCAGTGGTCTGATGCTCCTTCCATTTCAATATGATGGCTTGCACAGTGCTCCTTGAGATGTTTAAAGCTTGGGAAATCTTTTTGTATCCAAATCCGGTTTTAAACTTCTCCACAACAGTATCTCGGACCTGCCTGGTGTGTTCCTTGGTTTAAATAATGCTCTCTGCACTTTAAACAGAACCCTGAGACTATCACAGAGCAGGTGCATTTATACGGAGACTTGATTACACACAGGTGGATTCTATTTATCATCATCGGTCATTTAGGACAGCATTGGATCATTCAGAGATCCTCACTGAACTTCTGGAGTGAGTTTGCTGCACTGAAAGTAAAGGGGCCGAATAATATTGCACACCCCACTTTTCAGTTTTTTATTTGTTAAAAAAGTTTAAATTATCCAATAAATGTTGTTCCACTTCACGATTGTGTCCCACTTGTTGTTGATTCTTGAAAAAAAAATGTTATCTTTATGTTTGAAGCCTGAAATGTGGCGAAAGGTTGCAAGATTCAAGGGGGCCGAATACTTTTGCAAGGCACTGTCACTTCAATATTAACACAAACGTACAGCTCTCGGCAGGCTGTGTCTCTAACTCACTCCCGCATCATGTGAGCAAAACAATATTGGCGCCGTGTGCACTTTAGGGTGCCTCGGATAATTCTGTATCAGAATATTACAGCACGTACTTCTTATGACTCCAGGCTGTTTGTCCCTGCTCATTCAATTAGACAATGCTTTCTAAAGCTTGCTAACGTTTCTGTTTTTGCTACACCTGAATGGTAGCCTCGTTCCCATCCCCCAAGAATGCTGCTTCCATCTTGAGGACGACAGACGCTTTGAGGGTGACAGTAGAAGTAGGGGGACGAGGCTACCTGAATGCACCACCTGGATAGATGCGATGGAAGTGATTGTGATTGGCTAAGGGTTAGAGTCAATCAGAGCCGTTTTTTTTCCACACACAAAACCGGAACAGCGCATGTGGCAAACACACACACGCAAAACAGATGCAGAGGGATATGATGGCAGAGCATTCAGAGGAAAATTTGTCCTTTACGAGGTGGAGATATAAACACTATTTCAAGTCAAAATACTTGAAGTACAGTAGGCTATGTCTACTTAACCAGTTGTCTCAGGTTGTGAGAGTAAGATTTACTTGATTAAACTCACTTTATATTGTTTACTGCTGATTGTTATTTTATGATATTGCTTACTGTTTTTTTTGTTGCACTTCAAGTGTAGGATAAATCTGTTGCTGGTGAGGTGCAATAAATATTACAGGGTTCTATAACACAACTACCTGTCTGTTCTTCTCTATTCAACTGACTCAAATACTGCTCAGAAAATTTCAAATTCTTTGACATACAACAACTTCTTTTTAAAGTAACGGGATTAATTAATTTCCCTGGTAACTAGTTACTCAGTTACTTTTTGGAAGAAGTAGTGAGTAACTATAACTAATTACTTTTTTAAAGTAACGTGCCCAACACTGGTGACAATACACGCCAGGCATCACTGGAAGCGAATGTACACCGCGTACGCTAGTCAAAATAAACAATGGCAAGATGACAGATGAATAGCCATGGCCAAATGTTGTTGTGCTGCGCTAAGCAGTTGCTTTTAATACACAGAATCGGGTTCTAATGTGGCGATTGTGTTTTGCATGCTGTTGCTGAATAGAGTCGGGCGGCATACCGAAAATTTACCGTTATCGAAATTCTTCACGATGACCGACGTAATTTTGACCATGTCGGTAAATTCGGTAGTTTAATAAAACAAGAAAATGTAGTCTTTTCATCCCGCTTTGACTCCGTGTTATTCGGCTAAGTTCATTCCCCTTTAAGAAAGCAGTCAGTGCGCTTACGTATGAAGTCATGTGGTTATGAGGAACTCAAACAAACAGACGCCATGTAGGCTGACCCTAGCGGCTAACGCTACAAGCAAACGTGATGGAGTTGGGCTTGGGGGGGTTCGCCAAACTTTCACCCGACATTAAGTAGACTCTTGGCGGCCTCCAAATGGGCTTTCACCTCCTTTCCTCCCTGGTTCTCACGATTTCAGGAGAGGGTGCTTTCTACTGGTAGCCAGGCCACAGGCTAACGCTAGCGGCTAACGCTATAAAATGAACGTGATCGAGTCGGATAGCGGCTCTAACCTTGTCAAAACGGCTGAACTTAATGAGTGGATTGGGCACAGACTGCATCTAGCTATTAGTATGTCATGTTATTTATACAGTGAAGCCTATAATATGACCGTTTAATGGCCACAGCTATTTTTCTGTATGTGCTTGCTTCTGTGTCATTACTGCCATGATAAAATCTAAAATGTTTCATTGGCAAAAGAGCAATATAGCTTTAATATGTGTGTGTCTCTGTGGGGGATGCATGCGCATGTATTAAAAAATGCTCTGGGGGGGGGGGGGGGTGCAGAAACCTTGAAGTAAACATTTGAGTTGAGTAATTATGTCACAGCAGCCATGAACAATAAGTTGTCTGTTTGAATTTTTTTGTTCAAACTAAGGCATTTGTGTTACAATGACATGTTTGCACAGTCATCGTATGGATTTTTATAATGTTGTACATTTTTTTAATCATACAAGCCGTTATAAATATTCATACCTGAATTCTGGTTTCCAAGAAATGTTTATATACTTAATGTTTAGACTGCATGTACAATTGTTTAAAATATGTTAAATTGAAATCCGGTAACTAAATCAACGAGAAACAATTCATATGTATTTCACGCATTGATTCAGATTTTCAAATTATATAACAGTCCGCTTAGCCGAATTTATCGGCATTTATCGTTAACGAGGTAAATCTGCTCAATTTACCGTGATACTTACTTTAGGCCATATCGCCCAGCCCTATTGCTGAACATACCATGTGAGAGTGACTGGCCGAAACAGGCGGAGACAATTTGACAGTTCAAAAAGTCACAAAAGTGAGAGCAACCGCACACCTTGGAGTACCCCACGATTCCCTTTCGTGGTTTAATTTTCCCATATGCATTTTTTATATACTCCAGTTCATTCGACATTGAGTCGGGAAAGTGCGACTTTGCGATGCTATGCTACATTACGTTCCATATTTTGGGGGCACTCTCAGGGCAGAGCAATACAGCCACATTTTGCCTATTCTACTGCGACTTCATACCATACACATATGACTCCTCAACAGCAACAGGTAAGGTTACGATCTACATCTTGTGATGAAAATTAAGTCTCACATGTATATACACGCATGTGCCACTATCACCAAATTCACACGGGCAATAGAGAGCCATATTGCATCCGCGCAACCAATCGCTGTTATCTGTCAGGTGGCACACAACCAGTCATGTTGTGTGCTCACTCATCTACACAGACACACAAACTATCTTATCGCTCCCTCAATGCACAAGATGCTGGGTCATCTCTGTGCAGGTGGGGAAAAATACACGCCACAGGGTCGCCACAGCAACGGCAAAAGTGGCAGGGATCCTAAAGGCCTTTTCACACTAGCGTCAGCCCAGTGTGTTTCCACACGAACGCACATCGAGGTACCATTTAGCTTAGCAAAGAGAGGTATGAGAGTCATTTTCAGAGTGTCCCAGACCTTGCGAAACTTCCTCAAGTTCCTGATTGCCATTCTTTAACAATTATGTTTAATGATTATGATGCCAAAATGTTAGGTGTTTCCATTATTTTGTCCAACCCTGTAAGTACACCTGCCTCTCTGCTATTGGATGGGTTGTTTAAGTCAGTGCGCCGGCGCTCAGCTCTGTTTTGGGCTCCGCCACTCAGCGCAAATTCATTTAAACTTGCCGTTCCGCCCAAAAACTGCCATCCACCGCACACTTTCGCCGAGACATTCGCTCCTACATACACAATGAATTGGTTGCCATTGAACCCTTCACACTAGGCTGCCACTAGTTAAATGAATTTTGTCAAGTGGCATTTTATTTTTGCTAGGTGGCATTTTTTTAACTATGTGGCATTTTTTTTTGCTATGTGGCACATTTTTTTGCTATGTGGCATTATTTTTTACCATGTGGCAAAATGGATTTTGCCATTTGGCAATTTTTTTGCCAAGTGGCTTTTTTTTTTTCTTTTTGCTATGTGGCAAAAGTGATTTTGCCATGCGGCAAAAGTGATTTTGCCATGCGGCATTTTTTTGGCCATGTGGCAAAATGGATTATACCATGCGTCATTTTTTTTTTTTTTTGCCATGTGGCATTTTTTTTTGCATGTGACAAAATTGATTTTGCACAGCGGCATTTTTTTTTTTTTTTTTTTGCCATGTGGTCCTTTTTTTGCCATGTTGCAAAATGTATTTTGCCATGTGGCTTTTTTTTGATATGTGGCATTTTTTTCACCATGTGGCATTTTTTTTTTTTTGCCATGTGGCAAAATGGACTTTGCCAAGTGGCATTTTTTGCCATCTGGCATTTTTTTTTACCAAGTGACAAAATGGATTTTGCTATGTGGCATTTTTTTTTTGCAATTCGGCAAAATTGATTTTGCCATGTGGTTGCCATGTTGCAAAATGTAAATTGACAAGTGGCATTTTTTGATATGCGGCCAAATGGATTTCGCCATGTGACATTTTTACTTTGCCATGTGGCATTTTTTTGCCATTTGGCAAAATTGATTTTGCCATGTGGCAATATTGATTTGTTGTGAAATGTTTTTCTGCCACACGAATGGAAAATTTAAACGTGCATAGCCGTCAATGGCGCAGCCTGACTTGCGTGCCAGTTGAATGTCAATGCACGGTAAAGTGTATGGTCAAAAATCACAACCACACGTTTTCTGCCATTTAATATAAATGGAAAATTTTGACGTGCATTGCCGTCAATGGCATGGACGTGCATGGCCTGCAAAACTGCCATCTACAAACCCAGAAAATGCTACATACCTCCCAGAAAATGCAAAACCAAAATCCATTTTCCCATATACCAAAAAAAAAAAAAAAATGCCACATGTAAAAATCCATTTTACCACATGGCAAAAAAAATGCCACATGGTAAAATCCATTTTGCCACATGGCAAATACCACTTTTGGTTCTTGGCCTTGCTGCTTTAGTCTCAAGGCGACTTAATCAATTCATGTTTTAATAATGCCACACTCTTAGAAAATCAGCAGCATTGCATCTTACGTTGCCATTAAAATAGTTTGCTGTATCTGATATTTGCAAGGTGAAACAAGCAAACAAACTACATAGTTTGTTTTATGAAATAAGATGCAAGTTCCTAAGGAAATGTGTCAAGCTGGTGGATAAACAGAGTGAAAGGACACATGGGTGGGAATTTTTGGCAAGTAGCAGGGTTGGACTCGAGGTACGACCTTGAGTCAATCGCTTTTGGATACGGAAAATGAGTTTGGGACTCGCTGAATAAGGTCAAAATCCCCCCCAGACGCGTTCCAAAATCTTGTACAAAGACTTTCCAGAAAGTCATGATTACTTTTGTGCACATTCAGCACTTTTCATTCCCTAATCTTTTTTTTTTTTAATGTCAAAAGTTCAGTTTCCTGTCAGTGCACGTCATCTTATAGGCGACTCATTAGTTACATTTCCAACAACAACACGACACTGAAAAAGCAAGAAGGGCGGCTGACTTTGGTGCTGTCACAAGAACTATAATATAATGTGAGTTCAAGTGTGTCTAATGATACTTTTATAACCTGCAGAGAGCAACAATATAGTCGACATAAAGAAGTCTTCAAGCATTAAAGAGGATTTTAACAGTGTCCCGCTTAAACTATAACAATACATTTGGCCTAATTAAACGCTGGCGAGAAATGATTTTGTCCACTTACGCTATTGAATGACTTTTTGGAAGTCTGTTTTGAGATCGATTGCAAAGATTGCAACACAAATTGCAAGCAAATGCTGGTTTGTTCTCAATTCGCTTGCTAATTTGTTCAACTTGTATTTGAAATTCCAAAGTTTTTCCCTTTATAAATGATAAATGAAGTCCGCGTGCTTATCATTAGTGTTGTGTGTTGCATTATTAATAGCGGTACAGTACGCCGTCTTTTTAAGTGCAACCGTGCCTCGAATGTTGGCATTTTATCAGAGTACAAGCTGCATTTACACTATACTAAGGATGTGTTTATTGCGACGAGGGTTTGGTTTTTCGCTATTAGCCGCCCCTATATGCGCTCGGGACACTTTAATAGACTTGATACGATTTTCTCCCTGTCACAGCGATGAATTAGGACGGTCAAAAGGAGGCCGCGGGAGGCAGTAATGTTGACGGAGTGCTGGATGAGCTGGAGCCGAGTCTGCGTTGGAAGGCGAGAATAAAGCGAGAGCTCACTAGGGAGAAGGAGGCGAGACGGAGAGAGGATAAAAGGCCAATATAACCTCCTACAACCGATGATGCGTCACGCCGTCGCTCTGCAGAGCTAGCCTCGCAATAAAAGCACATCCTCGGCCTTTCCGGAAAAAAAGGTGGTGCGTCTGTGATTCATCACGGGAGCCGCGAACACACGCGTCAACACGACGTAAACAACGGAAAGAGATTCCCTTCTGGTAGGCCGAGGGGAATATGGCCTCATGCGCTCGGGACGTGTCGCCCGTCATCAAAACAGGCAACGAGAGGCTAAATTATTCAACGCGACAAAATACGGGAACATCCTCGCGCACGCCGAAGAATAAATGGCCTTATAAATGATGAACGAGCGCATTGTAACGGGAAAAAATAAGTATTTGTTTGGGTTCACAAAGAAAAACACAACAGCAAAACTCACGGCATATTTTGGTTGAAGACAGAAAAATCAAGATACGAGTGAATTACTGTGAATTGAAATTAGTTTGTTAATAGTAAAAGTCCAATCCATGTGAACTGGAAGGGCGGGAAGCACGGTTTGCCAAGATACACACACACACAAATACAACATATGTCTCCAGCAGTGCCAGTTGGGAGACATCTGGTGCCAAAACTCTACAGGTCAAAGTAAGTGACACGCTCCACCAAGCGTGGACGCGTCTCTATGCATGTGTGTTTATTTGGGTGCCAAATCAGTGCGGCGGTTGCTATAGTTACCGTACCCTTCCTCCCATTAGACCGTGTCCTGTAAATACACATTCTATAGAACAAACAAACAGAATACAAAACATGTGTTATGAAGTGAATGCTATGCATTGCAATTTTCCCATGGAAATCTGTTTTTTTTTAAAGTGCGGCATGAAAAAGTATCTGAACCTTTGAGAATTTCTCACATTTCTGCGTAAAATCACCATCAAATGTGATTTGATCTTTGTCAAAATCACACAGATGTAAAAACAGTGGCTGCTTTACCTAAAACCACCAAAACATTTATAGGTTTTCAAATTTTAATGAGGATAGCATGCAAACAATGATAGAAGTGGGAAAAATAAGTCAGTGAAACCTCTGCCCAAGGACACTTAACTCATTTGCTCCCAAAAACGTATAAGTACTAGGGCTGTCAAACGATTAAAAATTTTAATCGAGTTAATTACAGCTTAAAAATTAATTAATCGCAATTCAAACCATCGATAAAATATGCCATATTTTTCTGTAAATTATATATATATTCTGTAAAATAAATTGTTGGAATGGAAAGATAAGACAAGATGAATATATACATTCAACATATGGTACATATTTGTTTAAAATAACAATAAATCAACAAGATGGCATTAACATTATTAACATTCTGTTAAAGCGATCCATGGATAGAAAGACTTGTAGTTCTTAAATGATAAATGTTAGTACAAGTTGTAGAAATTTTATATTAAAACCCCTCTTAATGTTTTCGTTTTAATAAAATTTGTAAAATTTTCACAAAAAAAAAAAAAAAAAAACTAGTAGCCCGCCATTGTTGATGTCAATAATTACTTCCACAATACTCATGGGAGCTGAAGCCTATAAAATCAGTTGCACCCACGCGCCAGCAGAGGGCGACAAAACACAACAAGTACACGTTTCACTGTGCTGTCATTTTAATCTGAGCGGGGCATATGCGTTAATTGCGTCAAATATTTTAATGTGATTAATTTAAAAAATTAATTACCGCCCGTTAACGCGATCATTTTGACAGCCCTGATAAATATGTTTTATTTTTAATTGTTTCAGTGTCCCAAAGACGTATTTATACGTCTTTTACGTTTGTTTTTTCATAAGAGACATCTCTGGGTTCTGATTCAACTGAGCTCCAAAGCACAAAGCTTAAAATCCATTTCAAAGCAATAAAACTGGCCACTGGAGGGCAGTAGCGCATTTGGTAAGACCCGCAACCCGATTCAACGGCAACGAACGGCCTGGCCACACTGCCGGGGCGCTGGCGGAAGGATGCCAAGCGGCGGACCGAGCAGAACAACCGAGAGTACGCCCGGGATGCCAGGCGCTGGACGACCGAGCAGAACGACCGGGACCACCAGTGCAGCGGACAATGTCGCCGAGCAGACCCCACAGAGACTCAAAAAAAAAGTTAACCCGCCTGTCGCAGCCACTACAGCATCATCTGTCAGTTAGTTATGTGTAAATAAATTGTTACTTTGCTATCAAAAGCTCTATTTTTCGTGTTGTTTATGTTATTTTGTAAAAGGAAAACATTATTCAGATGTTTGGGATGTAACTAAAGCAAAAAATAGCTGTGTTAAAGTCAAAGTTATGTTTGAAATGCATGCTTTCACAAAAAGCTAAATTCCTCTGTTTTTTCATCAGAAATTGGAAAATTGCTCAAACTAAACTATTTTCTAATGCTGATTTCTAAAGAATGGAAAAAGATATGAACTTACTTTTTTTTCCTGCTGAAAGAAGAGAGTCTAATCTTTCTTTTGGTGGGTTCCATGTTTATATAGAAATAGAACAGAATTTTCTGTGGGCCTTGCAAAATCAGTCAAAATCCAGTAAAAAGGCCGGGAGCGAAGGGCCTTGCTACGGTGAAAATGGCTGGGAGTGAATGAGCTAAAGAGCAATTGAAACCAGTTTTTACCAAACATTTTAAGTCAGGTGTATGCTCAATCACTGATGAGTGGTTTAAAGCTGCCCTGCCCACAATAGAACACACACCTGGTAAGAATTGTCTTGATGAGAAGCATTGTCTGATGTGCATCATGGCCCGCTCAAAAGAGCTGTCTGAAGACCTGCGATCAAGAATTGTTGATTTGTATAAAGCTGGGAAAGGATACAAAACCATCTCTAAAAGTCTGGATGTTCACCAATCGACAGTCAGAGAAGATGTCTACAAATGGAGAGAGTTTAGCACTGTTGCACTGTTGTCCCAAGGAGTGGCCGTCTACCAAAGATGAGGCCAAGAGTTCAGCGCAGAATACTCAGAGAGGGAAAAAAATAACCCTAGAGTGTCTGCTAAAGACTTACAATATATCTGTGCACACATCAACTATATGTAAAACTATGGCCAAGAATGGTGTTCATGGGAGGACTCCACGGAGGAAGCCACTGCTGTCTAAAAAAAAAACAAAAAACATTGTTGCTCATTTAATGTTCGCAAAAAAGGCACGAGGACAACCCACAGAAGTTTTGGCAAAATATTTTGTGGACTGATGAAACCAAAATTGAATTGTTTGGGAGTAACACACAACATCATGTGTGTAGGAAAAATGGAACAGCTCACCAACATCAACACCTCATCCCCACCGTCGAGGGAGCATCATGATTTGGGGCTGTTTTGCTGCCTCAGGGCCTGGACAACTTGCATTCATTAATGGAAGAATGAATTCAAAAGTTTTTCAGGATGTTTTGCAGGAAAACCTGAGGCCGTCTGTCAGGCAGTTGAAGCTAAAAAGAGGATGGATGCTGCAACAAGACAATGATGCCAAGAGTTCAGCGCAGAATGCTCAGAGAGGTAAAAAAAGAACCCTAGAGTGTCTGCTAAAAATTTACAGAAATCACTGGCACAGTCCAGTATCTCTGTGCACACATCAACTATGTGTAAAACTATGACCAACAATTCCTGTTCATTGGAGGACTCCACGGAGGAAGCCACTGCTGTCTAAAAAACCCATTGTTGCTCGTTTAATGTTCACCAATAGGCACTAGGACAATCCACATAAGTTTTGGCAAAATATTTTGTGGACTGATGAAACCAAAGTTGAATTGTTTGGGAGAAACACACAACGTCATGTGTGGAGGAAAAATGGAACAGCTCACCAACATCAACACCTCATCCCCACCGTCGAGGGAGCATCGTGATTTGGGGCTGTTTTGCTGCCTCAGGGCCTGAACAACTTGCAATCATTAATGGAAGAATGAATTCAAAAGTTTATCAGGATGTTTTGCAGGACAACCTGAGGCTGTCTGTCAGGCAGTTGAAGCTAAAAAGAGGATGGATGCTGCAATGAAACAATGATCCAAAACACAGAAGTAAATCAACTTCAGAATGGTTTCAGAAGAACAAAATATATGTTCTGCAGTGGCCAAGTAAAAGACCAGACTTGAACCCCATTGAGATGTTGTGGCATGACCTAAAGACAGCGATTAAGGCCAGACTTCACAGGAATCTGACTCAGCTACAGCAGTTTTGAAGAGAAGAATGGGCCGAGATTAGTCCTGATTGATGTGCCAGACTGATCTGCAGCTACAGGAAGCTTCTGGTTGAAGTTATTGCTGCCCAAAAAATATGAAAACCTATAAATTTTTGGTTTGTTTTAGTTAAAGCAGACACTGTTTTTTCATCTGTGTGATTTTGTCAAAGATCAGATCACATTTGATAGTGATGTTATGCAGAAATGTGAGAAATTCCAAAAGGTTCAGATACTTTTTCATAAATCACGAAATGACTCGTTTTATTGTCGCAGAAATTTAATTTATCATGGTTGTTAAATGATTTCTTTAAAAAAAAGAAAGATGCTGCGGCTCGCCTGTTGTTGTTATTGCAACAATGTGTCCAGACAGCAGAGATGAAACACGATATGAATGATTTACTGCAACGTGTAGGCCGTAATTGCTCGGCCATTAGCATTAGGCTCTGGTGAAATTCACTTAAAACACACACAGAGCTGCAATCGGATCCGAAAATCATGTGTATCGCTTCAGTAATGAAAAGATAAAATGCTTATCTATCGCAAGGGTGCGGTTTTATGTGGCATTTTGTAAAATTTAAAACATGAGGGCTCTCAGCCGCTTGCATTTACTCTTTCATGTCACCTAAAATGACAGCAAAAAAACAGGAACACATGTTTTGGAAAATTGGTTCCGCATGCTCGACAAATATTTTGGCAACATTACATCGGATTGATCAATTGTGCAATGCACGCAGGCCTCGTTTTTTTCCAAAAGAACTATTTCATCAGTGTGTGGGATGTTTTCTTATCTAATGACCGCCTGTGACCTCGCTGTCTTTTGAAAGTGTGCATATTTGTCTTGTCGTGGCGCCGCTGAGAGTTAAGCGACTGTTTTCGCAAAAACACAGATGATATGATTGTTATGCTGCGAGTTTGTGCAGCGCTGCCTGCTCATTAGGCTGAAGAGAGATATACAGTATGCTGGCATGGTGCACCAATCAAGCTGTGTGCATGTGCGAGCGAATGTGTGCAAGGGTGTGAGTGTGTGCAGGAGGCTCATTAGATGGCCTGTAGAGAGAACAAGAGCCAGTGGCTGCAATTACACACATACAGACACACACCGAGTAACAAGCTGCCTACACGCAGCTAGAAAAGTGACACTCTTAAACTACACTTAACATTTTGATCAACATTAGTTTCAAAATAAAGATTTTTTATTGTAAAGTGGGAGCTGTGACGACACTCTGAAAGCCATAAACCCATTGCTAATGGCGATGGAAAGAAATTGATATATAGTGGTATGAAAAAAGTATCTGAACCTTTTGGAATTTTTCATATTTCTGCATAAAATCACTATCAAATGTGATCTGTTCATTGTCAAAATCCCACAGATGAAAAAACAGTGGCTGCTTTAGCTAAAACCACCCAAACATTTATAGTTAGGGTTGTTCCGATCATGTTTTTTTGCTCCCGATCCGATCCCGATCGTTTTAGTTTGAGTATCTGGCGATCCCGATATTTCCCGATCCGATTGCTTTTTTTTGCTCCCGATTCAATTCCAATCATTCCCGATAATTTTCCCCGATCATATACATTTTGGCAATGCATTAAGAAAAAAATGAATAAAACTCGGACGAATATATACACTCAACATACAGTACATAAGTACTGTATTTGTTTATTATGACAATAAATCCTCAAGATGGCATTTACATTATTAACATTTTTTCTGTGAGATGGATACACAGATAGAAAGACTTGTGACTTTGTATATTGTGACTAAATATTGCCATCTAGTGTATTTGTTGAGCTTTCAGTAAATGATACTGAAGGCCATGCCCAAATGCATGATGGGAAGTGGAACCATGACAAGTGGAACCACGACTGTGCGTAGTGCTACCAATTCATATATCTTCTCTGCGAAGGGATATAACATAAGGTGTTATATAGGTAAAACGGCGCCATTACAGATTGCGCGCGACAATGCGTGAGTGGGTCGTGCAGTGCATGCATTAATTGCGTTAAATATTTTAACGTGATACATTTTAAAAAAAAAATTTATTACTGCCGTTATTGGGATAAATTTGATAACCCGACCTTAAGCCTAAACTAAAGACTCTGGATAAGTGTAACATATTATGTCTGTAACGTTAAATACAATTAGAAAACGATTTAGTTAAAAAATATATATATTAGGGCTGTCAAACGATTAAAATTTTTAATCGAGTTAATTACAGCTTAAAAATTAATTAATCATAACTATTCGCAATTAATCGCAATTCAAACCATCTATAAAATATGCCATATTTTTCTGTAAATTATTGTTGGAATGGAAAGATAAGACACAAGATGGATATATACATTCAACATACGGTACATAAGGACTGTTTGTTTATTATAACAATAAATCAACAAGATGGCATTAACATTATTAACATTCTGTTAAAGCGATCCATGGATAGAAAGACTTGTAGTTCTTAATAGAAAAATGTTAGTACAAGTTAGAGAAATTTTGTATTAAAACCCCTCTTAATGTTTTCATTTTAATAAAATTTGTAAAATTTTCAATCAAAAAATAAACTAGTAGCCCGCCATTGTTGATGTCAATAATGACTTACTCAATGCTCATGGATGCCTATAAAATCAGTCGCACCCAAGCGCCAGCAGAGGGCGGCTAAACTCCATAAAACACAACAAGTGAGCGTTTCAATGTGTACTGTCATTTAAAACTCTCTGAGCGGGGCATCTGCGTTAATTGCGTCAAATATTTTAACGTGATTAATTTAAAAAAATAATTAACGCCCGTTAACGCGATAATTTTGACAGCCCTAATATATATATATATTAATAAAAGGCATGGCCGTTATTTTTTTGCCGATTCCGATACTTTGAAAACGACGTGATCGGACCCGATCGATCGGCATCATGAATATAGTATGCAAACAATGACAGAAGGGGGGGAAAATAAGGGAGTGAGCCATCACATTTAATATTTTGTGCCCCCCCCCCCCCCCCCCCCCCCCCCCTTTGGCAGCCATAACTTCAACCAGACGCTTCCTGTTGCTGCAGATCAATCTGGCACATCGATCAGGACTAATTTTTGCCCATTCTTCTCTACAAATCTGCTGTAGTTCATTTAGATTCCTGGGAAATCTAGCATGAATCGCTGTCTTTAGGTCATGCCATAGCATCTCAATGGGGTTCAAGTCTGGACTTTGACTTGGCCACCCCGGAACTTGAATTTTGTCCTTCTGAAACCATTCTGAAGTTGATTTACTTCTGTGTTTTGGATCAGTGTCTTGTTGCAGCATCCATCCTCTTTTTAGCTTCAACTGTCTGACAGACGGCCTCAGGTTTTCCTGCAAAACAGCCTGACAAACTTTTGAATTCATTCTTCCAGTAATGATTGCAAGTTGTCCAGGCCCTGAGGCAGCAAAACAGCCCACATGACGTTGTGTGTTACTGCCAAACAATTCAACTTTGGTTTCATCAGTCCACAAAATATTTTGCCAAAACTTCTGTGGAGTGTCCAATTGCCTAATTAAACAAGCAGCAATGGTTTTTTTTTTTTTTTTTTTTTTTTTTTTTTACATCTGTGTGATTTTGATAAAAGTCAGAACATATTTGGATGGTATTTTTATGCAGAAATGTGAGAAATTCCAAAAGGTTCAGATACTTTTTCATACCACTGTATTCAACCACTGTGTACACAATTTTTTATTGTGTGTAAAACTGTTAATATTATTATTCTTATTGATAAAATTCATCCAAAACATACCAGTAAAGCTAAAAAGGAAGAAATAGAGGGTCCTGGAATGGCTGAGTCAAAAACCAGATCTTAATCCCAATGAGACGCTGTGGGGTGACTTGAAACAGGCTGTAAATGTATTTCAGCCAAAGGGGCTAGGTTGTCCTAACTTTTTCCTCAGTTAGAATATGCATTTTTGTTGATATATTTGGTTTAAAGAGTAAAACAACGTTAATTTTTGTTGTTTACTTGCAATTAAATAACTTTCTTTTCCAGAGATAGAGAAAAACAAGATCAGACATATTTAATGGGGTGTCCTAATTTTTTCACATGACTATGTTACATGTTTTGAAGTAGTTTTATGCATTATAAAAGATTTATGACGGAATTTTACGGGGCTTGGAACGGATTCTGGCATTTTCAAGTTACGAAACCACTTCCAGAACAAATTAATTTTCTAAGTCGAGCTACTACTGTACTTGTAGTTCCTTATTGATAAATTCTTCTAATCAAAATGCCCCCCTTCATGGCAGCTGTCTCATATTGGGATTTTTTTTTTTTAGTTTTGGTGCCTTTTAGGAGCTCCAAACAAAACAACATGCTTTCTTTTTTACCAAGTGAGTTTCACAGTTGGACGCAGAGCCAATAATTGCAATACAGCCCATCGAACAGAAAGTCCCGAAACACAGCGGAAAGGTTGCGCAACGCCAGCTGCGAAGCAGAACCGACCCCGTCCGTGATAATTGTGATTAACGGTTCAACAAATTCTGTGTAAAATGATCATAAATCGCTGTGTTTGCTTTTTTTTTTTTCAATTGTTATTACTAATTCAAAACCTTTATGGGAATTTCATAAGATGAGGTCACGCTGAGTGGTACTTTCTGCAATGCTAAAGACAAGCCCACTCCAGTGTATTTTCATTGGTGTGAGGGGTCCCACAAACACGCTTGAAGCTAAACTACTTTGTATTCAGTCAGCAATTGACTGCCAGTGATTCCACTTTTGCTTTAATTCCTCATTAATTAGCTGCCAACTAAGAACGAGACGGCGATACATCGAACAGAAGGCGTGTACGTGATGAGGAATGTGCAACCCGAGCCAAAAGTCCCGTCGGCTCACGCCGTCATTAAGTATTGTCAGGGTCTAGACGGGGTAAACAAAGCCCACAGGCCCCAACCCCCAACATGGCACCCAGGGGAGAGGGCAGACCCTGGGGTAGGGGGGGGAACGGATGTTTGATGAAACTACTGTATCTTCTACAAAGAAGGTGTGAGTAGTAGCTGGCGGGTGTCATGGGCGTAATTAGTGAGGGAAACACACGCGTCCCACACTGGGAGGGTCCCCAGAGGGGGGGGCAGCTCAATCAGTAGGTAGAGAGCGGGTGTGTTTGTGTGCATAACGCAGGTGCCGGTGTACAGCTGCACTTTTAACCTTTCACCTCTGACGCTATTCATCGTGATGCCACATTAAAGACGGTTGCTGACACACGCGCACAAAAAGACGTACGCTTTGTGTGTTCAACAGCAGCTGCTGCAATGCTGTCACTTACTTAACAAGCAGGGTCATCTGAGGTCAAATTCGAGCACTTTTATTAAGTCGAGTGAAGATACATGCAATATACTTAAATACTTTTGACATGTACACTAATTCAATCGCATGATATGGTTTTTTACACTACAAACACAAATAATGATTACAGTGGGGCAAATAAGTATTTAGTCAACCACCAATTGTGCAAGTTCTCCTACTTGAAAATATTAGAGAGGCCTGTAATTGTCAACATGGGTAAACCTCTGCCACGAGAGACAGAATGTGGGGGGAAAAAAAACAGAAAATCACATTGTTTGATTTTTAAAGAATTTATTTCCAAATTAGAGTGGAAAATAGGTATTTGGTCACCGACAAACAAGCAAGATTTCTAGGTGTCAAAAAGGTCTAACTTCTTCTAACGAGAACTAACGAGGCTCCATTCATTACCTGTATTAATGGCACCTGTTTTAACTCATTATTGGTATAAAAGACACCTGTCCAAAATCTCAGTCAGTCACAATCCAAACTCCACTATGGCCAAGTCCAAAGAGCTGTCGAAGGACACCAGAGACAAAATTGTAGACATGCACCAGGCTGGGAAGACTGAATCTGCAATCGTCAAAACGCTTAGTGTCAAGAAATCAACTGTGGGAGCAATTATTAGAAAATAAAAGACATAAAAGACCACCTATAATCTCCCTCGATCTGGGGCTCCATGCAAGATCTCACCCCGTGGCGTCAAAATGATAAGAACGGTGAGCAAAAATCCCAGAACCACACGGGGGGACCTATTGAATGACCTACAGAGAGCTGGGACTACAGTAACAAAGGCTACTATCAGTAACACAATGTGCCGCCAGGGACTCAAATCCTGCACTGCCAGACGTGTCCCCCTGCTAAAGAAAGTACACGTCCAGGCCCATCTGCTGTTCGCTAGAGAGCATTTGGATGATCCAGAAGAGGACTGGGAGAATGTGTTATGGTCAGATGAAACCAAAATAGAACTTTTTGGTAGAAACACAGGTTCTCGTGTTTGGAGGAGAAAGAATACTGAATTGCATCCGAAGAACACCATACCCACTGTTAAGCACGGGGTTAGAAACATCATGTTTTGGGGCTGTTTTTCTGCAAAGGGACCAGGACGACTGATCTGTGTAAAGGAAAGAATGAATGGGGCCGTGTATCGAGAGATTTTGAGTGAAAATCTCCTTCCATCAGCAAAGGCATTGAAGATGAGACGTGGCTGGGTCTTTCAGCATGACAATGATCCCAAAGTAGCTTCGTAAGAAGCATGTCAAGGTCCTGGAGTGGCCTCGCCAGTCTCAAGATCTCAACCCCACAGAAAATCTGTGGAGGGAGTTGAAAGTCCGTGTTGCCCAATGACACCCCCAAAACATCACTGCTCTAGAGGAGATCTGCATGGAGGAATGGGCCAAAATACCAGCAACAGTGTGTGAAAAGCTTGTGAAGAGTTAGGGAAAACGTTTGGCCTCCGTTATTGCCAACAAAGGGTACATAACAAAGTACTGAGATGAACTTTTGGTATTGACCAAATACTTATTTCCCACCATGATTTGCAAATAAATTCTTTAAAAATCTAACAATGTGATTTTCTTTCATATTCAGTTGGAGAACTTGCACAATTAGTGGTTGACTAAATACTTATTTGCCCCACTGTATAAACTAGGAAATGAGTACATGATTTATAACTATATGGTGTTATGAATAAAGAAATAATTTTAAAAATGTGTTCTATTAAAAATGTCTAATACCGTAATTTTCGCACTATGAGGCGCACCCACCAAATTTTGGTACGAAAACGGCATTTGTTCGTACATAAGCAGCACTGGACTATAAGCTGTTGCTGTCCTCGCTGTATTTTGGAATAATTACACCAAAAGATGTTAACCGGTAACACTTTATTAGACAGCGGCATCATAAGACTGTCAGAAGAACAAATGAACCACCATTAAGCTTTAAACCAATTGGCTATAAAGCTTCATTGCTTCAAGAAGCTTCATTTGGCCATCACTACTCCCTTGGGGGAGACCGTCAACCTCTGCTACCACCTACTGTCAAAACTGTTCTTGTTGTCCAACATGCCTCCGAGCATGCATTGCAGCACTTGAGATGTAAATAACAATCAAAATTCATGTTCTGTGCTAATTATGTCTTCAGTTGCTGTTCCAGTTGTTTCATTAATTGTTAGTTCTGGTATTTTGTGAACACTTTACTTGACAGTGGCGCCGTAAGACTGTCATTAGACAATCATAATTATGACATGACACTGTCATGAGCATTAATGAATGCTTATAATCGATGTCATTTAGTGTTATCCGGCAAATTATCTCACTTTTGAATAGATGTAAAAGATCCAAGCTGGACATAAATGGAGTTAGTGACATAATTTGCCGCATGACACTTAATGACATCTCTCATAAGCATTCAGTAATGCCCATGATTGTGTCATGTCATAATTATGACGGTCTAATAACGCCGCAGTCAAATAAAGTGTTACCTATTAACCCAAATAAGCTGCACTGGACTATAAACCGCAGGATTCAAAATGAAGGAAAAAGTAGCGTCTTATAGTCTAAAAAATTACGGTACATATTTTATGGACATATTTCACTTGAATACAAGTAGTCCACAGGTTACGAACGAGTTCCGTTCGTACGCTGGCGACGTAAACCGAATTTCCTTGTAAAACGATATAAACCATTTAAGTACTCCAAAATCTCAAATTAACTCTAAGTATTGTACTTTGTTTATGATGGAGGTTACACTGCCCTCTGGTGGCAGCGTTGGGTCTGGCTGGACTGTCGCCTAGTATAACTGAGGAGTAGACAGAAGTCTAACATGATTAAAGGATAGCTGCGCTCTCGTTAGGCCCACATCAGACTGTAAGTTGTTTCAGCTAATATATGTTTGTATATGCATTTGTAATTAAGTTTAAAGCTGAATCTTGTGGAGTTATGTGTTGGCGATTTGCTATTAGAATTGTAAATACGTTAGCATTAATAGCATTTAAGCTAGTGGACTTTTGTTAGGCAAATTAGGCTAATTTAATCTGCTAAATGAAAATATTGATCAGACTACTGTAGAAAGACGTTTGAACACTAATTGTTGTGTGTCAAGTGTTTTATTGTTAAAATTTGTGTCGTTTTGAACATAAGTGTGTTACAGCAAAACTGCATAACGTGTAGCACATTATGGCATCAGTAAATATTTGTTGAGAAGCAAATTGTCAATACAAGCACTTTTTAAACCTTGAGAAGATCGTTAAAAATGAAAACTATTTAAAATTCATGCCCAAAATTGATCATTTTATCTTGTTTATGTCAACAACAACAAGCGGTTATCATTAGGAAAGTAACGCTCTGCGTTGTAAATTTCCATTAAAAGCAAGTTTTTACGTGTTTTGCTGAGCTTGGGCTTCCTCCTGATTAATTTATGCACCGCGGGGAATTACGCAAACATTTTGGATTCAATCTAAACATTTTGTTGCATTAGAACCTCATTCCCTCATTATGCTGATTACCCGAGCACGAGTCACACTTCCGACTTAACACAGTCTGCCGATGCAAATGAGTTTGCTGTTGAGACTACATGTATGTAGAAATAAGCCAGGCGGTAATAAGAAGTCTCTGGCGCATCCGGCTGGGTCGGAAGGGGGCGGCGCTTCGCAGAACAACAGCTGTCGGGATTACGCTTTTAATAAGAGCTGTGTGCGCTCCCTTCGTGGACCTCGTGCGGCGCGTGACCGAAGGGGCCGACGCCAGGCACCTCCAACCATAAGCGGATTTTAAGGGGGGGGCAGGCCCGTCCTGGTGGCTGAAAAGTTTCATTGCCTGAAATTGACTAAAAGTTGTAAAGCAATAAAACTACAACACAAATGAATGAAATGAACAAAAAAAAAACAAAAAATTATAATGGGTCAAAACTATTTTTCAAACGGATCATGTGACTAGCACCTAAGACGGTCATTTGCTTTGCATATAATTTTCCCAAAAAATAAAAAATTAAGGGAGGGCAATTTAATTTTTCAAATGATTTTTGTCTTTAATTGAAAATCTTTTTTTATTTTTTGATTGAAGCAACCTTATTTGGAATTGAATGATTTAGACACAAATTTCATACCCATAATATTTTCTTTTTTTGATTGAAGTGATTTTCTTTTTGAAAATATATATTTTTTGAAGCAACTTATTTTTTGATTGAATAATAAAGACAAAAACATCCTACCCATAATATGGCCCAAACACCAAAAGAATTGCTTCAATCAATAAAAAATTAAGTGTTCAAATGCAAATTTTTCAATCTCAGATATTTTTTGGCATTCAAAAAAGATTTTTTCTTTATTTGATTGAAGTGATTTTCTTTTTGAAAATATATTTTTTGAAGCAACTTATTTTTTGTTTGAATAATAAAGACAAAAACGTCCTAGCCAAAATGTGGCCCAAACACAAATCAACATTACTTTAATCAAAAAAGTTGCTTCAATCAAAAAAAAAAAAAAAAACTGAAAAATATCTTTCACATGCATTTTTTTGAGTTTCAAATTTATTTTTGCATTCCAACACTTTTTTTTTTTTTTATTGAAGCGACTTTTTTGATTGAAGCACTTTTTTGGGGGATTGAATAATAAAGACACAAATCTACCTCCATATGGCTCCGCCCAGGGGATACAATTTTCGACTGGGGTAACTACATTGGCACGACACCGGCTGCTTGGCGAAAAGTATTGCCTAAGCACCCTCATTAAGAATTCCCCTCAAAAAACGCTCATTGTCATCTTATTTAGAGCTGAAACCAATACTCGAGCAACTCGAGTTTAAAAACTGATCCGAGTAATTTTATTCACCTTGAGGAATCGTTTAATTTTGCCAGCTCTAAGCATCATGTTTTGCCCGGACTGCTTTTAATGCGGGATAACGCGCTGACGTCTTTTTGACGATTTTACAAATTTTATTAAAACGAAAACATGAAGAGGGGTTTTAATATAAAATTTCTATAACTTGTACTAACATTTATCTTTTAAGAACTGCAAGTCTTTCTATCCATGGATCGCTTTGACAGAATGTTAATAATGTTAATGCCATCTTGTTGATTTATTGTTATAATGAACAAATACAGTACTTATGTACCGTATGTTGAATGTATATATCCATCTTGTGTCTCATCTTTCCATTCCAACAATAATTTATAGAAAAATATGGCATATTTTATGATGGTTTGAATTGTGATTAATTACGATTAATTAAAAAGCTCTAATCAACTCGGTTAAAAATTTGAATCGTTTGACAGCACTACAATAAAATAATGCAAACTGGTTTAACTTGAGAGTAGCTGAGATCTGTCATGACAGAACATCACTTCAATGATATTTGGCGCCATCTAGTGTCGTGAATGGGTATAATGTCTTGACCGCGAATATAAGACGACCCCCTCTTTTTCAGTCTAAATTCAATGCAAAAAAACATTGTCTTATATTTGGGCCAATACGGTAATTTTATTGCTGACGCTGCGTTTCGGGGTCATCAACATTTTGTGCCTCCCTGCCCAAAAGTCCGCCCATGCCTCCAACCCCCCGATGCCAGGGCCACATTTGGGCGTTCTGCTTACTAAACGCCTTGGCATATATTTACTTCGATCAAGCGTCGGGCATCTGAAACAATCTCTGCTGATTTCTTCTTGTGGCACGTGATCAATTGTGTGGGTGAGCGGCCCTGACGTGCGTATGTGTGTCTGTCTGAAGAGCCGAGGTGGGTAATTTATCAGATAAGCTTGCTCATTTGGGCTTCTTCAGGAGGAGTGAAAGGAGCTGTAGGGAGGCTTTCATCTCTCAGATGGCAGTTGGGGGGGTTCGAGGCGGAGTGGGCCGAAGGAGTCGAGATGCAGCGAGCGTGTAAGAGGCGACGATGAGAAGGCCGGGCATTGAAAAAAAGGAACGAGGTAAAGAATGAGAGAGATTATCCAAGAGGAAGTTTACCTTGCTCGTGCTGACAGGGGACAAAAGAGGCCGCTAATACGTGCTGCCCCCTGCAGGGCTGCGGGATATTGAGCGCTGGAAGTTGGACGGAGAAAAAATACGCATGGAGGCACCAGACAAACACCCTTGTGAAACATCAGCACCTTTTGTGTATATATATATATATGTGTGTGTGTGTGTGTGTGTGGACGGTGCATTCATCTTGCCGTCTTGGAACGCGCTAGGGGGCCATTTGCAAGTCAAATGTGGCATATAATGACACGGGAATCATCTGGATTTATTGGAAGCCACCGTGGAGAGGAGAGAAGCTTGATTTGAAAAGAAAATGCATATATTTCGTTCCAGCGACCAATCAACATGCGGCAGTACGTGCCTACCAATTGGTAACCTGAGGAAGAAGACAGCCAAAATGTGCTTCTCTGCTCAAGGGCTGAAATGAAAAATTCTTCACTTACAGTAGACAGACAGCCGACTCTGCAATATTATTCTCCCAAGTCCAACGTCATTCACCAAAACCAACCATTTTAAGTAGGGTTGTTCCGATCATGTTTTTTTGCTCCCAATCCGATCCCGATCGTTTTAGTTTGAGTATCTGCCGATCCCGATATTTCCCGATCCGATTGCTTTTTTTTTTGCTCCCGATTCAATTCCAATCATTCCCAATAATTTTTCACGATCATATACATTTTGGCAATGCATTAAGAAAAAAAAATGAATAAAACTACAAATACATAAGTACTGTATTTGTTTATTATGACAATAAATCCTCAAGATGGCATTTACATTATTAACATTCTTTCAACATTTTCTAACATTCGACTTGTAATTCTTAAAGGATAAATGTGACTTTGTATATTGTGACTAAATATTGCCATCGAGTGTATTTGTTGAGCTTTCAGTAAATGATACTGCAGCCATTTAACTTCTGCCCAAATGCATGATGGGAAGTGCAACCGTGACTGTGCGTAAGGGCACCAATTCATATATCTTCTCTGCGTTGGGAAAGAACATAGGGTGTTAAGAAAATGATCAACTACCACCTTTCTTCCCCACATTGCCTCCCACGTTATTATTAATTGCTGAGAGAGGTATTGTAAGGCTTTAGCCACATAAAAAATGGCTCCAAAGGCTGTCAAAATTGTCTCTACTCATTATACGCTGCCTTTTAGCGCTATCTAAAGGTAAAATGGCGTCTTTATAGATTGAACGTGACAATGCGTGAGAGGGTTGTGCAGCGCATACGTTAATTATTGAACGTAAGTAATTAAAAAAAATTAATAACCGCCGTTAACGCAATACATTTAATAGCCCTACTTTAATCCAAAACTACTCTGGATGAGTGCAAGACATTTTGTCTGTAACGTTAAATACAATTAGAAAACGATTTAAATAAAAAATATATATATTAAAAAAAGGCCTGTCCGATATTTTTTTGCCGATTCCGATACTTTGAAAATGACGTGATCCGATCCCGATCGATCGGCATCCCGATCAATCAGGACACCTTTAATTTTAAGCAATTACTCAATTAGTGGACTGAAAAATCAGCAAATATTTGATAGCTGCAGCTGTAATTTGTTTGAAAATAAAAATAAATAAATAAATAAATTGTGTTCCGATGCAGGCACTCTAAAAAGGTACGTGCGTTTGTTCAGGTCTTCATCTATCTTACTAATTGGGAATAAACAGGAGCTGCTGTTTGCTGGGTGTTAAATCAACCTATCGTCAAGTCGCCACAAAAAGGCAGCTCAGCTGGGCACGTTTCCAGCAGAAATATTTTTAATGGCTTTAAATGAGAATTCTCGGAGGATAATTGTGAGCCATCTCAATGTCGAGTCGCCATCGGGCGCATCTAAATCCGTTCGCTGACAGCCTGTGGCTCTCTGTGCGGAGATGGCAATTAACAAAACACAAACACACACACAAAAAAAGACGTCAGCATCCTGATGAACTTGAGTTTTGATACCGTGCTATGATAAAGTATCTGAACCTTTTGGAATTTCTCACATTTCTGCATAAAATCACAATCAAATGTGATCTAATCTTTGTCAAAATCACACAGATGAAAATACAGTGACTGCTTTAACTAAAACCACCCAAATATTTATAGGTTTTCATATTTTAATGAGGATAGCATGCAAAAAATGACAGAAGAGGGAAAAATACGTAAGTGAACCCTCTGCCTAAGGAGACTTAAAAAGCTATTGAAACCAATTTTTACCAAACATTTTAAGTCCGGTGTGTGCCCAATCACTGATGAGTGGTTTAAAGCTCCCCTGCCCACGATAAAACACACACCTGGTAAGAATTGTCTTGATGAGAAGCATTGTCTGATGTGCATCATGGCTCGGTCAAAAGAGCTGAAGACCTGCGATCAAGGATTGTTGATTTGTATAAAGCTGGGAAAGGATACAAAACCATCTCTAAAAGTCTGGATGTTCATCAATCGACAGTCCAAGACGTTGTCTACAAATGTTGCTTCTCTCCCAAGGATTGGCCCTACACCAAAGATGGCGCCAAGAGTTCAGTGCAGAATACTCAGAGGGGTAAAAAAGAACCCTATAGTGTCTGCTAAAGACTTACAGAAAAAGTATCTGAACCTTTTGGAATTTCTCACATTTCTACATAAAATCACCATCAAATGTGATCTGACCTTTGTCAAAATCACACAGATGTAAAAACAGTGTCTGCTTTAACCAAAACCACCCAAACATTTATAGATTTGCATATTTTGATGAGGAAACCATGCAAACAATGACAAAAAGGGGAAAAATAAATATTGGATTGTTGATTTGTATAAAGCTGGGAAAGGATACAAAACCATTTCTAAAAGTTTGGATGTTCATCAATCGACAGTTAGAGAAGCTGTCTACAAATGGAGAGAGTTTGGCACTGTTCCTTCTCTCCAAAGGAGTGCCCGTCCAACAAAAATGACACCAAGAGTTCAGCGCAGAATACTCAGAGAGGTAAAAAAAGAACCCTAGAGTGTCTGCTAAAGACTTACAAAAATCACTGGCACTGTCCAATATCTCTGTGCGCACATCAACTATATGTAAAACTACAGCCAAGAATGGTGTTCATGGGAGGACTCCACAGAGGAAGTCACCGCTGTCTAAAAAAAGCAGTGTTGCTCGTTTGATATTCGCAAAAAGGCACTTAGATACTCCACAGAAGTTTTGGCAAAATATTTTGTGGACTGATGAAACCAAAAATAAATTGTTTGGGAGTAACACACAACGTTATGTGTGGAGGAAAAATGGAACAGCTCACCAACATCAACACCTCATCCCCACCGTGAAGCATGGTGGAGTAAGCATCATGATTTGGTGCTGTTTTGCTACCTCAGGGCCTGGACAACTTGCAATCATTAATGAAAGAAAGAATTCAAAAGTTTTGCTGGAAAACCTGAGGCCATCTGTCAGACAGTTGAAGCTAAAAAGAGGATGGATGCTGCAACAAGACAATGATCCAAAACACAGAAGTAAATCAACTTCAGAATGGTTTCAGAAGAACAAAATACACGTTCTGGGGTCACCAAGTCAAAGTCCAGACGTGAACCCCATTGGGATGCTTTGGCATGACCTATAGATTAAAATATTATAATTAAAATATGAAAACCTGTAAATGTTTGGGTGGTTTTAGTTAAAACAGACAGTTTTTTCATCTGTGTGATTTTGACAAAGATCAGATTACATTTGGTGAAGTTTTTATGCAGAAATGTGAGAAATTCCAAAAGGTTCAGATACGTTTTCATACCACTGTACGTTTATAGTCATCAGGTTATCTCTTGGTATTATTTCCTGCATTTATCACCTAATCATCATTTGCATAACACTTTCTATTTATGGCTTGTCGATGATGGAAGCGCATGCATCCGAGCATTAAAAGGGTGGGGAAAAAAACAGCTGCTGGAAGTGAAAGCCCGACGTGGAGAAAGGCAGGCGGGGAGATAGCGGCTGAAGGAAAGACGTGAAGCCTTGTTGTTGATCTCATTAAGATTAATGCACTCCAACAGGAAAGTAAGCACAAGGAAGGAGACCAAACACGAGCTGGGAGGTGTAGCTTTAATGGGATCAATAGCCGGGGCATCGGCGAGGGGTCGGCGGCCGTGTCCATTGTGACCTGTCACCCTCGTTGATGGGATGACTCACATTTCACACTCGCTCACTCTCCATCGGTACAAACCCAGCAAAATGTCTTTGCTACAAACCAAATGATTGGGACAAACGGCGAGTCTGGTAGTGGTATGAATAAGTATCTTAACCATCAACCATCAAATGTGATCTGATGTATGTCAAAACCACACAGATGAAAAAAACAGTGTCTGCTTTAACTAAAACAACCCTAACATTTATAGGTTTTCATGTTTTAATGAAGATAGTATGCAAACAACGACAGAAGGGGGGAAATAAGTAAGTGAACTATCACATTTAATATTTTGTGCCCCCCTTTTTGGCAGCAAAAACTTCAACCAGACGCTTCCTGTCACTTCAGATCAGCCTGGCACATCAATCAGGACTAATTTTGGCCCATTCTTCTCGACAAAACTGCTGTCGTTCAGTCAGATTCCTGGGAATAACTGGCATGAATCACTGTCTTTAGGTCATGCCACAGCATCTGGACTTTGACTTGGCCACTGCAGAACTTATATTTTGTTCTTCCGAAACCATTCTGAAGTTGATTTACTTCTGTGTTTTGGATCATTGTCTCATTGCAGCATCCATCCTCTTTTTAGCTTCAACTGTCTGACAGACGGCCTCAGGTTTTCCAGCAAAACTTCTGAATTCTTTCTTCCATTAAAGATTGCAAGTTTTCCAGGCCCCTAGGTAGCAAAACAGCCCCAAATCATGATGCTCCCTCCACCATGCTTCACGGTGGAGGTTTAGTGGGTTTTTGTGTGTTACTCCCAAACAATTCAACTTCGGTTTCATCAGTCCACAAAATATTTTGCCAAAACGTCTGTGGAGTGTCCAAGTGCCTTTTTGCAAAAATTAAACGAGCAACAATGTTTTGTTTTTTAGAAAGCAGTGGCTTCCCCTGAGAGTCCTTCCATGACCTTCTTGGCCATAGTTTTACATATAGTTGATGTGTGCACAGAGATATTGGACTCTGCCAGTGATTTCTGTAAGTCTTTAGCATACACTCTAGGGTTCTTTTTTACCTCTCTGAGTATTCTGCGCTGAACTCTTGGCGTCATCTTCGGTGGATGGCCGCTCCTTTGGAGAGAAACAACAGTGCCAAACTCTCGCTATTTGTTAACAACTTCTCTGACTATCGATTGATGAACATCCAAACTTTTAGAAATGGTTTTGTATCCTTTCCCAGCTTTATATAAATCAACAATCCTTGATCGCAGGTCTTCAGACAACTCTTTTGACCGAGCCATGATGCGCATCAGACAATGCTTCACATCAAGACATTTCTTACTAGGTGTGTGTTTTATAGTGGGCAGGGCAGCTTTAAACCACTCATTAGTGATTGGGCACACACCTGACTTAAAATGTTTGGTAAAAATATGTTTGAATTGCTCTTCGGCAGGGGGTTCACTTACTTATTTTCCCTCTTCTGTCATTGTTTTCATGTTATACACATTAAAATATGAAAACGTATAAATGTTTGGGTGGTTTTCGTTAAAAGAGACACTGTATTTTCATCTGTGTGATTTTGACAGAGCTACACACATTTGATTGTGATTTGATGCAGAAATGTGAGAAATTCGAAAAGGTTCAGATACTTATTCATACCACTGTAAATGTCCAGTCAGTGTCCCATATGGGTGTAATTCCCGAAGATAAACGACCTCATTGGCTGCCAAAATGTATCAACTGCATACGACCGCATCAAACATCGAACCCCTGCTGCCTCTTTCTCACTAACCCTGCATGCCTCATTAATCTCCTGTCAAAAAACTGCACGATCACCAACAAAGCACAAATTGGGCTGAGGCGTCACCTCGAGATGTTGGCCGGCTGACCGTCGAATAATTTTTCGTACAAACACTCAGCACCAAAGAGTTGCTGCAAAAGGGCATCTTAGAAGACTTTGTCAACCCTGACTAAAAATGGAAAGCAGCAAGTAAACGGTGCGAGGCAACGCACGAGTCCCTTTGCCTTCATCTCCAATAACGCTCCCTTCAGTTTCAGCGCCGACGCTGCCAGTAACCCGTCTCCCAAACAAAGCCCCCCGAAATATCACTGCCAACACATGGCACATGCGTTTACACAACGTGTGTATGTGTGTGTGATAGAGCTCGGCATGAATAATTGAACACAGAGTAGGGAAAAAGGAAGGAAAGACGAGGAGAGGGGGGCGCCAACTGCCAGGCTTTGGTAGGAAGGCAAGCCAAAGGTATGAAAAGGCAATAAAAGATGAGTCTGAAAAGTAATATAATGAAACCAGCAGTGACAGCTGTGCGCGCTCGTACATCAGCAATGATTACGTAGATTGAGGGTCAAAAGTGGAAGTAGATGGCTGAGGTCAGAAGCATTTAAGAAGCGGAACAATAGGCGAACACAATGCCACCAGGGCTGCATAAACAGATGCTTTGCATAATTGATCCCAACACAAAGACACATGAATAACTTTATTAAAGAACACAAGAGTCACCTCTCTCACTCAAATTTCTATTCAGGATCAATTTGCTACGGCGCAACTAACAGATGACTTCATTTGGTGCGCAACAAAGGCAAAGAGAAGGTTTGCGGAAACTTAATTACACGAAGGGAGAGGAACATTTGGCATTGTTTGTCTTGACGTTTCGACGGTCGGCCTCAATAAGAAGCTTGCAGCCGAAAAGCTACCCCGGCTGCGGCTTTTGCGGCTTTTAAAAGCCATGTAATCGGGTCCGGCCGATACATTTGTAAAGGAGTTTAGGGAGGAAGACAAACTGATTTGCGGATTTCAATTGGATTGAGGTCTGTTTGGCCATATCTGATGCTTGTAATCTGAGCTGAGTCTTTAGAGGCATAATGTGATGCCGAGGATATACAGTGGGGCAAATAAGTATTTCGTCAACCACCAATTTTGCAAGTTCTACTTGAAAAGATTAGAGAGGCCTGTAATTGTCAACATGGGTAAACCTCAACCATGACAGACAGAATGTGGGAAAAAAAAAACTGAAAATCACATTGTTTGATTTTTAAAGAATTTATTTCATAATTAGAGTGGAAAATAAGTATTTGGTCACCGACAAACAAGCAAGATTTCTGGCTGTCAAAGAGGTCTAACTTCTTCTAACGAGGCTCCACTCGTTACTTGTATTAATGGCACCTGTTTTAACTCATTATCGGTATAAAAGACACCTGTCCACAACCTCAGTCAGTCAGTCACACTCCAAACTCCACTATGGCCAAGACAAAAGAGCTGTCGAAGGACACCAGAGACAAAATTGTAGACCTGCACCAGGCTGGGGAGACTGAATCTGCAATAGGTAAAGCGCTTGGTGTAAAAAAAAAAAAAAATCAATTGGCGGAGCAATTATTAGAATATGTAAGACATACAAGACCACTGATAATCTCCCTCGATCTGGGGCTCCATGCAAGATCTCACCCTGTGGCGTCAAAATGAGAACAAGAACGGTGAGCAAAAATCCCAGAACCACACGGGGGGACCTAGTGAATGACCTACAGAGAGCTGGGACCACAGTAATAAAGGCTACTATCAGTAACACAATGCGCCGCCAGGGACTCAAATCCTGCACTGCCAGACATGTCCCCCTGCTGAAGAAGGTACACGTCCAGGCCAATCTGCGGTTTGCTAGAGAGCATTTGGATGATCCAGAAGAAACACAGGTTCCCGTGTTTGGAGGAGAAAGCATACTGAATGGCATCCGAAGAACACCATACCCACTGTGAAGCATGGGGGTGGAAACATCATGCTTTGGGGCTGTTTTTCTGGACCAGGACGACTGATCTGTATGAAGGAAAGAATGAATGGGGCCATGTATCGAGAGATTTTGAGTTAAAATCTCCTTCCATCAGCAAGGGCATTGAAGATGAGACATGGCTGGGTCTTTCAGCATGACAATGATCCCAAACACACAGCCAGGGCAACAAAGGAGTGGCTTTGTAAGAAGCATTTCAAGGTCCTGGAGTGGCCTAGCCAGTCTCCAGATCTCAACCCCATAGAAAATCTGTGGAGGAAGTCAAAAGTCTGTGTTGCCCAACGACAGCCCCAAAACATCACTGCTCTAGAGGAGATCTGCATGGAGGAATGGGCCAAAATACCAGCAACAGTGTGTGAAAAGCTTGTGAAGAGTTACAGAAAACGTTTGACCGCCGTTGTTGTCCAAATACTTATTTTCCACCATGATTTGCAAATAAATTCTTTAAAAATCAAACAATGTGATTTTCTGTTTCCCCCCCCCCCACACATTCTTTCTCTCATGGTTGATGTTTACCTATGTTGACAATTACAGGCCTCTCTAATCTTTTCAATTATGAGAACTTGCACAATTAGTGGTTGACTAAATACTTATTTGCCCCACTGTACAGCGAGTGTTTGTCAAACTCATTATTTTTTCTAACGTCCTGTCCAAATGCACTTATCGCCTACGTTGGCTTCTTCATTTCCCCCCCACTATAATCCACTGAAATGAAACGTTCCAGATTACATTCCAATTAAAGGCGCTGTCGGTGCTCTGTTTAGGGACGTCTCATGGCGGACGGACAGCGAACCCCCTTCGTTAAATCCCTATTAATGATCCTATTTACACTTGTTGCCAGATTGATCAAAGCATAGCCGGCGTGTGATCTGCCGCCTTTTCATCTCAGCTGGTTGTTAGTAGGAGGATGCTCACTAACAATGTCACAAATGAGGGTGAGAAGTCATGAATTGAGGTGTTGAAGGTGTCTGACAAAAGTTCAGCCGACAGTGGAAAATGTGACAACACAAACGTCTACTGAAGCAGGAAGAAAACGATGGTGAGTTATGGACCCATCGGCCTTTCAGAAACCCGAACGGGGAAAAAAAAGGACAATCTAAAAACATCTTATTGACTCAAATATAACGCTGACTTGCTCAGTCTTGTCCGTCTTTCCCCAGCTTTACCCTTTCAAACTCGTCCATTCTCACTCCGTCCCCTCGGGGACTTTTTGCCTTACTTCATTTCAGAGAACAAACTTTGAAGTCGCTGTCCTGTAAAATGATATTGCTCTCATTTGTTTGGAGTTTTTTTTTTTTTGTAGCCAGAAGCTGCAGAAAGAGAAAAATGCGAAAAGACGAGCGAGTTGAGACAAAGCACGAGCAAATAGAGGATTGCCAGTGATGAGAAACGCTAAAGATGAAAGGATGGTAGTGTTGTTTTTGTCAACGATGACTATAAGGAAATTTATGATGATGACAAGACAATAACGAGTTGAAAACGTGTCTTGGGAGACTAAAACATAACGAGACAAATGCCAGTTTTCATCTGACGAGACGAAATAAAAAAGCGACAGCTTCCGTCACATTTTTATGTGTAGTTAGCCTTTATCGTAGCAGTGTCTGGTTGTGTCACTCATGTGACGTGCCGCGCTCCCGCAACTCGCTTGCATTTGTTGAAGCACACACAGTCAGATTTTTTTTTCATATCTCGGCAAGAGAGAACATGCAATGTTGCTTTAGCCTTTACAGGTCTGTGCTGAGTGATCATCACACACTAAATGTAACTCGTAGCATTAGCATATGGGTTGTCATTGTCCTTTTATACCAGGTGATCTTAACCCTGTTTCACATATGGAATTTCTGAACCCATCAGAATTAGATAATAAAGCCATTTTTTTCAATTCAAAACAGATGTATCGAAGCTAGCAAGCTAATAATCTAGCATATTCCCGTTCAAAATTCTCATTTTGACAGCATGCTTTATAAACAGGTCAAAATTTGAGACCACGCTGTCCTTTGGTCTGTTGTATTCCCTCATACCAAGTGCGTGTCAACTTTCCACTGAGAAAACCTGTTCCTCCACCCATCAGATCTAGGGCTAGCAATTTTAAAAAATGGATTAAGCCTGTAAACTGGGAGCAAACCAGCCGAAAACCTGGTCTAAAAAGCCATTCTGAAAACAGGGCTCTGCGTTTCTGTACCTTAGTGACCTTAGTGAACCCCTTAGACTTATTCACCAAACCCCTGGTGTGTGATCGAACCCAGGTTAAGAACCAAGATAGTCGACGCTACAATATGTGCTCGTCTGTAAGTGTTCATTCAAAATAGTTGGAAACCTTTATTTCTTTTGGGAGTAAAACTTTTGAATTTTACAGACGAAAACATTTTGAGTAAACGTCGACTAATAGTAGAAGTAATTAGTTCTCATCAACAAAAACTAGACGAAGACAAACACATTTTGAAATGACTGAAATATGACTAAGACTAATACAGTGGGGCAAATAAGTATTTAGTCAACCTCCAATTGTGCAAGTTCTCCTACTTGAAAAGATTAGAGAGGCCTGTAATTGTCAACATGGGTAAACCTCAACCATGCGAGACAGAATGTGGAAAAAAAACAGAATATCACATTGTTTGATTTTTAAAGAATTTATTTCCAAATTAGAGTGGAAGACAGGGATTTGGTCACCTACAAACAAGCAAGATTTCTGGCTGTCAAAGAGGTCTTACTTCTTCTAACGAGGTCTAACGAGGCTCCACTCGTTACCTGTAATAATGGCAGATGTTTTAACTCATTATCAGTATAAAAGACACCTGTCCACAATCTCTGTCAGTCACACTCCAAACTCCACTATGGCCAAGACCAAAGAGCTGTCGAAGGACACCAGAGACAAAATTGTAGACCTGCACCAGGCTGGGAAGACTGAATCTGCAATAGGTAAAACACTTGGTGTAAAGAAATCAACTGTGGTAGCAATTATTAGAAAATGGAAGACATACAAGACCACTGATTATCTCCCTCGATCTGGGGCTCCATGCAAGATCTCACCCCGTGGCGTCAAAATGATAACAAGAACGGTGAGCAAAAATCCCAAAACCACACGGGGGCACCTAGTGAATGACCTACGGAGAGCTGGGACCACAGTAACAAAGGCTACTATCAGTAACACAATGCACCGCCAGGGACTCAAATCCTGCACTGCCAGACGTGTTCCCCTGCTGAAGAAGGTACACGTCCAGGCCAATCTGCGGTTTGCTAGAGAGCATTTGGATGATCCAGAAGAAACACAGGTTCCCGTGTTTGGAGGAGAAAGCATACTGAATGGCATCCGAAGAACACCATACCCACTGTGAAGCATGGGGGTGGAAACATCATGCTTTGGGGCTGTTTTTCTGGACCAGGACGACTGATCTGTATGAAGGAAAGAATGAATGGGGCCATGTATCGAGAAATTTTGAGTTAAAATCTCCTTCCATCAGCAAGGGCATTGAAGATGAGACATGGCTGGGTCTTTCAGCATGACAATGATCCCAAACTCACAGCCAGGGCAACAAAGGAGTGGCTTTGTAAGAAGCATTTCAAGGTCCTGGAGTGGCCTAGCCAGTCTCCAGATCTCAACCCCATAGAAAATCTGTGGAGGAAGTCGACAGTCTGTGTTGCCCAACGACAGCCCCAAAACATCACTGCTCTAGAGGAGATCTGCATGGAGGAATGGGCCAAAATACCAGCAACAGTGTGTGAAAAGCTTGTGAAGAGTTACAGAAAACGTTTGACCTCCGTTGTTGTTGAAGAAAGTACACGTCCAGGCCCGTCTCCGGTTCGCTAGAGAGCATTTGGATGATTCAGAAGAGAACTGGGAGAATGCGTTTTGGTCAGATGAAACCAAAATAGAACTTTTTGGTAGAAACACAGGTTCTCGTGTTTGTAGGAGAGAGAATACTAAATTGCATCCGAAGAACACCATACCCACTGTGAAGCATGGGGCTTGAAACATCATGCTTTGGGGCTGTTTTTCTGCAAAGGGACCAGGACGACTGATCTGTGTAAAGGAAAGAATGAATGGGGCCATGTATCGGGAGACTTTGAGTGAAAATCTCCTTCCATCAGCAAGGGCATTGAAGATGAGACGTGGCTGGGTCTTTCAGCATGACAATGATCCCAAACACACAGCCAGGGCAACAAAGGAGTGGCTTCGTAAGAAGCATTTCAAGGTCCTGGAGTGGCCTAGCCAGTCTCCAGATCTCAATCCCATAGAAAATCTGTGGAGGGAGTTGAGAGTTCATGTTGCCCAACGACAGCCCCAAAACATCACTGCTCTAGAGGAGATCTGCATGGAGGAATGGGGCCAAATACCAGCAACAGTGTGTGAAAAGCTTGTGAAGAGCTACAGAAAACGTTTGGCCTACATTATTGCCAACAAATGGTACATTACAAAGTATTGACATTAACTTTTGGTATTGACCAAATACTTATTTTCCACCATGATTTGCAAATAAATTCTTTAAAAATGAAACAATGCGATTTTCTGTTTTTTTTTTCCACATTCTGTCTCTCATGGTTGAGGTTTACCCATGTTGACAATTACAGGCCTCTCTAATATTTTCAAGTGGGAAAACTTACAAAATTAGTGGTTGACTAAATACTTATTTGCCTCACTGTAGGTATTATCGTCCAAAAGACTAAGACAAAAATCAAAAAGGGCTGCCAAAACCAACAGTGAAGGATGGAGAATAAGCCAGAAAGAGGCTCAGGACATTTCAGGTGTTTTATGGACACTCTCCTTTACTCAGCCCATTGGACCATTCATCAACTGGACAGTTACCCGAAGAAAACACCCACACATATGCACTTACACACTTCCATTGTCTTTATGGGAGCTCATTTTGTGTAAAAGCTTTACTAGGCTTGATTCAAGTCATCCTGCGTGAAACGCAACAAATAAAGCTATAGTCGGATGACACAATCCACACTTTGATTGACGGCTTACAGAAACTCATTTCTACTTTAAATCCAAGCGAAAAAATGGCTTTAATCTTGTGCACCGAAGATTATTTGACCCCCACTAATGTGATTGTATTTCCGCAAACTTGGTTGTAGTTTTTCAGTTTCAGATGCCCATGAAATCCTCTAAGTCACGCAATTAATCAGATTTGTAAAAAAAAACAAGCAGATCCTGCCCTGGCGAGGAAATAGCAAACTTTTCATGCCATCGCCCCCGATTCACACTCCTTTTGGCATGCAAATGCGCCTGGTGATTGGCAACGGTCGTCTATCTGCCGTGTCCAAACGTAGTGCCCACTCGGGTGACTCGTTTATCTTCAAAGTAAAAGATTCCCCGTTGAGTGTGACAGATTAGATTCAACAGCAATACTTTTAATGGAGGGGACCGGGAAGGTCGCAGAGTCACCTTTGAAGGGGCCGAGAATGAGGGAAGCGATCGATATCAGGCGTAGCGGGAGATTGTTTGTTTGTGTGCGCACGCATCCCATTGTGCGAATGTCGAGAGTGACGGTGGAGGGCGGGTCATCATCGTATAAATAGCAAAAAGCTCAACTGGTACTTCACCTTGACCCTAACGCTACATTTTTCAGCCTTTCCCAGCGCTGAATGGAGATCACTCGATTGTGCATAGTTAGCCACTGAGCAATAGTTCAGCAGTACATTCAAAAAACAGTGATGTCAATCTTTGTACACAGGTTGTCCATTTGCTATGAACTCTGCTGCAAAAAAAGAAAGATAGCCTTCAAGTAATTCCAGTCTAGATTTCGGCAGCACAGCACGGAGACCGTGCTTATCAAAGTCCTAAACGATATTCGTTGGAATAATGATGCAGGCAAATAATCTTTTCTGCTACTTTTGGATCTCATTGCTGCATTCAACACGGTTGATCACAACATACTCCTCAGCAGATTGGAACAGTGGGTAGGGATCACTGACACTGTTCTTCAGTGGTTCACATCTTATTTACATGATAGGGATTTCTTTGTGTCAAACCATTAGTCAGAACAAACCAAATTCCCATGTGGGGTCCCTCAAGGGTCCATTCTTGGACCACTTCTAATTAACATCTATATGCTTCCCCTAACTCAGATCATGGAACAGTACGACATCTATCACACCTATGCAGATGACACACAACTCTACATTTCTGTGTCCCTGCATGTTGATAGTCCCTTAGTCTCCTTGAGTAAATGCATTCATCAAATCAATGAATGGATGTGCCAGAATTTTCTCCAGCTAAATGTGGAGAAGACAGACGTGATCCTTTTGGGCCAAAAAATACACACCTTGGCACAATGTCACTTACAGCTACAAATCAAGTCAGAAATATTGGCGTAATTATTGACTCAGACCTAAAACTTGATAGCCATCTAAAGTCCGTCACTATATCTACTTATTACCACCTAAAAAATATAGCCAAAATTAAGGGGCTTCTGACTAAACAAGACATGGAAAAACTTGTGCATGCATTCATTTTCAGTAGATTTGACTATTGCAACGGTATATTTATAGGTCTTGATAAAAAAAATTCGTCAGGAATCTGCAGCTAGTACAGAATGCTGCTGCCAGAGTCCTTACAAATACAAGGAAACTGGACCACATTGCACCGGTTTTGAAATCATTTCACTGGCTTCCAGTGAGTCAAAGGATAGACAATAAAATACTACTGCTCGTCTACAGAACACTTAAAGAACTTGGACCAAAATACATGCCTGATTTGTTGGATCCCTATGAAGCATCTAGAACCGTAAGGTCGTATGGAACCGGTCTCCTGTACTGTATGTTTCAAGAACAAGAACCAAGCAGGGTGAGGCAGCATTTAGTTATTATATTATTTGTCCCTGGGGCCTCCCGCCGGTGGAACATACCCGGAAAACCTCTAGGCGTCCAGGATGCATCCGAACCCGATGCCTGAGCAACCTCAGCTGGCTCCTCTCAACGCGGAGGAGTAGTGGCTCGACGCAGAGTTTTCTCTCGGATAACCAAGCTTCTCACCCTATCTCTAAGGGAGAGCCCGGACACCCTGCGGAGGAAACTAATTTCGGACACTTGTATCTGGGATCTTGTTCTTTCGGTCACGACCCACAGCTCATGACCATAGGTGAGGGTAGGAACGTAGATCGACTGGTAAATCGAGAGCTTTGCCTTTCGGCTCAGCTCCTTCTTCACCACGACGAACCGGTGCAGAGTCCGCATGACTCCAGACGCTGCACCGATCCGCTTGTCGATCTCCAGCTTCTTCCTACCGTCACTCGTGAACAACACCCAAGATACTTGAACTCCTCTACTTGGGGCAGGGTCTCATCCCCGATCCGGAGGGGGCACTTCACCCTTGTCCGACTGAGGACCATGGTCCTAACCGCTTCACACTCTGCTGCGAACTGCTCCAGTGAGAGTTGGAGGTCACGGTTTGATGAAACCAACAGCACTATATCATCTGCAAAAAGCAGAGATGCAATCCTGAAGTCACCAAATCGGACCCCCTCAACGTTCCTGCTGCGCCTAGAAATTCTGTCCATAAAATTTATGAACAGAATCGGTGACAAAGGGCAGCCTTGGCGGAGTCCAACCCTCACTGGGAACAAATTTGACTTACTGCAGGCAATGCGGACCAATCTCTGACACCGGTTGTACAGGGACCGAATAGCTCTTACCAAGGGGCTCGGTACCCCGTACTCCCGGAGCACCCCCCACAGGACCCCCCGAGGCACACCGAGGCCTTCTCCAGATCCACAAAACACATGTACATCCCTGACAAAAGTATTGTCTCTTATCATTTTTGTGTAAAACAATTGCTAATAACCTGACTTTTAATCATTCAATTGGTTTCAGAAATGGCTCATTCCTCCTTCATCCTACCCCAGACATGCTCAATGATGTTCATGTCTGGTGACTGGGCTGGCCAGTCCTGGAGGATCTTGATCTTCTTTGCCTTGAGGAACTTTGAGGTAGAGATTGAAGTATGGCGATGGAGCACCATACTGCTGCAGAATTTGTCCCTTTTTATGGTTAGGAATGTAAGAGGCAGTAAGATTTGTAGATATTTCAGACTATTTATGTTGCCTTCCACCCTGTAGATCTCTCGCACACCCCAATACTGGATGTAACCCCAGACCATGATTTTGCCACCACAAATCTCCACTGTTTTCTGAGTGAATCTCGGATCCATGCGGGCTCCAGTAGGTCTCCTGCAATATTTGCGGCGACTGTGGTGTAATTCAATGGAAAATTCATCTGATAAATCCACTTTTTGCCACAAAACAGTGAAGTTTGGTGGTTTTTAGAAATTGTTACAACAAAATGGATAAGCGACATGACTTTTGTAAGGGATTGTAGACTGGTTTGGCGAACTACCACGAACCGTGGACCCTGCCTAGGGTGTAGAGCTGGTCCACTCTGTTTCAATTGTCTTTGTTTTAACTTTCTTTTGATTTAATCTGATTTTTTAATGAATCATTTTACCTTTGCTCGTGAATCTTCCTGTGATATTAAGCACTTTGAATTGCCTTGTGTTAAATTGTGCGATACAAAAGAATGTGCCTTGCCTTGACTGTATTTTGTTCTGTTTGCAAGTTAGAGTATGTCCTTGGGGATATGATAATAAAAAACACTGTTGCCTTGTCATATCTTATCCATGCAAACTGACCTTGTTGAAAAATACTATTTTCAAACTTGTAGCTGTTGTCGAGGGCCCTGCAATCCAAGTGGAAATTGTGCACAACATGATACTACACAGCGTCGAAACACAAGGCCAGATTGCCAGCACTAAACTTCCCCATTGAGTCTGCCTGAATCCCATAATAGTAGATATTAGTTGCCTAGCAACGCAGCCTAGCAACTGCAGAGGGTCGAGATACGCACTCGCCGTGGAAGAAACCAGACAGGAGTAATGCCTCCGCTCTCAGCAATGGAGGCTTTTATTAAGTAAGGGAGGGGGAAAACAACTGCTGTGAAATGGATCTAATGTGATGTAGACAGAGTTTTATTACTGTTTGCGAACAAAATAAGATGCCGGTGTTCCGTTAGGGATCAGGTTTTTGGGATTAGTGTCTTTCTTTCTTTCTGTCAGAGATATGGACTCTCCCTCAGTGAATGTAAACTAAAGAGATGTAGTGTGTACTGTGTAATATAAAGCTTGCCAACTATGCTTTTTGTACCTTTAAATCTTACACCGTAAACAACGATATCCTCAGGGTACAGACTCTTGGATCACACTGACTGAATCTACTTTTAAAATGTAGTATTTTCTCGATATCATTGTAAAAAATGGGTCAGAGTTGGCAACGCTCCGGCCTGGAGACAAAATGTCCCTTTTCTCTCTCGAATGATGAGTAATTTCACTCCTCATCCATTAATCAATTATGTATAATCTGCTCCGTACAGAGAATTAGAAGCCGTTTAACACGAAGAAGCTTCAGTGTGCGGTTGTCAGGGCACATGATGGAAACGTGTCTTACTTCTGTCTTTCAAATAGAAAGGAAAAAAGATCATATCTGAACCGCGTAGTTCATGAACGCTTCAAACTGAGACTCAAAGGCGTAGGATTGGTCTCAACATTGGTAGGGACGATATAACAGCATAACCTGCATGAACACTTTTTGCTGGGGACGGGACATTATTAAGACCAAACAGATACTAACTTATACTTAATTTCATGTATATTGGTGCTGGTGATACAACGTTCAATTCAAACCTTTGTTTTTTAAAAACTACTAAAGTTCGTAAACTACTCAGGTTTGGGTGTCATCCTCGACGGCACGCTCTCCTTCTGCTCCCAAATCAACAACATTACCAGGTCAGCCTACTTCCATCTCCGTAACATCTCCTTCCTTCATTCGACCCCACTACGCCGCCACTCTCGTTTGCAGTCTAGTCACCTCCCAGATTGATTATTGTAACTCACTCATCTGACGTCTCCCATATAAATCTCTCCAGACACTGCTGCTCCTCCAAAACTCAGGAGTACGTCTCATTACTCGAACACCCACCACACCCCACATCACCCCCATCCTCCGTCAACTCCACTGGCTCCCAATTAAACAAAGTTTTATGGACAAGATTCTCCTCATCACCTCCAAAGCAATTCACGGCTTGGCCCCATCCTATATATCTAAACTCCTCTGCATTAGCAGTCCACCCCTGTTCACTTCTTCCCTCCATCGTTCTGTTCCTTGTTCATGTCTCAAGAATTCGGTTCCAGAGTCTTTCGTCACTCTGCACCCCAGATCTTCACAACATAAAGTGGGGAAAATAAGTATTTAGTCAACCACTAATTGTGCAAGTTCCCCTACTTGAAAAGATTAGAGGCGCCTGTAATTGTCAACATGGGTAAACCTCAACCATGAGAGACAGAATGTGGGGGGAAAAAAACAGAAAATATCATTGTTTGATTTTTAAAGAATTTATTTGCAAATCATGGTGGAAAATAAGTATTTGGTCAACAACGGAGGTCAAACGTTTTCTGTAACTCTTCACAAGCTTTTCACACACTGTTGCTGGTATTTTGGCCAATTCCTACGTGCAGATCTCCTCTAGAGCAGTGATGTTTTGGGGCTGTCGTTGGGCAACATGAACTTTCAACTCCCTCCACAGACTTTCTATGGGGTTGAGATCTGGAGACTGGCTAGGCCACTCCAGGACCTTGAAATGCTTCTTACGAAGCCACTCCTTTGTTGCCCTGGCTGTGTGTTTGGGATCATTGTCATGCTGAAAGACCCAGCCACGTCTCATCTTCAATGCCCTTGCTAAAGGAAGGAGATTTTCACTCAAAATCTCTTGATACATGGCCCCATTCATTCTTTCCTTGACACAAATCAGTCGTCCTCGTCCCTTTGCAGAAAAACAGCCCCAAAGCATGATGTTTCCACCCCCATGCTTCACATTGGGTATGGTGTTCTTTGGATGCAATTCAGTATTCTTTCTCCTCCAAACACGAGAACCTGTGTTTCAACCAAAAAGTTCTATTTTGGTTTCATCTGACCATAAAACATTCTCCCAGTCCTCTTCTGGATCATCCAAATGCTCTCTAGTGAACCGCATACGGGCCTGGACGTGTACTTTCTTCAGCAGGGGGACACGTCTAGCAGTGCAGGATTTGAGTCCCTGGCGATGCATTGTGTTACTGTTAGTAGCCTATGTTACTGTGGTCCCGGCTCTCTGTAGGTTATTCACTAGGTCCCCCCCGTGTGGTTCTGGGATTTTTGCTCACTGTTCCTGTTATCATTTTGACGCTGCGGGGTGAGATCTTGCATGCAGCCCCAGATCGAGATAATCAGTGGTCTTGTATGGCTTCCATTTTCTAATAATTGCTCCCAAAGTTGATTTCTTTACACCAAGCGTTTTACCTATTGCAGATTCAGTTTTCCCAGCCTGGTGCAGGTCTACAATTTTGTCTCTGGTGTCCTTTGACAGCTCTTTGGTCTTGGCCATAGTGGAGTTTGGAGTGTGACTGACTGAAGTTGTGGACAGGTGTCTTTTATACCGATAATGAGTTAAAACAGGTGACATTAATACAGGTAACGAGTGGAGCCTCGTTCGACCTCGTTAGAAGAAGTTAGACAGCCAGAAATCTTGCTTGTTTGAAGGTGACCAAATACTTATTGTCCATTCTAATTTGGAAATAAATTCTTTAAAAATCAAACATTGTGAGGTTTTTTTTTTTTTCACATTCTGTCTCTCATGGTTGAGGTTTACCCATGTTGACAATTACAGGCCTCTCTAATCTTTTCAAGAAGGAGAACTTGCACAATTGGTGGTTGACTAAATATTGATTTGCCCCACTGCATCTACCCTCTCACTTTTCAAAGCCCGACCCAAAACTCAGCTGTTCAACCTTGCCAAACCAGCTTGATCTTTAACGCTGTTTATTTAGACGTGTTAAAGCAACACTTGGAAATTTTTAAGTTTTGGTTGATTTTAGTGACGCTGGTGGACAAAAGCGTTTTGCATTGAAGACTGCGCTTCCCATGAGAACCAGTGCTGTGTTTCTCATGAGAGCCAGCACACACCCGCACAGTGTCGTAAAATCATTAAATCAAAAATCTATCTCCCGGTCGCCTGCAAATGGACGGCTAGCTTGGCCTGGTTGTTTCTTGTGGAGGCTGGCCTGACCGCAGTAGTTTTGCAGGTTAGCAAGCTCACACAGTTTAATGTTATGCAAACTCTGATGCAGGTCAGACTTTCTGTAGCAAAATTAGTGGGTGTTCCCCCACCTCCACAACATTGATGTCTTCTTACATTCCTTACAGTGGCTGCTGCTGGCCAAAAAAACAAAAATAAAACCTTCTAATATCCCTCCATGTTGTTGACATTAATCTGTTGAGGCTGTGTGAGTGGGCAATTGTACAGTATCTGTGTGGCGGGAGGGGGTCAAGTCATCAGCCAATCAAACGAGCGTTTGAGGGGGGAAAAATGGACCGACACAGAAGACAATCTAAATTATCTATATAACAGAACTCATTATATAATGCAAATAAGGTTGCTTAAAAGTTGGTGGGGACAATTTGAGCATCGTGAAAAGTTGCTAGTGTTATGTCCCTACTGTCCCTATGCAAACCTACGCCCTTGCTGAGACTAGGGCGAGAGGGGGATCTAGCATATTTGTGGCACTCCTAGGAGACAAATGAAGCCAACGCGTAATTGTTTCTGAAAAAATGAGCAGAGACCCTTGCTTCCTCTTTGCTCATTTATTCACATCACCCTTCCTCATTTTCCTCAAACCACCATCCTTCCACCCACAAGATCTACAGTGCGCCCCAACTGTCACCACAAGCTCATTATTCAAACGCTGGTAGACATGTTGGCCCTATATACTAATCACAAGCGAATGGCTTATCCAGCAGCTGCAAGCCGGCCTGCTGATCTCAAACAAGGTATTAAAAAAAAGAGCTCGAAGAAGGATGACGCCACTCGAGCCCGCTGGGAGAGCGTTTTCCAATTAAAGAGCGTGACAAACAGATCAGTCAACACTCACAAGTCTGGAAGAGGGAAAAACGAGCTCGAGCTAGCGAGTTTTACCGTCGAGCCGGGATAGAGGTGAAGCGGAAGCTTCTATTTTGGTGTGCTGTCTACGCTGCCGTGTCTTTGGCCGCCAAGTCTGCAGCCCACGTTGTGGTAGACTTCATGCCTGCCAACGCATTTCAGCACGCGCGCTTGCATCTGTAGTGTGTTCAGACGCCAGGGAATCAGTCGAACCGAAAGCGGAGGCCATTGTAGTGCAACACCAGGTACTGGATTGAAGTGAGTCGGCATTCTTTCAGCTCACAACAACAAATGCTGTCTACAAATGGAGAGAGTTTGGTACTGTTTGCTTCTCTCCCAAGGAGTGGCCGTCCACCAAGTTGACGCTAAGAGTTTAGCGCGGAATACTCAAAGTGGTAAAAAAGAACCCTAGAGTGTCTGCCACAGACTTACAGAAATCAGTGACACAGTCTAGTATCTCTGCACACATCAACTCCATGTAAAACATAGCCAAGAATGGTGTTCATGGGAGGACTCCACCGAGGAAGCCACTGCTGTTAAAAAAAAAAAAAAAAAAAAAAACATTGTTGCTCGTTTAATGTTCGCAAAAAGGCACTTGGACACTCCACAGAAGTTTTGGCAAAATATTTTGTGGACTGATGACACCAAGGCATCATGTGTGGAAGGAACATCATGATTTCATTGAATAATTACAATTAAGGGCTATTCTATTATATTCTATGATTTAGGACTGTTTTGCTGCCTTGGGGCTTGGACAACTTACAACCATTAATGGAAGAACGAATTAAAAAGTTTATCAGGATGTTTTGCAGGAAAACCTGAGGCTGTCTATCAGACAGTTGAAGCTAAAAAAAGGATGGATGCTGTAAAAAGACAAAGATCCAACACACAGAAGTAAATCAACTTCAGAATGTTTTCAGAAGAACAAAATACATGTTCTGGAGTGGCCAAGTCAAAGTCCAGGCTTGAACCCAATCGAGATGCTGTAGCATGACCTAAAGACAGTTCATGCCAGACATTCCAGGAATCTGACTGACCTACAGGAATTTTGTAGAGAAGAATGGGCCAAGATTAGTCCTGATCGATGTGCCAGACTGTTCTAAAGCTACAGGAAGTGCCTGGTTGAAGGTATTGCTGCCAAACGGGGAGGCCACAAAATATTAAATGTGATGGTTCATTTACTGCATGCGATCCTCATTAACTCATTTGCTCCCAAAAACGTATAAATCTGTTCTATTTATAATTGTTAATTGTTTCAGTGTCCCAAAGACATATTTATACGTCTTTTACGTTTTATTTGTTTTTTTTTTCCCCAAAAAAAGACATCTCTGGGTTCTGATTCAATTTAGCTCCAAAGCACAAAGCTGAAAATCCATTTTAAAGCAATAAAACTGGCCACAGGAGGGCAGTAGTGCATTTGGTACGACCCGATTCAACGGCAACGAACGGCCAAGCCGCACGGCAGTGGAAGACGACCGAATGGATGCCAGGCGGCGGACGACCGAGCAGAACGACCGGGACCACTAGTGCAGTGGACGATGCCTTTGAGTCCGTGCTGCTCGCGAGCAGAGCCCGCAGAGACAAAAAAAAATTCATCTTTATGAGACAGACGGTGATGAGGGAAAAGTTTAATCAGCTGTCGCAGCCAGAACAGCATGATCTTTCAGTTAGTTATGTGTAAATAAATTGTTACTTTGCTATCAAAAGCTCTATTTGTCTTGTTGTTCATCTTAATTTTTAAAAAGAAAACATTATTCGGATGTTTGGGATGTAACTAAAGCAAAAAAAAAAAAAAAATAGCTGTGTATAAGTCAAAGTTATGTTTGAATGCTTTCACTAAAAGCTCAATTTTATCAGAAATTGGAAAATTGCTCAAACTAAGCTATTTCCTAATGCTGATTTCTAAAGAATGGAAAATGATATGAACTAACTTTTTTTTCTGCTGAAATAGGAGTCTAATCTTTCTTTTAGTGGGTTCTATGTTTAGATAGCAATAGAACAGAATTTTCTGTGGGCCTTGCAAAATCAGTCAAAATCCAGTAAAACAGCCGGGAGCGAAGGGCCTTGCTCTGGTGAAAATGGCTGGGAGTGAATGAGTTAATATATGAAAACCTATAAATGTTTTGGTTAGGGCTGTCAAATGATTAAAATTTTTAATGGAGTTAATTACAGCTTAAAAATTAATTAATCGTAATTAATCCCAATTAATCGCAATTCAAACCATCTATAAAATATGCCATATTTTTCTGTAAATTATTTTTGGAATGGAAAGACAAGATGGATATATACATTCAACATACGGTACATAAGGACTGTATTTGTTTATTATAACAATAAATCAAAAAGATGGCATTAACATTATTAACATTCTGTTAAAGCGATCCATGGATCGAAAGACTTGTAGTTCTTAAAAGGAAAAATTTATTACAATTTATAGAAATTTTATATTAAAACCCCTCTTAATATTTTCGTTTTAATGAAATTTGTAAAATTTTCAATCAAAAAATTAACTAGTAGCCCGCCATTGTTGATGTCAATAATTACTTACACAATGCTCATGGGTGGCTGAAGCCGATAAAATCAGTCGCACCCAAGCGCCAGCAGAGGGCGGCAAAACTCCATAAAACACAATTAACAAGTGGTGTTTCACTGTACCGTCATTTAAATCTGTCTGAGCGGGTAATCTGCATTAATTGCGTCAAATATTTTAACGTGATTAATTAAAAAAAAAAATTAACGCCCGTTAACGCGATAATTTTGACAGCCCTAGTTTTGGTGGTTTTAGTTTAAGCACTGTTTTTTCATCTGTGTGATTTTGACAAATGTCAGATAACATTTGATGGTGATTTAATAGAGAAATGTTAGAAATTCCAAAAGGTTCAGGTACTTTTTTCTACCACTGTAGCTAGCGGTGAACACAGACAAGGGCAAGGGTCAAGTGACGGCCAGGGTCAGTCATCATTGAGGCGAAACAGCAGCGTCGGTCCAACCGAGAGATGCCAAACCAGAAACAATGTCCGCAAATACATTCTCTCCTGAATTCCTTCTGAGTTTTGTTGGCCAAACACAGATGAAACCATGCAAAGAGCTATTTTCCCCTGGTAGCGTTTAATGGCTTCCATATCGGGAGGCAAATTCTTTTTCGAAATGATGTCACCAAGCTAAGTTTTAATGAAAGAGTGGAATTTGATTACATGCGGGAGCAAAAAATGAGGCCTCTATCTCTTGAGGGAAGAGTTGTAGACAAGATGCTGTGTTGAGATTTCGTCAACACTGAAAGCAGACTGGAAAGGAAAAGGGAGATTGGAGGGGAGAGAAGCCTGTGTGTGTGTGTGTGGGGGGGGGGGGGTTGCACATCAGAGTATCCTTGGAAGTCCAATTTCCCAGGGTGCCCGTGTGTCAAGAATCAAGGACGTGAATGAGAGGGATTAAAAATGTCAACGTTGCTCTCTTTTTACTGGATCAAGGCAGGGATGTGTGATGGGAAAAAACCTCGACGACAAATATAAATAGCTCCCTCCGTTTATTGGGTGCTAAGGCCAACTGAAGGCAAACAACGTAAAAACAAACGGTCTCTTTTCATCACCTGTGTCTATGTCAGAGTCAGACTGCCGGATGTTTACACTCGCATCTGCTCAGTCAAGGAATCTCAATCGCAACAACACTGTCTTCGCACCACACAACGTGTTTGTGTATGTGTTACTACGAGACGACGTGCAAGAAATGCGGTGCAATAGGAGCGGGTAAATACAGCAGAGCATTCTGTATCAAGAGGTGCTCGGAGATGTTGAACGTAAATGTTTTATTACATTCTCATTGTGCAGAAATTCGACTTTTGTCAGTTGGGTCAAATGTGCACAACTAAAGGTGAGTGCTGATGAATTGATCTATTTAGTTAAATTAAATATGTTATTAAGTTTCAATACTATGGAGAATGTATTTCCTAAGCCTTGAGCAATAAATACTCTAGCAGTTTCGTTTATCATAGTGCATAATAGCCTGTTCATTTCCTCTTTGAGTCAGTTAACTGTCATGTGTCAAGAAAGCTTTATATCAGGATACAAATACAGGAAGAGCTTGATCATATTTCTTGCGGTTTCCTAACAGTACAGAACATTAGACGCTAAAAACGTCAGTCAACATTTTTACCTCCCCCGTCGCTGTAATCAACAGCGAAACCGAAACTAATCCACACCAGTGATTGAATGAACCCCGTGCGTCTACAAATTTTCGTCTCCTCATTCGAAACTGCACTTTGAAGCCAGATAAAGTTACAACCGTGATTGAGTCAATGCGTATCACTGAAAAATGCTATAGTTCATAAGGGTGTATTATTCATTGTTGAACAAACCTCCCATAAAGTATCTGTTCATCTTTGATATTGACGGCTGATTAATGATAAATTGTCCAGATGATTCATTACTACTATATTCTTCTCAATTGAGTTAATAGTAGGGTTGTTCTGATCATGTTTTTTTGCTCCCGATTACATTTTAGTTTGAGTATCTGCCGATCCCGATATTTCCCGATCCGATTGCTTTTTTTTGCTTTTTTTCTCCCGATTCAATTCCAATCATTCCCAATAATTTTTCATATACATTTTGGCAATGTATTAAGAAAAAAAAAAGAATAAAACTCGGACGAATATATACATTCAACATACAGTACATAAGTACTGTATTTGTTTATTATGACAATAAATCCTCAAGATGACATGTACATTATTAACATTCTTTCTGTGAGAGGGATCCACGGATAGAAAGACTTGTAATTCTTAAAGGATAAATGTGACTTTGTATTTTGTGACTAAATATTGTCATCTAGTGTATTTGCTTTAAGCTTTCAGTAAATTATACTGTAGCCATTTAACTGTTCTGCCCAAATGCATGATGGGAAGTGGAACCATGACTGTGCGTAGTGGCACCAATTGATATATCTTCTCTGCGTTGGGAAATAACATAGGCTGTTAACAAAAAAAGATCAACTGCTACCTTTCTTTCCCAAATTGCTCTCCATGAGATTTCTAATTGTTGAGAGAGGGTTTGTAAGGCTTTAGCCAATTTAAAAAATTGCTCCAAAGACTGCCAAAATTCACTTCACTCAGTTTACGCTGCCTTTCAGCTCTATATATAGGTAAAACAGCGCCATTATAATTTGAACGCGACAATGCGTGAGTACGTCGTGCAGTGCATGCCTTAATTGCTTTAAATATATTAACGTGATTAATTTAAAAATCAAAAATTACCGCCGTTAACGCGATAAATTTGATAGCCCTACTTGAAGCCAACGAAAACATTGCCAGATTAATGGAATCACGCCAGCTAAACCCCTGGCTCCAACAACTCCAGGCCGGCGAGACCCCGACAACCCAGCCAAAAGGCCAAACTCCGCGCATTCACCTTGGTCTTAACCCCTTATACTGACTCCATTTTGAAAGCTGGAAAAAGGCTTCGAAACAAGTTGACAATTTATTCCGAGTCGACGGCATTCATACAGCACACAGGCACCCAGGCGAGGATACAAGGTCACCAGATCACAAGTCAACAAAAGGTTCCAGAGAAAAAAATGACAATGGTCAGTTAAACATTCAGTCTTTTGAAGGCTCTCGCGGGGCGGGCCCTGGTCAGGAAGAAGGGTGTGTTTAGGCGTTGCTTAGGATTAGTATTGCAACGATTAATTGATTAAGTCAAGTATTCGATTAGGCGGCACGGTGGCTGAGTGGTTAGCACGTCTGCCTCACAGTTCTGAGATCAAGGGTTCAATCCCGGGCTTCGGCCTTCCTGTGTGGAGTTTGCATGTTCTCCCCGTGCCTGCGTGGGTTTCCTCCGGGAACTCCGGTTTCCTCCCACATCCCAAAAAACATGCATGGTAGGCTGATTGAACACTCTAAATTGTCCATAGGTGTGAGTGTGTGCGTGAATGGTTGTGTGTCTCCTTGTGCCCTGCGATTGGCTGGCAACCAATTCAGGGTGTCCCCTGCCTACTGCCCGAAGTTAGCTGGGATAGGCTCCAGCACCTTCGCGACCCTCGTGAGGAATAAGCGGCATGGAAAATGAATGAATGAAAAAAGTATTCGATTAGAAAAAAAGATTCAAATTGAAGTTTGCTGCTTCGAGTATTTGTTTAATTAAAAGTCGCGCTGTAATGGTTTATTTTGAAAGTGTTTGCCTTTAATTTTATTTTTTTGGGGGTGGATACATTGTCCTCTAGTTTGCCTTATTTCACATGGATAAATCCAGCTGCTCCCTGTTAAGACCAACATAAGGTAAGTTTTTGTTTCAGCTAATATTTTTTTTAATGCATTCGTAATTTAGTTTATAGGTATATTTAGCAGGGTTTTTTTTTTTTGTGGGAATATGTGTCCGAACCATTTGTTCAGAGCATTGTTATAAAAAAATTTTGCATTTTATAGCATTTAAGCTAGTGGACTTTTGCTATTTAAGTTAGCCAATTGTTCTTTTGTTGTATATAGATCCTCATTTATTTATTTTTTTTATACCATTTGATATTAAGCTCAGGTATTTTAATTTTTCATGTTCCTTATCCGATTACTTGAACTAACTAGTTCAAGGATTAATCGACTACTAAAATAATCGATAGCTCCAGCCCTATTTAGGATTATTGTCTGTTTGGTGATTGGACAGGAGGATTCGGGAGTTACTGTTGTCAGGGTAACGAGGGTTGTGTTTTTTGCCACCTCAGCGTCAAAGGGAATGTTGGAGTCTTGTCAGTCGTGTTATCAGTTGGATATCGGGCGTTCTCCGGTGTTCCTTGCATTGGGACAGGGCGTCCCGCCATTTGTTCTGGACTGTCCGGGAGAACTGATTGCGAAAGTTGGTGGTGCAGACGTGGGCTTGTCAGCGTCAATCTTACTCAGTCATTTGCATGACGCACACATTGGGCTTCCGTGATAAGAAGGTGTCATATATCTCTTATGCCTTATACTCTGCTTGTTTTCATTAAACTATGGTGCAAGTGCTATTTATTTTATATTGGGTGTGTTATAAAAGCAGTCGATCGGTAAGTACGAGGAAAGATACTATTCCCTGATTGATTATATTAAGTGTGTCAGAATAATGCAACAAACGGTGTGGTAACACTTTATAGTAACTATCCTTTATAACTAGTTAATAGATAATTAGTAAACTGTAAATGAATGATTCAGTGTTGATTTGTTAAGTGTTTGTTAACAGTTTGTGAATAATTTGTGATGATGCTCTATAGATAGTCAATATATCATAAATAAACTGATGGTTAATGAGTTAAATTACTTTTAAGCTGTATATCACTAATTTATACGTAAACCTTATAAATTAGCAATATACCATAAACAAGAAATTAGTAACTGACTATAACTAATGAGTTCTTAAGTATCAGTTAATAGTTCATTTATGTTATTGGGATGTTATTTTAAAGTTGCAACTACTCGTCATTTCTTAATTGTTAGTAAATGAGGAATAAGTGACATAACGTCAAACGTTATAACGTCCCAATAACATTTATAACCTTATAACTAATACTTAATATATTAACACTTTAAAGATCAGTTCTTAAGCGTGTGCTAACCCGCTACTAAACTTTGAAGAACAGCAAATAGGTTGAACAAGTTCAAGATACAGAAATTTTTCGTGATATTTAAAACCTCAAATTTTTGTACCTCAAGATTGCTCCACCCATAGGCCTTTCTGTGTGCTGTACTTTACCAAAGAAACACACATATGAAATGCTGAACATTTTGTTTAATGCATAGAAACACTCATTCTGAGCCATCGCATGGCAAGAAAACAAAATACAACAGCACCGTACAAACCGATGAATTTGAGGGGTTTTGTTTTTGCAAAACACAGTATAAACTGAATTTAAACATCCATACATCACAGCAAACTGTTAATAAACACTTAACAAGTTGACTATATATCATTTATTAATAGTGTATTAATGATGTATTGACTAGTTATAACAGATAGTTATTATAAAGTGTTACCAACGGTGTCTACGGGAAAAGGTACCATCTCCTTCAACATTAAGAGGGGTTCTAATATCCAAATATGATAACTCGTACTAACGTCTTAAGAACTACATGTCTTTCTACCCGCGGTACCCTTTAAAGTGTATTCATACCTGCCTTTGACTGCAGGAAGAGAGGGAATGACCCAGTTGTGAGGCTGCAAAGTGAGAGAAGCAGTGAAGGATGGAAGAAGAAAGGTGAGCAAGGGCACCGGTCGCCTCGAGAGACCTGCGGCGAGCCATGATTGGCCGGTGCGAAGGAAGGAGTTGGGGGGAGCTCACCTGCCGTGGTGTGTTCTCTAGATTGCTGCACACACTCAGCCAGTGAGTCATGCGCTGACACCAATTTAAATGGCGGAGAAATGGATCGATTACAATGTCGATCGTCGCCTGCACTGAGGAGCTTCGGGTTATTTTTTCCATCAAAAGGTTTTTGTTAAATATACTTTTCATAAAAACAGTGGCGCAAGGGCTAAAAAGGAACGCAGAAAGTCTTTCTTCAGGTAGTATTAATACGGAGAAAAGTAATAGCTTACCTGTTGAAGGACCTAATAAAAGAATGCGACTATCCATTTTGTACACACAAAGTTCAGTAAATGCTTTTCTCTACATAGCGCTGAAGCTACGCTACGGGAGGCACTGACGGAAAATTACAGCGTAGGCGCAGCAGGGTTGCGGCTAGCGAACCATCCAGCCAGTGGGCAACGTTGAGAACACGCCGCGTGATTAGCCGCAGACATACTATTGATTTTTTTGCACCGCTGGAGCACAAATGAACAGTCCCTGTGCAATTATTCAGTACTCCTACGCCAGAGTCGTAATAAAAAATTAATAAATTGGTCATTTTCTTGAGGTGCTGCAACCGTAAACATTTTATATTGCGTTTAATGAACAAACAAAAGGTAAATGACCTTTGGGTATGGTTAATTAAATGTGTGCCGCATGAGACTAGTTCATGCTAGTCACTGTTGAAGCTAACTGGCTGAACATACAGTGGTATAAAATGTATCTGAACCTTTTGGAATTTCTCACATGTTTGGATAAAATCACCATTAAATGTGATCTGATCCCTGTCAAAATCACACAGATGAAAAAACACTCTCTGCTTTAACTAACTAACTTGGTCATACCACAGCATCTCAATGGGGTTCAAGTCTGGACTTTGACTTGACAGAATGTGTATATTGTTCTTCTGAAACCATTCTGAAGTTGATTTACTTCTGTGTTTTGGATCATTGTCTTGTTGCAGTGTCCATCCTCTTTTTGTCAGGAAAACATGGGCAGGCAGGTTGTGTGGACCCAATTGCAGGGAAACAAAAGGCAGCAGGGCAGGCGGCGGTGAACTCAAAAAACGTTTTAATAACAACTAACCAAAAGCACAAAGTACAACCAAAAGGACTGGGGATCAAAAAGGCAATGTTCAAACCAAAACTTACTTAAACGGAGGGACTGGTACACGAGGGCTTGGACAGGACTTGAAATTGACGTCGACATAGACAATGACACAACAAGGAGTGAAAAGAAACCAGGAGCTTATATACACACACACACACACAGATAAGGGGTAACGACACAACGAGGAACAGGTGAGCACAGGAAGATGCAGATTGGAGGATACACTAGGAGCAGGCAGAACAGGTGAAATCAATGGGCAATCAGAGGGACAAGTCACACTAGGAGAAAACAAACACAAAACCTAACACTTTTAAGCTTCAACTGTCAAAAACATCCTGATAAAGTTTTGAATTCATTCTTCCACTACTGAATGCAAGTTGTCCAGGCCCTGAGGCAGCAAAACAACCCCAAATCATAATGCTCCCTTCACCATGCTTTACAGTGGTGATGAGGTGTTGATGCTGGTGAGCTGTTCCATTTTTCCTCCTCGCATGAAGTTGTGTGTTACTATCAAACAATTCAACTTTGGTCTCATTAGTCCACAAAATATTTTTGCCAAAACTTCTGTGGAGTGTCCAAAAGCCTTAACCGAGAAACATTATTATTATTATTTTTAAAGAGCAGTGGCTTCCTCCGTGAAGTCCTACCATGAACACCATTCTTGGCCATAGTTTTACACATAGTTGATGTGTGCACAGAGATATTGGACTGTGCCAGTGATTTCTGTAAGTCTTTAGCAGACACGCGAGGGTTCTTTTTTACCTCTCTGAGTATTCTGCACTGAGCTCTTGGCGTCATCTTTAGTGGATGGCCACTCCTTGGGAGAGAAGCAACAGTGCCAAACTCTCGCCATTTGTAGACAACTTCTCTGTCGATTGATGAACATCCAGACTTCGAGATTAAGGAGGTCCCGATCAATCGGGATGCCGGGATGCCAATTGATCGGGTCAGATCAAGTCATTTTCAAAGTATCGGAATCGGCAAAGAAATATCGGACATGCCTTTTTTTAATATACTGTATATATATTTTTTAATTAAATCGTTTTCTAATTGTATTTAACGTTACAGACAAAATGTCTTTCACTCATCCAGTCTTCAGTTTTGACTTAAAGTAGGGCTATCAAATTTATCGCGTTAACGGCAGTAATTAATTTTTAAAAAATTAATCACGTTAAAATATTTAACGCAATTAACGCATGCGCTGCACGACCCACTCACGCGTTGTCGCGTTCATTTTATAATGCCGCTGATTTACCTATATACAGAGCTAAAAGACAGCGTATAATGAGTAAAATGAATTTTGGCAGTCTTTGGAGCCTATTTGTAACTAGCTCAAGCCCTAAAATCCCTCTCTCAACGATCAGAAATATTGTGGGAAAGCAATGTGGGGAAGAAAGGTAGTAGTTGATCTTTTTCTTAACACCCTATGTTATTTCCAAACGCAGAGAAGATACTGTATATCAATTGGTGCCGGTTAAATGGCAAAAGTATCATTTACTGAAATCTCAACAAATACACTAGATGGCAATATTTAGTCACAATATACAAAGTCACATATATCCTTTAAGAACTACAAGTCTTTCTATCCGTGGATCCCTCTCACAGAAAGAATGTTAATAATGTAAATGCCATCTTGAGCATTGATTGTCATAATAAACAAATACAGTACTTATGTACTGTATGTTGAATGTATATATTCGTCCGAGTTTTATTCATTTTTTTCTTAATCCATTGCCAAAATGTATATGATCGGGGAAAATTATCGGGAATGATTGGAATTGAATGGGGAGCAAAAAATAAGCAATCGGATCGGGAAATATCGGGATCTGCAGATACTCAAACTAAAACGATCGGGATCGGATCGGGAGTAAAAAAACATGATTGGAACAACCCTACTAGAGATGGTTTTGTATCTTTCCCAGCTTTATACAAATCAACAATCCTTGATCGTAGGTATTCAGAAAGCTCTTTTGACCGAGCCATGATGCACATCAGACAATGCTTCTCACCAAGACAATTTTTACCAGGTGTGTGTTTTATAGTGGGCAGGACAGCTTTAAACCATTCATTAGTTCATTCATTCATTCATTTTCCATGCCGCTTTTCCTCACGAGGGTCGCGGAGGTGCTGGAGCCTATCCCAGCTAACTCGGGGCAGTAGGCAGGGGACACCCTGAACTGGTTGCCAGCCAATTGCAGGGCACAAGGAGACATACAACCATCCACGCACACACTCATACCTACGGGCAATTTAGAGTGTTCAATCAGCCTACCATGCATGTTTTTGGGATGTGGGAGGAAACCGGAGTTCCCGGAGGAAACCCACGCAGGCACGGGGAGAACATGCAAACTCCACACAGGAAGGCCGAAGCCCGGGATTGAACCCTTGATCTTAGAACTGTGAGGCAGATGTTCATTCATTAGTGATTAGGCAAACATCCATCCATCCATCCATTATCTTCCGCTTAGTCCGGGGTCGGGTCGCGGGGGCAGCAGCTTTAGCAGGGAAGCCCAGACTTCCCTCTCCCCAGCCACTTCAGCCAGCTCCCCCGGCGGGATTCCAAGGCGTTCCCAGGCCAGCCGAGCGACATAGTCTCTCCAGCGTGTCCTGGGTCGACCCCGGGGCCTCCTGCCGGTTTAGGCAAACACCTGACTATAAATATTTGGTAAAAATTGGTTTCAATTGCTCTTTAAGTATCCTTAGGGAGATGGTTCACTTACTTATTTGAAAACCTATTCATGTTAGGGTGGTATTAGTTAAAGCAGACACTGTATTTTCATCTGTGTGATTTTGACAAAGATTAGATCACATTTGATGGTGATTATATGCAGAAATGTGAGAAATTCCAAAAGGTTCAGATACTTTATCATACCACTGTACATCACTGAGCAATGTATGGAAGAGTGATGGAAATGCCGATACCAGATCTATCTGCTCTAAAATTAATTATAAAATCAAACTATTGATACTTTTGATATATTTTATCATTAACAGGAACACAGTGGACCATAACTCGGTTGGAAGTGTAAATCAATAGTATCATAAATCTCGAGTATGGAGTGTTGCCACGCAGAAATCATGCATAAAAGCAGAGTGTCGACATGCTCGACGTGTGAAGTCGAGAGAAAGTTGCGCATAATTATCTCCCCGTTTGCTGCCTTGACAATAACAGGCCATGGCTGAGGGCCGTTAATAGCGCAGCTAATTAACTGGCTGACTAGACGCAGGCCTTTTCAAGTGGGCTTAATAGGCGAGATGGAGGGTAAGAACTCAAAACAAGCTCTTTGAGGGTGTCAAAGACGTGGATTCGTGCATTGTGTCGCTCCTCGCTGGCTGATTAGATGACTTCCAGGATAGGGAGGGAGTCAAAATCATGACACGCATTGAAGGCGTTGAATCTGCTACAATGATGATGCTTGATATTCATGCAAAATATTTGCAAATGAGCAACTCAAATGTTTTGATGAATGACGTGACGTTCACTTCGGAGAGCAGCGTGTATGTTCAGGCGAAAAGCTCCGGGATGCCTTGTAGTTGGAGTACAAAAGGCAGCCAATGGCAATATTGTAAGATGATACATCGGATCAAAGAGTCTGCGACGTGTCAGACCTCGCCACGTCCTTTTCTTAACCCGGAGCCTTCGACGCTCAGCGAGTCAACTTCGGTTCAAACCGTCAGGAAACGAAAAAAAAAAGGGCTCAGACGAAAAGTGAGTCATTTTCCCTCTTCAGTGTCTCTCTGCCTGTCCACGCACGCACGGTAGGCGGGAATGGCCTCTCCAAATGTCTCGCCGCCGCTACACTGTGGGTACTTGCCTTAATAGCTGCACAAAAATGAACATCAGAATCCTTTTTTTTCCCCCCTCAGTGCGCTCGGCCTCTGTCCCATCAGGCTGTCTCCATCACTGCTCTCTCGCATCTCCGTGAGCCCTGACCCATTATTCCGGCCTCTCTGGGTTGCCTCCCACTTCCCGTTCGGCAAGTAAAACACATTTCACTCTGCTTCCTGTCAGAATACTAATTCAGCTTTTTGGCTTGAAGGGAAAGCAAGGCAAATAACTACATTGACCAGGATTCATAGCGGGGAATCGTCACTGCGCGAATGCGTGAGGGACCTGGAAAGCTTATCAATTATGAAGGAGCACCGATGAAGAGGGAAAAAGCTGAGCTATATATACTCGCCGAAATGACACACGGAAGGTGACTATTTTTACAATACACACACTTTGCCTTGCTGAGTCAGGCGTGCAGATGAGCTAACATGCTAATTGCTTGAAAAGAAGCTGGATATATTCTCACTAGGGCTGTCAAAATTATCACGTTAACGGGCGGCAATTAATTTTTTAAGTCAATCACGTTAAAATATTTGACGCAACTAACGCATGCACGGAAAGACCCGTTCATGCGTTGCCTCAAACAGTTTACAATGACACCGTTTTAGCACATTGGGAGCGAAAAGGCAGAGAAATGCGAGTGGACACAGGCGTTCATTGACGACCTTTTTCTAAATTGAACTCAACGCAGAACACACTGTATACCATTTGCAGCCACCACTGACAGTCATGGTTGCACAACTTCCCAGCATACATTTGGGCAGAGTAGGAGACGATCTTTTTCTTAACATGCTTAATTGAACACAACGCAGAACATATTGTATACCATTTGCAGCCACTACTGACAGTCATGGTTGCCCAACTTCCTAGCATGCATTTGGGCAGAGCAGGATACGATCTTTTTCTTCACACGCCTAACTGAACACAACGCAGAACACACTGTGTACAATTTGCAGCCACCACTGACAGTCATGGTTGCACAACTTCCCAGCATGCATTTGGGTAGAATAGGGGACGATCTTTTTCTTAACACGCTTAATTGAACACAACGCAGAACACACTATATACCATTTGCAGCCAGCACTGACAGTCATTGTTGCACAACTTCCCAGCATGCATTTGGGCAAAGCAGGAGAAAGGCTTTTTCTTAACACGCTTTATTGAACACAACGCAGAACATATTGTATACCATTTGCAGGCACTTCTACCAGTCATGGGTGCCTAGCTTTTCATCATGTATTTCGGCAGAGTAGGGGATGATCTTTTTCTTAACACGCTTAATTGAACACAACGCAGAACACACTGTATACTATTTTTTAATTAATCACGTTAAAATATTTGAGGCAACTAACGCACGCACGGAAAGACCCGTTCATGAGTTGCCTCAAACAGTTTACAATGATGCCGTTTTAGCACATTGGGAGTGAAAAGGCAGAGAAATGCGAGTGGACACAGGCGTTCATTGACAACCTTTTTCTTAATTGAACTCAACGCAGAACATATTGTACAGAATTTGCAGCCACCACTGACAATCATGGTTGCACAACTTCCCAGCATGCATTTGGCCGGAGAGGGAGACGAACTTTTTCTTAACACCCTTAATTGAACACAATGCAGAACATACTGTATACCATTTGCAGCCACCACTGACAGTCATGGTTGCCCAACTTCCCATCATGCGTTTTGGCGGTACAGTTAAGTCGTACAGTATCATTTAGTGAAAGCACAACAAAAATAATATTCCTATCTCTCAAAAAAGAAAAATAATGTTCACAAAAAGAAAAGCGCTCAATGCAAAGAGAACTGGCATTCCCAATCAAAATAGCTATGCAAAATACACATAAAACTTACTCAGACTTTGCCTTGGCTAGATCTCTAATTTAAAACTGGCCATTCACACCTTTTGGTGTATTTTCAATCACTACTTTACTTATCTTTCCATTCTAACAATAATAACAGAAAAATATGGCATATTTTAGAGATGGTTTGAATTGCGATTGATTACGATTAATTAATTTTTAAGCTGTGATTAACTCGATTAAAAAAAATTTAATTGTTTGACAGCCCTAATTCTCACACATCTAACGTTGACATATGCAAATTTTCCTAACACTCTCTACACGTTCCCACGAGTCTCACTACAGAGCCCTAATGAAAAACCAGCACGGCGTGTACGTCTTCATGACGTTTTCCATCACTCGTTGCTTCCTACATGCACACCACTCTTTTTTCCATGTCCTAGCATATTAGACCCGCATTTCCCACCGCTTCACGCTGCTAAACACGAGGCTATAAGAAATGTGCATCACTCCAATTGCTTTTCCTGAGTAAGTCCCTGCCAACTATGTTCAAATAGACATTTGAAGAGAACCTACAGCAAACTGGGGATGGAAAACAATAGTGACGTCACATGGAACCTTGACTTACGAGTGCCAGAACTTTTTAAATTTGCGTTACTATCTCAATGGAACTCATAAATCAGCATACCGCTGTTAAAGTGGCTGTAAGAAAGTCAGCCTTGTAACATGTCAAACACAAACACCATCTACAGTGGGGCAAATAAGTATTCAGTCAACCACCAATTGTGCAAGTTCTTCTACATGTAAAGATTATAGAGGCCTGTAATTGTCAACATGGGTAAACCTCAACCATGAGAGACAGAATGTGGAAATTAACAGAAAATCACATTGTTTGATTTTTAAAGAATGTATTTCCAAATTAGAGTGGAAAATAAGTATTTGGCCACCTACAAACTAGCAAGATTTCTGGCTGTCAAAGAGGTCCAACTTCTAACGAGGTCTAACGAGGCTCCACTCGTTACCTGCATTATTGGTATAAAAGACACTTGTCCACAATCTCAGTCAGTCACACTCCAAACTCCACTATGGCCCAGACCAAAGAGCTGTCAAAGAACACCAGAGACAAAATTGTAGACCTGCACCAGGCTGGGAAGACTGAATCTGCAATTTGTAAAACGCTTGGTGTAAAGAAATCAACTGTGGGAGCAAAAAAAAAAAGGAAGACATACAAGACCACTGAGAATCTCCCTCGATCTGTGGCTCCATGCAAGATCTCACCCCGTGAAGTCAAAACGTGAAGAAGAACGGTGAGCAAAAGTCCCAGGACCACACGAGGGGACCTAGTGAACAACCAACAGAGAGCTGGGACCACAGTAACAAAGGCTACTATCAGTAACACAAAGCACCGCCAGACTCAAATCCTGCACTGCCAGACGTGTCCCCCTGCTGAAGCCAGTACACGTCCAGGCACATCTACGGTTCGCTAGAGAGCATTTGGATGATCCAGTAGAGGACTGGGAGAATGTGCGCCCGGCGGGAAGGCCGAATCTCGCGCGTCCTCTTATTTTAACCCTTTGTACTGACTCCATGTTTCAAAAGCTTGAAGAACACTCACCGAAAACAGGTTGACAATTTATTCGTCGACAATGGTAAAAACAAGGCAAAAACAGACGACGGAGGGACAATTCTGGATCCAAAACAAGGCTATATGTTTCCGAGCAGAAAAAATCTGTGTTATCTCAGTGTCCAGTCTTTTTAAAGTCTTTGCTGAGGCGGGCCTTGTCGAAGGCGTTTCTGGGCGTTGCTTTTGGGTCACCCCCTCTGTGGCCGGTTTAGGTTCGTGCGCGGAGTGGGACGCCCGCTATCAACTTTGCTGTCCGGGCTGGTTGTACTTGTTTTAGGACAAGGCGCTTTGTCCTTGGAGTTTGCTGGGAGAGCTGATTGCACGAGTTGGTGCGTCAATCTTGTGATAAGACGGCATTGTGTATCTCTTATATTTCTTCTCATTAAACTATGGTGTGCTATTTATTTTATATTAGTAGTGTAGTCCTACCGTAAATGTGAAAATGATACTATTTCCTGATTAATTATATTACGTGTGTTAGACTAATGCAAACAGTTAGACGGTGGCTACGAAAACCTGTACCATATGTATGTGTTAGACTATATATGTGTTAGACTAATGCAAACAATTATATGGTGTGTGCGATGACGATATCTTTTCTCCTTCAGGTCAGATGAAACCAAAATAGGACTTTTTGGTAGAAACACAGGTTCTTGTGTTTGGAGGAGAAAGAATACTGAATTGCATCCGAAGAACACCATACCCACTGTGAAGCATGGGGGTGGAAACATCAATCTTTGGGGCTGTTTTTCTGCAAAGGGACCAGGACGACTGATCTGTGTAAAGCAAAGAATGAATGGTGCCATGTATCGAGAGATTTTGAATGAAAATCTCCTTCCATCAGCAACGGCATTGAAGATGAGAAGTGGCTGGGTCTTTCAGCATGACAATGATCGCAAACACACAGCCAGGGCAACAAAGCAGTGGCTTCCTAAGACGCATTTCAACGTCCTGGAGTGGCCTAGCCGGTCTCCAGATCTCAACCCCATAGTAAATCTGTGGAGGGAGTTGAAAGTCCGTGTTGCCCAATGCCAGCCCCAAAACATCACTGCTTTAGAGGAGATCTGCATGGAGGAATGGGCCAAAATACCAGCAACAGTGGGTGAAAAGCTTGTGAAGAGTTACAGAAAACTTTTGGCCTCCGTTATTGCCAACAAAGGGTACATAACAAAGTATTGAGATGAACTTTTGGTATTGACTGAATACTTATTTTCCACCATGATTTGCAAATAAATTCTTTAAAAATCTAACAATGTGATTTTCTGTTTTTTGTTTTCCACATTCTGTCTCTCATGGTTGAGGTTTACCAATGTTGACAATTACAGGCCTCTCCAATATTTTCAAGTGGGAGAACTTGCACGATTAGTGGTTGACTAAATACTTATTTGCCCCACTGTAACTGTGTGTGTTTGCTCCTTCTGAGCTGATACCTTGTATACATTCCAACCCATGGTCGTGGTAGCCGCCCGCTGCCATGGCAACACGCTGCTGCATTAGCTGGTAAGAGAGCAGCAATACACACACATAGTGTCAAGTCAACCAGGAGGCACCGCCGAGGAATATTTAACAGCGCGGGAACATTATCATTCTCGCGGTGCTAGCAGTTTGGACCACGGGCCGGAATTGCGCGCCGCCCGGTCCGGTAACGGCGCCCCGCCGTCGACGTGTTCCGATAGCGTAACGAGGGCGGGATTGGATTTCAAAGCACAATGCCGACACATCCTACGGCATATTTCATCATTAGCTCTAAGCAGTTAATCCTCTGCTCCACTGACCGCGCCTCGGCTCGGCCCGTTTCGATAATCTGCATCTGGAGCGAACCGACACATCGCGCGCTGACGGAGACGAGCGCGAGAAATGCAAAAACACATACGCAAAACAAGGACGCGATCAACCCACGCAACATATGCGTGCCTTCCGAAGCAATAAACATCTCCGGGAAGAGATTTCGCACTGGGGTTCGTATCAACGAGCTTCTCGGTCCAGAGTCTGTCCAAAATCAGTTTTAAAATGGAATTGATTTAAAATTAGCACTTAAATTATTTTGTATTCATCAATTCTCAAGAGTTCAAGGTAATATACAGTGCTGGCTAAAAGTATTGGCACCCCTGCAATTTTGTCAGATAATGCTCAATTTCTCCCAGAAAATGATTGCAATTACCAATGGTTTGGTAGTTATATCTTCATTTATTTTGCTTGCAAGGAAAAAAAATCAAAAGAGAATAACATTTTGTTAAAATCATTGTCAGTTTACACAAAACTCCAAAAATGGACTGGACTAAAGTATTGGCACCCTTTGAAAAACCATGTGATGCTTCTCTAATTTGTGTAATTATCAGCACCTGTTACTTACCTGTGGTACATAACAGGTGGTGGCAATGACTAAATCACAGTTGCAGTCAGTTAAAATGGATTAAAGTTGACTCAACCTCTGTCCTGTGTCCTTGTGTGTGCCACATTAAGCACGGAGAAAAGAAAGAAGACCAAAGAACTGTCTGAGGACTTCAGAAGCAAAATTGTGAGGAGGCATGGGCAATCTGAAGGCTACAAGTTCATCTAAAAAGACCTGAATGTTCCTGTGTCTACCATCCGCAGTGTCATCAATAAGTGTAAAGCCCATGGCATTGTGGCTAACCTCCCAAATATAGACGAAAAAAAAAAAAAACAATGACGAGAGATTTCACCGATAGATTGTGCGGATGGTGGATAAGGAACCACGACTAACATCCAAACAAGTTCAAGCTGTCCTCCAGTCTGAGGGTACAACAGTGTCAACCCGTACTATCTATCGGCATCTGAATGAAAAGGGACTCTATGGTAGGATACCCAGGAAGACCTCACTTCTGACCCAGAGACATACAAAAGCCAGGCTGGAATTTGCCAAAACTTATCTAAAAAAGCCTAACACTTTTTGGAAGAATGTTCTCTGGTCAGATGAGACAAACGTAGAGCTTTTTGTGGAAAGGCATCAACATAGAGTTTACAGGGAAAAAAAAACAAGGCCTTCAAAGCAAAGAACACGGTCCCCTCAGTTAAACGTGGCGGAGGTTCCCTGATGTTTTGGGGTTGCTTTGCTGCCTCTGGCACTGGACTGCTTGATCGTGCGCATGGCATTTTGAAGTCTGAAGACTACCAACAAATTTTTCGGCATAATGAAGGTCCCAGTGTGATAAAGATGGGTCTCCCTCAGAGGTCATGGGTCTTCCAGCAGGACAATGACCCATAAAGCACAAGAAAATAGTTTGAGAGAAAGCATTGTAGACTTCTAAAGTGGACAGCAATGAGTCCAAACCTGAATCCCATAGAACACCTGTGGAAAGATCTGAAAATGGCAGTTTGGAGACGGCACCTTTCAAATCTCAGAGACCTGGAGCAGTTGGCCAAAGAAGAATGGTCTAAAATTCCAGCAGAGCATTGTAAGAATCTCACTGATGGATACCGGAAGCGGTTGTTTACAGTTATTTTTAAAAAAGGTTGTGCTAATAAGTATTAGGCTGAGGGAGCCAATACTTTTGTCCGGCCCATTTCTGGAGTTTTGTGTAAAATGACAATGATTTAAAAAATTTTTCCCATTCTCTTTTCTGTTTTTTCATTGCAAGCAAAATAAATCAAGATATAAGTACCAAAGCACTGGTAATTGCAATAATTTTCTGAGAGAAATTAAGCATTATCTGACAAAATTGCAGGGGTGCCAATACTTTTGGCCAGCACTGTAGACCTTAACATATAGTGCCCTCCATAATTATTGGCACCCCTGAAAAAGCTTTCGGGCAGAGTGCAACAGATTTTGATTTAAAATGTTCTGGTATTTCAAAGCATTCATGATGCCATGCACCCTAACAAGGTTCCCAGGGCCTTTGGAAGCGAAACAGCATCACTGACCCACCCCCATACTTCACAGTGGGTATGAGGTGCTTTTCAGAATGCGCATCTTTCATGGCACACCAGATCCACTGATAGTGTTTGTTGCCAAAAAGCTCAACCTTGGTCTCACACAAAAATACACACGGTCCCAGGCTTCAACTGGGACCGTGTGCTTTGGTCAGATGAGACCAAGATTGAGCTTTTTGGCAACAAACACTCTAAGTGGGCGTGCCACGAAAGCTGCGCATGCTGAAAAGCACCTCATACCCACTGTGAAGTATGGGGGTGGGTCAGTGATGCTGTGGGGCTGTTTCGCTTCCAAAGGCCCTGGGATTGGCACCCCTGGTTAAGATGTGTTTTTAGCTTCTCATAATTTTATTTTAATTCAAATAATATGGGACCTTATTGGGAAAAAAAAGAGAAAAATCCAACCTTCAATACAAGTGCATTTATTCAGTGGGGGAAAAAAATCCCAAATAAAGAAAAAATTATTTGACATCAAATAATGTGTGTCACAATTATTAGCAACCCTGGTGTTAATACTTTATCCAACCCCCTTTTGCCAACAAAACAGCACCTAATCCTCTCCTATAATGTTTCACAAGCTTGAGTTTGTGTCTGGTGAACCATTTCTGTGTAGATTTGGCCATATGTTTAGGGTCATTGTCTTGCTGAAAGACCCAGTGACGACCCATCTTCAGCTTTCGGGCAGAGGGCAACAGATTTTGATCTAAAATGTCCTGGTATTTCAAAGCATTCATGATGCCATGCACCCTAACAAGGTTCCCAGGGCCTTTGAAAGCGAAAGAGCCCCACAGCATCACTTACCCACCCCCATACTTCACAGTGGGTATGAGGTGCTTTTCAGCATGCGCATCTTTCGTGGCACGCCAGACCTACTTAGAGTGTTTATTGCCAAAAAGCTCAATCTTGGTCTCATCTGACCAACGCACATGGTCCCAGTTGAAGCCTGGGAACGTGTGTATTTTTGTGTGAGACCAAGGTTGAGCTTTTTGGCAACAAACACTATCAGTGGATCTGGTGTGCCATGAAAGATGCGCATTCTGAAAAGCACCTCATACCCACTGTGAAGTATGGGGGTGGGTCTGTGATGCTGTTTCGCTTCCAAAGGCCCTGGGAACCTTGTTAGGGTGCATGGCATCATGAATGCTTCGAAATACCAGGACATTTTAAATCAAAATCTGTTGCCCTCTGCCCGAAAGCTGGGTCACTGGGTCTGGGTCTTATAGCAAGACAATGACCCTAAACATATAGCCAAATCTACACAGAAATGGTTCACCAGACACAAAATCAAGCTCCTCTCATGGCCATCTCAGTCCCCATACCTTGTTTTGTTGGCAAAAGGGGGTTGTACAAAGTATTAACACCAGGGGTGCTAATAATTGTGACACACATTATTTGATGTCAAATAATTTTTTCTTTATGTGCGATTTTTTTCACCACTGAATGAATGCACTTGTATTGAAGGTTGGATTTTTCTCTTTTTTATCATTCAGGTCCCATATTATTTGAATTAAAAAATATATATTAGAAGCTAAAAAACACATCTTTTTCAGGGGTGCCAATAATTATGGAGGGCACTGTATACAATTGATTGCATTCTAAATGCTGTTATTTGGGTGCATCGTGTTTCAAGGCACAGGAGTGACATCAAAATTTAAATCCAGTGAGCGGAATAATGAAATGGTAGCTAAATGGCAGGTTTGTGATGAGGAGGATGGCTCGGAATCGCAAAAAAAAAACTGCTGGGGTGAGAGAGGTTGCGTGGCAAAGTGGGAAATTGACAGCAGGTTGAGGGAAGACGTTGACCTTTCACCTCCTCGACAGCAAACATTAACCATCTTGTGTTGGTATTGACCTGTTTGATGCCTGATATGACAGACACAAACACTGGAAAGCTTTGAATTCCCACTCTTGCTCTCTCTGTACGTCTGCGTTTTTACTTCCTCTTTCACATTCGTCATGCGCCGTTGCCCCCTCTCCTTTGCTTCTTGTCTGTCTGATTGGTACAGACTGGAAAGAAGCAGTCGTGTTAAGAGGTGACTGAACTGTCACAACCTGACACGCAGCTCTCGGCATTCGACCAAATACTGACAAATGATCTGCACAAAAGAAAAGAAAGAAGATTTGGCCTTGGCTTTCGCATACACAGCCTTTGGCAGCTTTTTTGTACGCTTCATCTCGAGCTTGTTCAAGCCAACATCCTTTGCTTGCCTCACTCTTGTGTCACGTTCAAGGTTAGCCGCTCATTGCGTCGGGCGCCAGTGCCGCCCCCCGTCGGGAGAGGCAGAGGGGCGCTGCATTAGCACCTCTGCAGGCGGCCCTCGGTTTCTGCTCTGGTCTCCGCCCGTGCTAATGCGCAGCGTGAGCAAATGACCATACGCTAGAGCAATTCCTGCAGGGAGGTTAGAGGATTTCCCCTTGACCACTGACCTGTAAGCGATGGCTTTAAACCTCACCCCCAACAACGTGGCCTTCATCGTCATCACATCTCCATTTCAGAGCGAAACCGACAGCCACCATATGGCAGGAGTTGGTCATCAAAGAACTCTCAAGGCAAGTCCACTCAGCCATGGACAGACCGAGGAAGAAAACCGGGAAATTCAAAGCGAAGCAAAGGCTCGTATTTGCCGGCTAGTTTACCGTTTCTATCAGAAAGATGCAGGTGAGACAATATCTGAGGCCTCCTCTTGTACGCGGGCATCGGAATGAGTTTAGCTCAAGTGTCTCCTTTCGGAGAGGGAACCAATTTAAAGTTGGTCGACCATGAAAGCACAAAAAAGCGAGGAAATGCTGCGCTCGGTTCTTCAAAGCGCTACTTCAGCTCCCGAGACCTTACTTTCAATTGAGGAACTGAGCTTTTCCAGAATTTTCTGCCACTTCTTCCTCTTCTGCTGTCAACTAAACGGCACGTCATAAGTGAGTTCTAAGTCTAAGAAGTTACTCGGAAAAGTGAGTCATTTCTGCAATGACGTATTTTTTGCATAGAAAATCATCATAAAATCAACAATGGAACGAATCCAGTAGTGCATTTTCCACCTTCGCCGGCCCTCATCGATCCAACCTTGGCAAAGCCTCGTGTTTATTTATTAGCGCTATTTGGCTGTAAAGCATTCTTTGATTTTTTTCCCAGCAGACTGATTCATGACTTGACTGAAAACGCCATTAACACCTGACACGGATGAGACAACGTATACCGGTTGATACTGCCAATCAGGCAAAGAGGTTTGGATGTAGTTGACGTAAGAAAATGTTATTACTGGTGTTTCTCGATATAAACACTGGAAGTGCCGGGTTTTTGGGCTTTAAAGAAAGACCAGAAAGGTGTCAAATGACCCCGATACCAAACTGACTACTTGGCTTTGTCAAACAATAGACCACTCAAACAAATAATCAAGCATACAACCCCCCTACACCCCCCTGTATAGTCGCTGCCTAGGTGTGAAGGGGGTTTCACTCTGGAAATATGCAATTAGCATCTTGAATACTTGCAAATCCAGGGCTCCCTTTACTTTGTCAAACACGGAGGAACACGGAGATGGCCAGTTTCCGTGTTCTACAATATGAGGGGCATGGCAGCACTCAAGGCATATGTGTTGTATCAGGCATGCACCGGAAGGCAAGAGAGATGGGTGGACTTCTTGGTGGGTCTTGAAAAGGAATTGGCTCACTCTCATGTGGGCGCAAAGAAGGCGCAGAAGAAAAAGTTGCTTCAGCAACAACCTCCAACACCTAGCCCCAGGAAAAGGGCGTAGTGTCACATGTCACCACATAAAAAAATGTTTTTTATTACACTGTCCCTTATACGGTAGGCAAACTCCAGCTTTTGGAAGATGTAAAAAGGTTGTCTGCCCGATTGCCTGCCTAAACGGTCCACTGCCCAACAAGCAACAACTGCTTTGTCCAACTGGATAAGCCTATTCGGAAGGACTAGAGAACCTCTAAAGGTGTTCATTGCCTCAGACAATCATCCAATGGCACCTTTCTGTCACCATACAGTTTACACACACAAACACACACACGCATACAGTATATGCGAGTCTGACCACGGTATGGTTCCATGCATGAAGTTTAAAAAAAGAAAACCTGACTAGTATGTTCCATTTGGTTTACAAAGAGGAGAAAACTGGAAGAGTTGAAGGGACAAGTAAACACTTAAAAAGAAAAGTCACATCCTGTCAGTAGTTTGGTCTATTTTTTATGGTGGCTTTTTCACCACAACCTGTCTTCTGGGCTTGAAAGTGACAACAGGCCAGCTAGAACAACACAAGTTAATTACCAGCTAATTGGATTAATCCAACCCTGTGGTTTTGCGAGTGTGAATGGAAATGACTAATGAGGACCATAGTGCTCACAAAAGATATGCTGACTAGAGTCAGATGATCGTTCTCTGGTTACAAAAGTGATATGTATCAACTGAGCCATCCTTGGTTCGAGTTAAACGAGGACACTGAAGGAATCTGACCTTTTAGCCAGACAGCCGGAACCATGCCAGCCGAACCGCCGGGACCCTGGCAACCCGGCTTCAAGGCAAAACTCAGCGCGTTCACCTCAGTCTTAACCCCTTGTACTGACTCCATTTTGAAAGCTAGAAAAAGGCTTCAAGCACAAGTTGACAATTTATTCCGAGTCGACGGCAATCATACAGCACAGAGGGACCCAGGCGAGGATTCAGGGTCATCATATCACAAGTCAACAAAAGGTTCCTGAGAAAAACTGACAACGATTAGTTAAATAGTCAGTCTTTTGAAGGCTTTCGCGGAGCGGGCTTTGGGCAGAAGAAGGGTGTGTTTGGGCGTTGTTTAGGATTATTATCTGTTTGTAGATTGGACAGGAGAATTTGGGAGTTACTGTTGACAGGGCAAAGCGAGTTGAGCGTCAAAGGGGCTCTTGGAGTCTTACCAGTCATATTATCAGTTGGATATCGGGTGTTCGCAGGTGATCCTTGTGTTGGAACAGGGCGTCCCACCATTTGTTCTGGACTGTCCGGGAGAACTGATTGCGAGACTTGGTGGTGCAGACGTGGGCTTGTCAGTGTCAAACTTGCTCAGTTAATTGCATGACGCACACATTGGGCTTCCGTAATAAGAAGGTGTCATGTATCTCTTATGCCCTGTATTCTGCTTGTTTTCCTTGAACTATGGTATAAGTGCTATTAATTTTATATTGGGTGTGTTAGAGTAATACAAACAGTAAATACGAGAAACGATACTATTCCCTGATTGATTATATTACGTTTGTCAGAATAATGCAAACAGTTAGACGGTGCCGACGAGAAAACATACTATCTCCTTCAACACCGAAGGTAGAAGTCCAACGAGCTATCACTCACGTTTGCAAATGATGTCTCTTTAATTAAACCATCAACTGTGACAATGGTTGTAAACTGTTGTCGAGTCCTCAGGCTGAAGCAAATATTATTCTAACTCGTCAAATAGAAACATTTCACGAGCACACAAAATTTCATTTGCTAACGCTTCCCGCCCCTCTTAAATTCATGATGTCATAAAAGTGAGCTGGCCCAAACAACGGTGCATTAAGGTCCATCCACTCTATTTTGCCGTAACGCTCATTTTATTCAGACGGATGTGTCGCTCGCGGTGCAATAAATAACATTTAAAAGCAAAAAAAGACTGAGAGAAGGTTAGGTGGGCGAGTGTATATAAATCAACATCCATTAGGCTGGGGGTTGGGGGAGGGCTTATAAAGTCACTGATAAAGGAGGTGGACCTAGGCTCGGACCTTTTATTGTTGTGCTGTTGTCTTTTATTGCCTGTGATGTCATCTAATGGTATACGCTTTAACGACTGGGGAGGAGCCCGGCGTGCATGGGAGGGGAGTATTGGCGAGTAATGGGGCTGTGCGTACGTGCCTGTGCACTTGTGATGGCGGGGTATTGATCACCTTCTGTCCAACATGTCTGCCATATGGGCTGAAGCTGAGGAGAATAATGGCCAAATAACTGAATTTCACAGGAAATGACAACTAGTGTTTTTTGGGAGAGGGCGGTAGGGCTAGACATGTGCAGATTACAGTTTTCAAGGTATACCGTGGTATGAAAACGTCACCGCATAGACTTCACAATGATATAACCCTAACCCTAAGGTTCAGTCCTGGCTATACAGCTAGCTAAACTCCCAAATGACGATGCAGAAGACGTTTGTATAATTTGCTGACTTTATTCAACCATCACTTAAAGAGTGAAACTAAAAATTGAAATGAAACAAATCAATTTCGTCCCCAAAAACCAACAGGTTCGCATCAACGTAAATCAACGATGATTAGCTGCTAATACAATAATAACACAAACAGTTAGCATGCATTCGCTAGCATTAGCATGTCGTTCAAACCACTGCACAACTGGATTTAAGTGTCCGATCGCGAGTGGAAACACACAACAACAATACAAAAGATGACACATACAGGCGTTGCCTCTAGATAGTTTACAAACATTAACAAAGAACGTAGGCTCGTAGCAGTATTTCCCTCTCTCGCGAACTCGCTTAATCGCTTGGATGCGGCACTTCTTCGCGTGAGCGCGTTCGTCTTCGCGTGAGGAAGCGCAAGGGCGCCCCCACTTGAGCGCGTAAGCACCATAAAAACTAAAAGGCATGCATTTCAATATAATGGTATATAATACTTTACCTGTATAATTAATAATACACTTTAACTGTTAAAGTGTAATATCCCCAAACTACGGCCCGCCTCCACATTTGGTCCGGCCGCCTGAACAATTTTTTTTTTTTTTGGGGTTCCAATAGTGTTATTTATTTCCTAGCTTTTTTCTGTGAAGAACCCAGAGAGAGTTATTTGGTTATTATCTATTTAATTAATAGAGTTATATTATATTTTATCATATTGTATTATATTGTATTATTATTTTGTTTACTTTTTGTTCCATGAAGAATCCAGAAAGGGTTATTTGATTGTGGCTTTCTGAAAAACAATAAATTTTTACATTTAGGCACTCCTGCAAATCGTCACATCTTTTCTGTTACAAACTGACCCTGGCCCCTCATCAGAGAAGGAAAAGTTATGTGGCTATATCTGCTTAACACATATTGCCAAAGGCAGAACAACGACCTATATGCTAATATATACCAATATTTTTTATTTCTATTAGAAAAATGTTTCAGTAATATGTTACACATTCTTGTGTATTTGCCACTTATTGCCACAGTTAACATTAGTGGTGTCACAAAATATCGAAATGGTGATATATCGTAATACTTTGTATCCCAAAAGGTTATCGATATGCTCCTGCAAGAATTGAGATATCATTTTAAAAAGGTGCCAATGTCAATGGCATTGGCTGCTACTGACGGCCATAGACGTTCAATCCGTTTGAAGTGGGAGGGATGGCAGCGAATGAACATTCGTTCATTCGCTGCCACCCTCCCAGTTCAAATGGATTGGACGTCTACTAGTGATAAACTCATTCAAATTCACAGCAGAAGCTTGTTTTTCTGTTTATTAGTTGGTTTTAGAATATCCTAGAATGATTTCCTGACCAATGTATCGATAATCATTGTATCGCTATATCGTCAGATCATCGTTATTGTGAGGTACCAAGAGGTTCCCACTCCTAGTTAAAATTGAGGCTTCGTGCCTCTTTTGACCTCGTTGTGAGTTTGTAAGGTTGTGACTTCTGATTAAACAAACCCGATGCCAATCAAAACGTTTGTTCTTTTTCCCCAAATTAGAATCGATAAGAGAATCGATTAAGAATTGAATCGTTAAGCAATATCGATAATGGAATCGGAAAAATCGTATCAATTCCCATCCCTAGTTCTGATGGCAATAATGTTGAGCAGTGGCTGTGGGTTTAGCCTCACCGAAAGGACTGCATTTATTTTAATTTGATTTAGAATATTTCAAAAAAAAAAAATTTTACCCAGATATCTCATAGTAACACATTTTAGAGCTGTAATAGCCATACGGTAACACTGTGAAACCGTGATATTTTGGCTGAAGGTTATCATCCCGTCAGAATCTCATAGCGCACAATCAAATGTGACATACTCGCAGCCAAAGTGCATTTATTTGTAAGCATACTTAACCAAAGACAATATTCACAACCGCCGACGCTTTTATTACCCAATGACACTAAATTTGCGGCTCATTATCATACATGAGCAGCAGGTATAAAATATGATTACATAGTTGCTTTGCAGCGTGTTGGTTATTGTGAGCGAGAACGCCGCTCGGGCCCCCGTGTGCAATAAAAGCAGCAAAACAAACACAGGAAGGGGGCCGGTAATCAAGCATTACAAACAGTGTCAAAATCACTATTTGCTTGCGTGTGTTGGCAACGCGCGATCATATTTCTCAGGTTCATTTCTCGCCTCTCTAACTCTTCAAGACACAGCTGTCCTCCAGCTCAACCTTCGCTTTCGCCAGACTTGTGAGGCTCGCAGCCACGGACTTACAACCACAGCGGAAAAAAAGGTGCACAAGCAAGAAGCGTCATCCTATTAGCCCGAAGAAGGGCCGAGAGGGCATGCGGGGGACGCCGAAGGTACAGGCCCCGGCACGCTCAAACCGGTCTTATCCCAGTCATGTTTCGCTCAACAAATCGTTTTTGACCGCGGCTTGCCGGCAGTCATACAGAGTGCGACGTGTACTACCAAAGAGTAGATGTCCTCACATGGTAGCAAAAGCACCGAGTGTGCTTCAAAGGCAGCCGAACCCCTACTTACTTACAGATGCAGCAAACTGTTATTGATTCCATACAAAGTCCAAAAACTGTATTTGAAGCGAAATATGCCTGAAGAAATAGATAAGAAGTCCAATCAGTTCTGCAACGTGCTGATTTGCGCTGTCTAGCAACTTCTGCAACATGCTGACGTGGGCTCCCGTTCGCTTCCCCAGGGGGTGCCTGGGATTTAAGTCCAAAGAGGAGAAAAAGTCGACTAGTGATGCAGATGATGCACTGGAAGTGTGTGTGTGGGTGTGTGCGTAATGGACGGAAAGGATGTAGAGAGACACCAGATAGGTTTGGCTGTAGGAATAAAATCCCCCCTCAGGGGCTCTCTTGATCACACCTCCGCTTCCTCACAACACACTCAAATTCATCGCACGCTTGCACCTACCTCTCGCTGCAGCAAATACAGCCGACTCAGCGAGTTTGCCCGAAAGTCAATCCGTCTTACTACAACTATCCTCCCTGCTCTCACAACCTTATAAGTAGAGATTTCGGGTCCGATCACGCCATTTTCAAAGTATCGGAATCGGCAAAAAAATATCGGACATGCCTTTTTTTAATATATATATATATTTTTTTTTTTAATTGAATCGTTTTCTAATTGTATTTAACGTTACAGACATAATATGTTACACTCATCCAGAGTCTTTAGTTTAGGCATAAGGTAGGCTTATCAAATTTATCCCGTTAACGGCGGTAATTACCGTATTTTTCGGACTATAAGTCGCGTTTTTTTTTCATATTTTGGCTGGGGGTGCGACTTATACTCAGGAGCGACTTATGTGTGGAATTATTAACACATTATGATATAATTTCACATGTTATTTTGGTGTTTTGCAGTGACACCGATGGTTTTGTAAAGTTGTTAGCATGTTCTTATGCTATAGTTATCTGAATAACTCTTTATAGCTATGGCCACGTTCGCGTTCTGCCTTTGGCAGTGTATGTTCAATTGTATTATTGACTTTTTTATCTTGAAATGGATGCATTTAGTTTGTGGCGCTTTCACGCCCACGTGAGGGCGCACTCGAACTTGTTTACGTGAAGAAGAGTGCTCACACGCCAGAAGAAGACGGACAGCTACGTAGCTCTGAGTGAGTGAGTTAGCGCGAGAGAATAGACGGCTGCGAACCTACTTTCATTGTTTATGCTTTTAAATCATTTCTACAGAGGCAACGCCTGCGTGTATCATCTCTTCTGTTGTTGTTGTGTGTTTTCCACCCGCGATCGGACACTTAGAGCCAGTTGTGTGGTTGTTTGAACGATGTGCTAATGATAGCGAACGCATGCTAACCTGTTACTTATTACTAATAGTACCTAATTATCATTTATTTACGTTGATGCGAACCTGTTTTCTATCGAGGACCAAATTGATTCAGCAAATTATACGGACGTCCAGCATTGTCTTTTGGGAGTTCGCTGTATAGCCAGGACCGAGCCATAGCGTAGGACAGTATATTTACATTTCGTTGTTCATGCACTGTACACTACATTTATTTAGCATGTTGTTCTCTATTGTATTTCTATATTAAATTGCCTTTCAAGATGACATGTCTGTTCTATGTGTTGGATTTTATCAAGTAAATTTCCCCCACAAATTCGACTTATACTCCGGTGCGACTTGTATATGTTTTTTTTCCTCTTCGTTGGGCATTTTATGGCTGGATCGACTTATACTCAGGAGCGACTTGTAGTCCGAAAAATACGGTAATTTTTTTACAAATGTATAACGTTAAAAATATTTAACGCAATTAACGCATGCGCTGGACGACCCACACACGCATTGTCGCATTCAATTTGTAATGGCGCCGTTTTACCTATACATAGAGCTAAAAGGCAGCGTAAAATGAATAGAGTGAATTTTGGCAGCCTATGGAGCATTTTTTTAATTGGCTAAAGCCTTACAATCCCTCTCCCTACGATTAGAAATATCGTGGTAAGTAATGTGGGGAAGAAAAGTAGTAATTGATCTTTTTCTTAACACCTTATGTTATTTCCCAACGCAGAGAAGATATATCAATTGGTACCACTACGCACAGTCATGGGTGCACTTCCCATCATGCATTTGGGCACAACAGTTAAATGGCTACAGTATCATTCACTGAAAGCTCAACAAATACACTAGATGGCAATATTTAGTCACAATATACAAAGTCACATTTATCCTTTAAGAATTACAAGTCTTTCTATCACAGAAAGAATGTTAATAATATAAATGCCATCTTGAGGATTTATTGTCATAATAAACAAATACAGTACTTATGTACTGTATGTTGAATGTATATATTCGTCCGAGATTTATTCATTTTTTTCTTAATGCATTGCCAAAATGTATATGATCGGGAAAAATTATCGGGAATGATTGGAATTGAATCGGGAGCAAAAAAAAAAAAAAAGCAATCGGATCGGAAAATATCGGGATCGGCAGATACTCAAACTTAAACTATCGGGATCGGATCGGGAGCAAAAAAACATGATCAGAACATCCCTACTTAAGAGTATTTTAAAGTACATGTGACAGCATAAAAATATCTTAAATAGCATTATTATGTAAATTAGAATCATATTTTAGTCTTCTAATTAGTGCTGTCCAATGATTAAAATTTTTAATCGAGTTAATTACAGCTTAAAAATTAATTAATCGTGATTAATCGCAATTTAAACCATCTATAAAATATGCCATATTTTTCTGTAAATTATTGTTGGAAAGGAAAGATAGGACACAAGATGGATATATACATTCAACATACGGTACATGATGGCATTAACATTATTAACATTCTGTTAAAGCGATCCATGGAAAGAAAGACTTGTAATTCTTAAAAGATAAATGTTAGTACAAGTTATAGAAATGATATATTAAAACCCCTCTTAATGTTTTCGTTTTAATAAAATTGGTAAAAATGTTCAATCAGAAAAATAAACTAGTAGCCCGCCATTGTTGATGTCAAGAATTACACAATGCTCATGGGTGCTTAAGCCCATAAAATCAGTCGCACCCAAGCGCAGCAGAGGGCGATTAAACTCCCAAAAACACAAGAAACAGGATGGCTTTGCACTGTGCTGTCATTTTAATCTGTTTGAACGGGGCATGTGCCTTAATTGCGTCAAATATTTTAACGTGATTAATTTAAAAAAATTAATTACCGCCCGTTAACGTGATAATTTTGACAGCCCTACTTTTAATCTGTCCTTTTAGCGCCGCCTGTCATTATAGTGATCTAGCATCCCCAGCTGGATGATGACGTCGGCAGGAATTCAGAATTTAAAATTCAGCCCATTGAGGGGGAAGATTCAGAACAAGGAAAATACGACAAAGAGCAGCAAAATGTCATGATTGTTTCAATCTCGCTACTCCAATATTTTTACAGGATATTCTTTTTATTTGAGTATTTTTCCCCCCAATTGCTAAATAAATGATATGGTCATGACTAGGGGTGTGACAAAATATCGAAATGGTGATATATCATGATACTTTGTATCCCAAAAGGTTATCGATATGTTCCCACAAGAATCAAGATATCGTTTTTAAAAGTTGTCAATGTCTTAAAAAAAAGAGAAACCAACAAGTTGCTACCAAAATCTTCCACCATAATAGTGTCTCAGTTAACTCTAAAGCTGCATTGACTGTGCTCGACGCCCAATCCATTTAGAACGTATGTTCATTCAAAACCAGAGCATTCACAGTCATTCTGTCCGATTTTCAGGGCATTTACAGGTCACTTGCTGTTCATTTTAGGGCATTTCCAGGTCATTTACTGTTGAGTTTAAGTCACTGCCTATTTATTTGGGTAATTCTCAGGTCACTTCCTGGTCTGTAACTCAAAATAAACAGGAAGTGACCCATAAAATACCCCAAAATCAACAGGAAGTAACTAAGAATTAACAGGTAAATGACCTTAAATGGCCCAAAATATGACATGAGAAATAACAGGCTTGTGCTAAATGGATTACAAAATATTAAAAATGTATTTATTCAGTACGAAACGGCAAAATTACTGCATCATGGTCAAAACTGCTGACTTTTTGCACCTCCCGAACAGTATTTTATGCCACCGGAGTTTGACGGCTTTTGTCATTTCCCTGCCCCGGCTTCGGAGACGGCGGAAAGAGCGTAAACAGGCTATCCGACATGTTAACACGAACCGAGCGGCTTTTCCAGGTCTTATTCTCGCCTTTCGAAAACAAGAAATCACACAAAACTACCCCGAATCATGTCACACACGGCCAGGGGTTGATTGTCTTCAGCGATCGGCCAAAGCCCGGCGGTGAGCAAATTATGGCTCGTCGTTCTGCTGCGGCCACGGCGGGCTGGTGGTGCTCGTCGCCAGGAATGAACGCCGAAAAATAGCCCATTTTTCGGTGGACAAACCGGCCGACGTGGTAGCGGGGTCTGGCCAAGCCGAGGAAGGCGCATTCTCGGCGGGCAAGCGAATCGGACCGAGGGGGTTGAAGTGACCATGGTGTGTGACAGGCCACCGGTCGTCGGCCGAGTGGCCTTCTCGGTGGACAAGAAGCATTGTCACACACAAAATGCAAGCTACCTCCTTATTAAAACGTGTGCTGTGATCCCAGTATTTGACATCATATAAAACACTTATTTTATGCACTTCCTCATTAGGCCAATAGTCCCACAGTTGTCGGACTTGTTTTGGCCATTATCCGCGGTGAATGGGAACTTTTTGAAACCCAAAAAGGCTCACACGCTTCTCCCTGGTGCAGCAACAAAAGCCTGCAGCACATTGGGCTGGTGAAAATGCGAAAAATAAACGAAATAATCCACAAAATCAGCAGAGTCCGCATTCTTCGTCAATCCGGGAAGTCACTCATTTTCATGGCGCGTGATCAAAAAAATTTAATAGAAATATCGATCGAATCCACACACATCCAAGTGGTCCATTTCATTCAAGAGCATACCGCGTGAAGTATGAAATAAACATGCTTTTTGCCTTCATAGGAACTTTAGGAGAGCTGATTACACGTACCTTTTTTACGCGTCCGCTTTTGGTGCCCACGAAGACCAGCGAGTGGTTCTTGTAGACGTAGGCCACGACGGAGGTCATTTTGTCATTGGCGTCGGAGAAAATAGGCCTGCCGCGCACCATTTCGGACACCCCGAGCGGCGCGTTCATGTCCAGGCCGCAGAAGTCGTCATCGATGGTCAGGAGCTGCATGGGAGAAACCGTGAACAATGAAAATTACTCACATGCTTTCAGAGTTTACCGCAGCAATTTTTGAAGAAATTACTCTGGGGCTATGCTATGTGGAGATACAGATCTTGGCCCCGCCCAGGTTGGTTTGGGGTCACTTCCTGTTGATTTGGGGACATTTGGGGACATGTCCTGGTCATATCAGGTCATTTGGGGGACATGTCCTTGTCATATCAGGTCTATTCCTGTTGATTTGGGGACATTGCTTTTTTCCCATTGAAAATGAATGGGAAATTTGGACATTAATGGCCGTCAATGGCATTTACTTCCATATGCGTTGATGGAATCCAACTACAATGGCATCAATAGACTTGACAAACATGGCTGTCAAAGGCATTAAAAAAAAGCAAATGCCGTTTGAAGTGAATGGGAAATTTGGACGTGGCATCCCAAATGAATGGGAAAATTTTGGGCAAATTTCCAGGGAACTGTAATTTTTTTTCCAAATTCTGTTTACAACTTTTATGCCCCTCATCGTCATTTTTAATGCCCAAATTATGTGATTTGGTAAATAATTGTAGAACTAAATACATCTTGAAACTTTTTTTTCCCGTTAAATCGGCGTCAACAGTCGAACGAAAAAAATCCACGGTCGTCAATGGCATTGACTTACATATGCTTCAATGGAGTCCAAGTACATTGGCATCAACAGAATAGATTCGACATACATGGTTGTCAATGGCATCAATGTAATGTAAAGTGAATGGGACATTTGGACGTGGCATCCCATTAAAAATGAATGGGAAAATTTTGGGCAAATTTCCAGGGAACTGTTAATTTTTTCCAAATTCTGTATACAACTTTTATGCCCCTCACTGTCATTTTTGATGCCCAAATTGTGTGATTTGGTCAAAAATTGTAGAACTAGATATATCTTGAAACTTTTTTTTTTTTTTTTTTTAATTTAATCGGCGTTAACGGTTGAACGAAAAATTTCTCGGGGTCCTTCGAAAATGTCCCTGTGTAGCGCAAAAATTCCGGTCGTGTCGATACTTCAACGATGGCGATCAGTGAAACAGTTTGGGCTGCGAGAAGTTGCAGGACAACATTATGTTGGCCTTTGTAAGGCAAAGCCCTAGATACAGTGGGGCAAATAAGTATTTAGTCAACCACTAATTGTGCAAGTTCTCCCACTTGAAAATATTAGAGAGGCCAGTAATTGTCAATATGAGTAAACCTCAACAATGAGGGACAGAATGTGGAAAACAAAAACCAGAAAATCACATTGTTTGATTTTTAAAGAATTAATTTGCAAATCATGGTGGAAAATAAGTATTTGGTCATACCAAAAGTACATCTCAATACTTTGTTATGTACACTTTGTTGGTAATAACTGAGGCCAAACGTTTTCTGTCACTCTTCACAAGCTTTTCACACACTGTTGCTGGTATTTTGGCCCATTCCTCCATGGAGATCTCCTCTAGAGCAGTGACGTTTTGGGGCTGTCGTTGGGCAACACAGACTTTCAACTCCCTCCACGGATTTTCTATGGGGTTGAGATCTGGAGACTGGCTAGGCCACTCTAGGACATTGAATGCTTCTTACGAAGCTTTTGTTGCTTTGGCTGTGTGTTTGGGATCATTGTCATGCTGAAAGACCCAGCCACGTCTGATCTTCAATGCCCTTGCTGATGGAAGGAGATTTTCACTCAAAATCTCTCGATACATGGCCCAATTCATTCTTCCCTTTACACACATCAGTCGCCATGGTCTGTTTGCAGAAAAACAGCCCCAGAGCATGATGTTTCCACCCCCATGATTCACAGTGGGTGTGGTGTTCTTCAGGTGCAATTCAGTATTCTTTCTCCTCCAAACACGAGAACCTGTGTTTCTACCAAAATGTTCTATTTTGGTTTCATCCGACCAGAACACATTCACATCCAAATGCTCTCTAGCGAACTGCAGACGGGCCTGGACGTATACTGGCTTCAGCAGGGGGACACGTCTGGCAGTGCAGGATTTGAGTCCCTGGCAGCGCATTGTGTTACTGATATTAGCCTTTGTTACTATGGTCCCAGCTCTCTGTAGGTCATTCACTAGGTCCCCCCGTGTGGTTCTGAGATTTTTGCTCACCGTTCTTGTTATCATTTTGAGGCCACGGGGTAAGATCTTGCATGAAGCCCCAGATCGAGGGAGATTATCAGTGGTCTTGTATGTCTTCCATTTTCTAATAATTGCTCCCACAGATGATTTCTTACACCAAGCATTTTACCTGTTGCAGATTGTCTTCCCAGCTAGGTGCAGGTCTACAATTTTGTCTCTGGTGTCCTTTGACAGCTCTTTGGTCTTGGCCATAATGGAGTTTGGAGTGTGACTGACTGAAATGTGGACAGGTGTCTTTTATGCCGATAATGAGTGAAAACAGGTGCCATTCAAACAGGTAACAAGTGGAGCCTCGTTAGACCTCGTTAGAAGAAGTTAGACCTCTTTGACAGCCAGAAATCTTGCTTGTTTGTAGGTGACCAAATATTTATTCTCCACTCTAATTTGGAAACAATGTCATTTTCAGTTTTTTTTTTCCACATTCTGTCTCTCATGGTTGAGGTATACCCATGTTGACAATTACAGGCCTCTCTAATCTTTTCAAGTAGGAGAACTTACACAATTGGTGGTTGACTAAATACTTATTTGCCCCACTGTAAATATCTTAGTCATGCTGCATCTGGAACAGCGCCCGAGGTGGTTGATCGCCAAAACCACATTGAAAGACAAAATTGTGATTTGGGTATGCTCACGATCCAAAACACTCCTCTGGAGAACTTTTCCTGGTTTTGTTTTACTAGCAACATCTAAGAACATTGTTGTGTAGAGAAACTTATAATTTCACTTTGAATTCTAAAGGTGCAAAATTCCAAGCCCCCAGCGGGGACTCCGTGTGAAGACTTTTGTTGTTGTGTAGAGCGGAAACGAGCGCGTGGAGATGATGAAGATGGAAGAGGACCGACGTCGGGCTGCGGCGCCAGAGGCTGAGCTGTCAGGCACGATTCCCCGCAGTCCGACCGACGCCAGCGCGGCAAGATATTAAAACGGGAAATGATGCAAAGCGTCATGACGCTTTAAAGCAAATCCCTGCAATGCATTTGATATTCTCTCGGCAGCCATTTTTGCGGAGAAAAAAACAGCTCCGCCGCCTATTTCTTGTTTGTATGCAGCATCCCACAATGCCGGCAGACAATATTTATATCAGTCGTGACATTGGGCGGGGTAGAATGACTTATGGGAGTCGATAAGAGAATAATGGCGCTGGCGATTGGTCGTTATTTTGTATGTGTATGTGTGAGGTTGGATTTAGAAACACTTTTTTAGGAGGCAAGCGGGCACAGAGTGATGAATGACTTCGCAGTTTGATTGAATGCAAGGGAAGAGTTGGCAGGTGATGGCGCCTTTGCATTCATTCAAAAACCGTCAGCCGAGATAGAAAGCTTGAGTTATGGCACGGTGGTCACGTGAAGTCCATTATCTAGAGTATAATGTAACGTCTTGGCACGCGCAGGACAAACATTCATTAATGCCAAACTAAAAACATAGTGTTCATTTGCTTGAAACGCAAAATGGGAAGCGGTCAGAGGTGGAATGTTCTCGGATTAAGTGGCTCTTTTAGTCTTGGGTTCCATTCTTCACCATGGAGTAGCGCTTCCCGGCGACCTTTCACGAAAGAAATATGGGTTCTGGCTTTCATTAGATAAATGGAACGTGGCTTATCTCAGGCACACTGAGCTTTTGGGCTTGGATAGGAGTTTAAGAGGTTTGAATGATCGATGAAGATTAGCCGGATTTGCACTACGATGGAGTCACTGGGTCGGAGGCTAAAAGGAGCAAGGACAAAGAAGGAGGGTAAACAAATGAATGCTTAGCAAAATTGGCTAAAAACAGGATATGATGTCAGGATGATTTTGAACAACATGCCTGTTTTTAACTCATTGGCTACCATTGACAGCGATAGATCGCCAATCTATTTTGACGAGGATCGCCATCAATGCCACTCTTAGATGGATAGATTTAATATCTAGTGTTGTCAGTGGCAGTAAATGAATTAATATTTCCTATTAGCGATATTAGCGATGAACCCTTGAACCCCGTCAGCGACAGATTTACGCATATCATCTTTGAAGCCTCGTCACGCTGTAATTACGTCAGCCACGTGCAACTGGTTGGTCTCATTTGAAAGTGCGGAAGTTGAGGTCCACGCCCGTTTTTACTTGAAGTCAATCGACCAAGTAAAACAGGAGATAATGTCATTTGAGTTTTATAGTTTTATCACCCTTATTATTAAGTACAGTGGGGTAAATAAGTATTTAGTCAACCACTAATTGTGCAAGTTCTTCCACTTGAAAATATTAGAGAGGCCTGTAATTGTCAACATGGGTAAACATCAACCATGAGAGACAGAATGTGGGGGGAAAAAAAACAGAAAATCACATTGTTTGATTTTCAAAGAATTTATTTGCAAATCATGGTGGAAAATAATTATTTGGTCTATACCAAAAGTTCATCTCAAGACTTTGTTATGTACCCTTTGTTAGCAATAACGGAGGCCAAACGTTTTCTGTAACTCTTCACAAGCTTTTCACACACTGTTGCTGGTATTTTGGCCCATTCCTCCATGCAGATCTCCTCTAGAGCAGTGATGTTTTGTGGCTGTCGTTGGGCAACATGGACTTTCAACTCCCTCCACAGATTTTCTACAGGGTTGACATCTGGAAACTGGCTAGGTCACTCCAGGACCTTGAAATGCTTCTTAAGAAGCCACTCCTTTGTGCATACGGGCCTGGACGTGCACTTTCTTCAGCAGGGGGACACATCTGGCAGTGCAGGATTTGAGTCCCTGGCGGCGCATTGTGTTACTGATGCTTTTTTACTGTGGTCCCAGCTCTCTGTAGGTAATTCACTAGGTCCCCCCGTGTGGTTCTGGGATTTTCGCTCACCGTTCTTGTTATCATTTTGACGCCACGGGGTGAGATCTTGCATGAAGCCCCAGATCGAGGGAGATTATCAGTAGTCTTGTATGTCTTCCATTTTCTAATAATGGCTCCCACAGTTGATTTCTTTACACCAAGCGTTTTACCTCTTGCAGATTCAGTCTTCCCAGCCTGGTGCAGGTCTACAATTTTGTCTCTGGTGTCCTTCGACAGCTCTTTGGTCTTGGCCATAGTGCAGTTTGGAGTGTGACTGACTGAGGTTGTGGACAGGTGTCTTTTATACCGATAATGAGTTAAAACAGGTGCCATTAATACAGGTAACGAGTGGAGCCTCGTTAGAAGAAGTTAGGCGTCTTTGACAGCCAGAAATCTTGCTTGTTTGTAGGTGACCAAATACTTATTTTCCACTCTAATTTGGAAACAAATTCTTTAAAAATCAAACAATGTGATTTTCTGTTTTTTTACCCATGTTGACAATTACAGACCTCTCTAATATTTTCAAGAGGGAGAACTTGCACAATTAGTGGTTGACTAAATACTTATTTGCCTCACTGTATATACGTTAAATAGATGCGTAACTGCCCGGTTTTTAGCTCTTTTAACAAAGAATTGACACAGTTTTATGTCCATATCTATAAAGAATTCAGTGATTGAAGGATTTATTCGCAATAATTTTCTTCTTTGTTTACGGCAGCTAATATTCGTAACTGACTAGGCTCATAGTTCGCTATATTTACATAAAATAAATGCTACCTGCATGGTTTCTTTTGCTTTTAACCAAGGATCAAGACGGTTTTACGTCCATATCTATAAAGAATTCAGGGGTTTAAGAATTTATTCACAAGAATTTCAATGTAAAAAGCTCTTTGCTGTAGACTTGTTGTAAGGCGGCGCCACAGTGAACTTACAGACGAGCCGCATATTCACCATATTTATGTAAAATAGATGTTACCTGCACGGTTTCTTTTGCTTTTAACCAAGAATCGACTATCTCATACGCATTTGATATTTATGTTTAGTTAGATTTCATACTTGCACATCACTTTTGAGATTTTAACTTATCCTGCACTGTAAAGGGATGCTCCACAATTTCATTGTATAACTGTATAATGATAATTATACGATTGTTGATTCAGCTCAAGCTGTTAACAGACACACTCCTCTGAGCTCCCAAGAGCAACTTATCTCAACCGATAAGCGCTCAGGGCCAACTCAGGGCCAGCAAGCTCGACTCCCAGTATGGCTCCAAAGAATTTGAAACCTGGAGACTTGGATGAAATAAAATCCTCCATACAGAGATTGGAGGTCTCCTTGACTGGCTTGATTCAAAACCAGAATCAAGAAATCGTCAGAGAGCTCCAGTTAATGCGTGCTGAAAACGAGAAACTCAAGCAGGCGGTCGAGGAGAGAGATGTTCGCATCAAGAGGCTGGAAATTTTGGCGGACGATCTCGACTAGTGCCGATGCGCAGATGAGCTCATCATTTCTGGATTACAAGTGACGCCTAGCCCAGGTGATACAATGGCGCAACTGGCAATTGCTAAGCTGAAAGAGTATTTAATAAACATGGAACCGCTGGACATCCGTCGCTGCTTTCTGCTCCCATCTGGGGGGAGAGAACCGGCGACGGTGCAAGAAAAGCACGTCAACTCAAGAAAGCTGGGAAAATAGCCAACACCTGGGTCTCGGATTGCAGGATCCTTGTCAAGATGCAAGATATGAAGATTAAATCTATTAGAAATCTTGACCAGCTGACCTCTCTTGAAAATTAATGATGACATCTGAAGCCACACTTTGATGTATGTACCATGTCTGAGTGTGCGTCTTTAGTTGTATGGGGGACGGGAAACTGATAAGCATATGCTTCCTCCCGTCTGCTTTTGCCTTATTCTTCGGTTCCTTCGGGCAAATCATATCACATTTTGTAATTGTCAATGATTGTCAAAGATACCGATGATGATGACAATAAATATTTCATTCACAATAAAGGGCTATTCTTTTCTTTAATAAATTGTGGTTGTATACAGAATATATCAATAATCTATTTACATATTATTTATAATTGATTCTGCATGTTTTTTCCTCAAGTATTAAGTTTCTGATGTTAAATTGAGCGATTTATTAGCTGTTGAAAACAATTTAAGTTGCTATTATGGTCAAAAACGTATATATATGTTATGTTAAATATTATCATCGATCCTGAAAATATAGCTGATTATCTCTGCATTCGGGGATTTTTGTGCATCTAGTGTAAAACCTGAGACTTTTATTGCCATTTTAAGTTGTGTTATATTATATAAAAAATAATTAATCGGGATTTTATAAGAAATGCCGCTTCTCTTGGAGTCTCATATTTGGCTAAGGTAGGTGCCTGTTTTGGTTTTAGGTCGGTAGCAGCTTTGGTTTTGAAAATATTTGAAGTTTTTTTGTTATAAATAAAAATATATTCCCATTATTTTAATTAAAAATAGGCCCCTACGGATCGGCCCCGTTTTCCGTGTCATGTCAATAGGTTATGAAGTCTATGCTATAGTCTTATTTTTTTCTGTTGAATGTTTATGCTAATATGTTGAATAAATACTATCAAGCTTCAAAACGGTTCGTTGAGCATGTTTGGTGATCAATGGGACATCAATATTACACATTTTGACAAAAGATTTTAGGATTTCTTTGTCTTTTTGGGCCCAAAATGTTGATTATAATTGGTCAGTGAAGACAACAACAGTTTGGACATGAAAGTCATGGTGTCCTGAAAAAAGGGAGCCAACCAGAAATATAAATGCAACATCAAAGGCATGCAAATTCGGACAAAATCAAGCTTTAGCGTTAAAGGGTTTTAGTTGCTAGAAATCTTTGTAGCATTCGCGGCTCCATAATTGAATGCTCTGAGAATAGCAAAAACTCAAAAACATTCCTGTCAAGAGCAATTACCTGTTCTGAGAGTGCAAAAGTGGTTTTGATAATCCAAAATAAATCAATTGACATTATCTGTACGCGTGCATATTTGTGTGTGCAAAATGTGTGTTTTCATCACTTCCCGCAGCCCCGCGCCGTGTTTTTCACCGTATTACTTCTGCCGCTTGCCAATCACATCTGCCATCTCGTCGAGTGTGTTTCGTGAGAGCGCCTGCTGCAATCTGGTGAAATATACTTTCTGTCTGTCAGGAAGCAGACACGTTTTCATTACGCCGCCGTCGGAACATGACATTGGTACTCGCGGCGCTATAGACGTCCTGGGTCAGAATGGCAAATAATATCAATGTAGCGCTCGGCGTGGTGCGCTAATAAGATGCTGATGGGACTGGCGACAGGAGGTTTGCTTTTGAAAAACACTCAAGTGTTGTGGGAATGGAAAAACAACATTTTACGCCAGCCATTGAAAGATGACTCTGTTTGAGTCCTTGGATAAAGGGACGGCATAAAATGCATTATATCCGTCTATTTGTTTGATCGTACACACAATAGGTTGGCAGCTAGATTGGACAGTTGGCTCAGGCTACCTTTTTAGTCGATAATATACAGTGGGGCAAATAAGTATTTAGTCAACCACTAAATGTGCAAGTTCTCCCACTTGAAAATATTAGAGAGATCACATTGTTGGATTTTTAAAGACTTTATTTGAAAATCATGGTGGAAAATAAGTATTTGGTCAATACCAAAAGTTCATCTCAATACTTTGATATGTACACCCTTTGTTGGCAATAACGGAGGCCAAACGTTTTCTTCACAAGCTTTTCACACACTGTTGCTGGTATTTTTGCCCATTCCTCCATGCAGGTCTCCTCTAGAGCAGTCATGTTTTGGGGCTGTCGTTGGGCAACATGGGCAACTCCTTTGTTGCCCTGGCTGTGTGTTTGGGTTCATTGTCATGCTGAAAGACCCAGCCACGACTCATCTTCAATGCCCTTGCTGATGGAAGGAGATTTTCACTCAAAATCTCTCGATATATGGCCCCATTCATTATTTCCTTTATACAGATCAGTCGTCCTGGTCCCTTTGCAGAAAAACAGCCCCATAGCATGATGTTTCCACCCCCATGCTTCACAGTGGGTATGGTGTTCTTCGGATGCAATTCAGTATTCTTTCTCCTTCAAACACAAGAACCTGTGTTTCTACCAAAAAGTTCTATTTTGGTTTCATCTGACCATAACACATTCTCCCAGTCCTCTTCTGGATCATCCAAATGCTCTCTAGCGAACCGCAGACGGGCCTGGACGTAAACTGGCTTCAGCAGGGGGACACGTCTGGCAGTGCAGGATTTGAGTCCCTGGCGGCGCATTATGTTACTGATAGTAGCCTTTGTTACTGTGATCCCAGCTCTCTGTAGGTCATTCACTAGGTTCCCCCCGTGTGGTTTTGGAATTTTTTGTTCACCGTTTTTGCTTGCCTGGCACGGCCAGACTGTTCTCCCTGTATTTTTCAAACAGTGTGAGAATAGTCTGGGACCCAGCCCATTAACGGCCTCTCGAGCACAGACAAAATCAACTGTCCAATCAGATTCGTTTATTTGCGTGACGTGTTCTTAACGAGCAACGTCACTCTTCCGCGTCGGAAGTCGTCTCCACAACAACACAGATGGCGAACAGGAGAGCCGAGAATATGTTCCAATCCATGGTAAAATCAGTTTTAAATTACTAAAAACACATCGACACGAGTCATTGACAACAGTCTGTCTCACGCCAGCCATGTTGAATAAACTCCGCTCTCCTCGTATGTTGACTTCCGCGCGCAAGTCCCTCGTCCTGCCCTCGTCGCTTTTCTAATGTCACGTCCGCCCGTCACTGATTGGTCCACTCCGCTGTATGTTTGCTGTGGCATGCTCCGCCCTGGAAATTGTATCTGCTGAATGGTGGCCAGACTCAATAGCTGGATGGAACAGCGGTGAGTCTGGTGTACCAGGCTACGTTTTTGCTATCATTTTGACGCCACGGGGTGAGATCTTGCATGGAGCCCCAGATCGAGGGAGATTATCTGTGGTCTTGTATGTCTTCCATTTTCTAATAATTGCTCCCACAGTTGATTTCTTTACACCAAGCGTTTTACCAATTGCAGATTCAGTCTTCCCAGCCAGGTGAAGGTCTACATTTTTGTCTCTGGTGTCTTTCGACAGCTCTTTGGTCTTGGTCATAGTAGAGTTTGGAGTGTGACTGACTGAGGTTGTGGACAGGTGTCTTTATGCCGATAATGACTTATAACAGGTGCGATTAATACAGGTAACGAGTGGAGCCTCGTTAGACCTCGTTAGAAGATGTTAGACCTCATTGACAGCCAGAAATCTTGCTTGTTTGTAGTAGACCAAATACTTATTTTCCACTCTAATTTGGAAATAAATTCTTTAAAAATCAAACAATGTGATTTTTTTCACATTCTGTCTCTCATGGTTGAGGTTTACCCTTGTTGACAATTACAGGCCTCTCTAATCTTTTTAAGTAGGAGAACTTGCACAATTGGTGGTTGACTAAATACTTATTTGCCCCACTGTAACTACAGAAAATCGGTAATTGAAGACGAAATTGTCGAATATTTCCGTCATCACAACAAAAAACACAAAGCCGAGTCAGTCCCGACACTGAGGCGACAACACTAGAGCACAGTTCCTATATTTGGACCGTGGCCAGCAGCCGAGGCAGAATCAGGTCACTCTCGACCGTATCCATCTTTCGGCTGGTGAACGCCTGCCAGCACAAAGCGAGCGCGCTCCTGGACCGCATGCGCGGGGGGGATCAGCAGATATATATACGCAGAGAAGGGGCCACGCGAAAAAGCGATTAGCGACAACTGAAAGAGATCGGCTCTCCAACGCTCTCTGATGTATGGCCTAATCTGGGCTGGCGCGGCGACGAGGGCCCGTTCCGTTGGCTGCCGGTTCACAGAGTTAATGACACATATTCAACCGCAGAGGAAATTTCATTTCATGTCGCAGCTCTGCTTTTACAGGCTCCAAAGAGTCCATTTTCTTGCACTGGCCTCGTCTCTTTCACCGACAATTATTCCACACAAATTTGGATGACTACCACGCTCTAATGTGATGATTCCACACTAATACCAAGCCGGGCTGGTTGTGTCTTTCATGCATTTATCAGTGATTGAAGGGGAAGTTTTCCCCAGACTGAAAAAGAGCGCCCGTTAAAGTATATAATTACATAATATGGCGTTTCGCCGATGCCAAATTGCTGACCTGTCAGAATGATCAGCAGAACTATGTCCTGACTAAAAGGATTAGTTGAGCTCATTGTAATTACACGATACATTCACACCACATTTTCAGCCTGACTTGGGCTATTGCTTAGAAGTAATTCATGATTGGTCGGTTGCTGCGTCTTTGTGAGTTTCGCAAAAATGTTATTCTTGAAATCAAAACAGTGTTCTTTTCTTCAACGATGACAACAACGAAAATATTTCCTGAACGAGCACTTATTTTTTTTCGTGATGATGATGAGACGATAACAAGCTAAAAACGTGTTTTGGGAGGCTAAAACATAATGAGGCAAATGACAGTTTTCGCCTGACGAGATGAGAACGAGACAAAAATGCGCAATAGTTTCCGTCGCACGTTCACTATGTGTGACATTTTACAGTGTATGACAAAAGTGAGTACACCCCTCGCATTTCTGCAGATATTTAAGTATCGCTTTTCATGGGACAACACTGACAAAATGACACTTTGACACAATGAAAAGTAGTCTGTGTGCAGCTTATATAATAGAGTTAAATTATTTTCCCCTTAAAATAACTCAAAATATTGCCATTAATATCTAATTCCCAGCAAAAAAGGTGAGTACACCACTTAGAAACTACATCCCTAAATGTCCAAATTGAGTACTGCTTGTCATTTTCCCTCCAAAATGTCATGTGACTCATTAGTGTTACTCAGTCCAGGTGTGCATAGGGAGAAGGTATGTTCAAATTTGTAGTGTAGCTCTCATACTCTCTCATACTAGTCACTGAAAGAAGAAAAGTGCTTCTTTTTTCAGAAATACCTGGGAAGGGAGTCAGAGAGAAATCTGTGATGCAGGAATTGGTTATAATTCATCACGATCACGTCATTTTCAAAGTATCGGAATCGGCAAAAAAATGTCGGCCATGCCTTTTTTAATATATATATATATTTTTTAATTAAATCGTTTTCTAATTGTACTTAACGTTACAAACATAATATGTTACACTCATCCTTTAGTTTAGGCTGGAGGTAGGGTTATCAAATTTATCCCGATAACAGCGGTAATTAATTTTTTAAAAAATGTATCACGTTAAAATATTTATCGCAATTAATGCATGCGCTGCACGACCCACCCACGCATTGTCGCGCTCAAACTGTAATGGTGCCGTCTTACCTATATAGAGAGACAAAAGGCAGCGTAAAATGAGTAGAGTGAATTTTGGCAGCCTTTGGAGCCTTTTTTTAATTGGCTAAAGCCTGACAATCCCTCTCCCTATGATTAGAAAAATCATGGGAAGCAATGTGGGGAAGCAAGGTCGCAATTGATCTTTTTCTTAACACCTCATGTTAATGCCGAACGCAGAGAAGATATATCAATTGGTAGCACTACGCACAGTCATGGTTCCACTTACCATCATGCATTTAGGCATGGCTACAGTATCATTTACTGAAAGCTCAACAAATACACTAGATGGCAATATTTAGTCACAATATACAGAGTCACAAGTCTTTCTATCCGTGGATCCCTCTCACAGAAAGAGTGTTAATAATGTAAATGCCATCTTGAGAATTTATTGTCATAATAAACAAATACAGTACTTATGTACTGTATGTTGAATGTATATATTCGTCCGAGTTTTATTCATTTTTTTCTTAATGCATTGCCAAAATGTATATGATCGGGAAAAATTCTCGGGAATGATTGGAATCGAATCAGGAGCAAAAAAAAAAAGCAATGGGATCAGGAAATATCGGTATCGGCAGATACTCAAACTAAAACGATTGGGATTGGATCGGGAGCAAAAAAAAACATGATCGGAACAACCCTAGTTATAATCATAGTAGCGAGTTAAAAAGGTTTCTATATGCTTGCATAATGTACAGTGATATGAAAAAGTATCTGAGCCCTTTGGAATTTCTCACATTTTTGCATAAAATCACCAAATGTGGTCTGATCTTTGCAAGTATGGTGGAAGGAGCATCATGATGTGGGGCTGTTTTGCTAACACATGGCCTGGACAACTCGAAATCATCAATAAAAGAATGAATTCAAAACTTTATCAGGATGTTTTGCAGGAAAACCTTAGGCCGTCCGTCAGACAGTTAAAGCTAAAAAGAGGATGGATGCTGTAACATGACAATGAGTCAAAACACAGAAGTAAATCCACTTCAGAATGGATTCAGAAGAACAAAATACACGTTCTGCAGTGGCCAAGTCAAACTCCAGACTTGAACCCCATTGAGATGCTATGGCATGACCTAAAGACAGCGATTCATGCCAGACATCCCAGGAATCAGATTGAACTACAGCAGTTTTGTAGAGAAGAATGGTCCTAGATTAGTCCTGATCGATGTGCCAGACTTATCTGCAGCTACAAGAAGTGTCTGGTTGAAGTTAATGCTACCAAAGGGGGGGCAAAATATTAAATGTGATGGTTCACTTGCTTATTTTCCCCCCTTCTGTCATTGTTTGCATACTATCCTCATTAAAATATGAAAACCTGTAAATGTGTGGGTGGTTTTAGTTCAAGCAGACATTGTTTTTTCATCTGTGTGATTTTGACAAAGTTCAGATCACATTTGATGGTGATTTTATGCATAAATGTGAGAAATTCCAAAAGGTTCAGATACTTTTTCATACCACTTTTAGTGCTTGCGAGTGAAGATAGGGCGTAAAGGGCACCGCGGTGTGCTAATTCATATTTTAAAAAAAGCTGAGAATTGTCACAGAATTTAAAAGAAACTGTGTGATATTTCACATTTTGCATATCCAAAACCTGAAATGGGGCTCGTGCCAATGTTGTGAGGATGAAGCCAGCCAGCAGACAATGTTGCTTAATCACAGAACAATGATATTGTGATGAATACTGACCTTTAGCAAGTGGTATCATGTATGGAGATTTAATTAGCAAGCCAGCCAGCGAGCCGGATAGCGGATATGTGGATGGATGGAGTGAAGTGGGTGAGGGAGGGGGCCAGTCTGGATGGTCTTAATGAATGAACTCGCCTTTCACTTCCTGTGGATGCGGTCCAGACTAACTCATCAGACAGAAAGTCACTGATTAAGCCTATCATGTAAGTACAAGAAAAACATGGTGCCTTAAGATAAAAGTTGAATATACAGTGTGGCAAATAACTATTTAGTCAACCACATATTGTGCAAGTTCTCCTACTTGAAAAGATTATAGAGGCCTGTAATTGTCAACATGGGTAAGCCTCAACCATGAGAGACAGAATGTGGGAAAAAAATCACATTGTTTGATTTTTAAAGAATTTATTTCCAAATTAGAGTGGAAAATAAGTATTTGGTCACCTACAAACAAGCAAGATTTCTGGATGTCAAAGAGGTCTAACGTCTTCTAACGAGGTCTAACGAGGCTCTACTCGTTACCTGTATTAATGACACCTGTTTTAACTAATTATTGGTATAAAAGAAACTTGTCCACAACCTCAGTCAGTCACACTCAAAACTCCACTATGGCCAAGACCAAAGAGCTGTCGAACGACACCAGAGATAAAATTGTAGACCTGCACCTGGCTGGGAAGACTAAATCTGCAATAGGTAAAACGCTTGGTGTAAAGCAGGGGTGTCCCAACGTTTTGCAAAGGGGGCCAGATTTGGTGTGGTAAAAATGTGTGGTGCCGACCTTGGCTGACGTTCTTTACGTAGAACAATATATTTGAGCAAATTTTAGCAAGCATTCCTTGTGTCACGTTTGCTTTATTATTATTTTTAAATTAATAATTTCAACAATCTCGCAACTAGCCTTTGTGGCGTTCTCTTTCGACTCTTGGGCTCTTGTGAAATACTGCTGCTGTATAATTAAACTAGCTTCAAGTTGCTTAAATTTCTTGCGACATATCTTCCCTGTAATCTTGTCATACATGTCAGTGTGTCTTGTTTGGTCATATCGCTTCAAATTGAATTCTTTAAAAACAGTGACTGTCTCTTTGCAAATGAGGAAGACACAGTTGTTGCATAATTTAGTGAAGAAATAGTCCAATTTCCACCTATCCTTGAAGCGTCGGCCGTCGCAGTCAACTTTTTTTTTTTGTTGATTGTCGCCATTTTAGAAAATTGGGAGTAAAGAGTCACACGGGGTAATGTTGCTTAGAGTGCTACTGCCTTTTAGTGGGTAAATGAGGAGCAGCATTTAGTGTGTAAGCTACTTCATATGCTGGTAGCAGTACTGCTGACCAATTTATTAAGTGTGTGTGCGGGCCAGACGTTATTGATGTTATGACAGAGGCTGGGGGCCGGATGAAATTTGACCAAGGGCCGCATTTGGCCCCCGGGCCGGAATTTGAATGTGTCTGGTGTAAAGAAATCAACTGTGGGAGCAATTATCAGAAAATGGAAGACATACAAGACCACTGATAATATCCTTCGATCTGGGGCTCCATGCAAGATCTCACCCCATGGCATCAAAATGTTACCAAGAATGGTTAGCAAAAATCCCAGAACCACACAGGGGGGACCTAGTGAATGACCTACAGAGACCTGGGACCACAGTAACAAAGGCTACTATCAGTAACACAATGCGCCGCCAGGGACTCAAATCCTGCACTGCCAGATGTGTCCCCCTGCTGAAGAAAGTACACGTCCAGGCCCGTCTGCGGTTTGCTAGAGAGCATTTGGATGATCCAGAAGAGGACTCGAAGAATGTGTTATGGTCAGATGAAACCAAAATAGAACTTTTTGGTAGAAACACAGGTTCTCGTGTTTGGAGGAGAAAGAATGCTGAATTGCATCTGAAGAACACCATACCCACTGTGAAGCATGGGGGTGGAAACATCATTCTTTGGGGCTGTTCTTCTGCAAAGGGACCTGGAGGACTGATCTGTGTAAAGGAAAGAATGAATGGGGCCATGTGTCGAGAGATTTTGAGTGAAAATCTCCTTCCATCAGCAAGGGCATTTAAGATGAGACGTGGCTGGGTCTTTCAGCATGACAATGATCCCAAACACACAGCCAAGGCAACAAAGGAGTGGCTTCGTAAGAAGCATTTCAAGGTCCTGGAGTGGCCTAGCCAGTCTCCAGATCTCAACACCATAGAAAATCATAGTGGAGTGAGTTGAAAGTCTGTGTTGCCCAACGACAGCCCCAAAACATTACTGCTCTAGAGGAGTTCTGCATGGAGGAATGGACCAAAATACCAGCAACAGTGTGTGAAAAGCTTGTGAAGAAAACGTTTGGCCTCTGTTATTGCCAAAAAAGGGTACATAACAAAGTACTGAGATGAACTTTTGGTATTGACCAAATACTTATTTTCCACTCTAATTTGGAAATAAATTCTTTGAAAATCAAACAATGTGATTTTCTTGTTTTTTTCCCTACATTCTGTCTCTCATGGTTGAGGTTTACCCATGTTGACAATTACAGGCCTCTAATATTTTCAAGTGGGAGAACTTGCACAATTGGTGGTTGACTAAATACTTATTTGCCCCACTGTATTTGTAGGTCAAATGACTGCATCTGTTCCAGCCTCTTCCAGTGAAAAACGGAGTCATGTCAGAAGGCTTCCTCCAAGTGAGGGATGACAAGGCACGGCTCGACCCAAAGACACAGCCGAGCAGAACAATCTAATTAATCGGAGCGAATCCGCAATGTGAAGCCGAAAGGCACATGACGAATGTGCGAGAAGGGCCCGTGGCATGTCGGTTAATGACGTGTAATTAATGATCATTAGCCAAGAGGATGAACGGACGGCCGCGGCCTGCTCGGGACTTGCAGGCGACCTTGTCATCCGCTCATCAGAGTTAAGGGGCTGTGAAAGTCGCTGGAGAAAGCATTGTGAAGAGAAAGGGAAGGGTGGGATGAGAGCACCTGAGGAGGACAGAGAAATGAATCAAGGATGGTAGAGGGGGGATTTATTGTGACCCCACTCTTTTGTTGTTTTTTTCCCTCCTTTTTTCTGCTGACGGAGCGAACATGTAAAGTGCAGGCGGCTGGTTTTATAGGTCACATGCCACTTCCCGATGATCTATGGACGCGGGCCTTTCCGCAGACTTCTACTGTTGAGCATGCATTATGTGGCGCGGCCAAGCGTGGTGACCATTTGGGGGGGAAGAAACGAAGAGTCCTCGCAACCCTCTCTATCATATCCTGCAATATTCCACTTTCTCTCTCAGAGCAGATTATGTAAAGCAAGCCAGGATGAACTGAATTAGTCCCACGCGGAAAACAGTCACAAAGTCAGTCAAAGCGCTTCTTTTTCATTATCTGATATAAACCCCGGTACTGGGGTTTTATAAAAAATGTATAATCACGGGAGGAAGAATGGCTTCATTGTTAATCTGATCATGGATTACTTCACGCTGTGAACATTATCCAATCAGTGGAATCCTCTAGAACAATCTGGCAGTTGGTATGAGATGACATCATTCAGGCTGGATTAATACTGGTCTGTCGTCTTATGATCGAATAAAAGAGTCATGTGATGACATACATGAGCATTTATGATAAGCGCGTTAAGGAAAATTACACTTTTTTTTATCATACAGATCATTTTTGAGTGTGTTTAGTGAATTGCAACATTTTGGGAGATTCAAATGACACCAAAAGTAACAGTTTGTGCAAGTAACGCAACGATTAATTCGATTAGAAAAAAGTTCGAATGAAATTTTGCCGCTTTGAGGATTCGTTTAATTAGAGTGACGTTATAATGGTTTGTTTTGAAAGTGTTTGCATGTAGTTTTATTCATTTGGGTGGATACATTGTCATTGTTCGCGGATTCAAGGTTATGATTATATTTTTCGTACTATGCATGTATTTTAAAACGTTGTGATAAAAATCAATGGGAGAAATTAGCCGCTACGGCATTGGCATCATAGTTCGCAATATTTATGTAAAATAAATGCATATTGGACTTTTTTTTTTGCTTTAAACCAAGACTCGAGACTGTTTTACGTCCATATCTGTAAAGAATCTGGGGATTTAAGCATTTATTCACAAGAGTTTTCACTGGAAAACGTCTGTTTACATCGGGCGGCGACTAGCTATATTTACTAACAGACTAGAATTGTACTTCGACATATTTACGTGAAATAAATGCTTACTGGACGTGTTTTTTTTTTCTTTTATCCAACAATCCCGACTTTTACGTCTATATCTATGAAGAATTTGGGGATTTAAGCATTTATTCACAAGAGTTTTCACCGGAAAACCTCTGTTTACATTAAGCGGCTGCTAACTACATTCACTAACAGACTAGCATTGTACTTCGACATATTTACATATACTAAATGCTTACTGTACGTTGTTTTTTTGCTCTTAACCAAGACTCAAGACTGTTTTATGTCCATATCTATAAAGAATTCACGGGATTTAAGCATGTATTCACAAGAATTTTCACCGGAAAAGCTCTGTTTACATCAGGCAGTCGCAACATAAGGTAAGTTTTTGTTAGAGCTAATATGTTTTTATGCATTTGTAATTTAGTTTATAGGAATATTTCACAGTTTTTTGTGGGAATATGTGTTTGGACCATATATTGGGTGCATTGTAAAAAACAAACAAACAAAACTTTTTATAGCATTTAAGCTAGCAGGCTTTTGCTATGAAAGTTAGCAAATTGTTCTTTTGTTGTACTTACATCCTCATTTTATCTTAATTCTTGGCTAAGCTCCGATATGTTAATTTAATTCCAAATGAAGGTGAAATTTGAGAGTTTGAAGAAACACTTGGTATTTTGAATTCACATTTAATGCTCTTTTGAAAGTGTAATCTTAGCAAGCCTTTGTTTTACATTTCCTAAAATCTCCAGCGCATTAAATGTTCCTAATCCGATTACTCGATTTTTTAAACTAACTAGTTGATGGATTAATCGACGACTAAAATGATCAATAGCTGCAGCTCCAACTATGTCTATGTTAATGTTCTGATTTTTTACAACAACACCATGATGCAAACAAGCATGTTATGAATTATTGGGAATGTCTTGAGGTCATCGTATTATTACTATATGTTACGTTGATGAAATGACACGAACAATGCTCTCATCTTCTAATTTATTTGATTTTTTTTTTTTTTTTTATGGCACTTCTATCAGCTGCCAGCGGTGGGCTTTAATCAAGGCAAACACTGCGGACAGTCGGACGCGGTAGCGCCGCAATCTGGCGGGCAACTCGCGACATCTAATCGTGAGGCTGCGGATTAATCAAAACACGCCGCGCTAACGTCAGATGGTCGGGGAGGATTTATCGAAGAGTCGCCGGTGTTGCTTTAAACACTTGATTGGCACGACTGCTTTCAAAACATTTTTATGCAAATTGCTTGTAATGTTTGAGGAGACGGTGTTTACAAGTCTATTTGCATTCCTGAGCTCATTCCAGCCACTAATATGCCCAATGGGAGTTGATGTCAATGTGGCTTTGTCATTGAAAAGTCTTTGATCAGAGAGTGCTGCAGGACCAAAACCAAAGAGCTCTTGGCTGCCATTGACAGTGATAGACTTCCAATTCATGGACGTCCACTAGTGGCAACACGATTGGACAACTATCACCGTCAATGTAGGGGTCGACATTATCCCATAGTTTTCAGACTATAAGCCGCTATGTTTTTCCTTCATTTTGAATCCTGCAGCTTATGATCCAGTACAGCTTATTTTTTAAATTTATTTGTGTTAATAGGTAACACCTTATTTGACAGTGGCGTCATAAGACCGTCATAATTATGACATGACACTAACATGGGCATTACTGAATGCTTACGACAGATGTCATTAGGTGTCATCCAGTATATTATGTCACTAACTCCATTTATAATCATGTAATATAATATGATAATTTGCCGGATAACACTAAATGACATCTGTTATAAGCAATTATTAATGCTCATGACAGTGTTATGTCGTAATTATAATTGTCTAATTACAGTCTTATGATGTCACTGTCAAATAAAGTGTGACCAAATACTATAACTAGCAATTAATGAAACAACTGGAACAGTAACTAAAGAAATAATTAGCACAGAACATGAATTATGATTATTTACATCTGTAGTGCTGCAATGCATGCTAGGAGGCATGTTGAACAATAACAGTGTTGACAGCAGAGGTTGACTGTCTCCCCCAAGAGAGCAGTGATGATCAAATGACATGACACTGTCATGGGCGTTAATGAATGCTAATGACAGATGTTATTAAGTGTCACCCAGAAAATTACGTCACGAAGTCCATTTATGTCCAGCTTGGATCTTTCACATCCATCCAAAAGTTAGATAATTTCCTGGATAACACTAAATGACATCTGTTATATGAATTCATTAATGCTCATGACAGTGTCATGTCATCATTATGACAGTCTAATGTCAAATTAAGTGTTACCAAATACCATAACTAGCAAGTAATTAAACAACTGGAACAGTAACTGAAGAAATAATTAGCACAGAACATGAATTTTGATTGTTATTTATATCCGTAGCACTGCAATGCATGCTAAGTGGCATGTTGGACAACAACAGTGTTGACAGCATGTGACAGCAGAGGTTGACTGTCTCCCCCAGGGGAGCAGTGATGACCAAATGACATGACACTGTCATGTCATTAAGTGTCATCCGGCATATTATATCACTAACTCCATTTATGTCCAGCTTGGATCTTTTACATCCATCCAAAAGTGAGATAATTTGCCGGCTAACACTAAATGACATCTGTCACAATGATTCATTAATGCTCATGACAGTGTCATGTCATAATTATGATTCTCTAATGACAGTCTTATGACGCAACTGTCAAATAAAGTGTGACCAAACAGCCCTACAAGCAATTAATGAAACAATTGGAACAGTAACTGAAGAAAAAAAATACCACAGAACATGAATTTTGATTATTTACATCTGTAGAGCTGCAATGCATGCTAGGAGGCATGTTGAACAATAACAGTGTTGACAGCAGAGGTTGACTGTCTGTCTCCCCCAAGAGAGCAGTGATGACCACATGACATGACACTGTCATGGGTGTTAATGAATGCTTATGACAGATGTCATTAAGTGTCACCCAGCAAATTACGTCATTAACTCCATATATGTCCAGCTCGGATCTTTTACCTCCATCCAAAAGTGAGATAATTTGCTGGATCACACTAAACGACATCTGTTATAAGAATTCATTCATGCTCATGACAGTGTCATGTCATAATTATGACTGTCTCATGAAAAATAAAGTGTTACCAAATGCCATAACTAGTAATTAATGAAACAATTGGAACAGCAACTGAAGAAATAATTAGTACATTACATTAATTTTGATTGTTATTTACATCTGTGACGCTGCAATGCATGCTAGGAGGCATGTTGGACAACAACAGTATTGACAGCATGTGACAGCAGAGGTTGACTGTCTCCCCCAAGGGAGCAGTAATGGCAAAATGAAGCTTCTTGAAGCAATGAAGCTTTGCAGCCAATTGGTTTCAAGCTTCATGGTGGTTCTTTTGGTCTTATGACAGTCGTACGATGCCGCTGTCAAATAAAGTGTTACCGGTTAATATCTTTTGGTGTAAATATCCCATAATACAGTGAGGACAGCTGCGACTTATAGTCCAGTGTGGCTTATCTATGATCAATGCTGTTTTTGTGTCAAATTTTTTGGGTGGCGCCTTTAGTTAGAAGTTATAGTAAATGGCTGAGTGGCCACTTTTAAAACCGTCAGGGCCACCAGAATGCCGCTGATTGATTGTCCGTATCTCAGTACCCACCTAACGTTTTCCGACAAGAAAACATGTTTCTGAAACCCCCAGCACCCGGCCAAGCACCGGGAAAAAATTTCAAAATGTGTTAGTGGTCAGTGGAGTCGATTTGGGGTTATTCATGTTCCGGGTTGGTGCACCCCGTAAAGTTGAAAATGGGTAAATCCTGACGACACACGTCAGTTTGTTACACGCAGACGTTACCCGAAAGTAATAAAAATTTGAAACACTTGAGCGCAAAAGCTGAGTAGGACGCATTTTGGATTTGTTTTTGTGCACCCCTGCAATGGCACTGAAAGAGTCAAAATCGATCAAATCCTTCATTCGCTCTCAGCCCTCCGAATTAAAATGGCTTGGACGTCCATTGCCGTCAATGGCATGGAAACATAATTATTCACCGGCAACCACCCCACCCAGTTCTAATATTAAATAACAAATCACCAAGATTGCATACATGTATTTTTCTGTCTATGAGTTGTATTATTATAATTCTGTATTCATATTGCACTGTGAGGGATTGTATAAACACAACCATTGTTCATGTTTGGTTAAACCGCCATAGAATAAAAGGTCCCAGGAAACGCAATTTCCATCTATTATATGATTTGATGAAATATTTAATAACAATTTCATGAAGCCTCTTATTTAGAACAGTATTTCTTCAGCCTCCTGTTGTCACGGATGTGAGTGTGATTTATCTCCTGGCGAGTCCGCCGCCTCTTCTTCAGTCGGGTCTAATTCATGCTGTGGCAGCGATGATACCGTGGCGTGTGGTGAAATGGCATCATTCCACCGCGCTAACCCCGGCGTACGCCCCCACACACACGTGCACTACCTCACCCTGCTGACGCGCGCCACAGGCGTGATTTATCCTGCCCTGGAGGCGGCAGACGACAACGGTCCGGCACGTGCGCCCTCGCCAAAGATGTATTCCTAGATTTACGCCGTGATTCCAGTGCCGACATGGGAAAGGACCAAATCTTGATATAGCGGACGGCTAAGGTCATAAAAGGCTGTACTGGCTGAATTCAGATAGACACTGCTGGCCAAAAGTATAGGCATCCCTGCAATTTTGTCAAATAATGCTCAATTTCTCCCAGAAAATGATTGCAATTACAAATGCTTTGGTAGTAATATCTTCATTTATTTTGCTTGCAATGAAAAAACACAAAAGAGAATGGGGGGGAAAAAATTAAATCATCATTTTACACAAAACTCCAAAAATGGGCCAGAAAAAAGTATTGGCACCCTTTGAAAATGTGACGTGATGTCATGTGATGCTTCTTAAATTTA